>NC_090848.1:26365000-27565000 GCF_024217435.2 Syngnathus scovelli
CTGAAATGGACCGGCCACATAGACTCTGTCCGGAAGAAGGCACAGCAGAGGCTGTACTTCCTGAGACAGTTCAAGAAGTTCAACCTGCCGCGGGAGCTGCTGAAGACCTTCTACACTGCCATCATCCAGTCTGTACTCTGCACCTCCATCACTGTCTGGTTTGGATCGGCCTCCAAACAAGACAAGCACAGACTGCAACGGACAATCAGGACTGCAGAAAAGATAATTGAAATCAACCTCCCATCTATCCAAGACTTGTACCTGTCCAGGACCAGGAAACGTGCAAGTAACATCTCTACAGACCCTTTTCACCCAGGTTGCAGTCTGTTTTAACTACTCCCCTCCGGACGGCGTTATAGAGCTCTGTACGCCAAAACCAGCAGACACAAAGACAGCTTCTTCCCCCAGGCTGTTGCTCTGATGAGCTCACACCACTCTCAGAGTCTCAGAGTCATTGCTGTGCAATAACATCCTGCTCTCCACACCTGTTTTGAATTGTCTACGCTGTTTGTACTATCTGTCGTCTCTGCATCCATTGCAGCCTGGTCATCCTGGAAGAGGGACTCTCCCATCTGTGGTCTCTTCTTAAGGTTTCTCATTTCCCCTAGCTGGGGTTTTGAGTTTTTCCTTGCCCTCCTGGGAATTTAAGATCAGGGGATGTTTGAGAATATTTGTCATTTTTCACATGTCCTGAGTGTTGTTAGTCACCTAAATGTTGAACAGAGGCTGTGATGTACCGAAGTCAAATTCCTTGTTTGGCATGCTCAAACATGGCGAATAAAAACTCTTGAATCTTGAATTATAACAACTTCTTTTATAACAAAGTACAACACTGCAAATATGTTTTTTGAACTATTTTTTTTTTAAAAACAAGTGAACATGTGGTAAATATCTTTTTAGAACTTTCATTATAACTTTTGAAGTTAGTGAGAGCTTTACTTCTCCTCAGATGACGCCTCATCATCAGGTGGATCGTCGCAGGAAGCTTCGACTGGAGCTGGGGTACTTGTAGGTGATGGCGTAGAGGCACAACGTTTTCAGGGTACAAGGAACCTTGTGATGGGGAGTTGTGAGTGTTGCTTTTTCTTTAGACCAAAGATGTTCTTGTACAACTCCATTACACCGTCAATACGGTTGCTGAATTCTACAGCTCTGACCATGTTGTCATTGATTTCTTGGGCCCTTCGTTGCAAAGTCCATGCTATATTGCAGAGCTCTTGCAGGTTTGCCAAGGTGAGGCCACATTCTTCAGCTTCGTTGTCGTCACTGTCCTCAGATACCTCCTCTTCTTCCTCACTCGCCGATCTTGTCACTTTGACGAGCTCCTCGTCAGTTAGGGGTTTCAAGTGGCAGTCGAGCAGTGTGTTCACGTCCTCTGTTGTCATGTCCGATAACCCTTCAGTGGCTACCAGCCGAGCCACCCTCACAGTGTAATCTACGGCGGAGTGGTGAACTTCGTCAGGCGTAAATCCGTCATAGTCATGGGTGGCATTTTTTGGCCACAATTCCCTCCAACTTGCAATCAGTGTCTGCTCTCTCATCTCATTAAGATACTTCTGAATGTTGACCAGGCATGTTGCAATGTTGTATTTGCGCCAATAGTTCTTCAGGCTGAAGGCCATGTTCTCGTCGATGAAAGAGATGAGGCCCTCCATCATGGACCTAGTGTAGAGGGCCTTGAAAGCTCAAATGACCCCTTGATGCATGGGTTGTATAAGGGAAGTGGTGTTGGGGAGCAGGAACTCCACTTGGACCCTGTCATAATGGAGATTGGTTGCATGTCCTCCTGCACAGTCCATGAAGAGGACAGCCTTAAAGGGCAGCCCTTTTTTAGCGAGGTACAGCTTCATCTGCGGCATGAAGCAGTTCACGAACCAGTCGAGTGTGAGGGCATTTGTTATCCATGCCTTTTTGTTGTGCATCCAGTAGACGGGCAGCAAGGCTTTGTTTTTGTTTTTCAAAGCCCCAGGATTTAGGGACTTGTAAATTAAGCCGGGCTTGAGCATGAAGCCCGCAGCATTCCCACACATGATGAGAGTCACCCGATCTTTGTGGACCTTGAACCCTGGCCTTTTCAATTCGTCCTTATAAAGGAACGTCTGGGACGGCATCCTCTTCCAGAAGAGGCCATTATCATCCATGTTAAATACCTGCTCCGGGAGATAACCACCCTCAACAATTATCTTTGGAAACTCTTCCTTGACATAACGAAGAGGTGCCTCGTGGTCTGCCGAGGAAGCCTCTTCATACAGAGGAATACTGCAAAGTCCGAATCTCCTCTTGAATTTTTCAAACCAGCCCTTGCTGGCAACAAAACCACATTTTTCTTGTGGGGTAGGATCACTCGAGGCACTGGTGCTAGGCTGAGGTTCATTTTCGTCGCCGTTGTCGTCATCATCATCTTCGTTCAATTCTCCTTCAGGAACGAGGTTATCATACAGGGCTTTGGCTTTAGTCCGAAGCATATTGGTATCGAAGCAGTTTTGCGGATCTTTCTTCACTTCTTTTTTATATCGCGGACCGTTGATTCGTTCAAATCACAATGGCGCGCAACAGAGGCATAGCATGTTAAGCATGTCCAATAAATTGACTTTTACGATCACCGTAATCATTTTTCTCTTTTTCTTAGGCTCAGCGGATGATTTCAAGAATGAAGGACGTTTTCAAGGGCGCGAGCACTCAAGTGAAAAGAGCGAAGGTAGGGGTAGCATCTGTGCCAATCAGCTTGCGAGATTCCCGAGTCAGGAGCGATATTGAATGGTGAGATGGATGATCAGAGACGTGGATTTTGAATTGTGTGGGCACTCCTTGCCTTCTGCTGGCGTGCGGGCAATTGCTCAATTTTGATTTTTTTTTTTAATGTTTTATTTTCTTTTTAATTTTAGACATTTATTTATTTTGAAAAATCCGCAATTGCGTGGGCACTCCCTGCTTTCTGATACGCGTGCGTGCCATAATTGCAATCAATTAAAAACATTTTTTTTTAACGTTTTGGTTCATTTTTTATTTTATGCATATATTTATTTTGAAAAATCCGCGATTGTGTGGGCACTCCCTGTCTTCTGCTGGTGTGCGGGAAACTTTCGTGCCAAAATTGCTCAATGAAGCCGCGAGGCATCACTGTATACATATGTATGTGTATATATATATATATATATATATATATATATATATATATAGAGAGAGAGAGAGAGAGAGAGAGAGAGAGAGAGAGAGAGAGAGAGGGGGATTGTTTTAACTGCGTTTGTTGTTATTTTTGCAATGTTGCATGCAGCAGTGGTTGTTTTGAAGTGCTCTATATTTATACAGTAGAGTTGATTTATTGAGTTACTATGACATGACATCTTTACAGTAGTACGTGTACAGTACGAGCATCTGTAGAGCTAACTTTGAGCCACATTCTTTGAATAATCCATCCCTCCCTCCCTGGAGCCTATCCCAGCAGTCATCGGGCAGTAGGCGGCAATACCCTGAACTGGTTGCCAGCCAATCGCAGGGCACACAAAGACGAACAACAATGTGCACTCAATCAGCCTACCAAGCATGTTTTTGGGATGTGGGAGGAAACCGGAGTGCCCGGAAAAAACCCAAGCAGGCGTGGGGAGAACATGCAAATTCCTCACAGGGAGGGCTGGAGGTGGAACTGAACCCGCACCCTCTGAAATATGAGGCGGACGGGCTAACCAGTGCATCACCGTGCCGCCTTCTTTGAATAATATTGTTGATAATATGCTGAATATTTTAAGATCGTATATGTGTTGAATATTATTTAATAGTATTAAAATGCAAATTGAGTAAAAAAAGGACATGAGGAACATGAGGGAATCTGGTATTTGTTTCTTTTGCAGAATAAACATTTGGGACCTGCAAATCCAAGTTCTATCAGGTCATTCTTCAGGTTGTTCTTGTTTGGAAACAAGTAGTTGTGCAGTAGAACCTTCCGCAACAAAATTCCCTGGGGAGCCACAAAGGGAAAATTCTAGTATTTATGTATCATCACTACAAGAAGAAAAGCGTCTTCACCTTTTCATCAAAGTCCAGTGTTCTGATTAACATCTCCTGTAGTGTCTTTAGAACTTTGATGCATAACTTCTCGTCTGAGGACATCAGTGTCTTTGTGTGCTGGATCAGCCTGTGTACACACACACGTGTACACACACGCGCACACACGCACGCACGCACGCACGCACAAACACACACACAAACACACCCACAGTTTAACTTCTGAATGGTCTAAGACACTTGGCACGAAAGTTATCATGAACTGATGAGATGATTCTGCTCACTTGGATATGAATCCACCGGACTCACAGCGCTGGCGTACATCTGTTCCCTCCAGAAAGAGAAGCTCTGGTTGGTGGAGGACATCAACTAGCACGGAGAGCTCTGCGTTGACAAGTGGCATGAGGCGCTCCTCCAGGGTATTGATGACGTCCTGCAGTTTCTCTATGATATTCTTGTAGTCCCAAGGGTTGCTGGGGGCAACAGGGCGTAAAGAGCGCAATGTCGACTTGAAGCTGGTGTTGGAGCGCGACAGTGAGTTAAGAGCGCTGGTGGACAACATGGCGCTAATCTGAGTTTCCAAGTCCAGAGGAAGAATGATGGAGCGACTCTTGGCTGTGGGGAAACAACAGCATTTCATTTCATCAAATGACATCTATAATAACATGTGTGGCATCATTGGTGACTAAATAATGACCAACAGTTTTTGATAACATTGGTGACATAGGTTACATTAATTATAATAATAATAATAATAATAATAATAATAATGCATTAGGTTTATGTAGAAATTTTCTGTAACATGCGAGGCATCATTGGTGACTAATAATGACCTCATCAACAGTTTTTGATAACATTGGTGAAAGGTTATAATAATAATAATAATAATAAGAAGAAGAAGACGAAGAAGAAGAAGAAGAAGAAGAAAATGCAATTCCTGGAGAAATTGTGTGTGAAGGCGAACACTATGAATAACCTCTTGGGGAATGCTGGCAAATGATGTTGAAACGAGTTGAATTACTTGAGAAATGTAGAAAACAGAGGTGAAAAACGGAATTTTGGAGAATTTGGTGGAATTTTGGAGGGTTTGGTTGAATTTCAAATCTGAAAATGTGGAATTTATGGTAAGTGGGAATTTGGGGAATAGGTAGGAAAAAGATGAAGAGTTGAAAGTTGGAATGGGTTGAATCGGTTGAAAAATGTAGAAATTAGAGTAGAAAAGCACATTTTTGGAGAATTTGGTTGAATTTCAAATTTGAAAATTTGTAATTTTTTGTAAAGGGAAGTTGTGGAATAGGTAGGCAAAAGATAAATACTTGAAAGTTGGAATGGGTTGAATCGGTTAAAAAATGTAGAAATTAGAGTAGAAAATTTAAATTTTGAAAAACTTGGTTGAATTTCAAATTGGAAAATTTGGAATTTTTTGTAAAGGGAAGTTATGGAATAGGTAGGCAAAAGATGAAAACTTGAAAGTTGGAATGGGTTGAATTGGTAGAGAAATATAGAAATGAGAGTAGAAAACCGAAATTTTGGAGAATTTGGTTGAATTTCAAATTTGGAATTTTTGGTTAGTGGGAAGTTGTAGAATCGGTAGGCAAGAGAAGAAGAGTTGAAAGTTGGAATGGGTTGAATCGGTTAAAAAATGTAGAAATGAGAGTAGAAAACCAAAATTTGGAGAATTTGATTGAATTTCAAATTTCGAATTTTTGGTAAGCGGGAAGTTGTAGAATCGGTAGGCAAGAGATGAAGAGTTGAAAGTTGGAATGGGTTGAATCGGTTGAAAAATGTAGAAATTAGAGTAGAAAAATGAAACTTTGGAGAATTTGATTGAATTTCAAATTTGGAATTTTTGGTAAGTGGGAAGTTATGGAATAGATAGGCAAAAGATGAACAGTTGAAAGTTGGAATGGGTTGAATTGGTTGAACAATGTAGAAACTAGAGTTAAAAAAACAAAATGTTGGAGAATTTGGTTGAATTTAAAATTTGGAATTTTTGGAAAGTGGGAAGTTGTGGAATAGGTAGGCAAAAGATAAAGAGTTGAAAGTTGGAATGGGTTGAATCAGTTGAACAATGTAGAAATGAGAGTAGAAAAACGACATTTTTGAGAATTTGGTTGAATTTGAAATTTGGAATTTTTGGTAAGTGGGAAGTTGTGGAATAGGTAGGAAAACGATGAACAGTTGAAGGTTGGAATGGGTAGAATCGGTTGAAAAATGTAGAAATTAGAGTAGAAAAACGAAATTTTTGAGAATTTGGTTGAATTCCAAATTTGAAAATTTGGAATTTTTTGTAAGTTGGAAGTTGTGGAATAGGTAGAAAAAAGATGAACAATTGAAAGTTGGAATGGGTTGAATCGGTTGAAAAACGTAGAAGTTAGAGTAGAAAAACGGAATTTGGGAGAATTTGGTTGGATTAAATTTGAAAATTTGGAATTTGTGGTAGGTGAGAAGTTGTGGAATAGGCAGGGGAAAGATGAAAGTTGAAAGTTGGAATGGGTTGAATCGGTTGAAAAGTGTAGAAATTAGAGGTGAAAGACAAAATTTCGTGAATTTTTTTCGAAAGTTTTAACGTGAAAACGTGAAATTTTTGAATTTGGCAATTTTGGGACGTGTCGAGAATCAATCCGAATGTGGTTCGAATGTGCTGAATGATGTGAATTTAAAAGTGGAATGACGTAAATGTGAAATGTCGAATCTGCCATTAAGAATGAATGGGGAAAAATTTGTCGTAAATTCGTGAATTTTACGAAAACGGCAAATTTTCGGAACGAGAAAAATGGAAGCGCTCATCTCGTGAATATTTGGAATACGTCAAAAGTGGAACGGAATGAATCGGATGAATTTTGTGGAAGAAGAAGCGGGACAAAAAAGTGTGGAAAATAAAATAGAAGAAAAATAATAACTAGAAAATGCAATTTCTGGAGAAATTGCGTGTGAAGGCGAAGACTTTGAATCACTTCTTGGCGAATGCTGGCGTATTATGCTGAAACGAGTTGAATTACTTGAGAAATGTAGAAAATAGAGGTGAAAAACGGAATTTTGGAGAATTTGGTGGAATTTCAGAATTTTGGAGAATTTGGTTGAGTTTAAAATCTTAAAATGTGGAATTTATGGCAAGTGGAAATTTGGGGAATAGGTAGGAAAAAGATGAAGAGTTGAAAGTTGGAATGAGTTGAATCGGTTGAACAACGTGAAAATTAGAGTAGAAAAACACATTTTTGGAGAATTTGGTTGAATTTCAAATTTTAAAATGTGGAATTTTTTGTAAGGGGAAGTTGTGGAATAGGTAAGCAAAAGATGAAGAGTTGAAAGTTGGAATGGGTTGAATCGGTAGAGAAATGTAGAAATGAGAGTAGAAAAACGAAATTTTGGAGAATTTGGTTGAATTTCAAATTTGGGATTTTTGGTAAGTGGGAAGTTGTGTAATACGTAGGCAAAAGATGAAGAGTTGAAAGTTGGAATGGGTTGAATCGGTTGAAAAATGTACAAATTAGAGTCGAAAAACGAAATTTTGCAGAATTTGGTTGAATTTCAAATTTGGAATTTTTGGTAAGTGGGAAGTTGTGAAATAGGTAAGCAAAAGATGAAAAGTTGAAAGTTGGAATGGATTGAATCGGTTGCACAATGTAAAGATTAGAGTAGAAAAACAAAATGTTTGAGAATTTGGTTGAATTTCAAATTTTTAATTTTTGGTAAGTGGGAAATTGTGGAATAGGTAGGCAAAAGATGAAGAGTTGAAAGTTGGAATGGGTTGAATCGGTTGAACAATGTAGAAATTACAGTAGAAAAACGAAATTTTGGAGATTTTGGTTGAATTTCAAATTTGGAATTTTTGGTAAGTCGGAAGTTGTGGAATAGGTAGGCCAAAGATGAAGAGTTGAAAGTTGGAATGGGTTGAATCGGTTGAACAATGTAGAAATTAGAGTAGAAAAACAAAATGTTGGAGAATTTGGTTGAATTTCAAATATGGAATTTTTGGTAAGTGGGAAGTTGTGGAATAGGTAGGCAAAAGATGAAGAGTTGAAAGTTGGAATGGGTTGAATCGGTTGAACAATGTAGAAATTAGATTAGAAAAACGAAATTTTTGGAGAATTTGGTTGAATTTCAAATTTGGAATTTTTGGTAAACGGGAAGTTGTGGAATAGGTAGGCAAAACATGAACAGTTGAAAGTTGGAATGAGTTGAATCGGTTAAAAAATGTAGAAATTAGAGTAGAAAAACAAAATTTTTGAGAATTTGGTTGAATTCCAAATTTGGAATTTTTGGTAAGTCGGAAGTTGTGGAATAGGTAGGCAAAAGATGAAGAGTTGAAAGTTGGAATGGGTTGAATCGGTTGAACAATGTAGAAATTAGAGTAGAAAAACAAAATGTTGGAGAATTTGGTTGAATTTCAAATATGGAATTTTTGGTAAGTGGGAAGTTGTGGAATAGGTAGGCAAAAGATGAAGAGTTGAAAGTTGGAATGAGTTGAATCGGTTGAAAAATGTAGAAATTAGAGTAGAAAAACAAAATTTTTGAGAATTTGGTTGAATTCCAAATTTGAAAATTTGGAATTTTTCATAAGTTGGAAGTTGTGGAATAGTTAGAAAAAGATGAACAGTTGAAAGTTGGAATGGGTTGAATCGGTTGAAAAACGTAAAAGTTAGAGTGGAAAAACGAATTTTTGGAGAATTTGGTTGAATTTCAAATTTGGAATTTTTGGTAAGTGGGAAGTTGTGGAATAGGTAGGCAAAAGATGAACAGTTGAAAGTTGGAATGAGTTGAATCGGTTGAACAATGTAGAAAAAAGTGGAATGATGTAAATGTGAAATGTCGAATCTGCCATTAAGAATGAATGGGGAAAAATTTGTCGTAAGTTCGCGAATTTTGCGAAATCGGAAAATTTTCGGAACGAGAAAAATGGAAGCGCTCATCTCGTGAATATTTGGAACACGTCAAAAGTGGAACGGAGTGAATCGGATGAACTATGTGGAAGAAGAAGCGGGACAAAAAAGTGTGGAGAATAAAATAGAATAATAATAATAATAATAATAATAATAGAGAATGGTGTAGAATAACATATGTGTGAAGGCCATCGCCTTCACACAACTAGACTAGAAAATGCAATTTCTGGAGAAATTGCGTGTGAAGGCGAAGACTTTCAATCACTTCTTTGGGAATGATGCCGAATGATGTTGAAATGAGTTGAATTTCTTGAGAAATGTGGAAAATAGAAGTGTAATACTAAATTTTGGAGAATGTGGTTGAATTTCAAATTTGAATTTTGGAATTTTTCGTAAGTGGGAGGTTGTGGAATAGGTAGGCAAAAGATGAACAGTTGAAAGTTGGAACGGGTTGAAACGGTTAAAAAATGTAGAAGTTAGAGCAAATCTTGAATCCCCATAGAGAATGACTGGGAATTAAAAGAAAAAGCAATTGCGCCAAAATATTTAGAAATTTGGAACAAAAGGACAAAAAACGGCGTCAGGAAGTTCCCTTTTGGGGTTAAAATGTTGAAACGGGTTTAATCGGACAAAAATTGCAAAAGTTAGCTAAGATGTAGCTATTTAGAGCACTTAATGTTGAAATAAGATCACTTCCGGTTTGATTTGGGTCACTTCCGGTTTGATTAGAGGCACTTCCGGTCCAGCTGAGGTCACTTCCGGTTTGATTTGGGGTCACTTCCGGTTTACCTAAGGTCACTTCCTGTTTACCTAAGGTCACTTGCGGTTTGATATGGGGCACTTCCGGTACATTCTGGGTTCATTGGGGGCACTTCCGGGTCAATCCAAGATGGCCGCCACACTGGAAGTGTGGGTGAAGGAGGTGAATATGGTAAGCATAAGGTAAACAAAGTGAATAAAGTTGGAATGGGTTGAATCGGTTGAAAAATGTGGAAAAAAGAGTAGAAAAACGAAATTGTAGAGAATTTTTGGTAAGTGGAAAGTTGTGGAATAGGCAGGCAAAGGATGAACAGTTGAATGTTGGAACGGGTTGAATCGGTTAAAAAATGTAGAAGTGAGAGCAAATGTTGAATCCCCATAGAGAATGAATGGGAATTAAAAGAAAAAGCAATTGCGCCAAAATATTTTGAAATTTGGAACAAAACGTAAAAAAACAGCTTCAGGAGGTTCACTTTTGGGGTTAAAATGTTGAAACGGGTTCAATCGGACAAAAAATGCAAAAGTTAGCGCCTAATGTAGCTATTTATGGCAGTTAATGTTGAAATAAGTTCACTTCTGGGTTGATTTGGGTCACTTCCGGTCTATTTGGGTCACTTCCGGTCTGATTAGAGGCACTTCCGGTCCAGCTGAGGTCACTTCCGGTTTATTTGGGGTCACTTCCGGTTTAAAAAGGTCACTTCCGGTTTAAAAAGGTCACTTCCGGTTTGATTTGGGGTCACTTCCGGTTTACCTGAGGTCACTTCCTGTTTACCTAAGGTCACTTCCGGTTTGATTTGGGCCACTTCCGGTTCATTCTAGGTTCAGTGGGAGCACTTCAGGGTCAATCCAAGATGGCCGCCACACTGGAAGTGGGGGTCAAGGGTTGAATTGTGAAAGCATAGTGGAAGTGGGGGTGAAGGGGTGAATATGGTAAGGATGAGGTGACCAAAGTGAATAGAGTTGGAATGGGTTGAATCGGTTGAAAAATGTAGAAATTAGAGTGGAAAAACGAAATTTTGTAGAATTTGGTGTGAATTTCAAAATTGAAAATTTGAAAATTTTGGTAAGTGGGAAGGTGTGGAATAGGTAGGAAAAAGATGAACAGTTGAAAGTTGGAATGGGTCGAATCGGTCAAAAAATGTAGAAATTAGAGGTGAAAAACGGAATTTTGTGAAATTTTGTCGAAATTTTTAACGTGAAAACGTGAAATTTTTGAATTTGGGAATTTTGAATTATGTGGAAGAAGAAGCGGGACAAAAAAGTGGCGGGAATAAAATAGAAGAATAATAATAACTAGAAAATGCAATTTCTGGAGAAATTGCGTGTGAAGGCGAAGACTTTGAATCACTTCTTGGGGAATCCTGGCGAATTATGCTGAAACGAGTTGAATTACTTGAGAAATGTAGAAAATAGAGGTGAAAAACGGAATTTTGGAGAATTTGGTGGAATTTCAGAATTTTGGAGAATTTGTTTGTTTAAAATCTTAAAATGTAGAATTTATGGCAAGTGGAAATTTAGGGAATAGGTAGGAAAAAGATGAAGAGTTGAAAGTTGGAATGGGTTGAATCGGTTGAACAATGTGAAAATTAGAGTAGAAAAACACATTTTTGGAGAATTTGGTTGAATTTCAAATTTCAAAATTTGGAATTTTTTGTAAGGGGAAGTTGTGGAATAGGTAAGCAAAAGATGAAGAGTTGAAAGTTGGAATGGGTTGAATCGGTAGAGAAATGTAGAAATGAGAGTAGAAAAACGAAATTTTGGAGAATTTGGTTGAATTTCAAATTTGGAATTTTTGGTAAGTGGGAAGTTGTGAAATAGGTAAGCAAAAGATGAAAAGTTGAAAGTTGGAATGGATTGAATCGGTTGCACAATGTAAAGATTAGAGTAGAAAAACAAAATGTTTGAGAATTTGGTTGAATTTCAAATTTGGAATTTTTAATTTTTGGTAAGTGGGAAGTTGTGGAATAGGTAGGCAAAACATGAACAGTTGAAAGTTGGAATGAGTTGAATCGGTTAAAAAATGTAGAAATTAGAGTAGAAAAACAAAATTTTTGAGAATTTGGTTGAATTCCAAATTTGGAATTTTTGGTAAGCGGGAAATTGTGAAATAGGTAAGCAAAAGATGAAAAGTTGAAAGTTGGAATGGATTGAATCGGTTTCACAATGTAAAGATTAGAGAAGAAAAACAAAATGTTTGAGAATTTGGTTGAATTTCAAATTTTGAATTTTTGGTAAGTGGGAAGTTGTGGAATAGGTAGGCAAAAGATGAAGAGTTGAAAGTTGGAACGGGTTGAATCGGTTGAACAATGTAGAAATTAGAGTAGAAAAACGAAATTTTGGAGATTTTGGTTGAATTTCAAATTTGGAATTTTTGGTAAGTCGGAAGTTGTGGAATAGGTAGGCAAAAGATGAAGAGTTGAAAGTTGGAATGGGTTGAATCGGTTGAACAATGTAGAAATTAGAGTAGAAAAACAAAATGTTGGAGAATTTGGTTGAATTTCAAATATGGAATTTTTGGTAAGTGGGAAGTTGTGGAATAGATAGGCAAAAGATGAACAGTTGAAAGTTGGAATGAGTTGAATCGGTTGAACAATGTAGAAATTAGAGTAGAAAAATGAAATTTAGAAAGATTTGGTTGAATTTCACATTTGGAATTTTTGGTAAACGGGAAGTTGTGGAATAGGTAGGCAAAACATGAACAGTTGAAAGTTGGAATGAGTTGAATCGGTTGAAAAATGTAGAAATTAGAGTAGAAAAACAAAATTTTTGAGAATTTGGTTGAATTCCAAATTTGAAAATTTGGAATTTTTCATAAGTTGGAAGTTGTGGAATAGTTAGAAAAAGATGAACAGTTGAAAGTTGGAATGGGTTGAATCGGTTGAAAAACGTAAAAGTTAGAGTGGAAAAACGAAATTTTGGAGAATTTGGTTGAATTTCAAATTTGGAATTTTTGGTAAGTGGGAAGTTGTGGAATAGGTAGGCAAAAGATGAACAGTTGAAAGTTGGAATGAGTTGAATCGGTTGAACAATGTAGAAAAAAGTGGAATGATGTAAATGTTAAATGTCGAATCTGCCATTAAGAATGAATGGGGAAAAATTTGTCGTAAGTTCGCGAATTTTGCCAAATCGGAAAATTTTCGGAACGAGAAAAATGGAAGCGCTCATCTCGTGAATATTTGGAACACGTCAAAAGTGGAACGGAGTGAATCGGATGAACTATGTGGAAGAAGAAGCGGGACAAAAAAGTGGTGGGAATAAAATAGAAGAATAATAATAATAGAGAATGGTGTAGAATAACATATGTGTGAAGGCCATCGCCTTCACACAATAATAGAGAATGGTGTAGAATAACATATGTGTGAAGGCCATCGCCTTCACACAATAATAATAGAGAATGGTGTAGAATAACATATGTGTGAAGGCCATCGCCTTCACACAATAATAATAGAGAATGGTGTAGAATAACATATGTGTGAAGGCCATCGCCTTCACACAATAATAATAATAGAGAATGGTGTAGAATAACATATGTGTGAAGGCCATCGCCTTCACACAATAATAATAATAATAGAGAATGGTGTAGAATAACATATGTGTGAAGGCCATCGCCTTCACACAATAATAATAGAGAATGGTGTAGAATAACATATGTGTGAAGGCCATCGCCTTCACACAATAATAATAATAATAGAGAATGGTGTAGAATAACATATGTGTGAAGGCCATCGCCGTCACACAATAATAATAGAGAATGGTGTAGAATAACATATGTGTGAAGGCCATCGCCTTCACACAATAATAGAGAATGGTGTAGAATAACATATGTGTGAAGGCCATCGCCTTCACACAATAATAGAGAATGGTGTAGAATAACATATGTGTGAAGGCCATCGCCTTCACACAATAATAATAATAATAGAGAATGGTGTAGAATAACATATGTGTGAAGGCCATCGCCTTCACACAATAATAATAATAGAGAATGGTGTAGAATAACATATGTGTGAAGGCCATCGCCTTCACACAATAATAATAATAGAGAATGGTGTAGAATAACATATGTGTGAAGGCCATCGCCTTCACACAATAATAATAGAGAATGGTGTAGAATAACATATGTGTGAAGGCCATCGCCTTGACACAATAATAATAGAGAATGGTGTAGAATAACATATGTAATAAAATGTGCGCAAATTTCAATCGTGAAAATGTGAATTTTATTAATTAGGCAATGTTGGGAATAAACCCAATGTGATTTGAATGCGCTAAATGATGTGAATTTCAAACTGGAACGACGTAAATGTGAAATGTTGAATCTGCTATTAAGAATGAATGGGGGAAAATCTGCCGGAAATTTGTGAATTTTGTGAAAAGGGAAAATTTTTGGAGTGAAAAAAAAGTATGCAGCGGTGTCATGAATATTTGGAATAAGTTAAAAGTGGAACGGAGTGAATCGGTTGAAGTATGTGGAACGAGTTAAGCGTCAAAAAATTGGGGGGAATAAAAATGTGAAGGCCTTCGAACTTCACACAATAATAAAGGACAGGAATAACAGTATGTGTATGTGTAGGCCTTTGCCTTCACACATTAAAGGACAGGAATGACGTGTGAAAGCCTTCGCCTTCACACAATAATAATAAAGTGAATGGTGTAGAATAACATAATTCGCCTTCACACTAATAAGGTAAAATATGTGTTAGATTACAAAGCAATGCGTACCGTATTTTGCGGACTACAAGCCGTTCTGGAGTATAAGTCGCACCAGCCATAAAATGCATAATAAAAAAGAAAAAAATCACGTATAATTCGCACTGGAGTATCGGTTGCATTTTTGTGGGAAATGTATTTGATAAAACCCAACCCCAAGAACAGACATGCCATCTTGAAAGGCAATTTAAAATAAAAATAGAATAGGCAACAATAGGCTGATCGGTACTGCATGCTAACGTTAAATAAACACATAAACAAGGAACTGAGAACGTGCCTGACGTAACATAAGAGTTATTCAAATAACTATAGCATAAATAACATACTGTAATTTTCGGACTATAAGTCGCATTTTTTTTTTTATAGTTTGGGTGGGGGGGTGACTTATAATGAGGAGCGACTTATATGTGAATTTTTAAAAAAAAATTCCCCAAAAACAGTGAAACCGCGATAAACGAACCGCAATGTAGCAAAGGATTACTGTAATTTGAATTTCAAGTGACGTCAGCAGTGCAGCGCGGCGCGGCGGTTGTTTACAAAAAGGACAAAGATTGATCACGGGATGACGAACGGTTTGATAATATTGCTTATATAATAGTTATTTTATATCTAATTTATATATCGTTATATGGGCCTGTGGAATATTTTGAAGTGCAAGCGCCGTTAGTGGCGCGCACCCATTGTTGACAAAGGACGATCGATGGATTTAATGAATTGGAGTGACACAGATGGTTTTATAAACGTGTTATTTATGTAAGAGTTTTTTTTTTAATGACTCTGAATGTTACGTCAGGCCCGTTCTCAGCTCTTCGTTTGTGTTTATGTCACGTTAGCATACCTATCGTTTAGCCTGTTGTTGCTCGTTCATGTCTGTTCTTGGTGTTGGATTTTGTTGAATAAATTCCCCCCCCCCAAAATGCGACTTATACTCCGGGCGACTTACTATATATGCTTTTTTTTCACGTTATTGTGCATTTTATGGGTAATGCGGCCTATATTCCGGAGCGACTTTTAGTCCGAAAATTACAGTAATAATAAATCAGTTAATCCAACAAAATCTTCATCCTCTGTGTCACTTATAAACAACTCCGCTAACCCCAGATGTAGAAGATGGAGCCGCTCCTCTTCTATGTGGCTTACGCCAGATTTATCGTCAGTTGCGGTTCTAATTATTCCACAGGCCTTGGATGCCCTCATGCAGATTAGTGTGAAAATAACGTGAAATGATATGTGTTAACAATTTCAGTTGCACCCCTGGCCAAACTATGAAAAAAACTGCGACTTATAGTCTGGAAAACACGGTATATTGTATAGTGCACTTATATTGCCATATATCAGCTACTGTGTGGAAGTGTGGGGAAACACATAAGAGTAACAGGCATTGTATCCACTACAGAAGAGAGCTATAAGGAATACATTAATCCCTCGTTTATCGCAGATAATTGGTTACCTGCGATATTGCCGCCACGACAGGCACCAACGACCTTACGGCCACAGCTCCGGTCGGCCGCCTCAACAATGGTCATGGTCCACATGGTCTACTCGGACTCAATGTCCCCCGCCACCCCCGGGACGAGGGAAAAGCTCTGCCGGAGGTGGGAGATGAAGCTCTTCCTGACAGGGGATTCTGCCAGACGTTCCCAGCAGAACTTCACAGAGCGTTTGGGTCTGCCAGGTCGGACCGGCATCTTCCCCCACCATCGGAGCCAACCCACCACCAGGTGGTGATCAGTTGACAGCTCCACCCCTCTCTTCACCTGAGTGTCCAAAACATGCGGCCGCAAATCCGATGACACAACTACAAAGTTGATCATCGAACTGCGGCCTAGGGTGTCCTGGTGCTAAGTGCACACATGGACACCCTTCTGTTTGAACATGGTGTTTATTATAGAAAATCCGTGTCGAGCACAGAAGTCCAATAATAGAACACCGCTCGGGTTCAAATCGGGGGGCCGTTCCTCCCAATCACGCCCTTCCAGATCTCACTGTCATTGCCCATGTGAGCATTGAAATCACCCAGTAGAACGATGGAGTCCCCAGAAGGAGCGCTCTCCAGCACTTCCTCCAGGGACTCCAAGAAGGGTGGGTACTCTGAGCTGCTGTTCGGTGCATAGACAAACAACAGTCAGGACCCGTCCCCCCACCCGAAGGCGGAGGGAGGCTACACTCTCGTTCACCGGGGTGAACCCCAATGTGCAGGCGCCCAGCCGGGGGGCAATAAGTATACCCACACCTGCTCGACGTCTCTCACCGTGGGCAACTCCAGAGTGGAAGAGAGTCCAGCCTCTCTCGAGAGGGCTTGTACCGGAACCCAAACTGTGTGTGGACGCAAGTCCGACTATGTCTAGTCGGAACTGTTCTGCCTCGCACACCAGCTCGGGCTCCTTTCCAGCCAGAGAGGTGACATTCCATGTCCCAAGAGCCAGCTTCTGCAGCCGGGGATCAGACCGCCAAGGACCCTGCCTTTGGCCGCCGCCCAGCTTACACTGCGCCTGACCCCTTTGGCCCCTCCCACAGGTGGTGAGCCCATGGGAAGGGGGACCCACGTTTCCTTTTCGGGCTGTGCCCAGCCGGGCCCCATGGGTGAAGGCCCGGCCACCAGACGCTCGCCTTCGAGCCCCGCCTCCAGGCCTGGCTCCAGAGGGGGGCCCCGGTGACCCGCATCCGGGCGAGGGAAAATGCAATCCATTTATTTTATTCATCATAAGGGGCTTGTGAGCCGTGCTTTGTCTGGCCCCTCACCTAGGACCCGTTTGCCATGGGTGACCCTACCAGGGGCATGAAGCCCCAGACAACATGGCTCCTTGGATCATAGGGGCACGCAAACCCCTCCACCACGATAAGGTGACGACTCACGGAGGGGCATTACCAACTAATTTACCCAAAAATTTTGTCGTCACTTCAGAGAATGAAGAACATAGAAGAAAAGGTCATTTCAAACATTAGTATTCACGGACAATTTTAAAACAAATTTGCATATCAGTGGTGGGTTTAAACTATGGAATTGTCTTTACAATGAGATAAAGTATTGTATACATATATTCCAATTGAAAAAAACTATAAAGACAGAACAATACAACAGCTGTAAGTGTCTACATTTGTCTTTATATTTATTCATTTATTTATTTTTTTCTTGTTTGTATATATTTTGTATCATCTCGTGAGGGATTCGGTTTGTACTTCATGAAGTTTTGCACTTGGTTTTTAAGGTGTTTTTTTTGTTTGTTTGTTTGCATTATTTTGATGAATTTGTTTGGTTTGTATGCTTGTGAAGCCATTAAGACTAAAGTAATTTCCGGACTATAAGCCGCTACTTTTTGCTCAAGTTTTGAACCCTGCAGCTTGTCGTCCGGTGCGGCGTATCTATGGATTTTTTGTAATGACTTGATCACTTATACACTCGTATAAAGGCTGTGGACCGCTGTTGTGCGGCACTGCTTTGCTGGGCGGAGGGATATGTGACACGGTCACTGGGGCAAAGATTGGTGTGTTGATTGCATTCCATCCGCCAGGCAAATAGTGCCATATAATTGACACAAAGAAGCGGCAGAACGAGATTAGGACGGACATTACTGAAGAAAGGAAACTTTTATACAGCATACACAAACCGTCATTATGGGAGACAAAAGAAATGTACCGTATTTTTTGGACTAAAAGTCGCTCCGGAGTACAAGTCACATCCATAAAATGCACAATAAAGGGGACAAAACATATATAAGTCGCACCGGAGTTTAAGTCACATTTTGGGGGAAATTCATTTGACAAAATCCAACACCAAGTACAGACATGAACCAGCAAACACAGGCTAAACGATACAGTATGCTGATGTGACAAACACAAACGAGGAGCTGAGAATGGGCCTGACGTAACATTAACAGTTATTCAAATAACTAACAAATAATACGTTTATCAAACGATCTGTGTCACTCCAAATCATTGGAGTCGAATTCTTCGTCCTTTCTGTAAACAACGCCAAATGTGCGGCGCGCCCCTGACGTCGGACTCGTCGTCAGTTACAGAGTTACAGTTCAAATTATTCCACAGGCGCACATAACGATATATAAACTATATATCAAATAATTATAATATGAACAACAATTTTATCAAACCATCTGTATCACTCCAAATTATTAAATCCATCGATCGAATTCTTCGTCCTTTATGTAAACAACGGCGCGTGTGCGGCGCGCCGCTGATGTCGGACTCGTCGTCAATTGCAGTTCAAATTATTCCACAGGCCCATACAACAATATATAACCTATATATCAAATAACAACAATTTTATCGAACCATCCGTGTCACTCCAAATTATTAAATCCATCGGAATCTTTGTCTTGCGTCACTCGGAAACACAATAAAAAAAAAAAAAAACAGCTGTTGACTCCACAACTACGTGCGCCACTGACGTCAACCTCATCGTCAGTTGCGGCTCCAATTATTCCACAGATCTACGTACTATATAACTATATTGTAGCGTCAACAAAGTACCAGGCAAGATGTGGGTTTGGTAACCGGCTCTTTATTTCACAAAGCAAGAGCTCAACATATGAGCCAACCAGGGATGAAAAGGGGAAAAAGCAAATTCAATTGTTTTTATCATAAAGTCATTTTCCTTTTAATTTCAATAGTTTTGTATCATTTTGAACCAAAATCGCTGAATTTTTATAGTTACTTTAAAGCCGAAGACGATTCGCTCGGAGGAGCCAACTTCCTCTGGCTTGCCTCCTCTGAGGATTGCGTAATCACAGGGCTGCCTATGTTAACAGGCTATGCAGTTAGACTGAACTGCTGTCTGTCTCTATGTCACTGTTTAAGTGTTCAAACACTGTGGCTATATTATTTTCTGTAGTTAAGATGATGTATATAATATCTAGTGTTTTTTGTCATCTGTCTGTAACGTGTTTCTTTCGAACAACAAAACGGCTTTGAAAAGAGACCTTATGGAGGCAACGAAAAAAAGGTTTTCCAGCCTTATGGCAGGGGGTGCTAGACTTTTATACAGACATGCGCCCACCTGTAGAATAAGAGATCTCCAGTTCAAATTTACAGTGAACAACTGAGGAGCAGTTGTCTATTTATTTCATTTTACATTCTTTTTTTTTCTCCGTTATTACATTTCGTTTTACAATGGAAGATTACATCTTATTTTTTAATTTTGAAAATTTGTGAAAAAAATTCACATATAAGTCGCTCCTCAGTATAAGTCGACCCCCCACCCAAACGATGAAAAAAAAATGCGACTTATAGTCCGAAAATTACGGTAAATAACTCACTTGCACATGCGACTTTTAGTACGGTGCGGCTTAATTATGAAAAAAAAAATTCCCCTAATTTTTGGTTGTGAGTCTTATAATTAGGTGAGGCTTATAGACCAAAAATTACGCTAATTATTGTGTGGAAGGGGACAGGAACTATACGATTTTCTTCATCCTGTTCCTTCTCAAGCATAGATATGTAAATATGTGTTTAGTTGCTAAAGTTGCATTGTCTATTGATCAAAATACACACCAATGAAGGAGATAAATAAAAATTAAATCAAGGAAATAATCATACATGAAATCTGTCTCCTCAACTCAAAAGCAGTGTAACAGTGTAAGCAGTAACAGGATGCCTCCTGTAGAATTGGATGAAAGGTTACCTGTGATTGCAAGAGTCTTGATGCAGATCTCAACTTGGCTTTGATGCTGCTGCTGCAACCAGGAACAGTCCAGCAGGCGCACGGATGATTGCAGCAGCTGTGTGACGATGGAATGATGACTCTAACAATGAGAGGAGATGTTGTAGAGTTAAATCCAAGGATTACACAAAGCACATCTCCGCAGAGGCAAATATTGAGCTGACCTGCAGCGAGGTGCTGTTTTCAGAGAAGGGTGAGCTGAAAAAAGCGTTGATGGTGTCCAAGACCACATTGATTATATACTTTTCCAAGACTGGATCGGAAAGTCGCTTGTCTCGCTTGTTGCACACCTGCCAGGAGCACACACAGTATTAGCAATCACAGATCAATAGTAAGACAACAAAGCGCTCCTGCTCACTTGGGCCATGTCAACTGTGAAGTCCTCAAAGAGCTTCCAGATGTGGTTGGATGTGTAGATCTCCTTCATCTCTACCTCTGTATCCACGTAGCAATGATTGACGAAGTTGACGTAAGCAACTTTCACCTGAACGCACACAAAATGATGGCATGACAGAGGCACAAAGAATTGCGATAAATTGCAGTGAATTGAATAAAAACCTCAGATAAAGTGCACATATGGTGCCCGGTAATATCTGTGTAATCTGATTGGGAAACGGTGGTGTAAAGGAAATGTAAAGAGACCGAGGCAGATGGGGCGGAGACCCTTGTATCCATTTTAGAGTGTTGATTCAAACGAGGGTTGATGGGCATTCAAGTAGGAAACTAAGTTCATGAGTCTCCTGACAAGGTTTCCGATTAATATTTACCATATGCAGCACCTTCCACCTTATTGATAATCATTTTTTGCTGGCCATTTCTCATCTGCAAAGGGGCCACTCACACTCTGGGCATCACGGACATTATGACTAGAGTGGGCCATGGGCGGAAAACTGCTTCGCATGGCAATGTTAGTACCATTTTCTGCTACGTTCAAAGTTGTAGTATTACCTATAACACTGCAGGGATGAGAATGGCAAATGTGAAAAAGCACAGAAAAGTAGCGGGGGGGATATATATATATATATATATATATATATATATATATATATATATATATATATATATATATATGCCGTTGCGGTGGGCGGGGGAATGGTTGCGAGTCGCCGAGGCTAATGTTGCCCGGCCAACTCCCCCCATATATAAAGAAATAATTTTCTCAACGGATTTACACGATTCACGAAAATACTTTCGACGGAAAAAAAACCACGGAAATCCGCAGATCCGCGGAAAATTCTCATCCCTGTGTGTGCTTGTCAGCATTCAATGCTGATGAGCATTGACACAGAGATAGAGTAGGTGAGGTAATTGCCACGATATACTGTGGTCTTTCAGCATGCATGTACAAACACAAAAGATGGCCAACCTCGGTGATGCAGTCCTCATGCGTTACCACACGGACAATGTCTTCCAGTGGTAGCAGGGATGTGCACTTAATCTCCGTGTAGACATTTTTGCCCTCAGCGCATGCCGCCAGCAGCTCCACCAGTGAGATGTGGTACCTGCACAACACCACACCCTCTCATAAAATACCTTTTTCCACACGGATGCTATACAACGGCTGCAGCAATTACCTGAGCGGGCTCTTTTCACTAATGCCCTCCCTGCTCTCAGCCATCAGCTCCAGCATGACATTGAAGGAAGCCTTGTCGTTGTAGAAGACAACTACGTCTTCGCCAGCATTAGTCAGCTGCAGAGACAATCTATTGATCATACAAGAGGCCATGTCCATGCTAGAAAAACAATCTTGGTAAGACTCTCACCTCAGTCATGACCATGTCCTGGCACTTCTTGACGTACTTGCCCTCGGCCTTGATGATGGTGTGCAGGAAGTTGAGGTAGTGCACATGGCGTCCATGTGTGGCCAAGCAGTGGATGAAATGCTGCAAGACACTTTCCGATATCTCCGTGCATAGCTGGTAGTTGTTGCTAAAGATGTGCTGTACAGTTTCCGCCTCCAGCAGCTGCACAGTAAGGAGAGAGTCACAGATAGTCAACCACCTCACTATGACAGCAAGTTTGAACCCAACAAACTAACATCATGACTAAACATTCTTGTCAATGTCAAGCAGGGGTGACTGTGAAAAATGTGTTGAGTCTCCATGATTTCCAATAAAATCACCTTAAGGGTCAATACATGTTGGTTCCTAAGTCAGGTAGCTCTAGCTTTGCCTAACTCCTTAGCTTCTTTTTGTTATTTCTTTATTTCATATTGTACAAATAGTCTTTCTCCTTTGTGGCATCCAGCAGGCCGGATCCAGTGTGGCACCATGTTTCCTAATGTAAGGCTTGGTACAACGAAAAACATTGTGATGTATTGGGTGTGCTGTTCGCTTTTTTCCTAAAGCTCAACTTCAACATGACTGTAGGAAACTGGAACTGGTACTGCCTACCCCTGGATTAAGGAAGAGACTGAGGTTCTTGTGCAACAGAGCCTGGTTCTCTTGGTTGCCCATGCAGAACTTCTGCAGGAAAAGATGAGTGTATCTGATGATCTCTCGCATCTTCACGTCATTCTACAGACCAAAACAGGGAAGACAAGAAGACGTTTTTAGCGCATAGCCTGCATTTAAGTAGGTTTCTATTTATGTTATGATCCCATTGCTGTTGCTTGGTCGCAATTTCAATCATTATCAGGAATATTTGGGTGGTCAAAAGGACGGATTCAAATCCTTTGAGTTTCCATTTGGTTCGTAGCCTTATGGTTGTAACTTGTGAGAAAAAGGTTGTCCATCATGTTTTTTTCTAGCATCAAGATTGACACGTTTGATTGATTGGATGTTGAAAGCCAACCTCATTTCTACAGCTCATTTGAGTTGCTCGTGATCCCAGAAGCCTATTCCAGCTAAATGGGTGAAAAGGAAGGTATACGCTGGGCTGGTCGCCAGCGGAGTCACACTCACATTCACACCTACTGACAATTTAGAGTCACTGCTGCAGAAAGCAGAAATACTTTCTCTGCCATGGTCCTGTTAAGACATGGCAAATATTTTGCGCTGATTGAAGGCAAGACAAAGATAATTTATGGCAGCAACATGAAAAAGATTATAGTACTACAACCAAGCTGTGAAAGACATCATTTTTTTGAAAATTTTATTTTCTTTAGTCTCAGGCCCTGTTGGATTAAAGGGTAGCCTCTCTTCGCCTTCCTGACTGTCATCGGATTTGCAGCTTTGGACACTTAGGTGAAGAAAGGAGCGTAGCTGTGAACTGATTACCATCTGGTGGTGTGCGGGCCTCAAGGTTATTTAGATTAATGAAAACTAATCAAAAATCTAGAACTAAATATGAAAAAAAAAAAAAAAAACGGTTCCATTAATGGGCGGCATGTCTGCTTTACAGTTTGAAAGCGCAGGGTTCGATTCCGGCTCAGGTCTACAAAATGAAATTGAAATAAAAGCTGACTACAATCAAAATTCCAAAAACCCAGGTTGGATCCGAGGGTGCGGGAAGAGTCTGACCTGGCAGACCCAAACGTATTGTGAGGGCTTGCTGAATGAATGAATGAATGAATGAATGAATGAATGAATGAATGAATGAATGAATGAATGAATGAATGAATGAATGAATGAATTATTCTCATACTGATGCATTACTTAAGATGAGCCGCTCAACCCTCGATCTAAAGCCGTTATAACAAAGTGGGCATTTTAGGTGAACACTTACAGTCCTTCCAGTGATGCAAAATAGCCATGCATTAAACTAAAACAAATGACGAGAAATGTTCCGCTTTTCTTCTTCCTCAAAATCGTACAAGGAGTAGGCTTCTGTTTTAAGAAAACAGAAACTTGGATATCATCTGCATGAGAATGTAAAGCACTTTTTTGGGGGTTGGCGGTCTCACCTGGTCATACGATACTTGCAGCAAGTCCAGCATGACTTTATGAGCGCCCATGTTCTTCAGCAACCTCTGCTGCTTCTTCCATACGCCACTGCTACACATTTTGTTCAGTCTCTCCAAGATCTACATCACCACAACAAAAACAAAATACAATACAACGCAGCACATCACAACAAAACACAACACAATACTTTACATCAGCTCAGTTGCAGATTGCAGGACCAAATTTCAAATTCCCTTCTAACATCACCTCCAACATCACCATCAGAGTTACTATATACTTTGGGGTTCTTTCGTATGGTAAGCACTATTGAATAATGCAGACTCAAACCAATAGACGTTTCAATGGCTTCTTTCCATTTATCAGAAATATTTAAGAGTTGAATAATATTTCACAATGGCAGTTGGACTCCACAGCTCTGGGTCATTATTAGCACAGTTGTTGTTGATCAATATTCCCACAGTAGTAGACACTTTATATTGAGTAAAGACATAGCCACAATTTCACACTAATTGTCTTTCAGTATCACTGGACTACTGCACACTTCATATTGCTTAATGACTCTATACTCTGAACATTTAACCTAAATGTACACTTTGTTATAGTGCCGTTTTTTTTTTTTTTTTTTTTTTCAGTACCAGAGTGGCTGTAGCTACTGGAGATAAGTTCCTCGTGTGTTTTAACGACGGGTTCAATGGTCCATGGCAAAATATTGGGGTTAACTTCTAACCCCTCTAGCTGTCACACACGTTCTCTTGTTTGAACTGTAGCTCACCTCGGTCAAAGGGCAGCCATAGTTGCCAGGTATGTGTATTATTGCATACTTTGGGCTTCTTGTTTTGATAAATATCTTGTAAATGCTGGCAGTCGCAAGTTAAGGTTTTTATTTTCTTGTTCCAAAAGCGCAGCGGCTATTTTGGCCTTTTTCTGCTCCCAAACCCAAGAGAAACCAGAAGTATGCACCTCAACCACCAATAAAAAAACACTCCTGACTTGGTCACTTATATTTCTGTACACAACTGGCAATACTGAATATAGAGAGGCATGCCTAGCATGAGCAGAGGAATTGAGAGTCAAACGTTGGAAGAAGCACTGGTGTGTGGGCAAACTTCAGTTTCGCTATCAAAACAACTGTTTCTTATAGTGCATAAAAGCAGACAAGGACCATACATATATATATATATATATATATATATATATATATATATATATATATATATATACAGTGATCCCTCGCCACTTCACACCTATTGCGGATTAACTATTCTGCGGGTTTATAAGTGACAGAAGAACGGCGTTTAAATACCCGCTGACAGCATGGGGCGTGCCTTTGAGCAGTGTGCTTCATTGCATACAACTGTCATAAACGAGGCAGGACAACCATGTGCAACACGGTCTCTTTATTTGGGGAATGGGAAAAGGGGAAAAGGGAGGCTAGAACGCCAGCAGAGCAGATGAACGAGGCGACTGACGAGCTGGTCAGCAAGCTCACGTGGTGGCAAACCAGCAAAGCAAGCTCGTGGTCAGGGACAGGCAGAAGGTCAGGTCGGGCAAACAGAGTCCAGGCATCTCGCGACACAGCAAATGGGACTCAGGTGGCAGATGTACGTGTGTCAAAGCGGACGAACCAGCGAGGACTGACCTGCGCACGGCCCCTGTATACGCGACCTAATCAGTGGGTAACACGGTACAGGTGGCAACGCGACCTAATCAGTGGGTAACACGGTACAGGTGGCAGCGATCAGCGCCAATTAGTGCGCGCAGTTCCGCATTGGCGACCCCCAAGGTCTAGCACAGAAGTGTGTCAGCCAGACAGCAGGGCGAGAACGGAGAGTAGACGTAACACAGCTGCCCACAAAGTCAAAGGAGTCAGGATAGTGGTAATGAGCGCTGATCGCACGGGGAATGCTTCTGAGCAATGTGTGTCACTATGCACATCACTGAGGACAAGCACAGGAGGCGCAGGAGGCCCAACTGGTGCAAGAGGAGTCAGGACACGTGACATTGTTACGTGTTAATTCTTTTATTAAATGTAGACGTATAATACATGCATAGAACAGTGTGGGAATGGTTATTAGGTGAATGGGAAAGGTTTATATAGCATAAAAGTATTGGGGAGTGTTAGGGTTGACAAATTATTTTGATTATATGATAATGTTGGAATGTAGACTAGAATTACACTGCTCAAAAAAATTAAAGGAACACTTTGAAAACACATCAGATTTCAATGGTGAATTTTTTTTTGGAGGGATATCTATACTGGGGCGGCTCGGTGGGGCACTGGGTAGCACATCCGCCTCACAGTTAGGAGGGTGCGGGTTCGATTCCACCTCCGGCCCTCCCTGTGTGGAGTTTGCATGTTCTCCCCGGGCCCGCGTGGGTTTTCCCCGGGCACTCCGGTTTCCTCCCACATTCCAAAAACATGCTTGGTAGGCCGATTGAAGACTCCAAATTGTCCCTAGGTGTGAGTGTGAGTGAGATTGGTTGTCTGTCTCTGTGTGCCCTGCGATTGGCTGGCAACCAGTTCAGGGTGTCCCCCGCCTACTGCCCGATGACGGCTGGGATAGGCTCCAGCACGCCCGCGACCCCCGTGGGGACTAAGCGGTTCAGAAAATGGATGGATGGATGGATGGATGGATGGATGGATGGATGGATGGATGGATGGATGGATGGATGGATGGATGGATGGATGGATGGATGGATGGATATCTATACTGATATGAACAGTTTAATGTCTCAGGAACAAAAGGATGCCACATCTTTTGATGGAAATAAAAGTTTTCAGCCTACAGAGGGCTCAGTATACAGACACCCCAAAAATGAAAGTGAAAAAAATCATATGGCAGGCTCATCCTTTTTGCCTAAATTCAATTTCTGCAACACAAAATTATTTTCAATATCTTGTGTGGTCCCCACGAGCTTGTAAGCATGCTTGACAACGTCGCAGCATGCTCCTAATGAGACGACGGATGGTGTCTTGTGAGTTGTCCTCCCAGATCTGTCTAAGGGGATCAGTGAGCTCCTGTAAAGTCTGAGGAGCAACCTGGCGGCGTATGATGGACCGAAAAATTATGTCCCAGAGGTGTTCTATCGGGTTTAGATCAGGTGATCGTGAGGGCTATTCAATTGTGTCAATTCCTTCATCCTCCAGATACTGTCTGCGTACTCTTGCCACAATAGGTCGGGCATTGTTGTGGATCAGGAGGAACCCAGGACCTACTGCACCAGCGTAGGGTCTGACCATGGGTGCCAGGATTTCATCCCAATACCTAATGGCAGTCAGACTGCCGTTCTCTAGCCTGTAGAGGTCTGTTCGTCCCTCCATGGAAATGCCTCCCCAGACCATCACTGACCCACCACCAAACCGGTCATGCTAAATGATGTTGCAGGCAGCATAGCGCTCTCCTTGGCTTCTCCAGACCCTTTCACGTCTATCACAGGTGCTCAGGGTAAACCTGCTCTCATCTGTGAAAAGCACATGGCGCCGGTGGCTTGCCAATTCTGGTGTTCTATGGCAAATGCCAATCGAGCTCCACGGTGCTGAGCAATGAGCACAGGAAACACTACAGGACGTCGTGCCCTGAGGCCAACCTCGTGAAGTCTGTTTCTGTTTGGGCAGAGACATTCACACCAGTAGCCTGCTGGAGGTCATTCAGTGGGGCTTGGGCCGTGCTCAACCTGTTCCTCCTTCCACAAAGCAGCAGATATCGGTCCTACTGATGGAATGAGGACCGTCTACAGCCCTGTCCAGCTCTCCGAGAGTAACTGCCTGTCTCCTGGAATCTCCTCCATGCTCTGGAGATTGTACTGGGAGACACATCAAGTCTTCTTACAACAGCACGCATGGATGTGCCATCCTGGAGGAGTTGGACAATCTGCGCAACTTCAGGAGAGTTGAGAAATCGCCTCATGCTCCCAGTCGTGATAATGACTCTAGCTAAAGCCAACACTCGTGGAAAAACTGTTAAAAAAGATCAAGAGGGAGGAACTTGAAATGGCCTCCACCTGCAAAATCAGTCCTGTTTTGGGGACCATCTCGTTGTTGCCCCTCTAGTGCACCTGTTGTTAATTTCATCAACACCATTGCAGCTGAAACTGATTAACAACCCCCTCTGCCACGTACCTGACCAAAACCTTATCAGAAAAGTCTAATTGAATTCATGCCATGCCCTGATAAAAAAAATGGTCCTTTAATTTTTTTGAGCAGTGTATTAACTTTGTTAAAACATTTCACCTTTCCTTGACTCTGGAAAGTTTCCACATTCAGTTGTTGAAACTTTCCAAATGATGTGGAAACATTCTAGCTTAGTTAATTATCTAAAACACTCCACTAGTTTCTGTTTCCACAACCCTGTAAAACAAAGCGCTAAGACCCTCTGCACTGATTAACCAGTTTGCAGAGGTGGCCACCGAAACCTGTTCACTCCCACCCCCACCCTGCTTTCTCTCTATAAATATTCCCTTGCAAAAGGCCTAAGTCAGACTGATTTCAAGCACCTCTGTACCACTCAGGGTGCTGATGGCTTCTCCGCTTTCAAGCATAAAATGGCCAAACTGTCTCACGTGTGGTTCTTGCAAAGACGTTAGAGTGAGCAACACTCTAACAGGGAGTTGTGTATGGGACCACAATGAAACAGGAGATTCATGCGCAACTGTAACTCACTTTGGTTTCCTATGCATGATGTCCCCTGGTTAGTGTTGTGTGGTAACCCTGAAAGAGGACACTTTGCATCGCTTACCAAGGTAAACCACACTTCAATTTAACTTGCAATACACCCATGCCGTCTAGCGGCCAACAATAAACACTACACGTTAGAAATTTCAATACAATGGTGTTTAAATTTCTAAATGATACATAACAGGTGTCTACTTCGGAGATCTTTATTTATCGCGGGTGGTTCTGGAACGCATCTTTCGCGATAAACAAACAAAACAAGATAAATAAGGGATCATTACTCGGATGCGTGTCCACACGCAGCGACCTCTCCCTGTCCCACCCGATCGGTGTTTTGTTCGTTTAATGAGTGTTTGTCTGACAGTTTTACATGTTCGTCTTGTCTTACTACGTCGTGCTAAAGGTACAGCAGGCAGGTTCTACTCGACATCGGCAAAAGCGAGTTTTGCAGCGTTCTGAGCTTTGAAACAGAAACATTAAAGGAGCTCGGACTACTCCGGCCTGAAACAAAGCCAGACTCGCCTGCTACTCTTCCCCCGGATAGAAAGTGGCGGAAGCGGTGTGCGAGGAGTCAGAAGAGGGGCAAGTGTGGAGGCGTCCGAGCCAGGCTAGCGGCCGTGCCTTCCATTCTTCTGGTGAATGTTCGATCGCTGGACAACAAAATGGATTACATTCCATACCAGCTCAGTGGCCTAGTAGTAGAGTGTCCGCCATGAGACTGGAAGGTTGTGGGTTCAAACCCCGGCCGGGTCATACGGAAGAGTATAAAAATGGGACCCATTGCCTCCCTGCTTGGCACTCAGCATTAAGGGTTGGAATTGGGGGGTTAGATCACCAAATGATTCCCGAGCGCGGCACTGCTGCTGCTCACTGCTCCCCTCTCCCCCAGGGGATGGATCAAAATCACATGGGTATGGGTTAAATGCAGAGGACAAATTTCACCACACCCAGATGTGTGTGTGACGATGATCATTGGGACTTTGGACTTTGACTTTGACATTCGACTGCTGAGATCTACGAACCGGACAGTGAGTAACTGCTCTGTGCTCGTGTTCACTGAGACTTAGTTGACTGTCAACATTCCGGACTCTGCTGTGCATCTAGAGCAGCTAGCGTGCTATCGAGTGGACCGGGCCATTGTAAAGGGGGGAAAATCGCGAGGAGGAGCTATCTGTGTCTACATCCGTGACGAATGGTGCTGGGACTCTGTAGTTGTATGCAGGCACTGCTCGCCACTGGCGGAGTTTGTGATCATTAAGTCCCGTCCTTTTTACCTGCCAAGGGAATTTACTGTGATTCTGCTAGTCGCGGTATACATCCCGCCTTCCAACATTGAAAGCGACAGGATCACGGCTCTTAGTGAACTGTACCAGGCTGTCAGTGAACAACAGACGGTTTCACCATCTTCGCTGGGGATTTTAATCATGCTAACCTAAAGTCTGTTTTTCCGAGGCTTCACCAGCATGTTAATTTTCCAACACGTGGTGACAGCTTCCTGGACCTGGTCTACACTACACATGAAGGAGCATCCAAAGCCACCCCCCTCCCCCATATTGGGGTCTCTGAACATATCACTGTTATGCTTATGCCCGCATACAGACAAAGAGTGAAAGCATCCAGGCCGGTTCGAAAGCGGGTAAAAGTGTGGCCTGAGGGTGCCTCTGATGCGCTTCGGGACTGCTTTGACACAACTGACTGGGGAATGTTTAAGCAGGCAGCCACTTGCAACAATCAGACGGACATAGAGGAGTATACTGACTCTGTTTCCTCTTACATCTCGAAGTGCATTGATGATGTGACCCACACAAAATGCATCATCACTCGGGCTAACTGGAAGTCATGGCTGACAGGGGCTGTCCTCAGGCTGCTGAGGGCCAGGGACAAAACCTTCAGAGCTGGGGATGAGGCTGGCTTGAGAACAGCGAGGACCGACCTGTCCCGGAGCATCAAGGAAGCGAAGAGGGCATTCTTTTGCAAGATTACCGCCCACTTCAAAGACAACAGAGACACATGGAGCCTATGGCAAGTCATTCAGACCATCACGGACTACAAGCCGGCGCCGCAGAGCTGTGAGGGCAACATCCCTCTGCTCAACGATCTGAACCGCTTCTTTGCTCGCTTCGACGCTCAGAACAGCACTTGCCCGCTGAAGATCCCTCCCCCTCCACACGAGCAGCCCCTGTGCCTCTCTGCCGATAGCGTGAGGAGGACGCTTGCCGCCATCAACACCCGTAAGGCGGCGGGCTCAGACAACATCCCTGGTCGAGAGCTGAAGGACTGCGCTGGGGAGCTGATGGGTGTCTTCACGGACATATTTAACATTTCCCTGCAGCAGGCCATCGTCCCATCATGTTTCAAGGCTGCCATCATCGTACCTGTGCCAAAGAAACCTGCTCCATCCTGCTTCAACGACAACCGCCCCGTGGCACTGACACCCATCATCATGAAGTGCTTTGAGCGGCTTGTCATGGAGCACATCAAGTCCATTTTCCCCCCCACCATAGACCCCTTCCAGTTTGCGTTCCGAGCCAAACGGTCCTCTGAGGATGCCATCTGCTCTGGCCTCCACTCAACCCTCACCCACTTGGAGAGAAGGGACTTGCATGTGAGATTACTGTTTGTGGACTTCAGTTCTGCATTCAACACCATTGTACCACAGCGACTCATCTGCAAACTCAACAAGCTGGGCCTCAGTACCTACCTCTGCAACTGGCTACTGGACTTCCTCTGTCAGAGGCCTTCAGTAGTACGTGTTGGCGACAATATCTCCGCCAGCATCGCGCTGACCACGGAGGCCCCCCAAGGCTGCGTGCTCAGTCCGTTGCTCTTCATCCTGCTGACACATGACTGCACTGCAACTTACAGCAGCAAATGCGTGCTGAAATATGCCGACGACACGACTCTGGTGGGTCTCATCACCGAGGGCGACGAGACTCAATACAGGTCGCAGGTCAACCTTCTGGCCACGTGGTGCAGGGACAACAACCTCCTGCACAACGTCAACAAGACCAAGGAGATTGTTGTTGACTTCCGGAAGGGTTGCACCCAACACCTGCCACTGACCACCGACGGTGCTGTGGTGGAGAGAGTGAGCAGCACCAGATTTCTGGGGGTGCACATCAGTGAGGACCTCTCCTGGACCACCAACACTGCATCACTGGCGAAGAAAGCTCAGCGCCGCCTGTACTTCATGCGGAAACTCAAGGCGAGCAAGTGCTCCTCTGGCCATCATGACCTCATTTTACCGTGGCACCATTGAGAGCGTCCTCTCCAGTTGTATCGCTGTGTGGGGTGGTAGCTGCACTGAATACAACATGAAGGCCCTGCAGCGCATAGTGACCACAGTTTCACTCCCCTCCCTGAAGGACATTTACACCTCCCATCTCACCCGCAAGGCGACCATGATTGTGTGTGATGTGAGTCACCCTGCTCACTCTTTGTTTGATCTTGTGCCCTCTGGGAAGAGGTACAGGAGCCTGTGCTCCCGCACCACCAGACTCACCAACAGCTTCATACTCCAGGCTGTTAGGATCCTGAACTCTCTCCCCTCTCCTGCGTAATGTCCTGTACTTTTGCGCTATATTCTGACTGTCTGCTGTATGCACACTTGCTCCATTTTTGCTCCTCTTATTTATTATGTTATTTGTTTATTTATTATTTATTCATCGCTCTTATTATTCATTGTTTGTGCCTTCTTGTTTTTACCTTTTGTGCTGTTTACTTGTATGTATATTGTGTACTATGTCTTGTCACCGTGGGATACTGGGAAATGTAATTTTGATCTCTTTGTATGTCTTGGCATTTGAAGAAACTGACAATAAAGCAGACTTTGACTTTGACCTTTGTATGCAGTAGTATGTTCAGTAACTGTTAATCTTGAAAGAGAAGCATTAGTATATCATTCAGTATACTGTTAAATAGATTCTGCTGAAAAGCAAAGTAAAGGGGTATTTTGAAGAAAAAAAAAACCCTAACCAAAATCGTAGCGCAAAAACTGAGGTGAGGATCGCATTGTGGGTTATCTGTACCGTTACATCCCAAGTTTTAATATAAGGATGATTCTGGCTATAAGTGTTATCAACACTGTTTCACTTCTTTTTACATTTGATGGTAATTACGAATGGTTAAAGTATTTACCACATTAGAACTTTTGTCACTAAAGTTGGCTCTTTTTTTAACCTTTTATACTTGTTTACTTCTTTTTACACTTATAAAACAATTTACTTATAAAACATGGCTTCTTTTTGCACTTAAATAACAAATAAATGTTCTGAACTTCTGAAAATATTACCTGATCTTGTTATATAACGTTGATAAAAAATACAGTAGATGATATTGTACTATAAAAAGCTTATGACTCAGTAACAAATTACAAAGGCAAGGATAGTGGAGGTTGTTTGAGGAGTGAAATTAAGTACTTAGTGTCAAATATTCCATTCGGAAAAGTTGCCTAAATTGTTATGTTGTCAAATGTAAACAAAGATTTATCTATGAAACAAACAACAACAAAAATCAAAAATTTTTTTAGTGATCTGTTTAAAGTCCCCCGCCATATCTTTTGTTCGTCTTTTTATAGGAGGGCTGTCCTAAGTCGGTTCTCAAGAGCCTCTGACCTGCCTATTTTCCATGTCTCACTGCAGCAACAAATCACATTAAAATTGAACTGCATCATAATCAAGCTTCTTTAGAGCTTGCTGATGAGTTGATTTAGGTGTGTTGCAGCAAGAAAATATAGAAAACGGACAGGACAGCGGCCCTTAAGGACATTAAACATTAGAAAACAGACATTGTTTTCTAATGTTTAAATCATAATTTTGGTTAAAAACGCCCACAAAGCTATTTTAAAGCTATTTTAGTTGGTCTTAAATGGCTGGCAGATAAGGCAGTTAAAATTCTCCTTAATATTGTATGTATAAATAAGCTTTGCTCTGACTGGGTCACTGTTTTCCTTAATTTGATATGGAAAATCCTCCAATAGGTAGCTGCAAATATGCCAGCATTTTGTGACATGTTTTATCATTGGTGTTGGCTCTGTTGAAATTCAGTTGGCCTTCAATGCGATCTTTTTCTCTCTTTTTTTTTTGACCCACGGCCCTGTCATGGTGGTGCCCAGCAACGGAGAGCATTCTGGGGAGGATTCAGAGACTCACTTTGACCTATTATGCACAAAACAGTGGGAAAACAATCAATTATGATGAGACCTTTAAATATTTTCCACTGCAGGATACTTACTTGACATATTAAGCCTCTGATCGCTGGTGGCATATTTGCCTTGGCCAAAGCAAACACTTTAAGTCAGGGATCTCAAACTCCAGTCCTCGGGGGCCGCATTCCTACATGTTTTCCAAGTTTCCCTCGTTAAACACACCTGATTCAAATGATCAGTTCATCTTCATGTTCTGCAGGAGCCTGATAATTGAATCAGGTGTGTTTAACGAGGGAAACTTGGAAAACATGTAGGAATGCGGCCCCCGAGGACTGGAGTTTGAGACCCCTGCTTTAAGTAGATACCACATGACCTCAATCAGTCATGAAGACAGTGTCACGTCTCATCCCCAGCCATTCCATTATGTGTCTGTTGTCATGGTTTCTGTCTGTGTGCTCGCCCCTTCCCTCCTGTGTGCCAAGGATTAGTTTGATTATTCTCACCTGCCTCTTGTTACCTGTCGTGTATATAAGTTCTGTCTGCCCCTCACGCACCGTCGGATCATTGTTGTTGTCTTGATGTCTTTTTGGTTCCTGTTGTCGTAATGTCTTCACGTCCTTTGTTTCACGTCCCTGTCGGTTAGTCCTTTTGTTATTTTGTTAAGTCATGTCAGTTTGCCGAGTCTGTCTTTGAGTTCCCTTCAATAAACCCTGGTCCAAGCTGCACTTGGTCGCCCTGCTCCATCCAATCCGTGACAGACAGAAGACCCTCATTGTTTTTGTTAGTGTGCAAATGTGTTCAACATGGCTTTGTTTTTGGATTTTTGAATAAAAACCTATTTGGGTCATGTACAGCCACGTAGAGATGGAACTCAGCAATAGATATGTGATTTGTGTGTTTTGATACAGAATGAAGGTTTGAAATAGATCCTCAATTGTCGCAGCGGCAGAACAGCAAAACACACTGCACACATAAATCACGCCCACACCGAGTGATTGACACATGACAACCCAGCAAAGCTGGCTGACCTCTTTGACGTTCTGATAGTTCTCGTTGTTCTTTCCCCCTTTTTCCTTCTTGGGGGTGCTGTCCTCCAATGCACCCTGCAGGAAGCAGAGGCAAACACAGCATGCGAGACACGCTAATATGACAGGGAGAGGTACTTTAAATAATATTATTCGAATGCAGGCAGTAGGCCAACAACAGAGATTTACTTGATCCAATCTACCTAATGCTTCTTCTATTACATTATAATAACAATCAATGCTATACCAAAAATGGAGGATAAGATATATAACATCAGATTCACTAGAGATGCTAATTAATTATGGAATGTACTAACGTGTGCAGACAGCAACAGAAATGTTTTGTTGTAATAGTTATAATAAGTTTTGCTCTGCCCAACCTATCAGAAAACAGAGAAATTTTGACATCATTAAGGTCCACGTCCCTGGTTTTGTGAAGAACACTTTGAGATCAGCTTTGTTAAAGAATCAATCTGAACATTAAATTAATACATTTAAAAGGAGGACTTTGTAGTCTTCATGGAACAAAACAACAACATCCTCCTATTAAATGTATATTACGTACATGTTGATCAGCTGATAAATAATAAATGAATGTGCGTAGAAAGGGCATTCTGCTGGGATACGGGGGACAATGGCGTTGCTTCAAGTGAGGTCTGTCGACATCCCTAAAGTAAAATTATTTCGGGTTATGTAAAAGAAATACATACAAACTTCCTTTGCGGTTATAAACCAACAATAAGGACATTTTTGAAAGGTTTTGTCAATGATCATGGACTCAAACAATACAAGATTCAATGACATCACCAAGGAACTACAAGAAGTTAAAACCAGCTTACATTTCACTCCGAAGGAAGTTGATGTTATTAAAATAAACCAAAGTAAACAAACCGAACATTACAAAAAAAATGCAAAGAGAAACCTATCAGCCGTGTTACAGTGCAATCATACTAACTGATTAATTGGACGGGTGTCAAGCTCATTTTTGTCGCGGGCCGCATCATAGTCATAGTTTCCCTCGGAGGGCCAAACATTTTTAAAATATTTTAAAAAGACAAACGGTTATAAAAAAATGCTTGCAATGTCTATTCTTTTAAAAGTGAAGACAATTTGTAATGTTAGTAATGACACAAAGTCAATGCAAAATTTGTCTTTGCGGGCCACATAAAATGATGCGGTGGGCCGTATCTGGCCCCCGGGCCTCGAGTTTGACACCTATGATCTGGAGGGACAATCAAAAGGAATAACTTGGTTATTGATGGACTGGAAGAAACACCTGGAGAAAATTGGGCTACAACTGAAGGAAAAATACTAAAAAAAAAAAAAAAAAAAAAAATTGCAATTACAAGACAAAATTGATGTGGAACGAACTCATCGCACTGGAGTAGTTACTAAGCAGGCAAGGCCTAACCCAGTCTAATTACTGTTAAATCTGTTAAATTTAAGAAATATAAAACCAAAACTAGGATCTTACAGAAAGTATAATATCTCAAGCATAGGTGATTACTTTAAGACTGCAAGGGTAGCTTAGCTTCCCCTAAAATGTGAAAAAAATAAGTGATCAAATATATACTGTTCTGTGTACATCAGTGACTAAATATGCACTACAACACGCTCAACTTTTGTTCAGAATTAGTTTCTTATCACTGGTAACGACGTGGCTTTCCTCTAACTCGTTCCCGTAGCTTCACAGTGCTTTAAACAGTGTAGAGTCTGTTAGGGTTTTCCAGGTTATCTTTATCGTAGGATTATGTTGGAATGTAGACTATAATGATTAACCAATCTTGTCTTGCTCTCACAACGTAGTAAAGTGGTTGCTTCCTCTGCTTGAGTGACCAGCTGCAGAGGAAGCAATCAAAGTTGTTCTGTTTCCCACAACATCGTAAAACACCCCCTGCTCTGATCTTACCAGAGGCCGGGGGTTCACCAAACCTGTCCACTCTCACCCCCACTCTGTTCCTCCTAATAAATATGCCCTTGCAGGAAGGAGACTTTTCAGACTTCATTCGATAATCGCTGTTCAGACAGCGACGAATGGACTCTCCACCTGCAGGTGTCTAAAAGAACTTGCTTGTCTCCTGTTTGGTTCTTGCAAAATAAGTTGGAGTGAGCAAATCTCTAACAGAGTCTACACTGTTTAAAGCAATGTAGACGCTGGACGTCCACCAAGTTCAATAGGGAAGCAGAGTGCAGCAAAACGAGACGAGTCATTGGATAAATGCTGTGATTTGTCCCGCCCATCGGACACCCAGCATCTCTGAGGGGGGGTTGTATGGGGTAGTGGGCTGGCCTCGTCCAACTTCTCCATAATGATTAGATGATCTTTCTGAGCCTGAATCTCTTTATAATTGACAGCCAAATGAGCAAATCAGCGATCGAAAGAACGGAGGGTAGAATTTACATAGAAATAAACCGACACATTTTATGATGCAGGCCGAAATTGAGCTTTCCCTCCTTGAAAGACCAGCATCCGCCACTGATCTCAAGGTATCAAAGATATACGTATACAAATGTAAAATGAGAGTTTCTGTGACAGACCAGGCTTTGCAACTAAGTGCAACACGAGACTGAGTTTATTGAGGCAAGTCAGAATTCCTCTGAGATGTGGAAGTCCACCACGGCGGTGTCAGGCAGGTCAAATGCCATCAAAATTTTATGGCTGGTGCGAGTTTTAATCCGGAGCGATTTATAGTCCGGAAAAATGGTAATTATTCCAAATCTCATTCATCTCAATGGGAATTTTGGTTTGACAAGTTTACCCCAAGGATATTTTTAGTTGTGGTCAAACTTGCTGGTTATGATTCATGCACATATTGGACAAGGTGAGAGTTTCATGCTACCTCCAATTTGTTCTTCTTGTCTTTCTTTTCCTTCTTGCTGTCTCCGCCTCCAGACATCTTCTTCTCTATCCACAGTTCAGACTTTTCCACCAACGTCCTCAGACGATCCAGATCTGATTTTATCAGCTTGTAGTTCTCCACATCCTGAGCTGAGATGAGTAGTTGGACCTATGAATGTCAAAAAAGCTCGGTCTTGACAGTGGTTATAGTGGTACCATATATTTCGGAGTATAAGTCGTGTTTTTTTTTCATAGTTTGGGTGGGGGGGGGGCGACTTATACTCAGGAGCGAATTATTCACAAATGTTTACTTGATCATTAACACATACTAGTATAGTTGATCACTTCACATGTTATTTTCACTTTAAACCGCATCAGGGCGCACTATGGAATAATTGGAGCCTCACTGACAATGAGTTCCATTCACTAACTTCCGGAGTCAGCAGGTTTAATAATGTGAAATGTTATCGGCTGAAAATGGCCTTCAAAATAAAGGACCCTACCTTGAATCAAAGCACGGCTGAATAACACAAATAACATGGAGAATTCTTAACACAAACTGTAAATATGTTTTTAGAACAGCTTTTATTATATAACAATTTTAATAACAAGGTACAAGTGTACATACTGTAAATGTTTTTAGAACTGTTTTATTATTGTAACGATTTTTCTATAACAAGGTATAACACTCTTAAATGTGTTTTTAGAACGCTTATTATTATAAAAAAATTATGAAATGGTACAAGTGTACGCACTGCAATTGTGTGGGCACTCCCTGCCTTCTGCTGACGTGTGGGCAACATTCGTGCCATAATTCCTCAATTTAAATGTTTTATTTTGAATTTTATTTTTTTTAAATTTGGGGAAAAAAATCTGTGATGTAGTGAAACCGCGATAAACGAACCGCAGTGTAGCGAGGGATTACTGTAATTTGAACTGCAACTGACGATGTCAGTGGCACGGCGCACGAAGAATGGATTTAATGATTTAGAGTGACACAGATGGTTTGATAAAATTATCGTTTATATTATAGCTATTTGATATATATTTTACATATCGTTATATGGGCCTGTGGAATAATTTATAGTTATGATGAGTCTGACCTCAGCGGCGCGGCGCACATGCGGCGTTGTTTACATAAAGGACGGCAAATTCGATCGATGGATTTAATGATTTGGAGTGACACAGATGGTTTGATAATATTGTTGTTTATATAATTGTTATTTAACGTGTGACACAGATGATTTGATGAAGGTGTTATTTATGTTATAGTTATTTGGATAACTGTTAGTTACGTCAGAACGTTCTCAGCTACTTGTTTGTGTGTATGTCACATTAGCATACCATATCGTTTAGCCTGCTGTTGCTGGTTCATGTCTGAATTTTGGTGTTGGATTTTGTCAAATAAATTTCCCCCAAAATGCGACTTATACTCCGGTGCGACTTAAATATGTTTTTTCCTCTTCATTGTGCATTTTGTGGCTGATGCGACTCCGGAGCGACTTTTAGGCAAGGCAAGGGAAGGCAGATTTCACACACAAGGCAACTTAATGTGCTTTACATAAGAAGGATTAAAAAACAAAGAACATAGAGCATAAAAAAGGGGGAAAATACAGAATATGGTGCTTGCAAAATCAAGAAAAAAATTATATATATATATATATATATATATATATATATATATATACAGGGGCGGCTCGGTGGCGCACTGGGTAGCCCGTCCGCCTCACAGTTAGGAGGGTGCGGGTTCGATTCCACCTCCAGCCCTCCCTGTGTGGAGTTTGCATGTTCTCCCCGGGCCCGCGTGGGTTTTCTCCGGGCACTCCGGTTTCCTCCCACATTCCAAAAACATGCTTGGTAGGCCGATTGAAGACTCCAAATTGTCCCTAGGTGTGAGTGTGAGTGCGATTGGTTGTCTGTCTCTGTGTGCCCTGTGATTGGCTGGCAACCAGTTCAGGGTGTCCCCCGCCTACTGCCCGATGACGGCTGGGATAGGCTCCAGCACGCCCGCGACCCCCGTGGGGACTAAGCGGTTCAGAAAATGGATGGATGGATGGATATATATATACATATGTATACATATATACATACATGCACACATTTACACATACATATATAAATAAAATTAAAAAGAGAGGATTTTAATTTAAGAATACGCTGCGGTAAACAGGTTTTTAGCCCTGATTTAAAGGCGCTAACAGTTTGAGCAGACCTCAGATCTATGGGAAGTTTGTTCCACAGGTGAGGAGCATAATAACTGAATGCTGCTTCTCCTTGCTTGGTTCCTGTGACATGCAACAAGCCAGTTCCAGATGACCTGAGAGGTCTGGATGCTTCATAAGGAACAAGTAGATCAAGCATGTATTTTGGTCCGAGACCATTGAGCGTTTTGTAGACCAGCAGTAGGATCTATCCTTTGACTCACAGGAAGCCAGTGTAGCGATCTAATGACCGGTGTAATATGATCCAGTTTCCTGGTGTTTGTGAGGACTTTTTTTGTTAAGGCCTGTAAAGATGCCATTACAATAATCCTACTAAAAATAAATGTATGAATAAGTTTTTCCATATCTTGTTGAGACAGAAACCCATCCATCCATCCATCCCTCCATCCATCTTCTTCCGCTTATCCGGGGTCGGGTCGCGGGGGCAGCAGCTTTAGGAGGGACTCCCAGACTTTCCTCTCCCCAGCCACTTCATCCAGCTCATCCCGGGGGATCCCAGGGCGTTCCCAGGCCAGCTGAGAGACATAGTCTCTCCAGCGCGTCCTGGGTCGTCCCCAGGGTCTCCTACCGGTGGGACATGCCCGGAACACCTCCCCAGGGAGGCGTCCAGGAGGCATCCTGATAAGATGCCCGAGCCACCTCATCTGGCTCCTCTCAACGTGGAGGAGTAGCGACTCTACTCCGAGTCTCTCCCGGATGACCGAGCTTCTCACCCTATCTCTAAGGGAGAGCCCGGACATCCTGCGGAGAAAACTCATTTCGGCCGCTTGTATCCGAGATCTCGTTCTTTCGGTCACGACCCATAGCTCGTGACCATAGGTGAGGGTAGGAGTGTAAATCGACCGGTAAATTGAGAGCTTTGCCTTTTGGCTCAGCTCTCTCTTCACCACAACGGACCGGTACAGGGTCCGCATTACTGCCGACGCTGCACCGATCCGCCTGTCGATCTCACGCTCCCTCCTCCCCTCACTCGTGAACAAGACTCCAAGATGCTTGAACTCCTCCACTTGGGGCAGAATCTCATCCCCGATCCGGAGAGGGCATTCCACCCTTTTCCGATCGAGGACCATGGACTCGGATTTGGAGGTGCTGACCCTCATCCCGACCGCTTCACACTCGGCTGCAAACCGTTCCAGCGAGAGCTGGAGATCACGGCCTGAAGAAGCCAACAGCACCACGTCATCTGCAAAAAGCAGAGACGCGATGCTGAGGTCCCCAAACCGGACCCCCTCAACGCCTCGGCTGCGCCTAGAAATTCTGTCCATAAAAAATATGAACAGAATCGGTGACAAAGGGCAGCCTTGGCGGAGTCCAACCCTCACTGGGAACGAATCCGACTTACTGCCGGAAATGCATCGGTGATACAGGGACAGAACCGCCCTTATCAGTTGGCTCGGCACCCCGTACTCCCGAAGCACCCTCCACAGAACCTCCCGAGGGACACGGTCGAACGCCTTCTCCAAGTCCACAAAACACATGTGGACTGGTTGGGCGGACTCCCATGCACCCTCGAGGATCCTGCCGAGGGTGTAGAGCTGGTCCACTGTTCCACGGCCAGGACGAAAGCCACACTGCTCCTCCTGAATCCGAGGTTCGACCTCCCGACGGACCCTCCTCTCCAGCACCCCTGAATAGACCTTACCAGGGAGGCTGAGGAGTGTGATTCCCCTGTAATTGGAACACACCCTCCGGTCCCCCTTCTTAAAGAGGGGAACCACCACCCCAGTCTGCCAATCCAGAGGCACTGTCCCCGATGTCCACGCAACGTTGTAGAGGCGTGTCAGCCATGACAGCCCCACAACATCCAGAGCCTTTAAGAACTCTGGGCGGATCTCATCCACCCCCGGGGCCTTGCCACCGAGGAGTTTTTTAACTACCTCAGTGACTTCGACCCCAGAGATTGGAGAATCCGCCTCAGAGTCTCCAGGCCCTGCTTCCTCAATGGAAGGCGTGTAGGTGGAATTGAGGAGGTCTCCGAAGTATTCTCCCCACCGACTCACGACGTCCCGAGTCGAGGTCAGCAGCACGCCATCCCCACTGTAAAAAGTGTTGACGTTGCACAGCTTCCCCCTCCTGAGACGCCGGATGGTGGACCAGAATTTCCTCGAAGCCGTCCGAAAGTCATTCTCCATGGCCTCACCGAACTCCTCCCACGCCCGGGTTTTTGCCTCAGCAACCGCCGAAGCCGCGTTCCGCTTGGCCATCCGGTACCTGTCAGCTGCCTCCGGAGTCCCGCAGGCCAAAACGGCCCGATAGGATTCCTTCTTCAGCTTGACGGCATCCCTTACCGCCGGTGTCCACCAGCGGGTTCGGGGATTGCCGCCACGACAGGCACCAACGACCTTACGGCCACAGCTCCGGTCGGCCGCCTCAACAATGGAGGCGCGGAACATGGTCCACTCAGACTCAATGTCCCCCGCCTCCCCCGGGACGTGGGAAAAGCTCTGCCGGAGGTGGGAGTTGAAGCTCTTCCTGACAGGAGATTCTGCCAGACGTTCCCAGCAGACCCTCACAGAGCGTTTGGGTCTGCCAGGTCGGACCGGCATCTTCCCCCACCATCGGAGCCAACCCACCACCAGGTGGTGATCAGTTGACAGCTCCGCCCCTCTCTTCACCCGAGTGTCCAAAACATGCGGCCGCAAATCCGATGACACGACTACAAAGTCGATCATCGAACTGCGGCCTAGGGTGTCCTGGTGCCAAGTGCACACATGGACACCCTTATGTTTGAACATGGTGTTCATTATTCAAAATCCGTGTCGAGCACAGAAGTCCAACAATAGAACACCGCTCGGGTTCAGATCAGGGGGGCCGTTCCTCCCAATCACGCCCTTCCAGGTCTCACTGTCATTGCCCACGTGAGCATTGAAGTCACCCAGTAGAACGATAGAGTCCCCAGAAGGAGCGCTCTCCAGCACTTCCTCCAGGGACCCCAAGAAGGGTGGGTACTCTGAGCTGCTGTTTGGTGCATAGACACAAACAACAGTCAGGACCCGTCCCCCCACCCGAAGGCGGAGGGAGGCTACCCTCTCGTTCACCGGGGTGAACCCCAATGTGCAGGCGCCCAGCCGGGGGGCAATAAGTATACCCACACCTGCTCGACGCCTCTCACCGTGGGCAACTCCAGAGTGGAAGAGAGTCCAGCCCCTCTCGAGAGGGCTTGTACCGGAACCCAAACTGTGTGTGGAGGCTAGTCCGACTATATCTTGTCATGCGGTCGCGTTTATTTTTTCGGTTTTTTGTCTCGTCAATTGTCGTAACTTTACTTCCGGTTTTATTTTGTCATCCCTTCCGTTTCAGTTCGTGTTTCCTTCCTCGGTGTTTGGTTGTCTTGTCTTCCCTGATCCCGATTGTGTGCACCTGCGTAATCGACACTAATTGTCATCACCTGTGTCCCCGCCCTTTTGTGTGTATTTAGTCCGTGTCTTCCCCTTGTCTTGTGCCAGTGTGTCTTGCCTCGTCCCGACCACCAGCGATCCCTTGATGTCCGAACTCTCTGTAAGAACCCTCCTTTTTGTCTCGCCACCGAGCGACGCTTTTGTTTGTGCCTTGGTCTCCATCGCCTTTTTGTCTCGCCCCAGTGCGACTCCTTTAGTTGGTACTTTTTGCTACGTGTTTTCCCTCGTAAGAGGCGTTTTGATTTGTACTTTTAGCCTTTTGACTCGCCTCAGTGCGACACCTTTTGTTTGTACTTTTTGCCACGTGTTTTCCCTCACAAGAGGCGATTTGATTTGTACTTTTGCTCAGTGTGCTTGCTGAAATAAATCCCAGAAAGAAACGACTCTGCATCCGAGTCCTCCGTCTTGTCCCCTGCCTGACAGTACACACTGGCCAGTCATGGACTCGGCAGAGTCGGAGCACCTGTGCGCCGCAGTGCGTTCCCATGCCTCACAGCTCGCCCAGCACCAGAAGCAAGTGGGCGACTTGGGGAAAGAAATCCGAGGAATCGCTAAGTACCAAGAAGAATTCAGAGGAGCGGTCGCCACCCAAGTAGCACAGCTGGGTCAGCAAATGCAGGACGTGCTCTCGCTCTTGAACGCGGGACCAGCAGCGACTTCCAGTACACCCGCTGCTTCCTCAGTTACTCCCCTTGCCATAGCTCCCATGACCGACGGTGCCAGACTGGCTCCTCCAGAGCGCTACTCCGGTGAACCCGGCCTTAGCCGGGCATTTATTACAGAATGCGGGATGCATTTTGAGAGGGCCCCAGCAGATTTCCCCACCGAGCGCTCCAAGGTGGCCTACATGGTTTCATACCTGACGGGAAGGGCCCGCACGTGGGCCACCGCGGAATGGGTCAGGGATTCCGCCTCCTGTCACTCTCTCCCCGCTTTCATCAAGGCTCTGCGAACGGTGTTCGATCCAATCTCCGCTGACCGAGAAAAGGGTCGCCAACTCTGTCAGATAGTCCAGGGACAAGACACCGTCGGGGACTACGCCATCCGGTTCCGCACGCTGGCCGCGGAGTGCGGTTGGAACGCGACGGCACTATATGACGTCTTCCTCCGGGGCCTCTCTGGGTCCATACAGGATCAGCTAATCCCCTTAGACCTTCCCACCGACCTCGACGCCCTCATCGCTCTGGCTATCCGCACTGGCAACCGGCTGCAAGAGTGGAGGAAGCACCGAAGCAGGACCACCCCCGCCTTCGTCCCAGTAGCCGGCCCTGACGTTCACCACTCCAGGCTGGACGGGGATCGGCAGCGCCAGGAGCCAGAACCGAGGCAGTTGGGCAGAGCTAAGTTGACCGAGGAGGAGAAGTTACGGCGACGCCGAGAGGGAAGATGCTACTACTGCGGTGAGCTCGGACACCTCCTTCTCTCCTGTTCAGTAAGGAGGACCCTGAAGGTGAGCGCCTTCTCTGCGGCTCCGTCCCCGGAGCGAGTGCTTCCCAAGGGCAGGATTACACACTTGGGAAGAGAAATAGAACTCGAAGTACTAATAGACTCAGGAGCAGATGAAAGCCTGATAGACTGGGCATTTGCTCGCCGGTGGGGGGTAAAGACTGAGCTGATGAACACCCCCGTGAAAGCTAAGGCACTCAATGGACAGGCACTTTTTGAAATAACTCACATAACAGAACCAGTCTCGTTGTCGATAGTTCCCCACCAGGAGAATATAAGGCTACATGTCGTGACCTCTCCAATGAACCCTCTCATTCTCGGGTATCCATGGCTTCAACGCCACAACCCCGTCATAGACTGGGGATCAGGGGAAATAACGGGATGGGGTCCCGACTGTCATGATTCCTGTGTCAGGTCTAACCCGCGCGCTGTGCCTCCTGCTCGAGACGCGCAAACCCCCGACTTAACCGGGGTCCCTGCGTGTTACCACCCATGGGCCGAGGTATTCAGCAAGGCCAAGGCTACCTCCCTACCTCCCCACCGTCCGTATGATTGCGCCATTGAACTCCTGCCGGGTTCAACTATACCTAAGGGGAGGCTTTATTCTCTTTCGGGCCCTGAAAAGCAAGCCATGAACGAATATATAGACTCCTCCCTGCAACCAGGACTGATTCGACCATTATCGTCGCCTGCGGGGGCGGGGTTCTTTTTCGTGGACAAAAAGGACGGCACCCTACGCCCCTGTATTTATTATAGTCCTCTCAATCAGATCACAATCAAGAACCGGTATCCGCTCCCACTGATGTCGACCGTGTTCGACCAACTACAGCAAGCCCGGGTGTTTACAAAGTTAGATTTGCGCAACGCATACCATCTAGTGCGCATCCGAGAAGGGGACGAATGGAAGACCGGGTTCAACACCCATCGAGGACACTTCGAATACTTAGTCATGCCATTTGGTCTCACCAATGCTCCCGCTGTGTTTCAGGCCATGATCAATGATGTTTTGAGAGACTGTTTGGACCGTTTTGTATATGTATATTTGGACGATATTTTGATTTATTCCCCAGATCTGAGGACCCATAGGATTCACGTCGAGACGGTGCTGCGACGTCTTCTTGCACACAAACTATACGTAAAGGCCGAGAAAAGTGAATTCCACAAGGACACCGTATCTTTTCTCGGCTTCATCGTGGCCCCGGGCAAGGTTGAGATGGACCCGGCGAAAGTCAGCGCGGTTAAGGAATGGCCTACCCCCGACTCACGCAGAAAGGTGCAGCAATTCCTGGGCTTTGCCAATTTTTATCGGCGGTTCATCAAGGGCTTCAGTGCCACGGCGGCTCCCTTGCACGCACTCACGTCTCCTAAGGTCCCCTTCCGCTGGTCAGCAGAGGCGGAGGCGGCCTTCCAGGAGCTAAAGAACCGTTTCAGCACTGCTCCCATCCTCACGCTTCCTGATCCGTCGCGACAGTTTGTGGTGGAGGTGGACGCCTCCAATCAAGGAGTCGGGGCCATCCTATCACAGAGAGCCAAGAGCGACAACAAACTACACCCGTGCGCGTTCCTGTCTTGACGGCTGACGCCCGCCGAACAAAATTATGATGTGGGGGATCGCGAACTGTTGGCAGTTAAACTGGCACTGGAAGAATGGAGACATTGGCTGGAGGGTGCTCAGCAGCCCTTTTTGGTTTGGACAGACCATAAAAATCTTGAATACATCAAGTCAGCGAAAAGATTGAATTCCCGCCAAGCCCGCTGGTCACTTTTTTTCAATCGCTTTAACTTTTCTCTATCTTACAGACCGGGATCCAAAAACACCAAGCCTGACGCCCTCTCCCGTGTTTACAACTCAGATCCAGAACTCAAGAAACCCGAATCCATCCTGCCTCCTCATTGCCTGGTGAGAGCAGTGACCTGGCCAATCGAAGGCCGGGTACAGCGGGCCAATGGAAACAAGCCACCCCCTAGTGGCTGCCCGGAAAACAGACTTTTTGTCCCAGATCAATTCCGATCCCAAGTCATCCATTGGGCTCACACCTCCAGACTCTCTTGTCATCCAGGCATGCGCAGAACCCTGTTTGTCATCCAGCAGCGATTCTGGTGGCCCTCCATGAGGGCTGACATCAAAGAATACGTGGCAGCCTGTCCCGTCTGCGCCCGGAACAAGAACTCCCACGGCGCCCGTATGGGGTTGCTGCATCCCCTACCCATTCCTTCGTGTCCATGGGCAGAGATATCCATGGATTTCGTCACCGGACTTCCGGTCTCGCATGGGCGGACCACCATACTCACAGTAGTAGACAGATTCTCAAAGATGGCTCACTTTATCGCCTTGCCCAAGCTCCCGTCCGCTAGACGAACAGCCATAGTAATGATGGACCACATATTTCGGGTTCATGGGTTCCCGAAAGACATTGTCTCCGATAGGGGGCCCCAATTCGTATCCAGGTTTTGGAGGGAGTTTTGCAGGTTCATAGGGGCAACCGTGAGTCTCACATCAGGTTATCATCCGGAGGCGAACGGGCAGACGGAACGGGTCAACCAGCAGTTGGAGACAAGTCTCCGCTGCCTGGTCTCCCAGAACCCCGCCTCATGGAGCAAGAACCTCTCCTGGGTGGAGTATGCCCACAACTCCCTGCCCACCACGGCCACAGGTATGTCCCCATTCAAATGTGTGTATGGCTACCAGCCCCCAGTCTTCCCTGACAGTGAGCCGGAGGTGACGGTGACTTCGGCCCACGCCTTGGTGCGCCGCTGTCATCGCGTCTGGGCGGCGGCTCGGGCCACGCTGGTCCGACAGGGGGACCGGGTCAAGCGGATGGCGGACCGGAGGAGACGTCCGGCGCCCATGTACCAGCGAGGGCAACGTGTCTGGCTGTCCGCCAAGGATCTTCCCCACCGGGGGGACTCCAGGAAACTGGCGCCTCGCTTCGTGGGTCCGTTCCCCATCACCAAGGTCGTGCACCCGGCCGCGGTGCGTCTCCGCTTGCCCAGGTCCCTTGCAGTCCACCCCACCTTTCACGTCGGGAAGGTCAAGCCGGTGGTGGACAGTCCATTGGTGCCGGATCCTGTGCCGCCTCCGCCTCCGCGGACTGTGGGAGGTGGGACGGTCTACACCGTAAAACAACTATTGGATGTGCGCAGAAGAGGCCGGGGCTGGCAGTACCTGGTGGACTGGGAGGGTTATGGGCTGGAGGAGCGGCAATGGGTGCCGCCTAGTTATATTTTGGACCCGGGACTGTTTGATGACTTTTATGCGGCTCACCCTGGGGCTCCTGGGCCGTCTGGGATCCGGCCCTAGGGGGGGGGGGGGGTTCTGTCATGCGGTCGCGTTTATTTTTTCGTTTTTTTGTCTCGTCAATTGTCGTAACTTTACTTCCGGTTTTATTTTGTCATCCCTTCCGTTTCAGTTCGTGTTTCCTTCCTCAGTGTTTGGTTGTCTTGTCTTCCCTGATCCCGATTGTGTGCACCTGCGTAATCGACACTAATTGTCATCACCTGTGTCCCCGCCCTTTTGTGTGTATGTAGTCCGTGTCTTCCCCTTGTCTTGTGCCAGTGTGTCTTGCCTCGTCCCGACCACCAGCGATCCATTGATGTCCGAACTCTCTGTAAGAACCCTCCTTTTTGTCTCGCCACCGAGCGACGCTTTTGTTTGTGCCTTGGTCTCCATCGCCTTTTTGTCTCGCCCCAGTGCGACTCCTTTAGTTGGTACTTTTTGCTACGTGTTTTCCCTCGTAAGAGGCGTTTTGATTTGTACTTTTAGCCTTTTGACTCGCCTCAGTGCGACACCTTTTGTTTGTACTTTTTGCCACGTGTTTTCCCTCGCAAGAGGCGATTTGATTTGTACTTTTGCTCAGTGTGCTTGCTGGAATAAATCCCAGAAAGAAACGACTCTGCATCCGAGTCCTCCGTCTTGTCCCCTGCCTGACATATCTAGTCGGAATCTTTCTGCCTCGCACACCAGCTCGGGCTCCTTTCCAGCCAGAGAGGTGACATTCCATGTCCCAAGAGCCAGCTTCTGCAGCCGGGGATCAGACCGCCATGGTCCCCGCCTTTGGCTGCCGCCCAGCTCACATTGCACCCGACCCCTTCGGCCCCTCCCACAGGTGGTGAGCCCATGGGAAGGGGGACCCACGTTTCCATTTCGGGCTATGCCCGGCCGGGCCCCGAGACAGAAACCCCTTAATTCTAGTTATATTTTTCAGGTGGTAATAAGCAGATATCACCTCTGTCTTTTCTGCATTTAGCTGGAGGAAATTCTGGCACATCCACTTATTGATTTGATGAATACAATTTCCCAGTGCGAGTAGGGGACTGTGGTCATGTGATGACATTGAGATATAAAGTTGTGTGTCATCGGCATAAGTGTGATATGAGATATTGAGATGTTCCATAATCTGAGCATATAGATGTTAAAAAGTAGCAGTCACAGAATGGACCCTTGGGGAACCCAACATGTGATCTTAGTTCTCTCAGACTCATGGTTTCCTATTGACACAAAAAAGTCTCTATCTTGTAAGTAAGATTTGAACCATTGTGGCACAGTGCCAGTAAGTCCCACCCACTTTCCACTCTGCTGAGTAGTATGTTATGATCAACTGTATCAAAAGCAGCACTGAGATCCAGTAATACCAGGACAGAGGATTTGCCTGCATCATTATTTAGATGAATGTCATTTAAGACTTTTAAAAGTACAGTCTCAGTGCTGTGGTGTGGCCGAAATCCAGACTGAAATGTATCGAAAAGATTGTTTTGCATCATAAAAGCATGGATTTGCTGGAAAACAACCTTTTCAATGATTTTCCCCAGGGATGGTAGATTTGATATTGGCCTATAGTTACTAATTGTTGTGGCATCCAGATTTGGGTTTTTTAAAAGAGGTTTTATTACTGCAGTTTTCAAAGCCTGGGGAAACTGGCCTGCTGGAAGAGAACTATTCATTATCTGCAGTACATCTGGAGCTATGCAGCTAAAAACAGTTTTAATAAAGTTGGAAGGCAGAGTATCAAGGTTGCATGTTGTAGGCTTTAATTTTGAAACCGTTTATGTTAGAGTTGTATAATCTATGAGGCTAAAATGTCCTAGAATGACTATAGGACAGGAAGGCGCAAGTGTTATCATCCTTGAGCTGGAGCTGGAGCTGCACACTGCTTGTCTTATCTGTAATATTTTGTCTGTGAAAAAGGCTGCAAAGTCATTGCATGCCTTGTTAGACAGCAGTTCAGGAGGGACAGACGCTGTACCATTAGTCAGCCTGTCCACAACAGAAAAAAGTGTGCGGGCATTATCGGTGTTTCTATTGATAATCTCAGAGAAATATGATTGCCTTGCATTCTTCAGTTCCTGGTTATACCTGTGAAGACTCTCTTTGTAGATATTGTAATAAACCTGGAGTTTGTTTCTTCTGTGTTCTGCTTGTCTACATACGCTTTTCTGAGCTTTAACCAGTGTGGTGTTTTTCCAGGGTGACTTTTTCCTACTTAACAGAACTTTGGTCTTAATTGGGGCGATAGAATCAATAACAGTCTTAACATTGGAACTAAAACTGTCGACAAGGTCATTAACTAGAGCCGAGGGAAGGGTCAGTGATGGTGTAAAACCCTGGGTGAATAATGCACAGGTGTCATCATTTATATGACACTTTCTGATTACCTCTGCTTCCCCTTTCATAGGGTTAGCAAGGGTGGTCATTTTAAACAAGACAGTAGTGATCAGAAAGAGCAACATCATTTACCACAACCTCGGAGAAGTTAAGACCTTTGGAAAGAATTAGATCCAATATGTGACCTCTGCTATGTGTTGGATCTGTGACATGCTGGGAAAGCCCAAAATTATCCAGAATATTTAAAAGTTCTTTATCAAACCCATATTTAAAATTATCAACATGAATGTTAAAATCACCCACTGAAACAACACAGTCAAAATCCATGCACACAATAGACAGCATTTTGGTAAACTCATCAAAAAACCTTGAATCATATTTGGGCGGTCTGTAGTTGGTCACTAAGACTGCTCAACAGGGGGCTTTCAACTGAATGGCAACATATTCAAAGGAATCAAACTGACCGTAAGAAATTTTCTTACACAGTCCGAAAAATACGGTACTTGGGTATATGCACACATAGTAATGCTTTACAAGGAATGCTTATCAAAGTCAAAGTCAAAGTCAAAGTCAAAGTCAAAGTCTCCTTTATTGTCAATTCCTCCGCATGTCAAGACACACAAAGAGATCGAAATTACGTTTCTCACTATCCCAGGGTGACAAGACAGAGTTCGCAACGCACATACAAGTAAACAACACAGGAAAAATAACATAAGAAGTCAACATCAATGAACAATAAGCGTGATAGCACGCTAGCCGCTCCCGATGCACAGCAGAGTCCGGTAAGATGACAGTCAACCAGGCCACTGTGAACACGAGCACACAGCAGGCACGCACTGTCCGGTTCGTGGAACCTATCAGGCGAACGCAACCCATCTTGTCGTCCCGCGAACGAACGTACGCCAGGAGAATGGAAGGCACGGATGGGCGAGCTGGGTTGGCCGCAAGCCTGGCCCGACGTCTCCGCGCTGGCCCCTCTTCCGCTGCCTCGCAGACCCGCTGCCGACGCATCCCAACAATGCTCCAGGACGGAGCAGTCCGAGCTCAGGACGCAGTCCAACCGGGGGAGGAAGAGCAGGCCAGTCCGGCGTCGCTCCATGACGAAGCAGTCCGAGCGCTAACACCAGCAGCAAATCTCTCCACACCAAAGTCCAGAACGCCATAAAACCCCCTTCCGCCGATGTTGAGCAGAACATGCCCGCCGCACTAGTAGCACGACGTATCACACGAGACGAATACACACAAAACTGCCAGACAAACACTCAGTAAACACTCACAAAACACCGAACGGGACAGAGAGTGGCCGCTGCGTGTGCACGCGCCGCCATCTTGAACCAACTTATGCACCTGTCCTTTTGACCTGGATGGGAAAAAAGCACCCTCTTGGTCCAACCTATTTTTTCCCTTCAACTCCCAACCCAATCTATCTATCTATCTATCTATCTATCTATCTATCTATCTATCTATCTATCTATCTATCTATCTATCTATCTATCTATCTATCTATCTATCATCTGTCTGTCTGTCTGTCTGTCTGTCTGTCTGTCTGTCTGTCTGTCTGTCTGTCTGTCTGTCTGTCTGTTTGTCTGTCTATCCATCTATCCATCTAACCATCCATCCATCCATCCATGAGCAGATTCAGTAACAGGCTGCTGACACCATCTTGCTCCACAAAGAGGCAGAGGCGTTCATTCCTTCCCTATGCCGTGAGACTTTTTAAGTTCGTTGCGGGGTTAGGGGCGGGTGCACGGTCGAGACACTGTTCATTGTTAATTTATTTGATCCAATAATTATTCATTTATTTATTTGCTCTATTTAATTATTTAACATGTTATCAATGTTCGTATTGTCTATCTGTTTATTTATCTGTGTGTTTCTGTGTCTAACTGCTGGCTACTGAATTAACCCTCGGGGATCAATAAAGTCTCTCTCTCGCTCTCTCTCTCTCTCTCTCTCTCTCTCTCTCTCTCTCTCTCTCTCTCTCTCTCTCTCTCTCTCTCTCCCTCTTCATTGTCAAGTGTTACTGCTGTATTCAAATAATTTCTGTATACAGATCATTTTTTTAACTTCAGATTATTGTTTATTTACTGTTATTGTCACTGATGTAATCCAAATCACGTTATCCTGGTCAAAATTCAGTTTTCCTGTGATTCTCTTTTTTTCCCTAATGTTTAGTATTACTCCTCCGTGAGTCGTCACCTTATCGTGGTGGAGGGGTTTGCGTGGCCCTATGATCCTAGGAGCCATATTGTCGGGGGCTGACTGTTGTTTGTGTCTATGCACCAAACGGCAGCTCAGAGTACCCACCCTTTTTGGAGTCCCTGGAGGAAGTGATGGAGAGCGCTCCTTCTGGGGACTCCATCATTCTACTGGGTGACTTCAATGCTCACGTGGGCAATGACAGTGAGACCTGGAAGGGCGTGATTGGGAGGAACGGCCCCCCGATCTGAACCCGAGCGGTGTTCTATTATTGGACTTCTGTGCTCGACACGGATTTTCTATAATGAACACCATGTTCAAACATAAGGGTGTCCATGTGTGCACTTGGCACCAGGACACCCTAGGCCACAGTTTGATGATCGACTTTGTAGTCGTGTCATCGGATTTGCAGCTGCACGTTTTGGACACTCGGGCGAACAGAGGGGCGGAGCTGTCAACTGATCACCACCTGGTGGTGGGTTGGCTCCGATGGTGGGGGAAGATGCCGGTCCGACCTGGGAACGTCTGGCAGAATCCCCTGTCAGGAAGAGCTTCAACTCCCACTTCCGGCAGAGCTTTTCCCACGTCCCGGGGGAGGCGGGGGACATTGAGTCCGAGTGGACCATGTTCCACGCCTCCATTGTTGAGGCGGCCGACCGGAGCTGTGGCCGTAAGGTCGTTGGTGCCTGTTGTGGCGGCAATCCCCGAACCCGCTGGTGGACACCGGCGGTAAGGGATGCCGTCAAGCTGAAGAAGGAGTCCTATCGGGCCGTTTTGGCGTGCGGGACTCCGGAGGCAGCTGACAGGTACCGGATGGCCAAGCGGAACGCGGCTTCGGCGGTTGCTGAGGCAAAAACCCGGGCGTGGGAGGAGTTTGGGGAGGCCATGGAGAATGACTTCCGGACGGCTTCGAGGAAATTCTGGTCCACCATCCGACGTCGCAGGAGGAGGAAGCAGTGCAACGTCAACACTGTTTACAGTGGGGATGGCGTGGTGCTGACCTCAACTCGGGACGGCCTAAGTCGGTGGGGAGAATACTTCGAAGACCTCCTCGATTCCACCTACACACCTTCCATTGTGGGCTTCCACAATGGGCCTGGGGACTCCGAGGCGGACTCTCCAATCTCTGGGGTCGAAGTCACTGAGGTAGTTAAAAAACTCCTCGGTGGCAGGGCCTCGGGGGTGGATGAGATCCGCCTGAAGTTCTTAAGGGCTCTGGACGTTGTGGGGCTGTCATGGCTGACACGCCTCTACAACATTGCGTGGACATCGGGGACAGTACCTCTGGATTGGCAGACTGGGGTGGTGGTTCCCCTCTTTAAGAAGGGGGACCGGAGGGTGTGTTCCAATTACAGGGGAATCACACTCCTCAGCCTCCCTGGTAAGGTCTATTAAGGGGTGCTGGAGAGGAGGGTTCGTCGGGAGGTCGAACTTCGGATTCAAGAGGAGCAGTGTGGCTTTCGTCCTGGCCGTGGAACAGTGGACCAGCTCTGTACCCTCAGCAGGATCCTCGAGGGTGCATGGGAGTTCGCCCAACCAGTCCACATGTGTTTTGTGGACTTGGGGAAGGCTTTCGACAGTGTCCCTCGGGAGGTTCTGTGGAGGGTGCTTCGGGAGTACGGGGCGCCGAGCCAACTGATAAGAGCGGTTCGGTCCCTGTATCACCGATGCCAGAGTTTGGTCCGCATTTCTGGCAGTAAGTCGGATTCGTTCCCAGTGAGGGTTGGACTCCGCCAAGGCTGCTCTTTGTCGCCTATTCTGTTCCTAATTTTTATAGACAAAATTTCTAGCCGCAGCCGAGGCGTTAAGGGGTTCCGGTTTGGGTACCTCAGCATTGCGTCTCTGCTTTTTGCAGACGACGTGGTGCTGATGGCTTCTTCAGGCCGTGATCTCCAGCTCTCACTGGAGCGGTTCGTAGCCGAGTGTGAAGTGGTCGGGATGAGGGTCAGCACCTCCAAATCCGAATCCATGGTCCTCGATCGGAAAAGGGTTGAATGCCCTCTACGGATCGGGGATGAGATCCTGCCCCAAGTGGAGGAGTTTAAGTATCTTGGGGTCTTATTCACGAGTGAGGGGAGGATGGAGCGCGAGATCGACAGACGGATCGGTGCAGCGTCTGCAGTAATGTGGACTCTGTACCGGTCTGTCGTGGTAAAGAGAGAGCTGAGCCAAAAGGCAAAGCTCTCAATTTACCGGTCGATTTACGCTCCTACCCTCACCTATGGTCACGAGCTATGGGTCGTGACCGAAAGAACGAGATCCCGGATACGAGCGGCCGAAATGAGTTTTCTCCGCAGGATGTCCGGGCTCTCCCTTAGAGATAGGGTGAGAAGCTCAGTCTTCCGGGAGAGACTCGGAGTAGAGTCGCTACTCCTCCACGTTGAGAGGAGCCAGATGAGGTGGCTCGGGCATCTCATCAGGATGCCTCCTAGACGCCTCCCTGGGGAGGTGTTCCGGGCATGTCCCACCGGTAGGAGACCCCAGGGACGACCAGGACGCGCTGGAGAGACTATGTCTCTCAGCTGGCCTGGGAACGCCTTGGGATCCCCCGGGATGAGCTGGATGAAGTGGCTGGGGAGAGGGAAGTCTGGGAGTCCCTCCTTAAGCTGCTGCCCCTGCGACCCGACCCGGGATAAGCGGAAGAAGATTGATGGATGGATGTTTAGTATTAGCACCACAGGTAAATCTATAGTAATGTAGATTGCGTGTCAGACATTGAAACTCTGGTTGAAGTCGGGACAGGACAAGATAAGGAGATTGCTTCACCCGCTTCCCTTTTCATCAAGTCATGTCAAATGTGAAATGGAACTGTAACAAATCTGTTGTGTACTTGCGGAAATAATTCAAATCTAATCAAATCAGTAGGTGTCTAACATAGAGCCTAAGCAATAAAGCACTCAAATACAAGGTTTTGTGTCCTTTGGAATTAGTGGATTGACTAATAGTTACACATATAAATCAGGTTTCTGGTTAATGTATCAGCATTTATGAGCATGCCATTTAGCCAGCAGTATCTTAGAAATGCATTTTCGTTCAGATGTGTTTCATAGGTAACATTTGAGTATTTTTATTTACTCATTTCTTTTCACTCTGTTGTTAAAACAGATATTTGTGACAGCAGTATCTTTGCAGACTTTCGTGATGCCCACATTACTCGACTTTCTACTACAGCAATGCATTTAACACTTTGTGTTAACTCGCCCAAGCTGTTGGAAACGAAGATGAAAAAGCTGGTGGAGCATTTACTTTGAAGTTACAGATACAAGTGGCGTGTCGTTGCTAGACCAATCGGGGGCGTCTTCGGCTGGTTCGACGTATAAACGTCAAAAAGAGGGTAGGAAAGCAAAATGAAGGCTGTGAAGGTCACATTTTCATAGCCTTAACTCACGATCCATCTCCATAGAATCCAGGCCAAATTCGAGGGCTGGTTGTCGGAGGCTGCGTGAATTTGGACACAGGCAGTGTGGCCTTGTTGCGCCGGAAATTATGCCATGCTGTCTGGGGTGGTAGCTGCACTGACCAGAACCTGAAGGCCCTGCAGCGCATAGTGAATACGGCTAGTAAGATTATTGGTGCTTCGCTCCCCTCCCTGAAGGACATTTACACCTCCCATCTCACCCGCAAGGCAACCATGATTGTGAGTGATGTGAGTCACCCAGTTCACTCTTTGTTTGACCTTCTGCCCTCTGGGAAGAGGTACAGGAGCTTGTGCTCCCGCACCACCAGACTCGCCAACAGCTTCATTCTCCAGGCTGTTAGGACCCTGAACTCGCTACCCCCTTCTGTGTAGCGTGCTGCACTTTTGCGCTATTGTCTGGAATGTCTGCTGTACGCTCACTTGCTCCTTTTTGCTCCTCTTATTTATTTATTGTGTTATTTATTCATTATTTATTCAGCACGCTGTTCTTTACTTGATTGTCTATTGTGTGCCATGTCTTGTCACCGCGGGATAGCAGGGAACGAAATTTCGGTTTCTTTGTGTGTCTTTGGCATGTGAAGAAATTGACAATAAAGCTGACTTTGACTTTGATATTGTACATTGAAGGAGGCTGCCTATTAATTTGTACAGAGATAGTCCGCCTGTCCAAATTCGCCACGGCTTATGCGTTCCATGGAGGCGGACCTTCCAGGGCTGCGAAGGACCCAGCCTTTGAACTGGCCTTGGAAGATGCAGCCTGCAAATTTGGACACAGCGGTTCTATTCAATTTGGTGCTCTTCCTGTAAGTTTTGGGGCACTTCTTGTTCATTTCCTGGTCAATTTGGAACACTTCCTGTTCATTTTGGGGCACATTCTATTCACTTCCTGTTCAATTTGGGGCACTTCCTGTTAATTTTGGGGTACCTTCTGTTTGATTTGGGGAACTTCCTGTTCAAGTTGGGGCACTTCCTGTTAATATTTATGAACACATCTTGTAAAGAAGCACTGCAGTCAAGTTAACCAGTAAGCTAATGCAATCATGCATTTAACACATTATTGTGTTCCCCAAGAATAATACAACACCTTTGATGCAAATTATCTGATACAACTATGTGATCTGTCCTACTGGCTAGAACCTTTGATGCAAAATACACCCACAAGAAGTGAAAACAGAGCGCACAGCTCTAAAATCAGCAGAAAGACTGACGCTAAGTCTGTGAAAATGAGTGCATAGACATGCAATATTATTAACGTGAAATTAAGTTTATTATTTTTGTCATCTCAAGCTTAAGGTTTTACTGTGTCCGTCGTTTCCATAGACTGAGGGAAATGAACCATCACCGAAATGAAGTCTTTAGGCAAATCCTTCTCTATACTGACAAAAGATTTCTGAAACACACGTCCTTGAACAAGCAGGACTTTGCCCACAGACCTGGAAACACTGCTTGAAAAATGAAATTTGACCAGGCACTTCTTTTAGGTTCTGATGCTGGGGGATGGTGCAATGAGTTGTGTGGATTGATGCATCCAACAACGGAACATTCAGCATCCTTGAGTTCTTTGGACTGCAAAAGTCTGTCCGAGTAATAAAGATGGTGGATTTGCGAAACCGTTTGGCCAAACCCATTTCTTTGTTTAGTAGTGCCGCCCCAACAGATGTGTTGTAATAAAAATACGTAATAGAAAACGGAGAAAACTGGGGTAAAAAATAGCCCCAAATAGATCATAAAAGTGTCTCTAGCATGAAAAGGAAATAAAAGAAACCTAGTGACTAAAAAAGGAAATTTACAAACAAAAAAAATGTCAGCCGGGTACTAGCTCAGCCAGGAGGCTCGCCCCAGACCGCGTCACAATGCCCGGGGGTCATCTTGCTGGAAAGATTGCCAGCACCAGACTTCGAATGAGGAGGCCAACCCTTTAGCTTTAGAGAAGGGTGGGCAATTAATTGAAGGGGCCACATGAAATATAAAAAAATCATTAATCAGTACAATTTATTCTTAACTTCTTTAACTTTTCCTCAAACTGTGAATTACAACACATTTATAGAAACATCAACGTGTCCTCAACCCGCCTTGTTACGGTACGTCGGGAGAGTTTTTCTCCGGGCATATCAGTGTAACAGAGTCCAATAAGCACTCCTTAATAAACTCTCCGTCAGTAAACGGCTTACTTTTTCTGGCAATTTTGTGGGAAATTACTAAACTTGTCCTGACCGCTGCATCTCTGTGGCTGTGAAGTTTGATAAAAAGTCCTTGTTGGGCTTGCAGTTTTGCTAGCAATGCATCACCCTCTGTTGCACGCTCTTTATTAGACAGATTTCTGTATTTTTCCTCATGCTTGGTCGTGTAGTGGCGACTAAAATTATATTCTTTAAACACAGCAACCTGTGTGCCACAAACCAGGCACACGGCTTTACCTTTCAGTTCTGTAAAGAAATACTTGGCAGTCCATGTCTTGTTGAAAACACGGCACTCCTTGTCAACTTTTCTTTTCTTTGCGTCAGCACACATTTTGAGGGCAGCATTACTTCGCGCTGTTCACCTACAGGCACAGCTCACATGCACGAACGGTACACGGAAGTGTGACGCCTTTCAAAATAAAAGCAGCACAGTTGTATTGCATGTACGACACTGATTTTTTTTTATTTATTAAGTTGTAATCAAATGTAAGTTATGATTGCGGGCCGGACAGAGACGCACAAAGGGCCGGATATGGCCCGCGGGCCGCATTTTGCCTGTGTCTGCTTTAGAGTGTGACCGTTTAAATCACCTCATTTACGGATGGGCGGTGGAACCTCATATGTGGAGTTCAGTGGAAATGTAAGTCAAATGAACTTTTATAAATTTCAATTCACTATTTAACGACATGTGAACAATTCAGCTTGCGTAGAGCCTCTTAGAACATGTCGTGTTTACATATGTTGGTGACTGATGAAAGGAAATAGACGTGACCCACTTCAGCTGCAGAGAGGCAACAATCAGCCACAAAGAGGCTAATCCTTGTGATACGTTGAAATAGTTATAAATAGAGATGCCTGGGTAAATGTTCATGCTGTTTTTGTACATTTTAACCGATAGTGTTTACAATGATTTCCAATAGAGAAATTGTGATACCATCCTTCCGCGACGTAGTCAGGCTGATGCGTCAAATCAAGCAGACTCCACCCAAAAAGTGGGCATCAGTAAGTATTCCGCCCTCTATTCCAAAATACTGTTAAATCTTTTGTTTTTGTTAAAAGTTGTTTTCAGGAGGGAATAATTAAATTTTTAATACAGTTCTATCACATAAGTGCCAATGTTGGGGTCGATTTACCCTTCCTTTCAACGCAATACTTCACTTTATAAACATAGACTACATATGGTGCTTATGCACGTGTCCTTTTTGTTGTAGCTCATTTTTCCCCTCCATTCATCATTCATCCATCCATCCATTTTCTGTACCCCTTGTCCCCACGGGGGTCACGGGCATGCTGGAGCCTATCCCAGCAGTCATCGGGCAGTCGGCGGGAGACACCCTGTACTGGTTGCCAGCAAATCGCAGGACACACATAGACGAACAACCATTCACACTCACACCCATGGGGAATTTAGAATGCTCAATTGGCCTACCAAGCATGTTTTTTGGGAGATGTGGGAAGAAGCCGGAGGACCTGGATAAAACCCACGCAAGTACGGGGAAAACATGCAAACTCCACACAGGGAAGGCCGGATGTGGAATCGAACCCGCACCCTTTGGACTGTGAGGCGGACGTGATAACTAGTTTTCACCGTGCCGCCCTCTATTTATCAATAATAAAAAAAATACACACATAATCAAATACAAATTACTCTGTGATCAATTCTCTCCAAAGTATTATAAACGTATTATGTCCCCACAGTTTTGCTCTCTCCTCCTCCATCATTTCGGGGCTTCATTGTGGGGCTTTTTGAGTTGATGGTGGCGACTCAAAACTAAAATTAACCACAGCACCTTACCTTATTCCTGTTTTTCAGACACGCGCAAGTGTAAAAAAAAAAAAAAAAAAGAAATGGTGAGGGGTTTTAACTTTATATAGCGCTGTTGAAAACATTACGTTACAACTGGCGCAACATTTCCTCAACACACTAAAAATATATGGTGGGAGGGGAGGGTGACCTGCTTGAAGGTATGCAGCACTTCCTGCCTCTGGCTGAAGTGTCTAAAAAGCAGCTGCAGAGCTCCAGAAACCAGTGGCGGGTACTTGTGCATAGTGAGGTGGATCAGGACGCGCAGGAACATGCGGCCGCCTTCGTCGTCCACCTCAAGAATGCTGTTCCCCTTTCTGCATGCACGCACACACACACACACACACACACACACACGCAGACACACGCGCACACACACACACACACACACACACACAAACACACACACAACGGTTGGACACAAATTACACAATTACACTTTTAGTCCTCTATGACGTACCCAACTCCAAACATTGCCTCAGCCTGCTCTCCAATGTGCTGTAGGTTGATGGCAGCTGCAGGAACAGACATTATTAGTTAGCTTGGAGCCACACCCTCAGACTCACTGCCCACTGCTTCCCTCGTGAGCGGCAATGCACCTGTGTGCTCAGAACTGGTGGTAGAATCAGAATCAGCCAGCGGGTAGACGTCCACAAATTGCTTCTTGAAGATGGACAGCAAGAAGGACAGGCGGTAGTCCAGACGCACATTCAGGATGAACTGATGAGGACAAGACAGTTAACCACCACACAGAGATGCTGTGCTCCAGATGGATACAATTATTACATTTCAGAAGTTAATCAGCAAGTAATGTCATGGAATCACCTGAACCATAATTTTATGCTGAAAAAAACATTAATACTCTGCAACTATAAGAATGTAGTTACATTAATCTAATGAGAGCTGAGTTATTTTGGTGAGTATTTTTCTAACTAGTAAGACGCCTGGTTCACTAAAACCTGCCTTCACTATGTATTGGTAGACTCGAGGTGTGTTCAATGATTGAATAGGATATTTCAAAACTACATAGAAACAAAACTCATTTAAAGCAGCACTGTGGAACTTATCACTTTAAGTTTATTATTGCGACGCCATGTTGACAAACGCAGTAGTGTTTTTCCTGAAGTGGACACATTTCTCATCGTGCCAGAGGCCCAGTGTTGTGAAATTCTGAGACTTTGCTTTCTGCAGTTGGACTGAATTACATTTCTGTGTCCTGTGGCTGTGTAAAGGATGAATAGCGATGAGGTGTTCAACAGAAAAAGTGTCTAAAGCTTATCATAAAATTATTTTGAAAAGAAATGCATTCATACATATATACGACCATTACACAGCAGCCTACACATCACGCTAAAATAACCTATTCACGGTCAACCTACTGCACCCAAAATAGACAATTCGCTGGAGGCTCTGGCGACTGACCAAACAGACTCATTCACGGTAAAATAATGTAGCAGGAGAATTGCCGTTCACGGCAAAATAACTAATGCCTTTAGTAAGAGCCAAGACAAACTCGTGTATGTCATAGCAATTAAGTTTAACAGGATTCTGACGTTTATGGATCATCCAAAGATTTCACATCTCTAATAGCACCTCGTCTTAGAGCTCACGTCAGTGAGTGAAAGCCGAGCCAATGTTTGTCCTTGAATGTGCTTTTATTCGGCTGGCCTCAGACAAAACTTTTTGTTTCTTCCGATGATTTGTACCAACGCATGGTTACTGCTGTTATGACAGCAGTAATCGTATGTTGACGTTAGCATCGACTTCCGTAATTGCACACAAAGGGGGTAGTGATGACCTAAAGCAGTCAGCACATTTATAGTTTTTTGTTTGGCAGTGTTGCTTCCATCCTCCTCAGAGTTGTTTAGTGCTAGTAAAAGTGATACGGTTAGGCCATGACAAAAGTACTATTCAACGAGCTGGAAGTTGATGCTCCATCAGGTGAGTTGTGAAAATATTGTGAAAATACAAATTGTGAAAATATTGTGAAAATAAAGTCATCAAGTGCTGCTTTAATGCGCCAAACAGCAATGACTAGTGCCTGAGCAGATTGCATATAGTACGTGGAACCATTCTATAATTTATTTATTGCACCAAACCCAGAACAGCCACTTGCTTGTCGACTCAATTTGAAGGGACAGCTAGTCTGACAAACTGGGCATGTATTGAGAGGGGCAGTATGGGGGTGGCTTCTCACTTTCACAACTTAACGTGCAGGGAACACTAGCAGCAAACATAAAACTAATAATAAATAATAGCGATCACTCACAGAAATGAAGTTGGCAACGCAATACGAACTGAGCATAGAGCTCTGGAGAAGACATAAAAAGATCAAATAAAAATGTTGGTGTTGACATAAATAAAAATAACTGGGAAAAAATTGCTGACAAGGGTGACAGTGCCCTCTAGACCTCTGTATATATAAATATACTGTGATCCTTCACCACTTCGCTCGTCATCTTTTGCGGATTCACTGTTTGAATGTTCCCTGGGAGTTTTTGAGTCTTTGCTCGATACATAATCTGTGCCAGTCTAAATTTGAATAAGTCCATTAGCTTTAACGCGTTTGATTTTAAAAACACATTATTTGTATGATCTCGAAATCCAACCTTGTGTACAATTCTCATAGCTTTTTTCTGTAGTATAATTAATGGTTTTAAAGTCCTTATGTATGCATTTCCCCATATCTCCACACAGTAAGTCAAATATGGTAAAACAAGACAACAATACAGCGTATACAACATTCTCTGCTCCAGAATATGTTTTGCACTGCACGGTACTGCAATACTCCTTGCTACTTTGGTTCTAACGTATCTTATATGAGGTTTCCAAGAGAATTTATTGTCTAATATTGCTCCTAAAAATTTGATCTCATAAACTTGTTCAATATTGACATTATCTATTGTTACTTGAACCTGTGTATCTATTTTACGGTTTCCAAATACCATCAGTTTGGTTTTGTCTACATTCAATGATAATTTATTAATGTCAAACCATATTTTTAGTTTGGACAATTCAGTTGTAATGGTCTAAAGTATCTTTAAGTTATTACCAGAGCAGACAATGTTGGTGTCATCTGCAAAAAGAATACATTTAAAGATAGTTGACACCTTACAAATATCAGTTATGTACAGAATAAATAATATGGGGCCAAACACTGACCCCTGTGGGACTCCACAGGTAAAGTCTAGGCATGATGATATATGATTACCCATCTTAACAAACTGCTGTCTGTTAGTAATGTAACTTTTTAACCAGCTCAATACTACACCTCTCATCCCATATCTTCCCATTTTATACAATAATATGTTATGGTCAGTGGTATCAAAAGCTTTTTTCAAATCAATAAATACTCATACTGCATATTCCTTATTGTCAGTGCAGTTAATTATTTCTTCCGTCAAATCCATTAGTGCCATAGTTGTTGATCTATTTGTTCTAAATCCATATTGGCTGTCAGTTAACAAATTGTGTATCTCAGTGAAGCTATCCAGTCTCACAATGAAAAGCTTCTCCAAGATTTTAGAGAATTGACATAATATAGAAACAGGTCTATAATTTGTAAAGAGATGTTTATCTCCTGTTTTATACAGTGGGATAACCTTAGCCGTTTTCATTCTGCTTGGGAAGATACCTGTTTTAAAGGACAAATTACAGATGTAGTATGTCAGAGGATTTACCACTCCATCAACAATTTCCTTAATTAAGGCCATATCGACATCATTCCCATCTGTAGATGTTTTATTCTTGCATGATTTTACAATATCTAAAACTTCTTTCTCATCAACTGCTCTCAAGAACATTGAACTTGGATTAATTTCAATACCATCTCCTACTGCTCTTGCCTGCTCTATCGACGGGTCAATGATACCCTCAGCCAATTTCGGTTCTACATTCACGAAAAATGCATTCAAATCATTGACCGCATCTTCCATATTGTTTACGGTCTTGTCATTATCCATGAAGCGTTCAGGATACTTTGTGTTAGCAGCTCCTTTCTGGATAATACTGTTTAAAACCTTCTATATTCCTTTACTATTGTTTCTATTTTTTCTATTAACTTGCTGTAGTAATCCTTCTTGCACCTCCTCAAAATTTGCGTCATCTAATTTTTATATCTTTTGTACTTGATTTCTGTCTCTATCGTTGCTTTATAAATTCTCGATACATATAATTTTTCTTTTTACTGGCATTTTGTAGACCTTTTGTGATCCATGGGGAGTCTGTATACTTATGCTTCCTATTGCATTGCTTTAGTGGGCAGTTTTTATCATACAATGACATAAATCTTTCTAGGAATATATCATATGCTATGTCTACATTACACTCATTATACACACAATTCCAATCTTCCGTCAATAGATCAGCTCTGAAAGCACTCAGGGTTTCTGATGTTCTCACCCTCCTGTAAACGTTACTTCCATCCTTTACATTATTATAATCACAGTCATAAACCACAAAAACAGGCAAATGGTCACTTATGTCATTCAGCAATAACCCACTAATGATATTGTTTTCCAAGTTATTTGTGAATATGTTATCAATGAGAGTGGCACAATGTGATGTTATTCTGCTTGGCTTGGTGATCATGGGCAAGAGACAATACTAAACAATGTACCATAGAACTCGTCAGTCTGTTTATGTTTGTTGGGATTCAGAAGATCTATATTGAGATCACCACAGATGAAGTTCAGTTTCTGATTTGCATTGGCAAATAATCCCTCCATAATGTCCTTAAAATCCCCATGTTGATTTCTATGGTAATACATTCGATTCCATTCCATTACATCAGCAATAGTTACAGTCATAATTTCGATCACCTTGAAGTTGAGATTCTGGTCTACAAGTGACAGGCCTACGAGTGACAGGCCTCTATGCTATGCCAGTCCAGTTCTATGCCCTTGGATAGGAAAAAGTTAGACCAACCAGGCTGACTAAACAACAGGTTCCACGCTGGTTTAGTCAGCCTGGTTGGTCCCATCAAAACCCGCCACCGCCCGAGCAAATGACCGGGGTTTAATCGCAAGTCCAGTGACAATTGCCATTCATTCTTGTGTACTGCTCGAGGTCCGACACTCGATTTTCCAAATGTGCAATTTTTTTCTCCTTCTCATTGAGTTGTAGTCGTAGCGTTCTAACTTCTTCAACCAAGTTGAGAATTGTTTTCTGCTCTAGTCTGACGGCCTCCATCTCCGCAGTCAGAAAATCGAGCGCTTCCTTAAGCTCTTTTTCCACTTTCGTCAGCATGGTAAAAAAGTGCTAAAAAGAGTGTCCAGAGGTGCCGTGATGGCAGCGTGTCCAAGCTAGGCGGAAAATCCTGCTCCAAGCGTATTTTCCTTTCACTCTTGAGATCCTTGGTTTTGTTAATCCCTCTCCAGGTTCGTTTCTTTGGCTCTTGAAAGCTGCTGCGTGGCGAGCGTTAGCTGCGAGGCGAGCGTTAGCTGCGTGGCGAGTGTTAGCTGTGTGGCGAGCGTTAGCTGCGTGGTGAGTGTTAGCTGTGTGGCGAGCGTTAGCTGCTGTGGTGAGCGTGAGCTGATGCGTGGTGAGCGTTAACTGCTGCATGGCGAGCAAGCGTAATTGACGGCGGCACCGACAATATCCATCCATCCATCCATCCATCCATCCATCCATCCATCCATCCATCCATCCATCCATCCATCCATCCATCTTCTTCCGCTTATCCGGGGTCGCGGGGGCAGCAGCTTTAGGAGGGACTCCCAGACTTCCCTCTCCCCAGCCACTTCATCCAGTTCATCCCGGGGGATCCCAAGGTGTTCCCAGGCCAGCTGAGAGACATAGTCTCTCCAGCGCGTCCTGGGTCGTCCCCGGGGTCTCCTACCGGTGGGACATGCCCGGGACACCTCCCCAGGGAGGCGTCCAGGAGGCATCCTGATAAGATGCCCGAGCCACCTTATCTGGCTCCTCTCAGAGTAGCGACTCCACTCCGAGTCTCTCCCGGATGACCGAGCTTCTCACCCTATCTCTAAGGGAGAGCCCGGACATCCTGCGGAGAAAACTCATTTCGGCCGCTTGTATCCGGGATCTCGTTCTTTCGGTCACGACCCATAGCTCGTGACTATAGGTGAGGGTAGGAGCGTAAATCGACCGGTAAATTGAGAGCTTTGCCGTTTGGCTCAGCTCTTTCTTCACCACAACGGACCGGTACAGGGTCCGCATTACTGCCGACGCTGCACCGATCCGCCTGTTGATCTCGCGCTCCATCCTCCCCTCACTCGTGAACAAGACTCCAAGATGCTTGACCTCCTCCACTTGGGGCTGGATCTCATCCCCGATCCGGAGAGGGCATTCCACCCTTTTCCGATCGGGGACCATGGATTCGGATTTGGAGGTGCTGACCCTCATCCTGACCGCTTCACACTCGGCTGCGAACCGTTCCAGCGAGAGCTGGAGATAACGGCCTGAAGAAGCCAACAGCACCACGTTATCTGCAAAAAGCAGAGACGCGATGCTGAGGTCCCCAAACCGGACCCCCTCAACGCCTCGGCTGCGCCTAGAATTTCTGTCAATAAAAATTATGAACAGGGCGGCTCAGTGGCGCACTGGGTAGCACGTCCGCCTCACAGTTAGGAGGGTGCGGGTTCGATTCCACCTCCGGCCCTCCCTGTGCGGAGTTTGCATGTTCTCCCCGAGCCCGCGTGGGTTTTCTCCGGGCACTCCGGTTTCCTCCCACATCCCAAAAACATCGTTGGTAGGCTGATTGATCACTCCAAATTGTCCCTAGGTGTGAGTGCGAGTGTGAATGGTTGTTTGTCTCTGTGTGCCCTGCGATTGGCTGGCAACCGGTTCAGGGTGTCCCCCGCCTACTGCCCGATGACGGCTGGGATAGGCTCCAGCACGCCCGCGACCCCCGTGGGGACTAAGCGGTTCAGGAAATGGATGGATGGATGGAAAATTATGAACAGAATCGGTGACAAAGGGCAGCCTTGGCGGAGTCCAACGCGGGAACGAATCCGACTTACTGCCGGAAATGCAGACCAGACTCTGGCATCGGTGATACAGGGACCGAACCGCCCTACAATAATTAAATACTTGCAATAATTGTTGGTTAAACGGAGCAAAAAAATATAACTGATACAAATAATAATGGACACCTTTACCCTGTAACGTGACATCATTCTGTCAAAAACAATCGTACCATTTGAAAAAAAACAATGAAGGAATAAGTGGTAACCTGTTGGCATCAGTCATCTTCCATTTCAAACACCTCCCATTTCAAACAATGTAATCTAAAATTAGCTCTAAACAGATAAGTAAAACCAAATTTAAATTGAGGTAATCTGGGTTCAGAATTAAGCAGAGCTCTGTTGCTGTCACGTCCCTGCGTCAGCTTCCAGCCATGCCCCCAATCAAGCCCCCAATCAAGCCAATCAACAGCACCTGCCACTGCTCGTTAGTTCAGCTCTACTGTGTCGGTTTGTCTCCTTACCCTGTCCGTGACGCCACTGCTCACTTTGCTCTGGTCGAACGCTTCCTGTTGCCGACTTTGGACCGACCCGATTCACCTGTCCTGACCACTCGCCTGTCCTTGACCACGGTCTGATCGTCACTTCCCCCGACCACGACTATGCGCTGCTGCCCGGCGTGCTTGCTCAGATGCTCTCTCCGCCAGGATGGTTTCTGCCGTCAGCCAGCTTGTTGCTCAGAGGACAGCACTCCGCTGCGACTCTGTCCTGGTCATCCGCCGGTTCCTGATCGGCTGCCACTTCCCCTTTCCCCTTTTCAATAAAGATTCCTGCTGCATTCGGTCGCCCCGTCTCTGTTTGTGACAGTTGCACAATTGAAGAGTAATCTGTTTAGTAAAACTCTGTTTGATTGAATTTAAACGGAGTATTTTACAATACAAAAAATAGTTGTGTTTTATGCACTGGATACATAGATGTCTAATGCAGTTGCTCACAAAATAGCAAAATGATTGTAATGAGACGTAATCGCCAGCAGAAGTCAACAGTGTCTTGGATGAACGCATACAGTGTACTCTCTATGTTGGAACAAGCCCTCGTTGCAGAAAGTAAGTGGTATAGTTATAGGCATCCATCCATCCATCCGTCCATTTTCTGAACCGCATAGTCCCCACGGGGGTCGAGTTTAAGAAAAATGCTCCCCATGTCTGATTTCACAGGCTGCGTCCTCCAAAGACCGTTTTTTCAACTGGTTTTTAAGCGACATGATGTAATTTCTGGAGCGACCTGACAGCATGTCATGTGGCACACGAATTATGCCTTGAAACTGGCCTTTGTTTCCATGTTTCAAATTATTACAGGGGAAAAAAATACTGATCAAGTTGTTCAGCAGAGAGATATTGCTCTCAGCTCTGTGGTGCAGGCTTGTAGTCGATGATGGCCCAAATGCATCGCCACCTCCACTGTGCTTGGAGTGGGTTGATAACTTGCACGTATACTCTAGTTTTGCTTCCTTGATGCCACGGGACATGTCAGCTCTCGCTGTTTACAAGCCGTGTTCATACACTGCTCTGAAGGTGTCATCTCTGGTCTTCAGCAGCTGGCCGACCGCCTGTTAGCCATGGTTTGCACTTTGCTCGGGTGATGATGGTTTTAGTGTCGGTCATATCATCAATGCATTTTGTAATGTAGGTCACAGTGTCTGTGTACTCCTCAATGTCTGTATGGTCATTGTAGGTGGCAGCCTGTTTGAACTTCTCCGAGTCTGTTGATTCAGAGCAGTCTCTGAGAGCAGTAATCTCCCTCTTAACAGTTCTGATATTTTTCACATTTGGCCTGTATGCTGGGTTAGGGGTTAGGGTCAGAGAGCCCAATGTGCGGTAACTGTGTAGCTTTGAAAGCTCCTTTGTGAGTTGTAGAAGCCAAGTCCAATTATCAAATGTTCAAAATACTTTCAGACCTCATTGTCTGTCATCACATCTCAGAATGCTTAAACGTCTGTTATCACATCTCAGAGTGTTTTATTGGGTCTAAGCTTCTAGGTCATCCTGACCTAAAACATGCAGGCTGCTAATATTGTCTAAAGCTCAGGGTATATGCAAAATTATTGGTACATGCTTATACAGGTAAAACACAAAAGTGTTTTCCACACTTGAGTGGTCTCGTTTAAATTTGTCCTTTTGTAGGTGGGTCTAAATATAGTAGCTAATTTGTAAATATTAAAATGAATATTTGGACTGTATTGTGAACTGGGTCTGCAACTGTAAGAAGGATGGACAATTGTCCTCTAGCTTAAAGCTTTCTCTCAAATCAGCTATTCCACACCGATTCCACACTGAGTCTATAGTTCGAAACAGTAACATGTCAAGCGAGCCATCTTATTCCACAATTCCTTACTATCCCCTGAAGAATCCACAATTTCTTACTATGCCCTGAAGAAAATGTTCCAAAAAGTCCCACCGAGCTACAAAAACAGATATGCACACCTAATTGAATAAAGTACATAAGCATACAATTACAATATTAATATTAATAATAATAATAATAATAATAAACTTTATTTGTATAGCACCTTTCATAAAAGCAATGCAGCTCAAAGCGCTTTACAACAAAGAAAGAAATTATAAGCATTGAATGCTTCACATTGGAACAGGCATAAAAAAAAACATGAACACATTAAAACAAAAACATTAATGTATGCATACACAATTAAAAGTCTTGGTTTCTACTAAACCTTAGTTAAAAACTTAAGACTAAAGGTTTCTACTAAACCTTGGTTAAAAACTTTAAAACTCACCTCAGACCTGTGTGTGTGTGTGTGTGTGTGTGTGTGTGTGTGTGTGTGTGTGTGCGTGCGTGCGTGCGTGCGTGCGTGCGTGCGTGCGTGCGTGCGTGCGTGCGTGCGTGCGTGCGTGTGTGTGTGTGTGTGTTTAAAAACTTTGAACTCACGTCAAGACTTGTTAAACACAAAACAAATCTCTTCAGTGAAACTGATAATATAAAATAAAGATATATAAATAATAAAGTGAGCTTAAAATAGGAGCAAGCTTTAATAAAATAAAGAATAAAGCTTTAAGAAAAGGTAAAACAATAAAAAATAAAGGTAAAATTAAGCTTAAAGTGAAATTTACAAAACATAATTAATTAAATGCTCGGGTAAAGAAATGAGTTTTAAGTTTTGGTTTGAAAATATCTAGCGAGCTGGCTTCCCTGATATCTATGGGCAGTGCGTTCCATAGTTTAGGGGCGTAATTAACAAAGGCTACATCACCGATCTTCTTTCTGCTGTTGGTGGTAGCCTCCAATAAACCAGCAGCAGATGATCGCAGGGTTCTTGGAGGTATGTAGCTCACAAGAGAGTTAGCAATGTAGCTTGGTCCCTGCCCGTTGAGGGCTTTGTATATAAGAAGGACTTTAAAATAAATTCTAAATGTTACAGGAAGCCAGTGCAGAGCAGCGAGAACTGGTCTAATGTGCTCTCTCTTCTTGGTCCTGGTTAAAAGACGAGCTGCAGAATTTTGGATGAGCTGAAGTCTATCAGTGTTTTTTTGGGGGGAGACCAGTAAAGAGTGCATTACAGTAGTCAAGCCGTCTTGGAATAAAGGCATGAATCAGTTTCTCAGCATCATTTTGATTTATGAACGCTCTTACTTTTGCTATATTCCTAAAGTGGAAAAATAATGTTTTCGTCACCTTGTTAATGTGGGACCTGAAGCTTAAATCTGAATCTAAAATAACACCAAGACTTGTAACCTCGGATTTAATCCAGGGAGTTAATTTCCCCAAATTATTAAACAGCATTTCTCTTTTTGTTTTGGGGCAGATTAGCAGGATTTCAGTTTTATCCTCATTTAACTTTAAGAAATTGTTGCTCATCTATTTATTTATAGCCAGAAGACAGTTGGTGATGGAGCTTATAGGTGTAAAATCATTGGGTTCTGCAGATATGTACAATTGTGTGTCATCCGCATAACTATGGAAATATACATTGTGCTTTCTGATGATGTCACCAAGTGGCAGCATGTAAAGTGAGAATAATAGTGGACCAAGGCAGCTGCCTTGTGCAAACCCATAGCGGCTGTCATGCATGTTGGACACATGCTCTCCTGAGCTGACATAGAACTTTCTCCCTTTGATGTATGTTCTGAACCAGTTTAACACACAGTCCGAAAGACCAACTAACCTTTCAGGACGATTGATTAGGATATCATGCTCAATGGTATCAAACGCTGCACTTAGGTCTAAGAGGATAAGAATCGACACCTTGTTTTCATCAGAGTTTAGTCTGAGGTCGCTGATTATTTTAGTAAGATATACATATACATATATATATATATATATATAGTCACACATTAAATCAATAAAAGAAACATTTTAAATATAAAAATGCACAAAATCAATACAGAAGACATTTTTTCAGTTTAAAAGAAGACATAACTAGAGATTTTTTATATATGTGATGGACTAAGTGGTAATGAGAAATGTTTTTGTAACTTCATGATCCAATATGTATAGTTTGTGCACTTTGAAATAACAAATGTTGTCAGGCAGGGGACAAGGCGAAGGACTCGGATGCAGAGTCGTTTCTATCTTGGATTTATTCCAGCAAGCACACAGAGCAAAAGTACAAATCAAATCGCCTCTTGCGAGGGAAAACACGTGGCAAAAAGTACAAACAAAAGGTGTCGCTCTGAGGCGAGTCAAAAGGCTAAAAGTACAAATCAAAACGCCTCTTACGAGGGAAAACACGTAGCAAAAAGTACCAACTAAAGGAGTCGCACTGGGGCGAGACAAAAAGGCGATGGAGACCAAGGCACAAACAAAAGCGTCGCTCGGTGGCGAGACAAAAAGGAGGGTTCTTTCAGAGAGTTCGGACATCAAGGGATCGCTGGTGGTCGGGACGAGGCAAGACACACTGGCACAAGACAAGGGGAAGACACGGACTAAATACACACAAAAGGGCGGGGACACAGGTGATGACAATTAGTATCGATTACGCAGGTGCACACAATCGGGATCAGGGAAGACAAGACAACCAACACCGAGGAAGGAAACACAAACTGAAACGGAAGGAACGACAAAATAAAACCGGAAGTAAAATTACGACATCGACGAGACAGAAACCCGGAAAAATAAACGCGACCGCATGACAGAACCCCCCCCCTAGGGCCGGATCCCAGACGGCCCAGGAGCCCCAGGGTGAGCCGCATAAAAGTCCTCAAAAAGTCCCGGGTCCAAAATATAACTAGGCGGCACCCATTGCCGCTCCTCCGGCCCATAACCCTCCCAGTCCACCAGGTACTGCCAGCCCCGGCCTCTTCTGCGCACATCCAATAGTTCTTTAACGGTGTAGGCCGTCCCACCTCCCACAGTCCGCGGAGGCGGAGGGGGCGCAGGATCTGGCACCAACGGACTGTCCACCACCGGCTTGACCTTCCCAACGTGAAAGGTGGGGTGGACTGCAAGGGACCTGGGCAAGCGGAGACGCACCGCGGCCGGGTGCACGACCTTGGCGATGGGGAACGGACCCACGAAGCGAGGCGCCAGTTTCCTGGAGTCCCCCCGGTGGGGAAGATCCTTGGCGGATAGCCAGACACGTTGACCTCGCTGGTACACGGGCGCCGGACGTCTCCTCCGGTCAGCCATCCGCTTGACCCGGTCCCCCTGTCGGACCAGCGTGGCCCGAGCCGCCGACCAGACGCGACGACAGCGGCGCACCAAGGCGTGGGCTGAAGACACCGTCACCTCTGGCTCACTGTCAGGGAAGACAGGGGGCTGGTAGCCATACACACACTTGAAGGGGGACATACCTGTAGCCGTGGTGGGCAGGGAGTTGTGGGCATACTCCACCCAGGAGAGGTTCTTGCTCCACGAGGAGGGGTTCTGGGAGACCAGGCAGCGGAGACTTGTCTCCAACTGCTGGTTAATACGTTCCGTCTGTCCGTTTGCCTCCGGGTGATAGCCTGACGTGAGACTCACGGTTGCCCCTATGAGCCTGCAAAACTCCCGCCAAAACCTGGATACGAATTGGGGCCCTCTATCGGAAACAATGTCTTTCGGGAACCCATGAACCCGGAATATGTGGTCCATCATCACGGTGGCCGTTCGTTTAGCGGACGGGAGCTTGGGCAAGGCGATAAAGTGAGCCATCTTTGAAAATCTGTCCACCACTGTGAGTATGGTGGTTCGCCCATGCGAGGTCGGAAGCCCGGTGACGAAGTCCATGGATATCTCCGCCCATGGGTGCGAAGGAATGGGTAGGGGATGCAGCAACCCCATACGGGCGCCGTGGGAGTTCTTATTCCGGGCGCAGACGGGACAGGCTGCAACGTATTCATTGACGTCTGCCCTCATGGAGGGCCACCAGAATCGCTGCTGGATTACAAACAGCGTTCGGCGCATGCCCGGATGGCAGGAGAGTCTGGAGGTGTGAGCCCAATGGATGACTTGGGATCGTAATTGAGCAGGGACAAATAGTCGGTTCTCAGGGCAACCACTAGGGGGTGGCTTGTCACCATTGGCCCGCTGTACCCGGCCTTCGATAGGCCAGGTCACTGCTCTAACCAGGCAATGAGGAGGCAGGATGGTTTCGGGCTTCTTAATTTCTGGATCCGAGTTGAAAACACGGGAGAGGGCGTCAGGCTTGGTGTTCTTGGTTCCCGGTCTGTAGGACAGAGTGAAGTTAAAACGATTGAAAAAAAGTGACCAGCGGGCTTGGCGTGAATTCAGTCTCTTAGCTGACTTTATGTATTCTAAATTTTTATGGTCTGTCCAGACCAAAAAAGGCTGCTGTGCTCCCTCTAACCAATGTCTCCATTCTTCCAATGCCAGCTTTACTGCCAACAGTTCGCGATCCCCCACATCATAATTCTGTTCGGCTGGCGTCAGCCGTCGAGACAGGAACGCGCACGGATGGAGCTTGTTGTCGCTCTTGGCTCTCTGTGAAAGGATGGCACCTACTCCTTGATTGGAGGCGTCCACCTCCACCACAAACTGCCGCGACGGATCAGGAAGCGTGAGGATGGGAGCGGTGCTGAAGCGGTTCTTTAGCTCCTGGAAGGCCGCCTCCGCCTCCGCCGACCAGTGGAAGGGAACCTTAGGAGACGTGAGCGCGTGCAAGGGAGCCGCTGTGGCACTGAAGCCCTTGATGAACCGCCGATAAAAATTGGCAAAGCCCAGGAATTGCTGCACCTTCCTGCGTGAGTCAGGGGTAGGCCATTCCGTTACCGCGCTTACTTTCGCCGGGTCCATCTCAACCTTGCCCGGGGCTACGATGAAGCCGAGAAAAGAAACAGTGCTCTTGTGGAATTCACTTTTCTCGGCCTTTACGTATAGTTGGTGTTCAAGGAGTCGTTGCAACACCGTCTCGACGTGAACCCTATGGGTCTTCAGATCTGGGGAATAAATCAAAATATCGTCCAAATATACGTACACAAACCGGTCCAAACAGTCTCTCAAAACATCGTTTATCATGGCCTGAAACACAGCGGGAGCATTGGTGAGGCCAAATGGCATGACGAGGTATTCAAAATGTCCTCGATGGGTGTTGAACCCTGTCTTCCATTCGTCCCCTTCCCGGATGCGCACCAGATGGTAGGCGTTGCGCAGATCTAACTTTGTGAACACCCGGGCTTGCTGTAATTGGTCGAACACGGTCGACATCAGTGGGAGCGGATACCGATTCTTGATGGTGATCTGATTGAGGGGACTATAATCAATGCAGGGACGTAGGGTGCCGTCCTTCTTGCCCACGAAAAAGAACCCCGCCCCCGCAGGCGACGACGATGGTCGAATCAGTCCTGCTTGCAGGGAGGAGTCTATATATTCATTCAAGGTTTGCTTCTCAGGTCCCGAAAGAGAATAAAGCCTCCCCTTGGGTATAGTTGAACCCGGCAGGAGGTCAATGGCGCAATCATACGGACGGTGGGGAGGCAGAGAGGTAGCCTTGGCCTTGCTGAATACCTCGGCCCATTGGTGGTAACACGCAGGGACCCCGGTTAAGTCTGGGGTTGGCGCGTCTGGAGCAGGAGGCACAGGGCGCGGGTTAGACTTGATACAGGAATCATGACAGTCGGACCCCCATCCCGTTATTTCCCCTGATCCCCAGTCTATAGCGGGGTTGTGGCGTTGAAGCCATGGATACCCGAGAATGAAAGGGTTCATTGGGGAGGTCACGACATGTAGCCGTATGTTCTCCTGGTGGGGACCAATTGACAGCGAGACTGGTTCTGTTATGTGAGTTATCTCAAAGAGTGCCTGTCCATTGAGTGCCTTAGCTTTCACGGGAGTGTTCAGTAGCTCAGTCTTTACCCCCCACCGGCGAGCAAATGCCCAGTCTATCAAGCTTTCGTCTGCTCCTGAGTCTATTAATACTTCGAGTTCTATTTCTCTTCCCAACTGTGTGATCCTGCCCTTGGGGAGCACTCGCCCCGGGGACAGAGCCGCCGAGAAGGCGCTTACCTTCAGGGTCCTCCTCACTGGACAGGAGAGAAGGAGGTGTCCGAGCTCGCCGCAGTAGTAGCATCTTCCCTCTCGGCGCCGCCGTAACTTCTCCTCCTCTGTTAACTTAGCTCTGCCCAACTGCATCGGTTCTGGCTCCTGGCGCTGCCGATCCCCGTACAGCCTGGAGTGGTGAACGTCAGGGCCGGCTACTGGGACGAAGGCGGGGGCGTTGCTGCTTCGGTGCTTCCTCCACTCTTGCAGCCGATTGTCAGTGCGGATAGCCAGAGCGATGAGGGCGTCGAGGTCGGTGGGAAGGTCTAAGGGGATTAGCTGATCCTGTATGGGTCCAGACAGGCCCCGGAGGAAGATGTCATATAGTGCCGCCGCGTTCCAACTGCACACCGCGGCCAGCGTGCGGAACCGGATGGCGTAGTCTCCGACGGTGTCTTGTCCCTGGACTATCTGACAGAGTTGGCGAGCCTTGTCTCGGTCAGCGGAGATTGGATCGAACACCGTTCGCAGGGCCTGGATGAAAGCGGGGAGAGAGCGACAGGAGGTGGAATCCCTGGCCCATTCCGCGGTGGCCCACGTGCGGGCCCTTCCCGTCAGGTATGATACCATGTAGGCCACCTTGGAGCGCTCGGTGGGGAAATCTGCTGGGGAACTCTCAAAATGCATCTCGCATTCTGTAATAAAGGCCCGGCTAAGGCCGGGTTCTCCGGAGTAGCGCTCTGGAGGAGCCAGTCTGGCACCGCCAGTCATGGGAGCTATTGCAAGGGGAGTAACGGGGGAAGCAACGGGTGTACTGGAGGTCGCTGCTGGTCCCGCGTTTAAGAACGAGAGCACTTCCTGCATTTGCTGACCCAGCTTTGCTACTTGGGTGGCGACCGCTCCTCTGAAATCTTCTTGATTCTTAGCGAGTCCTCGGATCTCTTCTCCCAAGTCGCCCACTTCCCTCTGGTGCTGGGCGAGCAGTGAGGCATGGGAGCGCACTGCGGCGCACAGGTGCTCCGACTCTGCCGAGTCCATGTCTGGCCAGTGTGTACTGTCAGGCAGGGGACAAGGCGAAGGACTCGGATGCAGAGTCGTTTCTATCTTGGATTTATTCCAGCAAGCACACAGAGCAAAAGTACAAATCAAATCGCCTCTTGCGAGGGAAAACACGTGGCAAAAAGTACAAACAAAAGGTGTCGCTCTGAGGCGAGTCAAAAGGCTAAAAGTACAAATCAAAACGCCTCTTACGAGGGAAAACACGTAGCAAAAAGTACCAACTAAAGGAGTCGCACTGGGGCGAGACAAAAAGGCGATGGAGACCAAGGCACAAACAAAAGCGTCGCTCGGTGGCGAGACAAAAAGGAGGGTTCTTTCAGAGAGTTCGGACATCAAGGGATCGCTGGTGGTCGGGACGAGGCAAGACACACTGGCACAAGACAAGGGGAAGACACGGACTAAATACACACAAAAGGGCGGGGACACAGGTGATGACAATTAGTATCGATTACGCAGGTGCACACAATCGGGATCAGGGAAGACAAGACAACCAACACCGAGGAAGGAAACACAAACTGAAACGGAAGGAACGACAAAATAAAACCGGAAGTAAAATTACGACATCGACGAGACAGAAACCCGGAAAAATAAACGCGACCGCATGACAAATGTTTTTCTGGTATATTGCCTGAATAGCTTAATGACCCTTAATGAACTGTTCAATGCATGCCTTATGCTTTTCTAAATTGCGGACTCTGCCAAGGGCGTCTAAGAATGCTGAATCCTTGATTATACCTTATGTTTTGCCTAATGCTTGATGTGACGTCGTATGTTGCTTAACGCTAGACGCCAGCCTTGGATTACTGGAGAATGTTCTGGACAAAGGGAAATGGTTTGCCTAACAAAGAAAAGATACGGTTGGAAGCATGATTAACTGAGAATGTGACGAAAGTAAGTAAGTCCATGGAATGCGAAAAGAATAAACAAATGCATGGTATGTGGTGAGTAAAAGCTTGGCATGGAAAATAGACGAAAATTGTTAGGAAACATTAACGGATTGAGTATTAATGACATTGCTAAATATAGTGAAAGAGGACATGAGGTTAGTTGGGGTGAGGGAAGAAGATTCACAGCATAGGGTGAGATGGAAACAGATTGTTTGCTGTGGCGACCCCTGAGGGGAAAAGCCCAAAAGAAAAGAAGAAACATGATCACAAGTTCACGTCCCAGCTAACAGTTTATGTCGCACCCAAAAGTTCACGTAACTCCATACAAAATAACAAATTGGCAAGATGTTGAGTGGATGTGCGCAAGAAGCTATACGCAGATGACAATATCAGGTGGATATTTTGATGCTATGTGAATTGGATGGAAGAGAGAATAAAGCAGCCACTTATTCTACTACTGTGTCTGGCAGCATTCTTTGACTTGTGAGTGACTGTGTGTATGAGGCGCTTCCACAAATTTCCCCCTTTCTGAATCAAAAACAATCCTAGCGATCCTTAACACTGTAATAAAGAGGTCATAAAGATCAAACAGCCCAACTTTGTATTATCTAATGGCTTTAAATTCGTCACGGAAATTTATTGAATCATGAGCGCGAAGGCTTATGCACTTTATGGAAATTCTGGTCCATTATCCGAAGTCTCAGGAGGGGGAAACAGTGCACCCTTAACACTGTGTATAGTGGAGATGGGGTGCTGCTGACCTAAACTTGGGACATTTTGAGTCAGTGGGCACAATACTTCCTCAGTTCCACCCCGGTTCAATACTTAATTCCACAGACACGCTTTCCATTGAGAAAGTAGAGCCTGAGGACTGGGCTCTCCTATCTCTGGGGTTGAAATCATAGCGGTGGTTAAAATATCCTTAGTGGAAGCGTGAATGAAATCTGCCAAGTTCCTAAGCCTCTGGGATCTGTGACGTTGTCCTGGTTGACACGCCTTTACAACATGTGTACATCGGGGAGACTGTCTCTGGATTGGCACACTAGGGTGGGTGCCCCTCATTTAAAGAAGGAACATCCTCGGCAGAGTCCTCGAGGGTGCACGGGAGTTTGCCCAGCAAGTGTATATGTGTTTTGTTGACTTGGATAAGGCATTCAACCGTGTCCCTTGAGGAGCTTTGAGTGTGTGTGAGTGGGGGGGGGGGGGTGCTTTGGGAGTATGGGGTACTGCACCCCTTGCTAAGGGCATTTCGGTCCCTGTACCAATGATGCCAGTTTGGTCCGCATTTCTTACAATAAGTCGGATTTGTTTCCAGTGTGGGCCAGACTCCGCTAAAGCTGTCCTTTGTCACAGATTCTGTTCATCATCTATATGGACAGATTGCTGGGAATAACTATAGCCTCCTCGTACGGCGTGTCATTCTCCTCTGCCAGTGATACTGGTTACTCTCTCCGCTCCCAAACACCCAGTCTTGCACACGGGACGGAGTAATTGTTCCATTCAAATAACGACTGAAGTACTCCTTGCTTCAACAATCGCTGAATTGTTTTCAACACTGACTCCTGAACATCCTCTTTTTCAAAATGCCGGCTATAGAGGCGGGTATGGTGGGTAAAGTTATCCATCCGGATAGCTGAAATCCATCTTTTCCCTCTGATGTGGAGGGAAAAGTATGAAAACTAAGTACTTTATTGTACTTACTGGAAGCCTGGCACAAAGGCACAAAACAGTGTTCAGCTGACGTACTCTCTGTTCATTGAAATTTGTATTTACCATATCTTCCAGACTATAAATCACAGTTTTTTCATAGTTTGGCCTGGGTGCGATTTATAATCGCAACTTATATGTGAAATTATTAACACATTATTTCTTGATCTTTAATACATTACTTACTTACTAGTATATCATTTCACGTTATTTTCACTTTAAACTACATGAGGGTGCTCTAGGCCTGTGGAAAAATTGGAAGTGCAACTGACGATGAGTCTGAATCCATCCACTGACATCCGGAGTCAGCCGAGTTGTTTATAACACACAGGACACAGATTGACACAGAGGACAAAGATTTCCATGGATTTAATGATTTGGAGGTACACGGATAGTTCGCTAAACGTGTTATTTATGTTATAGTTATTTGATATACTTATATGTTTATACGACTTATATGTTTTTTTCCTTTTATTATGCATTTTATGGCTGGTGCTGTCACGTGCCTGTGTCAGCTGCCACTCGGCCACGCCCCCTATCAGTTGAATCACCCACACCTGTCAGTCTCTCTATTTAAACTCTGTCACCCGGTCACTCCCTGACCGGTCCTTGTCCGTCTGACTCCCCTTGCCAATTTATTTGCCAACTTTCCTTGTTCCGCCTGTCTAGATCGCCCGCTTGCGTGGTTGATCATTCTCCTTGGTGCTTTCCAGCCCGTAACCAGCCCGACCCACCGAGAAGCGCAGCTGAACGCCACTCCGCCTGGTCCGTCATCCAGCCGCCTTTCCGTGACGACAACACCTCCGTCCGATGGCCGCTCCAGCGCTCCTCTGCTCCCTTGCTTACCCGCAATAAGGTCTGTTTCGCTCTACATTTGGCTGTACTGCCAGTTTCCTCACAGGTGCGACTTGTACTCCGAGCGAGTAATAGTCCGAAAAATACAGTACTTTTGTGAGATGATGACGCTACGTCACTAAGTCGCTAAAAAGTCTATCAACGGTGCATATGGCGGAAGTGGTGTAGCTGCCTGTGATTTTAAAGGATTTACATCAGTACCCCTCTGTGCATTACCATTCTGACATAAAAGACTTTCGTCGAAGCCGTCCCAAACGCCACCTGTCGAATCATGGATGGATGGATGGATGGATGGACATGGGCTGTGACTTGTCAAGACAACTCATAACACAACACACATGTCTGTTGTCTCACTATCACTCTACATTGATGTTATCTGATTATGGCATTATAGTCTGAAAATTACAGTAAGTACAATAATAGAAACCTGCTTTCGCACTGCAATTTCTTTAAGTGATTCCAGTAATTTGTTTTATTTCTGTTCTTTGTTTTAAATTACTTTATTTTCAAATGCTTTTAAATGTTGTATTGTTATTATATGCTGTACAAATAAAGTTGCCCTGCCTATCATTCCAAATGTATTCAAAATCATTCATACATCCATCCATTTTCTACCGGTTATCCACAGTGAGGTAGTGGGAGCAGCAACTTCAGCAGGGGAACCCATCTTCCCTCTCCGCAGGCACATTGTCCAGCTCATCCCGGGGATTTAGATGACAATTTTGAATTTTAGAAACAAATTAAAAATTTATTCTAAATGGGGTTTACATAGAGGTGGTGATAGGGAAGTGAGGCTTCAAATTTAATTCATGGCCTAGTTTTTTTCCATTCCTCTAGGTGTCAATCAATTTTAACATGGCGATGAAAGCACCCTGCTTTGCCAATTCTTAACCCCTCTTTTGAAACCATCAGTGCCAACTAGAGAAGTCAAAAGCAAATTAACGGCTTTATTTTCCCTTTACTGCTTAAAAAACCTGGTTAAACTAAAACAGTTCTTTATATTTTGTAATGAATCCTACTTACTGTATTTTCGGACTAAAAGTCGCTCCGGAATACAAGTCGCATCAGCCATAAAATGCACAATATAGAGGAAAAAAACATATATAAGTCGCACCGGAGTTTAAGTCGCATTTTGGGGGAAATTTATTTGACAAAACCCAACACCAAAAACAGACATGAACCAGCAACAACAGGGTAACAATATGGTATGCTAACGTGAGAACGGGCCTGATGTAACATTAACAGTTATTCAAATAACTAACATAAATAACATGTTTATCAAACCATCTGTGCCACTCCAAATAATTAAATCCATTCATCGAGTTCGTGCTCCTTTATGTAATCAACGCTGCGTGTGCGGCGCGCCGCTCAAGTCGGACTCCTCGTCAGTTGCAGTTCAAATTTTTCCACAGGCCCATATAACAATATATAAACTATGTATGAAATACCGTATTTGCCGGTGTACAGGTCGACTCGGTGTATAAGTGGACCCCCTAAAATTCGACGGAAATTTACGATTTTATGAGATATCCTTTGTATAAGTCGAGCTCAATTGTTGCATTATATTAAACTTCAAAATTCAATATGTGAAATTTATTGACGAAATGTGTTCAAATTCCGGGAGGCCGTGCGCATGCGGCTGTTTATAAGCACCGCGGAGGAGATTGCGGCCGGCGAGCTCGCGCACGCCGCCCGGCACCAACGGGAGGCCGGAAATAGCTCCAAGCCGAGCGGATCGGCACTTTATAAGCACCGCGGAGGAGATCGCGGCCGGCGAGCTCGCGCACGCCGCCCGGCACCAACGGGAGGCCGGAAATAGCTCCAAGCCGAGCGGATCGGCACTTTATAAGCACCGCGGAGGAGATCGCGGCGCCTCATTGGACTTCCAGCGGCCGGCGAGCTCACGCACCCGCCCGGCACATCCGGGAGGCCGTGCGCACGCGCCAAGTGGCCGAAAATAGCCCCCGCCGAGCGGATCGGCTGTTTATAAGCACCGCGGAGGTGGTCGCGGCGCCTCATTCGACTTCCAGCGGCCGGCGAGCTCGCGCACCCGCCCGGCACATCCGGGAGGCCGTGCGCACGAGCCAAGTGGCCGAAAATAGCCCCCGCCGAGCGGATCGGCTGTTTATAAGCACCGCGGAGGTGGTCGCGGCGCCTCATTCGACTTCCAGCGGCCGGCGAGCTCGCGCACCCGCCCGGCACATCCGGGAGGCCGTGCGCACGAGCCAAGTGGCCGAAAATAGCCCCCGCCGAGCGGATCGGCTGTTTATAAGCACCGCGGAGGTGGTCGCGGCGCTTCATTCGACTTCCAGCGGCCGGCGAGCTCGCGCACCCGCCCGGCACATCCGGGAGGCCGTGCGCACGAGCCAAGTGGCCGAAAATAGCCCCCGCCGAGCGGATCGGCTGTTTATAAGCACCGCGGAGGTGGTCGCGGCGCCTCATTCGACTTCCAGCGGGCCGCGCACTCGCGCACGCCGCCCGGTTCAAATTTTCTAAGTGCAACGCACAATGAGATGCATGAGAAACGGCCTTGGTTACCATCACATTTGAAGCGATGAATACGAAGTTAAATTTTATGACTCGGTGTATAAGTCGAGGTCGATTTTTTTCGGTCGATTTTGGATCGAAAAAGGTCGACCAATACACCGGCAAATACGGTAACAATAATATAAACAAATATATATATATATATATATATATATATATATATATATATAAACAAACAGCTGTTGACGCTGGAAGGACTACGTGTGCCGCTGAAGTCAGACTAGATATATCAAATAAATATTTTATAAAGAACAATTTTAACAAACCATCCGTGACACTCTAAATCATTAAATCCATCGGAATATTTATCCTCTGTGTCAAAACAAAAGAAAAACACAGCTGTTGACGCCGGAACTTTGTGCGCTGCTGATGTCAGACTAGATATATCAAATAAATGTAATATAAACAAGAATTTTAACGAACCATCCGTGTCACTCCAAATTATTAAATACATCAGAATATTCATTCTCTGTGTCAACCCCCCCGCCCCCCCCAAAAAAAAACAGCTGTTGATTCCGGACCTACGTGCGCCGCTGACGTCAGACTCGTCATCAGTTGCGGCCCCAATTATTCCACAGATCTAGTATATAACTACACTGCTCCAAAAAAATAAAGGAACACTTTGAAAACACATCAGATTTCAATGGTGAAATTTTTTGGGAGGGATATCTATACTGATATGGACAGTTTAATGTCTCAGGAACAAAAGGATCTTTTGATGGAAATAAAAGTTTTCAGCCTACAGAGGGCTCAGTATACAGACACCCCAAAAATGAAAGTGAAAAAAATCATATGGCAGGCTCATCCTTTTTGCCTAAATTCAATTTCTGCAACACAAAATTCTTTTCAATATCTTGTGTGGCCCCCACGAGCTTGTAAGCATGCTTGACAACGTCGCAGCATGCTCCTAATGAGACGACGGATGGTGTCTTGTGAGTTGTCCTCCCAGATCTGTCTAAGGGGATCAGTGAGCTCCTGTAAAGTCTGAGGAGCAACCTGGCGCCGTTTGATGGACCGAAATATTATGTCCGAGAAGTGTTCTATCGGGTTTAGATCAGGTGATCGTGAGGGCCATTCAATTATGTAAATTCCTTCATCCTCCAGATACTGTCTGCATACTCTTGCCACAACAGGCTGGGCATTGTTGTGGATCAGGAGGAACCCAGGACCTACTGCACCAGCGTAGGGTCTGACCATGGGTGCAAGGATTTCATCCCGTTACCTAATGGCAGTCAGACTGCCGTACTCTAGCCTGTAGAGGTCTGTTCGTCCCTCCATGGAAATGCCTCCCCAGACCAACACTGACCCACCACCAAACCGGTCATGCTGAATGATGTTGCAGGCAGCATAGCGCTCTCCTTGGCTTCTCCAGACCTTTTCACGTCTATCACAGGTGCTCAGGGTAAACCTGCTCTCATCCCTGGTCGAGCGCTGAAGGACTGCGCTGGGGAGCTGATGGGTGTCTTCACGGACATCTTTAACATTTCCCTGCAGCAGGCCATCGTCCCATCATGTTTCAAGGCTGCCACCATTATACCTGTGCCGAAGAAACCTGCTCTATCCCGCTTCAATGACTACCGCCCCGTGGCACTGACATCCATCATCATGAAGTGATTTGAGCGGCTTGTCATGGAGCACATCAGGTCCATAGACCCCTCCCACCATAGACCCCTTCCAGTTTGCGTACCAAGCCAAATGGTCCTCTGAGGATACCATCTGCTCTGCCCTCCACTCAACCCTCACCCACCTGGAGAGCAGGGACTCGTATGTGAGATTGCTGTTTGTGGACTTCAGTTCTGCATTCAACACCATTGTACCACAGCGACTCATCTGCAAACTCGACAAACTGGGCCTCAATACCTTCCTCTGCAACTGGCTACTGGACTTCCTCTGTCGGAGGCCTCAGGTAGTACGTGTGAGACAATATCTCCGCCAGCATCACGCTGAGCACGTGCTCAGTCCGCTGCTCTTCACCCTGCTGACTCATGACTGCACTGCGACTTACAGCAGCAACCGCGTGCTGAAATATGCAGACGACACAACTCTGGTGGGTCTCATCACAGAGGGCGACGAGACTCAATACAGGTCGGAGGTCGACCTTCTGGCCACGTGGTGCAGGGACAACAACCTCCTGCTGAACGTCAACAAGACCAAGGAGATTGTTGTTGACTTCCGGAAGGGTCGCACCCAACACCTGCCACTGACCATCGACGGTGCTGTGGTGGAGAGAGTGAGCAGCACCAGATTCCTGGGGGTGCACATCAGTGAGGACCTCTCCTGGACCACCAACACTGCATCACTGGCAAAGAAAGCTCAGCGCCGCCTGTACTTCCTGCGGAAACTCAGGCGAGCCAGTGCTCCTCCGGCCATCATGACCTCATTCTACCGTGGCACCATTGAGAGCGTAGTCTCCAGTTGTATCGCTGTGTGGGGTGGTAGCTGCACTGAATACAACATAAAGGCCCTGCAGCGCATAGTGACCACAGCTGGTAAGATTATTGGTGCTTCACTCCCCTACCTGTAGGACATTTCAAAAGTCAAACTCAAAGTCAGCTTTATTGTCAATTCCTCCACATGCCAAAGACACACAAAGAAACCGAATTTCCGTTCCCCCCTATCCCACGGTGACAAGACATGGCCCACAATAGACAATCAAGTAAAACAAGTAAACAACAGCGTGCTGAATAAATAATTAATAAATAACACAACAAATAAATAAGAGGAGCAAAAAGGAGCAAGTGAGCGTACAGCAGACATTCTAGAAAAATAGCGCAACAGTGCCGCACGCTACACAGAAGGGGGTAGCGAGTTCAGGGTCCTAACAGCCTGGAGAAAGAAGCTGTTGGCGAGTCTGGTGGTGCGGGAGCGCAGGCTCCTGTACCTCTTCCCAGAGGGCAGAAGGACAAACAAAGAGTGAGCCGGGTGACTCACATCACTCGCAATCGAGGTTGCCTTGCGGGCGAGATGGGAGGTGTAAATGTACTTCAGGGAGGGGAGCGAAGCACCAATAATCTTACCAGCCGTATTCACTATGCGCTGCAGGGCCTTCAAGTTCTGTTCAGTGCAGTTACCACCCCAGACAGCGATGCAACTGGTGAGGACGCTCTCAATGGTGCCACGGTAGAATGTAGACAGGACTGCCTGAGGAGCACATGGCCTGCGGAAGCTCAGGCGGCGCTGAGCTTTCTTTGCCAGTGACGCGGTGTTTGCGGACCAGGAGAGGTCCTCACTGATGTGCACCCCCAGGAACTTGGTGCAGCTCACCCTCTCCACCACAGCACCGTCGATGATCAGCGGCAGGTATTTTGTGTGACCCTTCCGGAAGTCAACAACGATTTCCTTGGTCTTGTTTACGTTCAGCAGGAGGTTGTTGTCCCTGCACCACGTGGTCAGAAGGTCAACTTCCGACCTGTACCGACTCTCGTCGCCCTTCGTGATGAGACCCACCAGAGTCGTGTCGTCAGCAAACTTCACTATGCGGTTGTCGCTGTAGGTCGCAGTGCAGTCATGCGTCAGCAGGGTGAAGAGCAATGGACTGAGCACTCAGCCCTGGGGGGCCCCCGTGCTCAGCGTGATGCTGGCGGAGATTTTGTCGCCAACACGCACCACCTGAGGCCTCTGACAGAGGAAGTCCAGTAGCCAGTTGCAGAGGGAGATACTGAGGCCCAGCTCGTCGAGTTTGCAGATGAGTCGCTGCGGCACAATGGTGTTGAAGGCAGAGCTGAAGTCCACAAACAGCAACCTCACATATGAGTCCTTTCTCTCCAGGTGGGTGAGGGCCGAGTGGAGGGCAGAGCAGATGGCATCCTCAGAGGACCGTTTGGCACGGTACGCACACTGGAAAGGGTCAATGGTGGGGGGGAGAACGGATTTAATGTGCTCCATGACAAGCCGCTCAAAGCACTTCATGATGATGGGCGTCAGTGCCACGGGGCGGTAGTCATTGAAGCAGGACGGTGCAGGTTTCTTCGGCACATGAACGATGGTAGCAGCCTTGAAACACGAGGGGACGATGGCCTGCTGCAGGGAAACGTTAAAGATGTCCGTGAAGATACCCGACAGCTGCCCAGCGCAGTCCTTCAGCGCTCGACCCGGGATGTTGTCAGGGCCCGCCGCCTTACGGGTGTCAATAGCGGCAAGCGCCCTCCTCACTCTGTCGGCAGAGAGGCGCAGGGGCTGCTCGTGTGGGGGGGGGAGTGGTCTTCAGCGGGCAAGTGCTGTTCTGGGCATCGAAGCGAGCAAAGAAGCAGTTTAGATCGTTCAGCAGACGGACGTCGCCCTCACAGCTCCTCGGCGTGGGCTTGTAGTCCGTGATGGTCTGAATGCCCTGCCAAAGGCTACGTGCGTCCTTGCTGTCCTTGAAGTGGGTGGACACCTTGCACGAAAACGCCTTTTTTGCTTCTTTGATGCCTCGGGACAGGTCGGCCCTCGCTGTCCTCAAACCAGGCTCATCCCCCGCTCTGAAAGCCTTGTCCCTGGCCCTCAGCAGTCTGAGGACAGCCCCTGTCAGCCACGGCTTCCAGTTCGCGCGAGTGACAACGGATTTTGAGCAAGTCACATCATCGATGCACTTCGTGATGTAAGAGGAAACAGAGTCAGTATACTCCTCTATGTCCGTCCGATCGTTGTAGGTGGCTGCCTGCTTAAACAAGTCCCAGTCAGTGGTGTCGAAGCAGTCACGAAGTGCATCGGAGGCACCCTCAGGCCACACCCGAACCCGCCTCCGAACCGGCCTGGATGCCTTTACCAATTGTCTGTATGCGGGCAAAAGCAAAACGGTGAGATGGTCAGAAAACCCAAGATGGGGGAGGGGGGTGGCTTTGAAAGCTCCCTTATGCGCTAGGACTAGGTCCAGGAAGCTGTCTCCACGTGTCGGAAAAGTAACATGCTGGTGAAGCCTCGGGAAAACAGACTTCAGGTTGGCATGATTAAAGTCTCCAGCGAAGATGGTGAAACCGTCAGGGTGCGCTGTCTGCTGTTCACTGACAGCCTGGTACAGTTCACCAAGCGCCGCAATCCTGTCGCCTTCGATGTTGGAAGGCGGGATGTATACCGCGACTAGCAGAATCGCGGTAAATTCCCTCGGCAGGTAAAAAGGACGGCACTTGATGATCACAAACTCCGCAAGTGGCAAGCAGTGCTTACATACCACCACAGAGTCCCGGCACCATTCTTCTCGGATGTAGACGCATATTCCACCTCCTCGCGACTTTCCCCCTCGTACAATGGCACGGTCCGCCCGATAGCACGCTAGCCGCTCCAGATGCACGGCAGAGTCTGGAATGTTGTCAACCAGGTCTCGGTAAACACGAGCACACAGCAGTTACGCACCGTCCGGTTCGTAGACCTCAGCAGGCGAACGTAATCCATTTTGTTGTCCAGGGATCGAACATTCGCCAGAAGAATGGAGGGCACCGCCGGGCGCGCTGGGTTGGCCGCCAGCCTGGCCCGGACGCCTCCGCGCTTGCCCCTCTTCTGCCTCCTCGCACACCGTTTCCGACGGCTCCCAACCGGGGGAGGAATAGCGGGCGAGGTCAGCGACGTTACAGGACGTAGCAGTCCGAGCGCCTTTAATGTCGCCGCTTCAAAGTCCAGAACGCCACAAAACCCACTTCTGCCGATGAACCTGCCTGCTGTACTTGTAGCACGATATAGCACGACGAGACGAACACATAGGACTGTCGGACGAACACTCATTAGACAAACAAATCATCGTACTGACGGGACAGAGAGTGGCCGCTGCATGTGCGCCATCTCACCTGCAAGGCGACCATGATTGTGTGTGATGTGAGTCACCCCGCTCACTCTTTGTTTGATCTTCTGCCCTCTGGGAAGAGGTACAGGAGCCTGTGCTCCCACACCACCAGACTCACCAACAGCTTAATACTCCAGGCTGTTAGGATCCTGAACTCTCTCCCGCCTCCTGCGTAACGTCTTGTACTTTTGCACTATATTCTGACTGTATGCTGTATGTACACTTGCTCCATCTTTGCTCCTTTTATTTATCATGTTATTTGTTTAATTATTATTTATTCATCGCTCTTATTTATTCATTGTTTGTGCCTTCTTGTTTTTACTTTTTGTGTTGTTTACTTGGATGTATATTGTGTACTATGTCTTGTCACCGTGGGATAGTGGGAAACGTAATTTCGATCTCTTTGTATGTCTCGGCATGAGAAGAAATTGACAATAAAGCAGACTCTGACTTTGATATTGTAGCTTTACCAAAGTACCAGGCAAGATGTGGGTTTGGTAACCGGTTCTTTATTTCATAACTCAAGAGCTCAACATATGAGCCAACACACGCAAGCGACTTGGATTGCTCTTCCCGTCCCCCCCCACGCTGCCTTCACGGCCTCGCTAGACAAACCAAAACTACTGAAGTCTAACAATATACATGTTGCTACTCTAAACTATATGTCAAATAACTATAATACAAACAACAAGTTTATCGAACCATCTGTGTCACTCCAAATCATTAAATCTCACTCTGGAAGCCAGTGAATGGAACTCATTGTCAGTGAGCCTTCAATTATGCCTTAGCCATAGTGCGTACTCGTGCAGTTTTAAGTGAAAATAACGTGACGTGATCAATTATACTAGTAAGTAAGTAATGTGTTAATGATCAAGTAAAAATTTGTGAAAAAATTCACATATAAGTCGCTCCTGAGTATAAGTTGACACCCCACCCAAACTATGAAAAAAAAAAAATACGGTATTTATTTTAATTTTAGATAACTAAGATATTGGGTTTGCTTTGCCTTAACAAATAACTTTACTTAAAGATAAATATTTCAGGTTGTATCAATTGAGTAGATTTTAAATTGAAGCCTAAATATTGATGTGACAGATTACCTTTTTTTTTTCAGTTTTACTAGTGTTTCCTTTTTTAATGCAGCTGGAGGCGACTATGTGTAAATATTTAACTTGTCTCAGCTGCCCATCATTGGCTTCATTTGCCGGCTGTTCGAGTAGGTGGACTCAACAGGCTCCAATCATAGTCTCACTCACCTGCAAGATTTCCAGAATCTTCAGCTTTGTGTCCATTACTGTAAGGCCCATATTGTCGATGCTGTCTTTGGTCACTCGCTGTCCATCAAGCGCAAGCCCCACTCCACGGCCCACTGTCCCACCAAATAAGGACTGCTTCCTATTGAGGACCATGGTTGTCATCATCTGTCCCATGCCATGGATGGAGCGTTTCACATTTTTTCCTTAAATGTGGAAAAAGTGACAGCAAGTGTAACTTCCCGCATTGCTTCGCAATAAAAGCATCAATAAATACGTAGGGCATTAGGATTAATATAAGGAGTGGACACTGACATCATCATACACAATTGACGAGAATCTGTTAAAACGTTCACCTTCCCTTGACTCGTGGAATCTTTACACATTCCCTTCAGTTGTTAAAAGTTTCCAAATGATGTGGAAACATTCTTGCTTAGTTATCTAAAATTACTCCACTAGTATCTGTTTACACAACTTTGTGAAACAAAGCGATAAGACCCTCTGTACTGATTAACCAGTTTGCAAAGGTAACTCTCGAAACCTGTTCACCCTCACCCCCACCCTGCTTTCTTTCAATAAATAGTCTCTTGCAAGAGGCAAAAGTCAGACTGCTTTCAGACGCTCTTGTGAGACACAAGGGTGATGATGGCTTTCTCCGCTTGCAAACGTAAAATGGCTAAACTGTCTCACGTGTGGTTCTTGCATCAAAGGTAGAGTGGGGAAAACTATCAGTTAAAATTGTAAAGATACTTGAAAATACATTGTTTTTTGCCATCATACTTGCTTTTTTCACATTCTTTCTTCGTGATTGCATAATTGCTGGCTAAAGTGTCTTACTTTCTCTGAGCTATGGACTCCACACCTCATCAGTACTATGATTACTCAATTTGAATGCTGCCTTTGACATGGTCGATCACAACACACTATTAGATTGCCTTGAAATGTGCGTTGGAATATTGGGGTCAGCACTCTGCTGGTTTAGTCCTTACATCTCAGAGAGGACCCACCGTGTAGTCCATGGCAACACAATTTCTGAGCTTAATAATGTTACATGTGGTGTCCCGCCAAGATCAGTACTTGTACATTCTTAACCCAGATAAAACCACGGTGCTGTTTAGGCTACAGCTTTGACGTAAATACAGTCGTATGCAAAAGTTTGGGCATCCCTGATCATTTTCAAGATTTTCCTTTATAAATCATTGGTTGTTCGGATAAGCAATTGCAGTTAAATATATCACATAGCAGACAAAAACAGTGATATTTGAGAAGTGAAATGAAGTTTATATGATTTACTGAAAGTATGCAATCATTACCTAAACAAAAGTATACAGGTGCATACATTTGGGCACCCCAACAGACAAATGACATCAATATTTAGTAGATCCTCCTTCTGCAGAAATAACAGCCTCGAAACACTTCCTATAGCTTCCAATGAGAGTCCGGATTCTGGTTGAAGGTATTTTGGACCATTCTTCTTGACAAAATATCTCCAGTTCAGTCAGGTTTGATGATTTCCAAGCATTGACAGCCCACTTTAAATCACACCACAGATTTTCAATAATATTCAGGTCTGGGGACTGAGATGGCCATTCCAGAACATTGTACTTGCTTCTCTGGATGAATGCCTTAATAGAATTTGAGCAGTGTTTAGGGTCGTTGTCTTGTTGAGGTATCCAGGCCCTACGGATCTTCAACTTTGTCACTGATTCTTGAACATTGTTTGCAAGAATCTCCTGATACTGACTTGAATCCATGCGACCTTCAACTTTAACATGATTGCCTGTACCTGCACTGGCCACACAGCACCACAGCATGATGGAACCACCACCAAATTTGACTGTGGGTAGCAAGTGTTTGTCATGGAATGCTGTGTTTTTCTTCCTCCATGCATACCATCCCTTGTTATGTCCAAATAACTACATTTTGATTGATTGATTGATTGATTGATTGATTGATTGATTGATTGATTGATTGATTGATTGATTGATTGAACATTTATTGATCCCGGGGGTGGGAAAATTCAGGCCCCAGCAGTATTCATACCACAGAGCAGGTATATAAAAGACACACAAGCAAAGCGCAACTCAATAGGCTCTTATAAGGCTGCCGTACAACGGCGCCACAAAGAAAGTCAGTGAGTGCGAAAGTTAAAAGCCATCAATGCAAAGCAACAAGACAAAGGAAAAAAGTAACAGCGACCAACCAGCCCCCCTCAAATACCAAAGAACACCCCAAAACACACAAAATAGCCTCCACGGGGTCCATAAACAGGTGTAAGGGCAGTCAAGTTCAACGGCGCCCAATGGACCGTGGTCGTGAATTGGTGAAAACGTCACAAAACAGGCAAACGTGTGAGCAGCGTCCTGGGCACCCGGTCAGGGCATGTGCAGATGGTCACCATGGGGCTGGCACGGCGAAGGTCGTTGGTTCCAATGAGCACGAGGGAGCGGACTCCCCACAGGGGTCGCAGCTGCGAGGCCAAGGCAAGGGAACCGGTCAGCACCGGCCGGATGAGCAGGAAGCCGTCGTAGAGTCACGCCGGTCCCGACCGAGAGGAAAAAAATATCCAATCCGAAGCGATTTGCACATGCCGAGGTGCGGTAGAAGGCACCAGCATCGCCGAATGGGTAAATAGAAAGAAAGAAAAAGGAGAAAAGAAGGAAACAAAGAGGAAAAGAGAGAACACTGCTGGGAGGCTGCCACTCACAGCGGCGCCATATCAAAAAAAAAAAAAAAAGTTTCATCAGTCATCAGCACCTTACTCCAAAAAGAAGCTGGCTTGTCCAAATGTGCTTTAGCATACCTCAAGCGACGCTGTTTGTGGCATGTGTGCAGAAAAGGCTTCTGCCACATTATTCTCCCATACAGCATCTCCTTGTACAAAGTGCACCGAATAGTCTAAAAAGTGTCACCATCTGCATGAAGATCAAAGATCAAGATCTGTTGTAGGTTTTTGGAGCTGCTCTGTGGGTTGACTTTGACTGTTCTCACCATCCTTTGCCTCTGCTTATCTGAGATTTTTCTTGGCCTGCCACTCTGTGCTAGCTTTTTGTTTCCTTCCCCTAAACTATGATGTTGAACAATCTTTGTTTTCAGGTCATTTGTCAGTTGTTTTGAGGCTCCCAAGTGGCCACTCTTCAAAGAAGATGCAAAGAGGAGAACAACTTGCAACTGTCCACCTTAAATACCCGTAACTGGAGATGTTTTGTAAAGAATGGTCAAAATACCTTCAACCAGAATCCAGATTCTCATTGGAAGCTATAGAAAGCGTTTAGAGGCTGTTATTTCTGCAAAAGGAGGATTTTTCTGTTGGGGTGCCCAAATTTATGCACCTGCCTACTTTTGTTCAACTAATTATTACACACTTTCTGTAAATCCTATAAACTTCATTTCACTTCTCAAATAGCACTGTGTTTATCTGCTATATGATATATTTAACTGAAATTGCTGATCTGAACAACCCATTTATAAAGGAAAATCATGAAAATGATCAGGGGTGCCCGAACTTTTGCATACTACTGCATAACATTAGTTTTCAATACCAAATTATATATGCCATTGGAAATGACAAATCTGCAGGATTTGTGCAATCTTGAGGCATGTCTTGCTGCAATTAAACAATGGATGTCTGTCAATTTCTTATTTCTTAACCCAGATTAAATCGAGATGTTAATTGGCCCTGCTCATCATCAGCACCTGGTATTTAAGAACACCACTATAAATTGTGATAAATGAACTATTACCTAAAGTGATTCTGTAATGAATCTCAGTGTTACATTTCAGTGTTACACTTTTAACTCTTTTCTTTCAAAAACATAAAAAACATTCCTAGATTTGCATTTTTTCACCTCTGCAACATCGATAAGATCCATCTCATTATTCCAACACATGATGCAGAACTCATTATAGGTGTGTTTGTTACGCCGTGCCTCTATTATTGTAATGTTTTATTTTCTGGTCTTCCTATGTCTAGTATCAAAAGTTTCTAGTTATTACAAAACGCTGTAGCGAGACTGCTCGCAAGGACAAGAAAGTTCGATTATATTACACCGATACTAGCCAATGTGCAATGGCTCCCGGTTCACTTGAGATGTTACTCACCTATAAAATATTACATGGCATAGCACCTTCTTATCTCATCAATCTGGTGGTACCAAACGATTCATCCTGAAACCTTCGTTCACAAATTGCTGGGCTCTTAGTGACCCCAAGAGCCAAAAAGAAGTCCTTAGGTTCAAGAGCATTTAGGCTCCAGCGCTCTGGATTATTTTACCTCAGATATGAGCAGATACATTAGTAGAAACATTCAAGATACGATTAAAGACATATTTTAATACATATACAGTATATGCTACTATACATTTTTACAAACGCATTAGTGAAGCAGAGGATTACTAGGGATTTAATTGGCATATTTTCCTTACTAACAACACTGGGACCGAGCAAAAATGGTTGAATAACGGTGAGTACGTCGCCTTGTTTAGCACTGTTGAACTGTCAACCAAGATAGCATTCAGCTTTAGCTAAAGTAATAAAACCAGATTCAACATTGAGGTGCAATTAAATTTGTTATAGTTTTTGTTGAGAATTTATTGTATATTTGATAGCAGTGAAATTGTAGTGTCCTGTTTTTTTTAGTTTTTTATTTTACAGTGGAGGCTACTATTAGACAGGAAGAGACAAGACTGATATAAGACCGTCGGCTGTTTTATTCATCAGATGAGTTCTCCTCGATCATAATGGCGGCTGTTTAGATTCCACCACACGCACGTGCGATCGAAGCTACGCAGCTGCTGGCTGATCAGGTAACAGACAGGGAGAAAAAACTGCCAAACTCACTGATCATTCTTTTGGGTGATTTTAACATAGCGAACCTCGCACACGAGCTCCCCAAATAAAGACAGCACATAACGTGTCCCACCTGAGGGACACAGACACTGGACCACTGCTACACCGTGATAAAGGACGCATACCGCTCTGTGCCCCGTGCAGCTTTAGGACTCTCGGTGTAAACCTTGGTTTACACCGAACCTCAAGAAGCTGCGCAAAGTCAAGGAGGCGGCCTACAGGAGTGAGGACCGGGACCTGTTCAGGCAGACCAGGAACACACTGCACCGAGAGATCAGGAATGCCAAGAGGTGTTATGGGGAAAGCCTAGAGAGACACCTCTCTGCCAATCCTGATCCCTCAACAGTGTGGAAAGGTCTGCAGAGCATCACGGGCTTCAAGAAACCAACTGACGTCCTGTGGAGAACCCAAGGCTTGCAAACCAGCTAAACAGGTTTTACTGTAGGTTTGAACGGTCCACCCACACAACAGGACCTCCTGCATCACAATCAACATACACACCTCCCCCCACAACCCCACTGTTGACACCTCCATCGTCGTTATCATCTACTCTCTCTCTCTTACAGAAGCCACGCCCACACTTCTGATCTGCCAGGAGGTGTGTCAGATGTTCCGGAGACAAAAGGTCAGGAAGGCACCGGGCCCAGACGGCATGTTCCCCTCCTGCCTGAAAGTCTGTGCTGAACAAATGGCACCCACCTTTGCACGGATCTTCAACCGTTCCCTGGAGCTGTGTGAAGTGCCCTTGTGCTTCAAGAGCTCCATCATCGTACCGGTGGTCAAGAAGCCCGCCATGACAGGTTTGAATGATTATAGACCTGTCGCCCTGACATCTGTGGTCATGAAATCCTTTGAGAGGTTAGTGTTGAACCACCTAAAGGACATCACGGGCCCCCTGCTCGACCCCCTGTAGTTTGCCTACCGGGCAAACAGGTTGGTGGACGATAGAGTCTAAATGGGACTGCACTACATCCTGCACCACCTGGACACCCCAGGGAAGTACGCCAGAATCCTGTTTGTGGACTTCAGCTTGGCATTCAATACCATCGCTCCTGACATCCTCCACCCGGCCGGGTCATACCAGACTATAAAAATGGGACCCATTGCCTCCCTGCTTGGCACTCAGCATCAAGGGTTGGAATTGGGGGGTTAGCTCACCAAATGATTCCCGAGCGCGGCACCATTGCTGCTCACTGCTCCCCTCTCCCCCAGGGGATGGATCAAAATCACACAAGGATGGGACAGATTTCACCTATATCTTTGGATTTTCCATATTATGTGTACTATGTGTCCTCTCTGCATCCATTGAAGCCTGGTCATCCTGGAAGAGGGATCCTCCCATCTTCTCAAGGTTTCTCATTTCCCCTAGTAGGAGTTTTGAGTTTCTCCTTGCCCTCCTGTGAGTTCAAGATCAGGGGATGCTTGAGAATAATTGTCCATTTTTGCAAATGTCGTCCTGAATGTTGTTAGCCACCTTAATGTTGAACAGAGGCCGAGATCTACCAGAGTCAGCATGCTCAAACTTGACCAATAAAAATATTGATTGATTGATTGATTGATTGATTGATTGATTGATTGATTGATTGATTGATTGATTGATTGATTGATATAAGCGTGTTTGCTGGCAAGCACCTGATCCTTCGTCATGCATCGGCATGATGGTGTGGGAAGGGTTGGGTCCACAGTCGATGATGCCCAGCAGTGTTCTGGTGAGTCGCAGCAGCTCAAAGAAACTGTAGAAACCAAAGTAGATAAGATGCCGTGCCAAACTCACCACCTGCACAGAGAACAGGAAGAAAGTCAGAGGTGGATGCAAAAACTGCAAAGGAAATGTTAGTTGTGCCCGAAGTCCCTGCATACCTCGTAGGTAAGCTTGTTCTTCTCCTTATTGTAAAAGGGCAGCTCCTCGTTCAACACATTGTTGAGATATTCCTCCATGAAGACCATGGTGTTGGCAAAGCGGTTCTTCTTGTTGTCTCTGCTGTCATCCATGTTAGAGTCGTAACTGAGGTGGAAACACAACAATTTGGTTAAAGGGGTCACGTGTTATAAAAGTGATTTTTTTTCCACTTTCTTGTAGTGTATTGATGTACAAATATTTCATCACTACACTAAAGCATATTTTTCATGAATCTGGACTTCAGTATTTATTAATATTTCCAATATTATTTCCGCTAAACGTCCTCACAACATCTTCCTTGCTCATTGCTACAAAATGAAATCAGAAGTGTTCGTTGAGCTAGCATCAAAACTGCAAAGCATAACACCTGAAAATGTAGTGAAGCACTACGTCTGAAAAGTACAGCCTGCCACTGACAGATGTGGCAGGGATGCTGATGTAAGTGGAGGTTATGAAAGTGACAAAGCAGGTGATAACAACTGCATGAGTTTGAAAATAGGTTTATTCCAACTGGCACAGTTTGGATGGAGGTTGGTAACCCTTGTATGCACTTATTCATTTGATACTGCATGTTAAATTTTTCCAAAAACTGTAATTGGTTTTGAGATGTGATAACTCATTTTTAAAGATTTTTTCACTTTCAACCACTCAAAATGTTCAGTGGCATCAAACCTATCTATCTATCTATCTATCTATCTATCTATCTATCTATCTATCTATCTATCTATCTATCTATCTATCTATCTATCTATCTATCTATCTATCTATCTAGAGGCCTTCTCTGAACAATAATATCAGTCACAGCAAAACTAACTCTACTGTACATAAGTCATTTTCTAAAGGTGTTTTGGCTTTCGACCCCTCGGAATGTTCTGTGGCATCCTATCCATCCATATACAGTTTTTTCATGTATTTATTTTAAGGCCCTTTCTGAAGAATAATACCAGTTATATGTCACAGCAAAACTAAATCTACTGTATATGTATGGATGTAAAAAAAAAACTCTAATTGAGAATATTTCATATTGTACAAATAAAGTCCTGAATGAGTCAGTAAATCATAATATATTTTTTCATGTATGCCATATTGTTTTACAATGGGAATTGTTGTAAAAATGTCACCCTGGAGTTATTTTTTCCAAAAGTTTTAATTTCTTTTTAGACATGAAAATAAATCATTTTTGAAGATTTTTTTTTGCTTTCGACCACTCAAAATGTTCAGTGGCATGAGACCTATCCAGACATATAAAGTTTATTTATTTATTTATTTTAAGGCCCTTTCTGAACAATATCAGTTACATGTCACAGCAAAACAAACTATACTGTATATGTATGGATGTAAAAAAAAATTGAAACGGCCAGGGGGAATGATATAAAGAAAAATGTCGGTTGTCACTGTGTGACTGCAATGTGTCACACAGGCCAAGCAAAACATGCATACTGACATTGGTTTCCCGCTGTCCTTCCGGAGGCTTCCCTGTGTAGACCTCCAAATTCCACGCATAGGAAGTGGAAACATAGCAGAGTGCCCAGAACTTTATACCATATTTTGCTGGTTTCAACACCTTCAACAATCAGCGCCCTCTAAGAGATCAGGTGCCTGTCGACACATACATCCCTGCCCAGGTAAAACATCATTGGTAGTAAGCTTTTCCATCTAAACCAGAGGTCCACAATTGGCAACAATTTGTTGTTGTGATGGTGCTGTGGCCTCCGCAACTTGTCGTCAAATCGCAAGGTGCGGTTTATTTGGGAATACCTCACGCACGACATGGTGTCGGCAAACATGGCAAGTCCCATCTTCTTGTCCCAAACGGTTGTGGTTGCCTCGTGTTTGGACCGATACATCCCTGCAAGGATGAGCAGTCCAAAGTACGCCCTTAGCTCCTGCGCTGTAACTGCATACCACCCTATGATCGCCCTGCTTCCTTGGAAATTTGTCACTTGGACAATCAGTTCAATAATGTCCCCTGGAAAGAAGAGGTTGAATGTGGTGACGAGGCTTCTGATCTGCGCAGCAGCTTACGCCATTATCCCAAAGGGGGAATCGGTGTGGGGACATAATGTTACACAACTCGTGTGTGGGTGTGTGTGGGTGTGTGTGTGAGACCATACAATTTTTTTGGGAGCGCCACTTGCTGACGTCTTCACTGTTGTCCTCCTGATGACGATTTGTTTCTACCTCTAAAGCTTCCTCCAATTCATTGTCGTCCTCGGATTGCTGGTCTTCCTCGAACTGGCAATGAGGGACAAAATCCTCATCCGCGCTTTCCTCCGATAATTCGGGAGATGTATCCGAAATAAAGTCCTCTTTCATCCAAAATGAATTGGCACGCTTCCTCTTGCCATTTCTGCACTTGTCAGTGTTGGGTAGTACACTTCGCCAGGCACTTCTGCATTTCGTAAATTTAGTCAGCAATGCCACGATCCAATAGGAGGTAACGTGCAGTAAACAAATTCAAATAATGTTGAGATTCAAACAAAAAAAAGGGCATTTTTTTAATAACCGTATTTTTCGCACCTAAAGACGCACTGGATTATAAGGCGCACCCTCATTGAATTTTTAAGATTTTTTTTTCTAAATTATTTCATATATAGGGTGCACCGGAGTAAAAAGCGCATAAAATAGAAGCTATACTGCAACAAACTGAGGTTGAATAGAGTTGCGGTATGCATCTACTAGCCAATAACCGATGAGCCCTCCGTAAACAATCGCATTTCTCAAACTATCTCCTATAAAATGACCAAAACTGACTAAAGTTCGATTTAACACATTAGTTTAGTTTAGTTTAGTTTATTGTTTAGCACAAATAACAGTGCAAGGAGGGAGACGAAGCCTAGGGCTTGTAAGAAGCTCCACTCCTGCTATATATACAAACAAAGTGCTGTGCAGTCAAATGTCATTCAAGTGTTTAAGAAAAGAGACACACACATACATACACATACACATATATATATATATATATATAAGTAAAATAATGAAAAGCATAACAAGCTAAGTATTAATTTTTTCATATCTATACATGCATATATACGAGCATGCATGTATACATACATAAACAGATACATGATACAAAAATAAGAAACAAGCGAAACAAAATAGACACTTATCGATGTTGAAGCAATCAAAGAGATATCAGATAGGAATAGCTAAAAGGAAAGAGAAGAACTGTAAACAGAAAATAACAAAACAAAGAAGAATCTGAGTCAAAATTGTGGATTAAGTTGATGATCATAGTATGGATCAGCTGAGTGCGGTGGAGTAATTATGGACTGGTAGGATCATGAGTGGAGAAGGTGGTGTTTCAGGTGCTTTGTAAAAGCAGCCTGTGCAGATACGGATCGGATGTGGATTGGTAGCTTATTCCAGAGTGAGGGCCCTCTAAAGTGGATATTATATTGATGGCGTGATGTTCGACAGAAAGGTGGGTGAAGATTGTCCCTCTGACTTGTTGGATAAGAGTGAAAGTCTGATGCAAATGTGAAGAAATTATGAAAAGTGGCTGGAAGACAGTGTTTCCTATATATGTATTTATGGATGAGTAGACAGGTTTGATGAATGTTTATCAATTGGCAGTAATGAATAATTTCTAAACAGTGGTGCCGACGGTTCATATCTATTTGAAAAAGGGATTATTCCTAGGAACTTCTTTTGTAAAATGAGTAATTTGTTGAGGTATGTTGGATATGTAGCTGCCCAGATTATGTTGCAGTAATTGAGTAAAGGAAACAGGAAACTATAATACAGAGTGAGATGAGCAGAAAGATGGACCAAGGGACAAACTTTTCGTAAAATACCTAGCAATTTCATAGATCTTTTGCAAACCAAATCAATGTGTTCGGACCAATTTAAGTGTTCGTCTACTATAACTCCTAGGAATTTGGTGCAAGTAACTTGATGGATTTCGTTATTGTTTTTGTAAATTTTGGTCTGATCTTTGGGGTAAGATTTGTTTATATTGCAGAAGATCATGAAGTTACATTTTTTTTATATTTAGTGTCAACTTATTTATTTTGAACCATTTTGTAATAGCGTACAACTCAGCATTCACACTTGCAATGAGGGAATTAAAATCATCGTGGGTGGCAATGAGGTTGGTATCATCCGCAAATAACAAAGGGAGAAAATTTGAACAAGACATGGAAAAATCATTTATGTACACCAAAAATAATAGAGGACCCAATATTGAGCCCTGCAGGACCCCAAATAGTATTTTAGATCTGTTGGAAGAACAACCATTTAAATATACGTATTGTTCTCTGTTGGCAAGATAGTTTGTGAACCATTTCAGGGCAGAATCCTTCACTCCATATCTCTCTAGCTTAGCAATAAGGATCTTATGGTCGACAGTATCAAATGCTTTAGTTAGATCTAGAAAGACACCAAGAGCGAATTTCTTATTGTCAAGAGCTATTGAGATATGATTGACAAGCTGAAGCAGTGCATGCTCAGTGAAAAACTTTTTGCGGAAACCATATTGATGCTTCTAAAGAACATTATTTGTTTCTAGGTGCTTTGCCAATCTTGAATAAACCAATTTTTCTAGAATCTTGGAGAAGCATGGAAGAATGGATATAGGCCGAAAATTACCATATTCATTTGTCTCGCCAGCTTTGTAAATAGGAATGACTTTAGCAATTTTTAGTTCTTGGGGTACAATGCCAAATTTTAAAGATAAGGAGAAAATGTGTGTTATTGGGATTATTATTGAATGGATGATTCTCTTAATAAGTAAGCTTCTGATCTCATCATGGCCAGGGGCCGAGTTTTTCAAGCTCATGACAATGCTGTAAACTTCCTCAACACTAGGAGGGTCAAGAATAGAGAGTGAAGGAAACTGTCCTTTAATTAGGCAACAGGGGCTTGTATCAGAAGTTGAGAAGCTAGATGCCAAGGTAGCGCCAACATTTACGAAGAAATCATTGAAACCATTAGAAATGTCTACTGGGTTTGAATGGACTCCATTTTTCCCCAGCATCTCATTTGGGGTAGATGTTTTAGATTTCTGCCCAAATTTTTTTTTCTTAAAAGGTGCATATTTTCTGGGTCCTTAGGTGTCCCTAAGTACGAATACGCCGCGCTTTTTTGTTTATGACGTCGCGTACCCGAGATATGCGGCATCTATATATAGACTATGGGCTAATACGTGCACAAAAATCGGAGCATTCTGACGATTTACAAGTGTAACGTGATGTAATTTATTTGAATGTTCAGAGTTAGTTGTGTTTTACACGTAACAGCTGTCTGCAAAATGAAAGGGACCATTTCCGCAATTTTCAATGGGCATGCATGTGCGACGCCTCCAGTCAACAGCGGCCGTCTGTATGGGGTATGGGGACCAGTCGTACGAAAATGCCGAAGTTTCTATGAAAACAAGCTGGCTTTCACAGCTGTATTTATTGGCAACAAACTTTCTGTGTAAACGGTACAAAACCATGGTACAATAAACGCAGTGGACTGAAGATTGCGGTACCATAAACGCAGTGGACGGCCGTGATTTGTTCAGCCTTGCGCCGCCACTTCCGGTCAGAAAACAGATCAGTGCTCATACATTCTGTTCCGGCTGGTGGTAACCACGGAAGCACTTCATGCACAGTGCCACGCGGAACTTGGACGCAATTTGCAAGTCGGCAGTGCGCACTTTCGGCCTTGCTCCGCCACTTCTGGCCAGTGCTCCATGCCGTCGAAGCGTGAGTCATCGGCAACTGCGCACAGGCGTGGTCTGCCCACTCTCCGAGCTCGAGTGACGCCTGGTGCTGCAAGCAGAGTTCGGGCCACCTCGCGTCGGAAGTCCAGCAGAGACATCCCGCTATGCTCATCCAGCCGGTGCAGCACCCATGCGTTGAAGACGGCCGCGTCCAGCATCCAAGTGAATATCGGCCACCACCACTTCTTCCGACGCATGTTGATGCGGTAGAGCCCGATGCTCTGGTCGGCGCGGTCCGTGCCGCCCATGCTGCGGTTGTACAGCTGGACAATAAATGGCTGGTCCACTGCCACCCTCTTCTTCTCCTTCGCTGACCAGCGTGACGCCTTCTGCAGAGGATGCTCGGCGGCGAGGGTGGAGGCGATGGTGACCACGGCGTTATCCTTCCACCGAGTGAGCGCAATCTTGTTTGCCGTGTCGTACACGACAGACACGGCACCACGCGGCTTGTTCTTCATAGCTTTCTGATCTGTGATCGGGCAGGAGCGCGGGATGCGGTTTTCTCGGATCGTCCCCGTGCAAGCGTAGCCCCGCCTGCGCAGCTCTGCAACTAGCGGGAGGCCGGTGAAATAGTTGTCAATGTAGACGCGTAGTGGAAGTGCACGCACAGCATCGGGGAGGTCGTCCAGAAGTCGAAGGAGCGTGTCACCGCCCTTGCCGAACTTGCGTTCGACTTTCGAGGCATCTCCACTCGCACCCTGGTAGATGTCAAAGCGGAGCAGGAAGCCGCTGGTCCCACTGTTCAGGCACCAGGCCTTGAAGCCGAACGGCACCGGCTTGTTTCGGATTGCTTGCTTGCATCCGTGTCTTCCAAAATATTCTATCATTGCCTCGTCCAAATCAATATCGCAGTCCATTGGATACGCCTCCCCGAACCGAGCGTTGAGGATGTCCATCATGGGACGCAACTTTGTCATCCGGTCGCTGAGGTTCAGGTGCGCGTTGTCGGCGCAGTGAATGTAGCGGATGATCTCCTCGAACCTGTTGCGTGATATGGCCCCAGCAACGAGGGCGCACTGGAGATCTTCATCTGTGCTCCAGTAGTGTCGGCGACTGGGGAGAGAGTGGTACCCCGAGAGCAGCAAGATCCCCAACACGCGCTTCAATTCTCCGATGGTGAGCTGGAAGTTGGAGTTAGTCACCGCCGCATACTTGATGGTCTCTCGAACAAGGTGAGAATATACATCGGAAAGGAAGAAGTCCAGCTTCTGATTTGCGCTCTTTCCGACGACAATCGTGGGGGCGGCGAGAGGGCTGGCGTCCGGGAATTTTGTCAGGCGCTTTTTACTGTTGCTCCATTTGTACTCCACCCCATCTTTTTGCGAGCGTTTCTTCGCTCGTTTCTTCGAGGTGGAGGCCTGTTGGGGCTCCTCTTCTTCTTCCGTGTCGCCATCATTATCTCCGATCACTCGTCCGTCGGCGAGGACCGCCATGGCGGGAGCGCAAAGCTGCCGTCCCGAGAGATTATCGATCATTCCTCCGCCGTCTTCCTCGCCGCTGTCTTCATCAGACTCCACACTGACTGCGGGGGGAGCAATGAAGATTTCAGCCACAGCTGCGTCTTCATCTTCGATTGCATCGAGGACATCCAGCACTGATTTTGTACGCGTAGACGCCCATAGTCTATATATAGATGTTTTGCGTAAAATAATACATGGAGGAAATACGTCAGGGCGAATCATCACAACAATCACATCAGTCAATAACTATTATATGATAGTTGTTCCCTAAAAGTTTCACGCCCCTATGTCGATTCTATCATTATATCCCGGAGCTTACCTTTGATCATGTTCCATCATGAATCACAACTGTCCGGCTTCGATCACCTAGCACGACTGACTCATACAATGGGCAGATGGCGGCGATTCTGTTTTCGACAGGCGAAAGACTGGTTATAACCTGATACAATCGGCGCGAATGTTGGTCGTCATTTGAGGGCGCCGGATGTTATGGAAATCGGAGCGTCTATATATAGACTATGGGCAGAAACGGGTTTGTTAATAAGAGGGAAAAAGTTACTGGAGTATAATGTATTAAGGAAGTCTGTTGTATGTGACTGCTTAGTTTCAAGTAAATTAATATTATAGTCACCAAGTAGGACACACAATTTATTTTCTTTGTTTATGATTTCTAGAGTGGAGTCAAGGGCTTCATTGAAAGTGATTTTATCAGAGTCTGGTGGTCTATATATACATCCAATTATCACATTTTTGTTGTTTATAAGTGAGCAAGATGAAAGTTCTATAAACACAGATTCTGCTATAGTCATATCAAAGTTACCACTTAGATCCTTTCTGGGAGAGAAATTGAAATTATCAATCACATACAGTGAGACTCCTCCACCTTGCTTGTTTGGTCTACATGAGTGTATAGGAGTGTAGTGAGAGAGAGGGTAGCTAGATGTATTATCAACCATCCAGGTTTCAGTAAGAGCTATTACTGAAAAGGAATGTGTTAAGGTTGATAAATAGATTTGCAGACTATCATGATTTTTAGAGATACTCCGTACATTAAAGTGAACAGTGGAGAGTACATTTGTTAGGCAGTGGCCAGGAGGAGTATTGCACAGTTTGTTAAACATATCTTCAGAAAAATATTCGCATGACAATTCAACAGATTTTAGGGCAGTGTAATTAGTATCTGGGTTCCTTTTAAGAAGGACTCATAAATACCAGCAGTAACATTCTCTAGGTCAAATGAATTAAATAATAAAGAGTCTAGATTCGGTGGGAAAGAAATTCCTGCATTTTTGAGAGTGTCACTGGATGCCATGAAGGGTGTAAGGGGACGGTCTACCTGAGTTGGATGTCCTCCCCGCCAGTTTCTGTTTGCCATGTTGTGCTCCGCTGTAATCCACCATTCTCGTCAGGAGGGTCCAATAGGTACCAGTACTGCTTACCTATGTTTCCCTTCCATCTCGATCCGTAAATTTACTCGAAACATTAACAGAGCAGCCTATTTTGACATGAAATAGCCTCGTGCGTATAGCAGCTATCACTATAGCATTAGCCACCTGCAAACTCCCATGAGCCTCAGCTCGCAGACTCCCGTGAGCCTCAGCAAAGTGTAAACAATCGCGTTTCTCAAATGATCTCCTATAAAAGGATCGGCACTGACTAAAGCTCAGTGGCCTAATAGTAGAGTGTCCGCCCTGAGACTGGAAGGTTGTGGGTTCAAACCCCGGCCGGGTCGTACCAAAGACTATAAAAATGGGACCCATTGCCTCCCTGCTTGGCACTCAGCATTAAGGGTTGGAATTGGGGGGTTAGATCACCAAATGATTTCCAAGCGCGGCACCGCTGCTGCTCACTGCTCCCCTCTCCCCCAGGGGATGGATCAAAATCACATGGGGATGGGTTAAATGCAGAGGACAATGACGATGATCATTGGGACTTTTTAACTTTAACTTTAAAGTTCAATCTAACACATTGGTACTGCTTACCTATGTTTCCCTTCCATATTGATCCGTAAATTTACTCTAAACATTAACAGAGCAGCCTATTTTGACTTGAAATAGCCTTGTGTGTATAGCAGCTACCATTATAGCATTAGCCACCCGCAAAATCCCATGAGCCTCAGCTCGCAGACTCCCATGAGCCTCAGCAAAGTGTAAACTCGCGTTTCTCAAACGATCTCCTATAAAATGATCGTAACTGACTAAAGTTCGATCTAACACATTGGTACTGCTTACCTATGTTTCCCTTCTATATCGATCCGTAAATTTACTCGAAACATTAACGGAGCACCTTATTTTGAAATGAAATAGCCTCATGGGTACAACAGCTTTCAGTGACGCCCCCTGACCACGGTTGCCGTAATGCTGGGAAGCGATGCAACCTTGTAATTTACTAGTTGTACTAAAACAGACTGAAACATTTTGTCAGAGCACTGTGTACAACCAGTATGGATCAACAAATTCATCAATTGATCCATATATAAGACACTGTCGGCTTTTGAGAAAATTGTAGGTTTTTAGGTGCGCCTTATAGTCCGGAAAATACTGGATCTGCCCAACCCACCAAGCTGCTTTTGATGTTTTCGTGCTGGTACACATATACTCAAGAGGTTGATCCCTCGACCAATGAAACTGCTATTTCAAATCCAATAAAATGCAATGGATTGCATAAAAAAATAATGCCAAAGCAATGCAATGCATTGCACACATTTTATAGTTTTGCAATCACTTGCATTTTCTTTTTTGCAATCAATTGCATTTTGTTGGCAATACATTGCATCAGAGATTCGTGGAAAGCAATTCAATGCCGCGTTGCACTGCATGCACAAATTACTTTGCATGTGCTTTTGAACTTGCATTGCTCAAGTGAGCAGTAGCACACACACACACACGCACATAACACACACACACCGTTTCAAGCCATCACGACAGTTTCCATGGCACTGCACGTGCAGGAAGTTACTTCAACGTAATCAAAGTCATTTATTGGGTTCTGGTCCCATCTAGTGGTTTAGAGCTGAAAACACTCTGAATGGTAATTCATTGTTTGATTCCTGCAGTCAACTCATCACACAAGGAAATGATGTGACAAAAGCAAAAAAAAAAAAAAAAAAATGCATGAGAATACACAGAGTTAACAATGTATGAAAAATTAGGAATTATAATTGGTGTGTCTTGTACAAAAACTGTAGTGACTCTAGGGTAGTGGTTCTTAACCCTAGGGGTTCGGTGAGTCGGTCTCAGGGGTTCGGCGAGTTGGCCTCAGGGGTTCGGCAGAGCCTCCGTCCCAGAAGTCCGGTCACACTTGACTTATCTTGTAAATTTGTCATGACGCATATTGGAACTTGTCTCTCAAAAGCTGACGTCACACTGATTTGCAGGTACATATGTAATTCGTTGTGAGTTCATGCATTGTGTTGGTTTTGTGGTTTGAACAAGGTGATGCTCATCTATGGCTTGAATTTGAAAAAAATCGTTTTTTTTTTTTCCACTAAAGAGGGGTTCGGTGAATGCGCATATGAAACTGGTGGGGTTTGGTACCTCCAACAAGGTTAAGAACCACTGCTCTAGGGGAAATGTGAGATCCCTTTTATTTATTTTTTTCTGATGTAAAACATCAAATACATCACAATTTTCAAAAAGTGTATGACACGAGGGTTGGTAATCAATGGAGCCCTGCTTTGGGCAGAAAACAAATACAAACACACACACAAAATGTGGGCAACTAGTGACACGCACGCACACGCGCAGCATGCACGCACCATGAACCCACGCACGCAGCATGCACGCACGCACAAGGAGAAAAAAAAGGTAGAACGCAGGAACCTTTACTGTGCTTCAAATCACACCAGAACAGGATTTCCATAGTACATATGTACAATATGTCATCAGATTGGCTAAGACATCAACATCAACGTCTCTAATAAGATAGATTGACCCTTCCTAACACCTCCCACTTTTAAGTAAGAAATATTATTTCACTTCAAACCTTTCAAAATGTTTTTTCTTTTTTGAATATTGACAATGGCAGTCAGGAACTTCTTTCGTGCAGACAAATCACAAATCCAGTCTTTAAGGTGCACCTGAATGTCTGCTTGAACTTGTAAAATAAAAGGCATCTGGCTTTACCGCAGGTTGATTCACTCTAATTGTTGGTGCATGCTGGGTTCGATGCAAGTGTGTACGGTTACTCCATAACAGTCCATCCGCTCTTCTTTCGAGGTATGATCTGGGAGTATCTGACTGCTGTACAACTGTCCCGTGAGTACTTTGTTGTGATCCAAACGCTCTGGCTAGGGTGTAACTTTGGTTGACTGTGTGTTCTGTGGAATCTGTTCTGTGGCATTTTTAACCCTAACCCTAATATTCCACTTGTTTTCATATTCCTTGTGTCGCTGCACTCCGAAACCTTTTGATGTGTGGCCAGTATAGACACATTGTTTAGGGCACTCGTGGGTGTGAGGTTCTTAACTGTCTAGTTGGGCTGGAGAATAAGTGTTTTCCAGAAGGGTAACACTATATAATTTGATGTTAAATATCCCTAGTATTGCACCATTAGGATGGGTAGGCGCTACACAACGTTTACAGCGGGAAACATCATCAGTTTTGTACCTGAGTGTCACTGGGCGTTTTGGCCACTTAACACAATGCTGAGGCTGGCCCACCACAGGCTGATCAGGCCGAGGTGTGTTTCCTGCTGCTAGCTGTTCCGAGCAGCCTAGGTGATGTCACTTCTATTGAGTCACAGCCAATGGCTTGTTCTTTCTGCTGTATTGGCCATTTCTTTAATGGCCTGTCTGTGAGCTTGCCCCCTGATTCTAACTTCCATTAGGAGCATTGCCACCATGCTGGCCACATAGCCCCTACACTAAACCTCCACTGAGTGCACCCTTACTTTCCAGCCTCTGTCCTCTGCCTCGGCTGCTCGGTTGGAATAATGCAGCTTCTTGCGCTCGAAAACTTCTTCAAGGGCATCTTTCCAGGGGACTGTGATGGAGATGAGCTGGCAGGAATTGGACCAGAGGACAATGTCTGGATGCAGTGTTGTTGTTGCAATCTCTGGAGGGAAAATGAGCCTCTCGTCTAGATTGACTCTCATCTGCCAGTCCCTGGCGGCATTCAGTGAGGGCAGATTATGGTTTGAGGGACCCCCTCTATGCTTATCCCCCTCCCGCACAAACAGTGGCTGTTGACTATGCATTCTGGATGGGTTGCTGTTCATTGAGACTCTCTTGCACTCAACTCTGTCTGCTAGGCACTTGAGAATTTGGTTGTGTCTCCAACCCTTGAGTGAGGCTGGTCTTGCAGCCAACCAGAATGTGTTTGAGTGTTGCAGGGGTTGTACACAAGGGACAGGATGGGTCCTTTCCAAGTCACAACTGGAGATTAGTGTGATTATTATGTCGCTCGGAAGGTGAAACTTAACCGGTTGGAGTCCAAGCCTCAGAATTCACTCCAGCTCAGTTTCTTTCTCTCGACCCACTCACACCTCATCCAGCCGCCCTGTTTGGCTTGTGCCAGAGCTTTGCCTTGTCTAGCTGCTTCTTCCTGTCGCCAGACCGCCTCCACCACCAAGGTGCGAGACAGTTGTAGAATCCTTCTGCCAGAGAGGTGTCATGGCTCAGAGGCCCAATCCTGCTCTTCCTTGCTGGACGTGGCCCACTACGCCCTGGTGCAGAAGGGCGGATTTGGCCTGTGACACTGCTGTGGCAGGGGTCCTCTTCCTCACAGTTGCTAGGGCAGGAGCGGGCACCTCTTACCATGTGGTCCCGGGATTCAGCTAGGGACATGTCCAGCCTAACCTTCGCACACTTGAAGTCTTCCACTAGACTGGAGATGGGTAGTGACAGGGCTCCTTTGCTGTATAATCTGACACTGCTGATGCACTTTGAAAGACCAAGCCACTTCCCTCACATACGTGTTCACCAGCCTTTCCAAACGATTGGCATGGCAAATTGAAACCTCGTCAAAGGGCACAGCAGTCTGGGTAGCAGCCCATATGGTAACACCACAGCTTCAGCTTCCCCTGGTAGTACAGTGTTGTTAATTTGCTGAAGGCCATTAGTCAAATCCTGCTTGAGTTGCTGAAGCTGCTGCATGTCTTTGAGATCTGCGCTATTCCACCGACCAAGGCTCTTGATGGGCTTCTCAAGAAGCATTGGAATTGGTTCCTCGCTGATGTAAAACCACTCGCCTCTTAGGTGGCCTTAATGATGGAGACGCTGCGTGATTTGCTTTTGCATAGTCACCTACCCCTTTTCCATAATCCTTTTGACATTGGCCCGCTCAGCCACCACTATTGGCTTGTGCATATTTGACAAAGTGCTTAAATATGGAAGCTGTAAACTGCAGCGCATTGTCTGACATGAGCACATCATGTACTCCATGTTGTGCAAAGATCTTCTTAAGAGCTGCTGCGACTGTTTTGGCTGCTGCGACATGGAGGTCACTACCAAGCTGCTTTTCTCTTTCCAGATGAAAATATCATTTCCAACACGTTGCCACAGTCTCACAGGTGTAGGCGTTGTTAACAGAGGCTCCTTTTGTGTGTGGCTATGTTTAATGCATGTGGGGCAGTTTCCCAGTTTGGTTTTACTTTCAGTTGAGAGCCCTGGCCAGCATCAGACTGACTGACGGCCCTGACTTTGTATCTTTCTACCCTTTTACCCTGATGGAGTATGTCAAGTATGTCAACTCTTATGGAGCTGGGAATAACAATCCTTTGTCCCTTCAGGAGTGGGTATCAGGATACAGACAGGTAGTAATTTCTCGCATCCCAGTGAGGTCTAATATCAGGTGAGCTCTGTCAGGGCACTTTGTTTATCCTGTCTCAATGTATTGCAGACTGGGTCCTCTTTCTGCTTCTCTGCGCGCGTTTGCAGTCTTGCTTTGGTGGCTGGCAGACACTGTCTGATATCCACAAAGATTTGGATATCTGCCGCCAGTTCTTTTTCTTCCAAAGTGACCCACTGGAGGTCTTGACCTTTAGGGGCTGTGCACATGAAGTGTGCCTGGCGTGATGATCTGCTTTATCGACACATGAACTTTAGACTCTCAGACAAAACCTCAAAACATGTGGCGGAATCTCATCCAGCGCTTTGGGATTTAGGAAAAGGGACCAGTAGCTTGTGATCAATTGTAAAGTTCATCACTAGCAAGAACAACTGCAAGCGTTTGTATGCCCAGGTCGCTACTCATGCCTTCTTCTCTGAGCATAACTTTTCTCAGCGTCAAATAGCTTCCTGGAGATAAACACAATCAGTTTCCAGTCCTCACCCTCTGGTTGTTTCTGGATCACGTACAACCAGAAGCTTTGTAGGTGGCGCCACTGAGCTATTTTTATTCAGATTTTTCAAATCAGACCATAATCTATTAACATATTGATGATTTGTACGTGTAATTTTCGTAGGTTTTTGTCAAACTGTGTTTTTTATTTTTCCACTCTCGGTGGCACTACAGAGTGATGATCTGTTGTCATCATGTATGACAGCATTAATATATAAACATTTTCACCAGGACCGGTGTGTGCAAAGTTTGGTGAGTTTTTGAGCATGTTTAAGGTGTCAAAATGTAATCTGAGAAAAAAAAGAAATCATGCAAAAACGAAACAACTGCTCAGGCCCTAATCAAAATGTGTTATTTTTTCCAATGCATTAGTTAAATATTAAGTAACAACCCAGAGCAGGGCAGAGAGTGTAGGAGAACGTTAAAAAAAAAACAAAAAAAAACATGACGTTCTGACAATGTGTCACTGAGAAACTCAAGCTTAAAAGTATTCAAAGGGGCAACGTCTAACGCTTTGGTATCAAAACACCATGAGTTTGTTATTTTTCAAATGTATCATTGAGAATGGTTAAAAAAAGTTTGTGGGAATTTTAAATGTGAACATTTTGAATTTCTAGTGAACCAGAACCACTTTTCACATTTGAGTTGAATGAGCTGTTTAGGATTTTAAATGTGAACGATGTGAATCGGTCTTGTTGAATGTGTCATTAAACACAATAATGGATAAGTAGTTAACAAAAAGGCAACAGTTTGTGAATCTGGGAGAATATTATTCAAAATGCTGGGGCCAAAATTATTCGTCTTGTATATTGATTTATGTAAAATGTCTCAAATATTCAAGTTTCTGAGGTTTGCAGATGAAAACAAGCAAGCAATACATTTGAAGAACACAATGTTAATCTTATTTGGGCATGTTAAATCAAGCAATTAAATAACTATGTATATCAACAGAGGGCATAAATATAGGGAGAGTAAACACAATATTTTTGGGGGGTAATAGACAACACAATTTTCTGGAAATTACACACACAACATATTCAATAAAAAAATTCAAGGAACATTTCAATCCTGGCAAAAGCAAAACATGCACTTAACCAGAAATGACTCTACATTATGTACTGTTTGCTACTGTTACCATCCCTGAATTACTGTTCAGATGTCTGGGGAAACACAAAAACGGCATTACTACCACTATACATACTGTAAAAATAGGCAATGAGAATAATGCACAATGTAAGATTTCTTCACCACACAATCCAGAATCTAAAAATATGCATGTCTTTTGAAATATAAAACTGCACAATTAATTGATGATGCTACACAATTTACTACCAGATAATGTACATACTATATTTTTAAAGAGAAGGAGGTTATAATTTTAGTGGGAAACAAAACTTGAAAACAAATATTAATGAACGACTATGAAAAGGTTTCGTGATTATGTCTGTGGCTTAAAAACAGACAAAATAGGGAACTACAACAATGAGAAACCTGCAAGAGGAGTGGCTGGGTTATGCACAGGGTATGAAATTAGCTGGAGCATGACTTCGGTGAGCTTTGTAACGTTGATGTTATAGCTAAGGTTACACAATAATACTAAGTGCAATGGATCAGCGTTCTCGTCGCGGCCCCTGTCAGTACCCGGGTTTGCCCAGGAAAGCAAATGATCCCACCAGCAGACTAAATTCCAATAGACGACGCCTGAGAGCCAAGTCAAAGAATCCTAGTCACAGTCCCAAAGCCGACAGCAAACAGCCTCAAGAGCACCTCGCGGTGGGACCTACTCTTCGAATACTTCAACTAAATGTCGAAGGCCTTTCTGCAGCCAAGCGAAGCCTTATTGAAGTCCTCGCCTTCCAACACTCGATTGACGTTATCTGCCTCCAAGAGACTCACATTGGCACATAGGAAGCAGGCCGCTTCACCATCAAAGGCTTTGACCTCCTGTACTACACCCCACATGCCAAACATGGACGGGACACCTATGTGCGCTCTGGCATAGTTGAAGCAAACCACTTGACAACAGCACATTTCTCTAACACCATAACTATCGATGGTTTCAATATTGTCAATGTGTACAATCCCCCTAGTGCCAACTGGGATCTGCAGGTTCTACCCCACCCTGCCATCTACGTGGGAGATTTCAACAGCCACCACCCTGACTGGGGATACCCAGCAGCGTATAGCGATGGAGAGACACTTTCAGACTGGGCATCTAGAAATAACCATGCTCTGATACACGATCCCAAACAAAGAGGGAAGAAAGCATTCACAAGCAAGGATGAGGCGAGGTTCACCACTTTGTCCACAACTGCGTGAGAAAATAGTTGAACAGTTTAAGAACAACATTTCTCAAAGCAAAATTGCAAGGAATTTAGGGATTTCAATATCTATGGTCCATAATATCATCAAAAGGTTCAGAGGATCTGGTGAAATCACTGCACATAAGCGCCATGGCCGGAAACCAAGACTGATTGACCGTGACCTTCGATCCCTCAGATGGCACTGCTTTAAAAACCGACATGAGTGTGTAAAGGATATCACCAAATGGGCTCAGGAAAACTTCAGAAAACCACTGTCAGTAAATACAGTTCGTCACTACATCAGTAAGTGTGGGTTAAAACTCTACCATGCAAAGCAAAAGCCGTTTATGAACAACATCCAGAAATGCCGCCGGGTTCTCTGGGCCCGAGCTCATGTAAAATTAACTGATGCACAATGGAAAAGTGTTTTGTGGTCTGATGAGTCCATTTTTCAAATTGTTTTTGGAAACACTGGACGTCGTGTCCTCCGGACCAAAGAGGAAGCGGACCATCCGGACTGTTATCAACGCAAAGTTCAAAAGCCAGCATCTGTGATGGTATGGGGGTGCATTAGTTCCCATGGCATGGGTGACTTACCGTATTTTTCGAACTAATACTCGCTCCGGAATACAAGTCGCAGCAGCCATAAAATGCACAATAAAGTGAAAAAAAAACAACATATATAAGTCGCACCGGAGTATACGTCGCATTTTGGGGGAAATTTATTTGACAAAAACCAACACCAAGAACAGACATGAACCAGCAACAACAGGCTAAACAATGCCATATGCTAAGGTGATATAAACACGAACGAGGAGCTGAGAACAGGACTGACGTAACATTAAAGTTATCCAAATAACTATAACAAATAACACCTTGATCAAACCATCTGTGTCATTCCAAATCATTAAATCCATTGATCAAATTCCTCCTCCTTTATGTAAACAACGACGCGTGTGCGCTGCGCCGCTGACGTCGGTTGCAGTTCAAATTATTCCACAGCCCCATATAACTATATATAAAGTATATATCAAATAGCTATTATATAAACAACATTATCAAACTATCTGTGTCACTCCAAATCATTAACTCCATCGATCGAAATCTTCGTCCTTTATGTAAACAACGCCGCGTGTGCGCCGCGCCGCTGACGTCAGTTGCAGTTCAGATTACAGTAATCCCTTGCTACATCACGGTTCGTTTATCGCAGTTTCAGTACATCGCAGATTTTTTTTCCCCCAAATTAAAAAAAAATAAAATTCAAAATAAAACTTTTAAATTGAGGAATTATGATACGAATGTTGCCCAGTCTTTAGCAGAAGGCAGGGAATGCCCACACAATTGCAGTGCATACGCTTGTACCTTTTTATAAAAAAAGTTATAATAATAATAGTTCTAAAACCACATTTAAGAGTGTTATACCTTGTTATAGAAAAATTGTTATAATAATAAAACAGTTCTAAAAACATATTTACAGTACTACACTTGTACCTTGTTTTTAAAATTATTATAATAATAAAAGCTGTTCTAAAAAGATATTTACAGTATGTATTAAGAATTCTCCATGTTATTTAGGTTATTCAGCCATGCTTTGATTTGAGGTAGGGTGCTTTATTTTGAAGGCCGTTTTCAGATGATACCATTTCAAATCATTAAATCCCCTTACTCTGGAAGTCAATAAATGGAAGTCATTGTCAGTGAGGCTCCAATTATTCCACAGCCATAGTGCGCCCTCATGCGGTTTAAAGTGAAAATAACGTGAAGTGATCAACTATACTAGTAAGTAAGTGATGTGTTAATGATCAAGTAAGAATTTGTGAAAAATTTCACATATAAGTCGCTCCTGAGTATAAGTCACCCCCCCCACCCAAACTATGAAAAAAAAACCGCGATTTATACGCCGAAAAATACGGTACATTTCTATGAAAGCAACATAAATGCTGAAAAGTACATACAGATTTTGGAACAACATATGCTGCCATCCAAGCGATGTCTTTTTCATGGACGCCGCTGCTTATTTCAGCAAGATAATGCCAAGCCACATTCTGCACATGTTACAACAGCCTGGCTTTGAAGTAAAAGAGTCCAGGTTCTCCCCGGGCCCGCTTGCAGTCCAGACCTGTCTCCCATTGAAAATGTGTTGCGCATTATGAAGCGTAAAATACGACAGGGAAGACCCCGGACTGTTGAACAACTGAAGCGGTTCATCAAGCAAGAATGGGAAAGAATTCCACATGAGAAGCTAAGAGAATCAGTCTCCTGTCTTCCAAAACGTTTATTGAGTGTTATTAAAAGGAAAGGTTATGTAACGAAGTGGTAAACATGCCCTTTCCCAACTTCTACTGCACGTGTTGCTGCCATGAAATTCTGAGTTAATTATTATTTAATCCATCCATCCATTTTCTGTACCGCTGAGTTCCCACGGGGGTTGCGGGCGTGCTGGAGCCTATCCTAGCCGTCATCGGGCAGTAGGCGGGGGACACCCTGAACCGGTTGCCAGCCAATTGCAGGACACACAGAGACAAACAACCATACGCACTCGCACTCACACCTAGGGACAATATGGAGTGTTCAATCGGCCTACCAAGCATGTTTTTTTTTTTTTGGGACGTGGGAGGAAACCGGAGTGCCCGTAGAAAACCCACGCGGGCCCGGGGAGAACATGCAAACTCCACACAGGGAGGGCCGGAGGTGGAATCGAACCCGCACCCTCCTAACTGTGAAGCGGACATGCTAACCAGTGCACCACCGAGCCGCCAAAATTATTATTTGAAAAATAAAATTACGTTTATGAGTTTGAGCATTAAATGTAATAATAATAATAATAATAATAATAATAATAATAATAACAATAACAATAATCATACATTTTATTTATAAGGTGCCTTTCAAGGCACTCAAGGTCACTGTACAGACATAAAATAGCATAAAAAATGACCGGAGAGCAGCGGCAGCAAGTCGCGCAAGCGTTCACTCACATCCGGTTGACACAATTACAACATATTATCGGGATTTAAAAAAACGTCACCTACATATACACTATGTACAAAAATATGTTGTATTTGTAATGTATTCAATTGAATATAGGTTGAAAAGGATTTTCAAATCATTGTATTTTGTTTTTATTTACATTTTACACAATTTCCCAACTTCAACCAAATCCAGTTTGTAGATGAAGCCTGTCTGTATGTTGTCCATAATTTAAGGATATCTGGCCAATATCTGATACTTATTGAAAACCGGGCCCCCTATTAAAAGCTTTAAATAGCTTGCTTGGGGTGACCTTTCACGCATCCGACTGTGTAATACTGTTTTTTGTATCATGTAGTATGTCTTGGATATTGCGTGAATAAACTAAATTAAACTAATTGTAAAAGATCAAAAAGTCTCCCCATCTACCAATCAATACAGACATCTACAACCCACCCACTGTTCGAGTACCGTCCAGACGATCGATTTGGAAGAACATCCCACCAACCGACTTCACCATCCAGTTGGCTTGGAAAATGGAATGGGAGTCCAAGGAGGTCCCAAACAAACACTTGGTGCCAGACCCCAACCAATAGGTCCCTGGCACCAACCTCCCAAGAAGACAGTGGTCCACACTCAATCGTTTCAGGACTGGACATGGCCCCTGCTTGGCCAGCCTTCACAAATGGGGCAGTAGCCCCACCCCACTGTGTGCTTGTGAAGAGGAGCAAACCATGGAACACATCATAGAAGTTTGTCCTCTCCACAGACTTAAAGGAGGGTTAGTCACCCTCCATACAGCAGACCAGGAGGCAACTGCTTGGCTTAGGGACTTTGCATTCTCTAAATAAATGAACTAAGCACAAATAGTACATGAATATGAATATTTCATAGTTACAGGCAAGGTAACTGGTTAAAGTGTATCGTTAGTAAAAAGAAATGAAGGAACTTTTACACCGGGAGTTAAGGGTACATGTAAATTAACAAATATGGATAAATATGGATAATGGTACCATCTATGTTGTATTGGTTACTTGTAATTCAGATTTGTAATTTGCTGTTTTAGTATATGTGTGTGTGTGTGTGTGTGTGTGTGGGGGGGGGGGTAATGAAGTGATGCTTGAAACTGCAAACTCCCATTTAAGGGTACATGTTAATTGTTCAGAATAAAAAGGTATTAGATTTATATTGGGGACTTTCACGTCATCCGACCACCCAAACCGTCTTCTACAACGACTTACTCTTTGATAGTGATGGAAGTGGGGATCTCAGTCCAAAGTCGAGCAAACTTGACAGGTGTGACTAATTCCTGCGGATCTCGATCCACGTGAGCGTGCAGCATTAGTCGACAGAAGGATGCTCGTAGATCAAATGGTAGCGTCTCATCCATCATGCACAGGAAGATGAGCTCCACATCCAGCTGCTTGGAGATCTCATCAATGGCCAGGTACTGGCGGTCCAAACACATTCTGGCAAATAGCTTCAGCTGGTACCTGAGCAGATGGCACGCCACATTTTGAAAGTGAGAATGTCAACCTTCATTCCAAAATCCATATGCCATACCATTAAACCGTATAGTAAAATAAAGTGCTTGCATCCTCTCCAGTGGTTGACCAGCTGCAGAGGAAGCAATCAAAGTTGTTCTGTTTTTCCCTGTCGCAAAACACCCCCTGCTCTGATTTGACCAGAGGCCGGGGGTTCACCAAACCTGTCCACTCTCACCCCCACACTGTTTTCTCTCAATAAAAATGCCCTTGCAAGATGTTAGGGTTTTCAGGTTAGTTTGATCCTATGATTATGTTGGAATGTAGACTGTAATGATTAAATCAATCCTGTCTTGCCCTCACAATGTAATGATTAAATCAATCCTGTCTTGCCCTCACAATGTAATGATTAAATCAATCACGTCTGGCCCTCACAATGTAATAATTAAATCAATCACGTCTGGCCCTCACAATGCAGAGTCTGTTTCCCACAATAGTGTAAAACACCCCCTGCTCTGATCTTATCAGAGGCCGGGGGTTCACCAAACCTGTCCACTCACCCCCACTCTGTTCCTCCTAATAAATATGCCCTTGCAGGGAGGAGACCTTTAGACTTCATTCGATAATCGCTGTTCAGACAGCGACGAATGGACTCTCCACCTGCAGGTGTCTAAAAGAACTTGCTTGTCTTCTGTTTCGTTCTTGCAAAATAAGTTGGAGTGAGCAAATCTCTAACATTTTGGTGCCGAAACCCGGGATCCTCATACCCACCATCTGACCGGCGAAGGAGGACGTGCTGCATTGTCGACAAGCCAGCGTCCATTAGGAGGACCTGGAAAAGAAAGTCCTGGGAAGAGAATTCTTCGCTGGGCCAGCATCTTAGGTCTGCCTTCGTCTGACAGAGGTGGATTGACGGGATCCGGCGGTGCAACGAACCAGGGGACAAGTAAGTTAAAGCGCTAAAGATACGGCTTTGGTTTGTCCGAGCTATGAGATTCGGCTTTGGTTTGTCCGAGCTATGAGATACGGCTTTGGTTTGTCCGAGCTATGAGATACGGCTTTGGTTTGTCCGAGCTATGAGATTCGGCTTTGGTTTGTCCGAGCTATGAGATTCGGCTTTGGTTTGTCCGAGCTATGAGATTCGGCTTTGGTTTATCCGAGCTATGAGATACGGCTTTGGTTTGTCCGAGCCATGAGGCCTAAAAAAGCGCTGGAGTTTGTGTGATTGAGTGTGTGACTGGTAGGATAAATTGACTAAAAAGCAGTTCTAGCGTTGATCCATGGCAATAAAACAGGCTAGTAATTTGTTGAAAGGTCAATTTAAACCTGCATTGAGGATCCTCAAAGCAATAGTTAAATAAATAAATAAGTAATAATAGTAATAATAATAATAATAATATTTTTGAGACAAAGAGATTGTATAACCTAAAACTACTAGAATTAATATGGGAAATAAAAACGGTAAATCTCTTGCTCTGCTCTTCTTTAAAACGAGAAGTTCATGGCAAGTAGATTTCTTAATTGTATGCAATATATGCCGAAGTGGAAGAGAAAGTATGGAGTAGAAAGGAAGTTGAGAGTTCAAGTGGTAAAGAAATGCAACTTGCTTCTAGAAGATAAATAAATTAAATTAGAATGTGCTGTCCTCGTGTGCATGGGAGGGACCAGCTCATGATCGACCACAGGAAATGGCCAGCCTGTGACGAATCATTGGTGCTGGGAACTACCTTTTGCGTGCGAGAGCTGTGCATGTGTGTGCGTATGTTAAAATGATGAACATTGGCTAAAGTTTTAGTATAAAAAAAATTTTGCTAGACTGTGGTCTATCCAATTTGCACAGCAGAACAGAAATGATTTTGAAAGATAAAAATGAGAGGAAAAAGAGAGAAATCTGTTTGCAAGCAGAAACTAATCCACACTAGTGCATGTAAAGTGTCGAGCCCACATGAGAAATTCGAAGAAAAAAAAATGACAGAACATGCTTTCAGGAATTGGAAGAAGCTAAATTGTGAATTTAAGATTTTGCAATGCTACATTTAATAGGAATAATTGATTGGTTGTGTTATAAGATTATGCAAAATTCTAATTGCAAGCTAAATCTGAGCGATTGAGTTCTTCAAATTTAAAAACAAAGAAAAATTCAGATTAATTTGCCAATTGTTTGTTTTAGTTGAGTTTTTTTTTGAATTGGTGGATTGTTCTACCAGGAAACCTGAGTTGAAAATGATATATGAATGTTGTGTGGTGAGCTTGGATGAATTGGGACCGATGTGATAGGAAGACTCCTTTTTGGAGACTGTGTGAGATACATATGATGAGCATTGATGAATGATTGCCTGAATGAAAGGTTGAATGGTTGAAGTCGTTGGCGACTACTATGGAAAATTAGTAGAGCGACTTTGATGAAAGAATGATTTTGAGCAGGTTGAATGTTAGAAAGAAACACGTAACTTTTGGATTGATAATTAACTAGAAAAAAAATGGAGAACCAGTAACACATGTAGAAGATGTGTGAACTGAGAAATTAAGAAGCGTTTTGGAAAGAAAGTCAAACTAAATGATGATGAAATCATATGTAGTACTACAAAACTTTACTACATATGGATTCTCTAAATCATACAATTGAGTAAAATAAAACATACGTTTTGATTTGTATTCAAATTTCTAAGATTCTTGTGATAAACAATGAGAAAACGATTGAAAAGTAACTAAAGAAACTACAACAAAGTGAAAATGTCTAATCATTTGCTAGCTGAGTCGCTCCCCATTCGGGGAGGCCATCCATTTACTTGCTAAGCTAGTTGTCAAAACAGGGGCAAGATTAGAGAAGGGCATCTATAAATGACCTACCCTACCAAAGAACCTATGCAAATGGGCTGCAATATTGAGCCATGGTGCGCGTCACATGGCTCAAGAGGAGGGATAGTGGGGCAGGTCAGTCAGCTTTATACAACATATGGATTTGATTCATATTCAAAATATTTTCAAAACAAAACAAACATTTTTTTTTTGTAGAGCTTGTTTAAAAAAAAAAAACTCCTATTTGCCAGTTAAATGGGCACTACAATTGACTACGAGAGTTGCAAGCAACAGATGAAGAGCAGTCCTGGGCAGATTATCTAATCAGGACGCTCAAACTGAAAGATGTGTCCAATGCAAATTTACTGCCGCCTGATCTCTCCCCCTCACAGGTGGACAACCCTCAGGTTCACTGTGAGAGCTCACACACAGGAGGCGTGCTATGTGTGTTCGAAACTCCCCCCTTCCTCCACGCAAGTTCGCTTGGAGGCCAGAGCAATGAATGTCACTGAAGCGAAACGTATGGCATCCATGGGAGGAGTTGGATATCAACGCCGAGCAGTCACAATCAGTGATGCCGACCCATCCCACTCTGGACTTGCAGACGGTGCCTATGATGAACACTTCTGGGCAAATCTCAATGTGACTGTTAAAGGACGAACAATACCACAAGTGGCCTACACAGAGAGACCAGCTGGAGTGAATTACACATGTTACATCCAAGGTGGTTTATCCGATGCTGCCCGCCAACTGGACAGGAGTGTGTGCACCAGTGTGGGTGACAGACCACACCTACAGGATATGACATCATCAGCTGACAGGAGCACACAACTCTTCTGGACTCGACGCAGAGCAGTTGCAACCTTTGACCCTCATGACCCTGTCTGGGGTGCGAACGTTCCAGATGACCATAAAGTATGGTCCGTCGGAGACAAAGTTGTCCTTGCGCTCTTCCCTCAGATGTACTGTTTCTGTGTTTTTCTTTTTCTTTTTTATTGATAGCATTCTGGTCGCCTGTGGCAACGGGGCCGTGTAAGAATTTTCCTGCTAATGACATCTGGCCAGCAGGTTTTTCGCTTACACAATAAGTTTGATCTGGGGTATTGAGGTAATGCCTCATCTTCACTGGAAAGTGTTGCTATCATTGTTTGTTGTTTTTATTTTTACCATTCTACTTTCTTCATTATACGTATATATATATATATGTGTTTTTTTTTCCTCCTTGCTTGTCTTTGTTGTTTGGGGTGACATAATCATATGATAAATCAGGAGGGAGATGTTAGGGTTTTCAGGTTAGTTTGATCCTATGATTATGTTGGAATGTAGACTGTAATGATTAAATCAATCCTGTCTTGCCCTCACAATGTAATGATTAAATCAATCCTGTCTTGCCCTCACAATGTAATGATTAAATCAATCACGTCTGGCCCTCACAATGTAATAATTAAATCAATCACGTCTGGCCCTCACAATGCAGAGTCTGTTTCCCACAATAGTGTAAAACACCCCCTGCTCTGATCTTATCAGAGGCCGGGGGTTCACCAAACCTGTCCACTCACCCCCACTCTGTTCCTCCTAATAAATATGCCCTTGCAGGGAGGAGACCTTTAGACTTCATTCGATAATCGCTGTTCAGACAGCGACGAATGGACTCTCCACCTGCAGGTGTCTAAAAGAACTTGCTTGTCTTCTGTTTCGTTCTTGCAAAATAAGTTGGAGTGAGCAAATCTCTAACACAAGAGGTCCAAGTCAGACTGACCACACAGTGTACAGATGGCTTTCTCCGCTTACAGGCGTAAAATGGCCAAACTGTCTCACGTGTGGTTCTTGCAAAGAAGTTAGAGTGAGCAACACTCCAACATTTTGGTGCCGTGACCCGGATTCCAACATACCCGCTGCTGACGAACAGAGGACAACGTGCTGCATACCTTCGACGGGCCAGAGTCCATTTAGCAGGACCTGGTAAAGAAAGACCTTGGAAGACAATTCTTCGCTGGGCCAGCATCTTAGGTCTGCCTTCGTCTGACAACAGTGGACTGACGGGATGCGGAAGTGCAACGACCCAAGAGACAAGTAAGTTAACGGCCGATGTGAGGTGAAAGCGCTAATGTGAAATGTTTAAGTGAAAAGTGCACAATATACAGCTTGGGTTTAAGTCCCAGTGGAAGGAACAGGTTAAGAAAAACAGAACTTTTTCATTAATCGAAGAAGTGCGTAGATTCTTCTTTGTCTGTTTTTCCAAGCCATGTGATACGGCCTTGGTTTGTCCGAGCCATGAGGACGGCTTTGGTTTGTCCGAACTAAGAGATACAGCTTGGGTTAGAGTCCGAGTGGAAGGAACGGGCTAAGAAACACAGAACTTCTTTTTTTTAATCAAAGAAGAGCGTAGATTGTTCTTTGTCTGTTTTTCCGAGCCAAGAAACAGCTTGGGTTCGAGCCCCAGTGGAAGTAACAGGCTTAGAAAACCAGAGCTTCTTTTTCTTAAACGAAGAAGGGCTTAGATTCTTTTTTGTCCATTTTTCCAAGCTGTTTGGGAGGGTTTTACACCCGCCTTGAATAGGCCTGAAAGAAAAAAAAAGCGCTAGAGTTTGTGTGGTTGATAGTGTGACTGGTAGGATAAATTGACTAAAAAGCAATTTTAGCAATAATCCACGGCAATAAATCAGGCTAGTAATTTGTTAAAAGGTCAATTTAAAGGCCTAGAGACATCCCTTTTTTTTTTCAATTAGAACGGAATTTGATAGAATATATAAAGTGAACACATTTGCCGCATTGGAAATTAAAAATGGACACCGATTACTAAGAATAAAGCTAAAATGAAATGCCAGTTTATCGATCGGGTCCCGCACGAAGCCACACCGGCGGCGCCATTACTGTGACGTCACAAGTTGTACATCTGGATGTCAACAAACCCAAACAACATGGCAGATGATAGCGACAGCTCCGTTTCTAGCGGCAATATTAGCATCATTTTATCCGATTCAGAAACCTCTTTTGACGCAGAATATGATGAATCTAGCAGTTCACTTGGGCTGAGCTGAGCACATTTTCTGAATTGTGCCCCTCCCGTCATTCTGGTTAGGTTGGCATAGTAAAAAGTGCTCTTGGGGGCTTTAGAGTGCCGAGTTGAAGACATGACCACCTGCAACGTTTGGTTTAGGTTTTATAAGCATTTTTAATTTTATTGCTTAAATCGCATTTTCTCGACAAGCTGAGCACGTTTTCTGAATTGTGTCTCTCCCGTCACTGTGGTTAGGTTGGCATAGTAAAAAGTTCTCAGGGGGCTTTAGAGTGCCGAGTTGACCACTGCGCATGGAGAAATGAACATCTGCAGCGCTTGGTTTAGGTTTTAGGCGCATTTTTAATTTTATTGCTTAAATCGCATTTTTTCGACGAGCTGAGCACGTTTTCTGAATTGTGCCCCTCCCGTCACGCGTCGACATACTTTTCAAAGTCAAAGTCTCAAAGTCTCCTTTATTGTCAATTCCTCCGCATGTCAAGACACACAAAGAGATTGAAATTACGTTTCTCACTATCCCAGGGTGACAAGACAGAGTTCACAACGCACATACAAGTAAACAACACAGGAAAATTAAAACAAGAAGATGAACAATAAGAGTGATAACACGCTAGCCGCTCCTGATGCACAGCAGAGTCCGGAAAGATGACAGTCAACTAGGCCACTGTGAACACGAGCACACAGCAGGCACGCACTGTCCGGTTCGTGGATCCTATCAGGCGAACGCAACCCATCTTGTCGTCCCCCGAACAAACGTACGCCAGGAGAATGGAAGGCACGGCTAGGCGAGCTGGGTTGGCCGCAAACCTGGCCCGACGTCTCCGCGCTGGCCCCTCTTCTCTCTTTGTTTACATTGACTGAAGCTAAACGCGTACAACTTGAGATTTCATGAGACGTCACTTCCGGCTGGCGGCTCGGTGCAGTCAAACTCGTCTGCGCGGCAAATTTAAATTATATTTTTTCAGAGCAACAGCTTCCTTTTCGTTGTTTCGATCGTCAATTTATATTTATAAGCCCATAAGCTAACTAAAACCGATTTATACATATACCGGTGTCTCTGGGCCCTTAAACCTGCATTGAGGATCCTCAAAGAAAAAAAAACGTAAAAACCTAAAATACTAAATTAATATGGGAAATGAAAACTGTAAACCTCTAAATAAAGGAGCTCTTGACGGAGATGAGAAGTACATGACGAGTAGATTTCTTAATTGTATGTGATATATGCCGAAGTGGCAGAAAAAGTATGGAGTAGAAGGAAAGGTGAAAGTTGAAATGTGGAAGAAGTGGTAGAAGTTTTGGAGGAGAGTGTGGCTAGGAAGAAAAGAGACTGAGAAAGGAAAGAAAAGAGAGAGAATTCAAATGTGCAAAAAAGTGTTTGAGTGTCACAGGAGAGAAGAGAACAAAAACAAGAGACAAAACATAGAAAGATGAAAAGTGATGAGGCCGCAAGTATATTTGTCAGACCGAAAGACAATGAGGCCAGAGTGCGCAGGTTCACTGTTCCAGCCGCAGCTCAAGGCTACAGAGCAGCAAGAGGAGCTTTAATAATAATAATAATAATAATAATAATAATAATAATAATAGAGGGGCGGCTCGGTGGCGCACTGGGTAGCACGTCCGCCTCACAGTTAGGAGGGTGCGGGTTCGATTCCACCTCCGGCCCTCCCTGTGTGGAGTTTGCATGTTCTCCCCGGGCCCGCGTGGGTTTTCTCCGGGCACTCCGGTTTCCTCCCACATTCCAAAAACATGCTTGGTAGGCCGATTGAAGACTCCAAATTGTCCCTAGGTGTGAGTGTGAGTGCGATTGGTTGTCTGTCTCTGTGTGCCCTGCGATTGGCTGGCAACCAGTTCAGGGTGTCCCCCGCCTACTGCCCGATGACGGCTGGGATAGGCTCCAGCACGCCCGCGACCCCCGTGGGGACTAAGCGGTTCAGAAAATGGATGGATGGATGGATGGATAATAATAGATCAGTTTTATACAGCGCTTTTCTAAATACTCAAAGCCGCTTTACATAGAGAATTCACGCATAATCGCGCACACACACTCACACACGCACACACACGCACACACACACGCACACACACACAAGATGAGTTAGGTGTCATAAGCAGAGTTGAAGAGATGGGTATTGAGATGGTGTTTAAAGGAGTGTAGGGAGTCAGCATTACAAATGGTCAGAGAGTTTCAGAGAGTGGGGGCAGAAATGGCAAAGGCTCTATCCCCAATGGTCCGGTATTTGGTCGAAGTAGTGGGGGTGAGTAGGTTGGCGTCAGCAGAGCGGAGTTGGCGGGTGGGGGTATAGCGATGCAGGAGTTCACACAGGTAGGGGGTGGGGGGGGGGGGCAAAGTTGTTTAGGGCCTTGTATGTGGTGAAAAGGATTATCGGAAGCCAGTGAAGATGACGGACGACAGGGGTGATGTGCTGTCTGCTGGGTGAGCGGATGAGCAGTCGGGCAGCAGGGTTTTGAACATATTGCAGTTTGTGAAGGACAGTTGAGGGGAGACCATACAGGATGCTATTGCAGTAGTCTAGTCTGGAGGTGATATTGATTGATAATGCACGAATTAATGTCTCTGCTGCAGGGGTGGAAAGAAAGGGTCAAAGGCGTGCAATGTTTCGTTGATGAAAGAAGGATGTTTTTGTAACGTGGTTGATATGTGGTTTGAAAGAGAGTATAGGGTCCATATAAATTCCAAGATTTTTGACTAGGGGGGAGGGAGTGACAGAGTGGCCGTCAATGCAGAGTGTGAAGTTTGGTAGGTGGGGAGGCTGGATTTAGGACCGAAGATGATGATCTCCGATTTGTTACTGTTTAGTTTGAGCAAGTTTTGAGTCATCCAGTCTTTCTATTTGGATGACGTCATGATGGCGCTGCGGATAGCCGCCACGGTGAGTCGCTCTTTGTAACTTTGTCTTATTTTGTGTGTTTTCTGTGTCCTCTGCTGTCCATCCCAGATCACTTTTACCAGAGAAGCGCTGTTAAACATTGGACAGTCCTCTCCTGGTATTTTTTTCTCCTGTTCTCTCTGATCCAGACTGTTTGACGGAGATTTTAGCCGGAGCGGCGGTGCTATACAAGCTAGCACGTCGAAGACGACGCGGCAAACGCGCCAGAGCCCTCGTACAGCTGAGGCAGAGAGGGTTCCGTTCTGCCCTACCATCAATTCATCTGGCGAATGTCCGCTTCCTGGCGAACAAGATGGACGAACTGCTGCTCCTCACTTCAAGGAACACGGACTTCAGCAGATCCGCCGCGCTGTGCTTCGTTGAAACGTGGCTTGACTGACGCACCCCCCACCACGCCGTGGAGTTAACTTGGTTTCGGCTAATGCGTGCAGATCGCAGCGCGGAGCTCACCGGAAAATCAAAGGGAGGTGGTCTCTGTTTCTATATTAATGAACGTTGGTGTAATGATGTCACGGTGTTGAAAGAGTCTTGCAGCCCTCTCCGAGAAACACTTTTCATAAACTGCCGGCCGTTCTATTCACCACGGTAGTTCTCCTCGATCGTCATGGCGGCTGTTTACATTCCATCACACGCACGTGCGAGTGAAGCCATGCAGATCCTGGCTGACCAGGTGACAGACATGGAGAAACTTTTACTAAATTCACTAATCATTGTTCTGGGTGATTTTAACAGGGTGAACCTCGCACACGAACTCCCCAAATACAGACAGCACATAACATGTCCCACCAAAGGGGCACAGACACTAGACAACTGCGACACCGTAATTAAGGATGCATACCACTCTGTGGCTCGCGCAGCTTTAGGACTCTCAGACAACTGTCTAGTTCATCTGATCCTGGCCTACAGGCAGAAATTAAAAACTTCTAAGCCTGTGGTGAGGACTGTGAGGAAGTGGACAGTGGAGTCAAGGCACGACCTCCAAGCCTGCTTTCACTGCACCGATTGGGGAGTTTTTGAAGCTGCAACTTCAGACCTGCATGAACTCACTGACACGGTCACATCATCAGTTTTTGTGAGGATCTACGTATGTGTGCAGACTAAGACCTTCTGGACGTACAACAACGACAAACCTTGGTTTATACCGAACCTCAGGAGGCTGCGCAAAGTCAAGGAGGAGGCCTACAGGAGCGGCGATCGGGACCTGTTCAAGCAGAACAGAAACTCACTGAACTGAGAGGTCAGGAAAGCCAGGAGGTGTTACGGGGAGAGCCTAGAGAGACACCTCTCTGCCAATCCTGATCCCTCAACAGTGTGGAAAGGTCTGCAGAGCATCACGGGCTTCAAGAAACAAACCCCCTGTCATGTGGAGAGCCCAAGGCTTGCAAACCAGCTAAACAGGTTCTACTGTAGGTTTGAGTGGTCCTCCCACACAACAGGACCTCCTGCAGCACAATCAACATACTTACCTCCCCCCACAACCACTCTGTCCACACCTCCATCATCGTTTTCACCTACTCTCTCTCTTGCAGAGGCCGCGCCCACGCTCCAGATCCGCGAGGAAGAAGTGCGCCAGATGTTCCGGAGACAAAGATCAGGAAGGCACCGGGCCTAGACGGCGTGTCACCTTCCTGCTTGAAAGTCTGTGCTGAACAGCTGGTACCCACCTTTGCACGGATCTTCAACCGTTCCCTGGAGCTGTGTGAGGTGCCCTTGTGCTTCAAGAGCTCCACCATCGTTCCAGTGACCAAGAAGCCTGCCATCACAGATTTGAATGACTATAGACCTGTCGCTCTGACATCTGTGGTCATTAAATCTTTCGAGAGGTTAGTGTTAAACGGATGTCACGGGCCCCCTGCTTCACCCCCTCCAGTTTGCCTACCGGGCAAACAGGTCGGTGGATGATGCGGTCAACATGGGACTGCACTACATCCTGCACCACCTGGACACCCCAGGAACGTACGCCAGAATCCTGTTTTTGGAATTCTGCTCGGCGTCCAACACCATCGCTCCTGACATCCTCCAACAGAAGCTCATCCAGCTCGCGGTGCCTGCCTCCACCTGTCTGACACCCGGACCACCAATACTGGCGACCCTCAGGGGTGCGTCCTCTCCGCACTGCTCTTCTCTCTCTACACCAACGATTTCTCCTCAGGTGACTCTCCTGTGAAGCTCCTGAAGTATGCAGGTGACACCGCTCTCATCGGACTGATCCGGGACGGTGACGAGACTGCGTACAGACAAGAGGTGGAGCGGCTGGTCCACTGGTGCAGCCAAAACCACCTGGAGCTGAACCCACTCAAGACCGTGGAGATGACAGTGGACTTCAGGTGAGACCCTTCACCACTTTCACCCCTCACTATCCGCAGTAATACTATTCTCTCCACAGACACCTTCAAGTTCCTGGGAACCACACTCTCTCGGGACCTGAAATGGACCGGCCACATAGACTTTATCCGGAAGAGGGCCCAGCAGAGCCTGTTCTTCCTGAGACAGCTAAAGAAGTTCAACCTGCTGCGGGAGCTGCTGAAGACCTTCTACACTGCCATCATCCAGTCTGTTCTCTGCACCTCCATCACTGTCTCCATCATTCTCCAAACAAGACAAGCACAGACTGCAACGGACAATCAGGACTGCAGAAAAGATAATTGGAATCAATCTCCCATCTATCCAAGACTTGTACCTGTCCAGGACGAGGAATCGTGCAAGTAACATCTCTACAGACCCTTCTCACCCGGGTTGCAGTCTGTTAGAGTCTCTTAGAGTCTCCTGCTCTCCACAGCTTTTTTGAATTGTCTACACTATTGTACTATGTGTCCTCTCTGCATCAATTGCAGCCTGGTCATCCTGGAAGAGGGATCCTCCCATCTGTTGTCTCTTCTCAAGGTTTCTCATTTCCCCTAGTTGGAGTCTTGAGTTTTTCCTTGCCCTCCTGGGAGTTTAAGATCAGGGGATGTTTGAGAATATTTGTCATTTTTCATACGTCCTGAGTGTTGTTAGTCACCTAAATGTTGAACAGAGGTTGTGATGTACCAAAGTCAAATTCCGTGTTTGGCATGCTCAAACATAGTGAATAAAAATTCTTGAATCTTGATGTTTGTGAGGCAGCAAGTGAGGGTGGAGAGAATGGTAGGGGAAATGGTTTTAGTGGTGATGTAGAGTTGTGTATCGTCGGCGTAACACTGGAATTTGAGACCATGACGGCGGATGATGTGTCCAATGGGAAGCATGTACAGTGTGAAGAGAATGGGGCCCAGAACTGATCCTTGTGGGACTCCGTGTGCAACAGGGGTGGTGTGGGATTTGTGTTGGTCAATGGTGATGTAGTGACATTTGTCAGACAGGTAGGATTTGAACCAGGAGAGGGCGGTGTTGGTGATGCCGATGGATTCTAGACGGATGAAAATAATTGAGTGGTTTACTGTGTCAAAGTCAGCACTGAGGTCGAGGAGGAGGATGGTGAGAGAACCATAGTCACAGGAAGGCAGGAGATCATTTGTGACTTTAAGTAGGGCCGTTTCAGTGCTGTGGTGAGTACGGAAACTAGATTGGAATGGTTCATACAGGTTATTTGAGAGGAGGTGGGTCTTGAGCAGTGTTCCCTCTAATTTTTCAAGTGTCTGTCAAACACACCCTGTGCACAGTGTGTGCAACACCAGATTATATTAAATAAATAAATTAAATAAATAAATAAATAAATAATTGATCGGAAACCAGCTGATGGGGACAAGGACTGGGCGGACGAATTTAATTTGTTCTTCAACAGATTTGGTTCTGCCTTCCCCCCGCCCCTTCACCTCGCTTCACACCTCATTCTGCCACCTTCGACACTCCAGCCCCCCTGCCAGCTCATCAACCCCCTCTCACCCCCCCTCAAGTCACTCTTCTGTCTCCACTTCATCACCCCGGTCTTCCGACATTCCCCTCTCCTTTACAGATCTTTAGGTGAGAAGTCACCTCAGAAAGATCAAGGCAGTGAAGGCCCCGGGCCCAGACAGCATCTGTCCGAGACTGCTCAAGGAATGTGCGGACCAGCTGAGTGGCATGGTCATGTACCTATTCAACCTGAGCCTGAACAAGGTCCCAGAACTGTGGAAGACGTCCGGTGTGGTCCCCATACCGAAGGTGCCGCGCCCCAAGCAGCCTAACCAATTCAGGCCTATTGCCTTGACTTCCCACCTGATGAAGACTATGGAGAGGATCATCCTGGGTCACCTGCGTTCACTAGTGGGAGCGCAGCTGGACCCACTGCAGTTTGCTTACCGGCCTGGTGTTGGGGTGGACAATGCAGTGATTTATTTACTGCACAGAACACTGTTTCACCTGGAGGACAACAGGAGCACTGGGAGAATTATGTTCTTCAATTTCTCCAGCGCTTTTAACACCATCCAACCGTCACTGGTGAAGATGGAGAAGGCCGGTGAGGACCAGCGCCTGACTGCATGGACAACGGACTTCCTCACCGACTGGCCGCAGTATGTGAGGTTACATCGCTGTGAGTCCGACGTGATGCGCCCCAGGATACGGTGCTCTCTCCTTTCATTTTCACCCTGTTCACTTCAGACTTTACCCACGACACCGCTCACTGCCACATCCAGAAGTTCTCCGACGACACGGCCATTGTTGGATATGTCCCGGAGGTGAATGATCTGGATTATAGGGCGGTCATCAAGGACTTTGTCAGCTGGTGTGAGCTCAACCAGCTTCAACTGTACATCAGCAAGACGAAGGAGTTGATTGTGAGCTTCGGGAGGACAGCACCCATCTTCACTCCGGTGACCATCCAGGGATCGGACATTGAGGTAGTGGAGAACTACAAATTCCTGGGTGTCCGCCTTAACAACAAACTGGACTGGACTGATCACACCCACACCCGTACAAAAAGGGCCAGAGTCGCCTCCACCTGCTGAGGAGACTGAGGTCTTTCGGTGTGTGCAGGGCTCTCTTCTGGAGCTTTTATGACTCTGTGGTGGGCTCAGCCATCCTCTACACTGCGGTCTGCTGGGGTAGGGGCAGTACTGACCGGGACAGGGGGAGACTGAATAAGATGGTCAGAAGAGTGAGCTCTGTCCTGGGCTGTCCCCTGGACTCCATTGATGTTGTGGGTGAGAGGAGGACGTTGATTAAGCTTAAATCCATCATGGACAACACCTCTCACCCCCTCCATGAGATTGTGCAGTCACTGAGCAGCTCCTTTAGCGGCAGACTTTTGCACTCTCGGTGTAGGAAGGAACGGTTCCGCAGGTCCTTCATTCCCTCTGCTGTCAGACTTTACAACATGCATGGCACCTGATAAAATGAATGTGTTTCTATGTCTCTACTCGCAGCACTTGTGTTTGTCCTTGTCTGTTATTTAATTGCACTCATATGCGCTGCTGTGACAAGTGAATTTCCCCGCTGTGGAATGAATAAAGTTCAATCAATCAATCAATCAATCAATCAATCAATCAATCAATCAATCAATCAATCGAACAAACAAATGAAAATAAATGAATAAATAAATGAATAAATAAATAAATAAATAAATAACAACACAACACAATACAATACAATAATACTGTAAATGAGAACTTTAACTTGCTCGTGGTCAGATTTTGTTTTGTGTGACAGCTCGTTCCTTTTTTGTCGGTCTATTGCACTATCTCACAATAATGTACCGATCTCCCGTCCCATCTTGAGTCTTTGTACAATTCCAACAGCTTTAATGACATTTCTGCTGAATGTGATGCTTGAGGTAGTCCAACTTCCATTCCTTCCATATTTTTGCCTCTGTAAACTCGCCCGCCACTTTGGCTTCACTGCATATTTGGCAGAGACCTTTCTCATTCGAAAAAGAGAAAATCTCACTCAGTTTCACCGTTTCCTCTTGTACTTGCACACACTCCGACAGCCAGTCAATCTTAAAAGAACTAACGCATCTTATTTATTTTGGCTTGGCGAGTGGATGTGTCGCTGCTCATTTGTTTCGCCATGATTAGCTAATTTAGCATTTGCATCGCTTGACTGTCGCCGCGCTGTCATTAGCTCGCTAACCTGCACGTCACGGATGAGCAGGACACATGTTCAGGCACTGTCAATCCTATGACTGGCTATGTAGCGTAAGTAAACCATATCATTGGCTGGACACCTGATAGCGGGGGAACAGATGATGAAAAGAATGTGGGTCTAGGTTGTGGGGTAGTAGAGGGGATGATGCGAGTTGATGGTAGATTTTTTCTATTTTAGAGTTGAAAAATGACAAAAGTGTGTCACATTTCTCTGGGGTGAATGATGATGAAGTGTTGTCGTGGGCTTTGAGGAGTTTGTTTATGGTTGAAAACAGGGAACGTGGGCTTGAAGAACCAGAGTGGATGATACCAGAGTAATTAGATGAGCGGGCTTTGTTAAGGGCTGATTTATAATGATGCATAAGGTCTTTGTCAGCAAGGACATCTACTGTGAGACCGGGTTTCTTGCATAATCGTTCTAGCTGTCGAAGTTGTTTCTTAAGTTTATGAAGTTCTCGGTTGAACCAGGGTGCTGAGTGGGTAAAGGTGACTGTTTTGGTTTTCAGAGGAGCTTCTGTGTTGAGGGAGGTAGACAGAATGTTTTAAGTGTTGACAAGATCTGTGGGGGTTGTTTTTTTTTTTTTTTTTTGGGGGGGGGGGCGGAAAGTGTTTTTGATATGCAGGTGGAGAGAGTGTCTGGGCAGATGGACTTGAGGTTGTGAAAGATGATTGTGCAGTTTTGTTTTGGTTCAGGGGTGGAGGTATCAATGTCACATAAGATGGCTAAATGGTCAGATATGGTGAGATTGAAGCTAGAAATATTGTGGATGTGGAGGCCATTGCAGCAGACCAGGTCTAGGGTGCGTCCATGCTTGTGGGTAGGGAAGGTAATGTGTTGAGTGAAGCCGGAGCAATTGAGAAAATCCACGAAGTCCATAGAATGTTTATAGTCTAGAGAAGGGGGAAGCGCGGGAACGAGCCGGCGAACCTCGGCCGGCGTGTAATGGAGAACCATGACGGACGCGGAGAAGTAGCAGATCCTGGAGATGAGTGGAGGTGTTTTGCCTCAGCCGAAAGCCAGATGGTGAAGAAGGGCGAGCAGCAACAGCGGTGGCCCCGACGGCGGCGCGCCGGGCCCGGCGCTGGGGGCAGGCAGCTGTGGCAGCGCCGGCCGGCGAAGCGCCCACCCGTGTCCAGGTAGCGTCGATGGCTTCCACGCCGAACCTCACAACATCGGCAAGTCCAGCCAGCACACAGCACACACAGATCCCGCAGGGGGTTCTGAAGCTGTAACCTAACTTTTTCGGCGGGTAATCCGGTTTGAGATCGAGATAGAAGTCGGAGCAGCAGAAGTTGGAGCAGAGAGAAGCGGCAGCCAGGTGCGGCAGCCAGGTGCATCAGCATCCTCACACATGCCCAATCAAGATGCACATCAACCAGGCAATCTCAGTGGAGCTTTCAGCTCCTATGCATAACGTATTCAGATTTAAAAGACCTAAAGCCTACCCCATATAACAGCAAAACATGTCATTGTCAGATTACTGGAACATTATTTAGATTATTAGAACTCCTGTCCATACAAGAAACATGACAATGCTGATGTATCCCCAATGACAAATGGCCAGGGATCAAATTACGTGTGAACACTAAAGTAAAAATTTGCAAATCAAGTGGTAAAGAAATGCAACTTGCTTCTAAAAGATAAATAAAGAAATAAAAATTGCTTCTAAAAGATAAATAGAGAATTGGAATGTGCTGTGCTCGTGTGTGTGGGCGGGGACCGGCTTCATGATTGATTGCAGGAAATGGCCAGCCTGTGATGAATCATTTATGCCCCCCGCCCCCCTGTGCCTATGTGTGTGTCTATGTGTTAAAATGATGAAGTTGGCTAAATTTGTTTTCAAAGAAATTTGCTGGACTGTGGTATTTTCGATTTGCACCGCAAAACGGAAACAATTTTGAAAAAGAAAAAAGAGAGGAAAAGAAAGACATTTGTTTGTGGGCCACACTAGTGCACATTAGTGTCTCGCCCTTATGAGAACTTTGAGAGAAAGAGAGAACATGCTTTTGTGGAATTGGATGAAGCAAAATTGTGAATTTAAGACATTGATTGCAATGCTAAATTTAAGAGGAATAATGATAATAGGAATAATTGATTGAGTTAAATCCGAGAGATTGAGTTGGCTAAATTTAAAAAAACGAAGAAAAAAAATTCAAATTTATTTGCCAGCAAATTATTTTGTGTTGTTTTTTTTTAAGATTGGTGATTGTTTTATCAAGAACCTTGGGAAAAATTACGATAAGGAACGTGAGTTGAGAATGATATATGAATGTTGTGTGATGAGCTTGAAGAGAGTGGGACCAATATGTGATGCAAAGGCTCCTTTTTGGAGAATGTGTGAGATGCAAATGAGCAAGGATGAATGATTGACTGGATGAAAGGAAAATACAGGATGAACGGTTGAAGTTGTTGGAGACTACAATGGAAAATTAGTAGAACAACTTTGAAGGAAGACTGATTTTGAGCAAGTTAAATGCTAAGGAAAAAGAGGGTTGATTTTGGATTGATATATAACTGGAGGAAAAAATAGGAAGAAAAAATAAAAATTGGAGAACCAGTGACACATGCAGAAGATGTGTGAACTGGGAAACTGAAAAGTGTTTTGGAAAAAAAAAGGTCAAATTAAATGATGATGGAATCATATGTAGTAAAGAACACATCCTTCCCAAAAGTTTGTCTTAGTGATACTGGACAAGGTGTGAGGCATGGGCGTCGCCAAGCCTCAAAAGGTGGGAGAGTGTAGGAGAGGTAGTGGAAGATAGCAATAATACAACACTTTACGACATGGATGGATTCTCTAATACATTTGGCGTCATACCATTAAGTTAAATTGTTCTCAAACTTTTCAAACTTTTGCTGTAAACATTCGGAAGATAATTGAAAAGTGACTAAAGAAGCTGTGAGGAAGTGATGTAGCTATTGGAAAGGCACGCGCTTATGCCCTTTCCTGACTAATCAACATTTTTTTGACTGATGAGGAGGAGGAATTAGCTGAGCTTCCTGAAAAACTGTAGACAAAGGGCACATCTGATGTAGGACTTTTAATGTCCATCCCCGGGGTACAGATGAAACCAAGATCAGAGTGGCATCCAAAAGTTAAACAATATCCTTTAAAACAGGAGGCAATAAATTGTATTGCCACTGTTATAAACGAGCTTTTGACAGGAGGAATCATTAGAAAGTGCTCAGACTCTCCTTGCAAACACTCCTATTTTTCCAGTTCAAAAGGCCAATGAATTTGAGCAGTGAATGATGCAGTACAGACAAGAGCATCAATTCTGCCCGATCCACCCACAATTCTGAACACTTTGAAACCTAACCAGAAATTTTTCTTAGTAATTGATCTTAGCAATGCATTTTTCTGTGCCTATTCACACCATAGGCACAGACAAAGTCTCAAACAAAAACAGATTAGCAAACAGAATTGCAAAGGCATCAGCAGCAGGGAAACATGGCCATGAAAATGATTTAATAGATTCGAAGGACAACTCATATAAATAATTATACTGATAGACGTTGTTAGTATAGGCCTCTTGGGCACATGTGATTAGCTAGGTAGCTTGAGCTATGCCGTTATATCGCTGTAACCCTTCTCTTGTTTCATTAGCTTTCTCTTCTCTATGACACTCTTTGCACATATGTAGAAGTCGCTCTCAGTCAAGACTACAAGGTCACACATTATAACACAGGCTAGGCAGAGTCGCCTCCTTGCAGGAAGGCGGCCCAGAGTAGTATAAGAGCAGGAACCTTGGCGCTGGGAGTTAGACCTTCTTCCGCATCTCGCAGAAAGGGCTCCACAGCTGTGCATCGATCATTCTGGCATACATTAAATAGTTAAACTGTGAAGGCTGCCTCTTGGTAATTACTGTTAGCATATCGAGCATTAAAGATGAAGAACTGGGAACGAACCTAACAGATGGTGCCGTGACTGTTTTTCGACATCACACCATCCCCGCGGAAATTTCAACAATTCAACTGGGCCCAAAAATAAGGTGAGCAGAATACCTTCTTTTTGATAAGAAAACTTTTTGCCCTATGGGTGTAGATTATTGAAATTTCTGAGAACGAGGATTGCGTTTTATGGTTAAATATCTGCTATAAACTACTAAAAATATTGAAGTAATGAAAAAATAGTGTGAGTTGTGGTAAATGCCAGAATTATCTAAGTTTATGTTCTTTTGAAAGCGCTTGTGATCTGTGTGTGGGATTATGAAAGGCCACTGTGTGGGGTCTGGTAAAGTTCTGTGTTCTGAGTCTGGTAAAGTTCTGAGCTTTGTGTCCACTGTGTGAGGTCACGGAGGGCCACTGTGTGGGGTCTGGTTAAGTTAAAAGAGCTCTGTGTCCAATGTGTGGGGTCACAAAAGGTCACTGTGTGGGACCTGGTTACGTGCGTTGAAAAAAAAAAACAAAAAACAAACGCTTGTGACCACTGTGTGAGGTCATGGATGACCGTTTTAGGTCTTGCTAAATTGAAAGAGCTCTGTGGCCACTTAATGACGTCAAAATCACGTACTTTCTTTTGAAATTGCTGTGGTGATTGTAACGTCCTAAGTGACCTTGTGGGGTTTATAATTAACCGCTAGCCAATTTACTGCTGAGTTTTGTTGCTCTGTGGTTGCTCTGGTGGTTGTGAGTTCATAATTGACCACTGTGTTCGGCCGATACATTTCAATTCATGGATGTTTTTTTTTTTTATTATTATTTGTCCAGTGAAATTATCATGATATGAGACTTTGTTTTGTCTAGAAAAAATATTGTTACTTTGATGTAAATTTTGAGGGAAAGAATTGGGGAATAGTGTATGGGAGATGGCAAGTGCAGTCGGAGAAGAAAAATAAATAAATAAATAAAATGGCGGTGAAAAATAGAGGAGTGACAGAAGGTGGAAAGAGAACGCTAGGGGAGAAAATTGATGTTGTGAGATTCTTAAAATTAAATTATCCCCATGAATACCAGAAAACATATGAAGAAAAGTGCCAGATTTGGACACATAAATTGTTAGAGTTGGTAGGGTTTGGTCCCCTAGAGGGGGAACTCCCAAATAAGGAGGCCAGAAGGGCAATTTTAAGGGATTTAAGAACCAAAGAACAATTGGCTATCAATGAGATGGTCACTGCAAATTAAGGTGATCGAGGTAAAAAACAAAAGAGGGTCGGAAACATACAGGATTTGATCAGATTTTGTCGGGATGTGTTTACACATCCAGATTTTTGTGAGGGGGATGAAATTGAAAGTAAGCGTGAAGCTTCTGCTCAACAGAGGAAAGGGCAGATAGTTGGTAGAAGTAACTGTCAAAATATTGCACAGCGTGGCCCTGAGGTGCAGAAGGCCCAGGGTCATTCACTTGTTGATGTGATGCAGGCACCTGTGATTGACATTAAGCAAGGGACTCTGACGTGTGAGATAGAAGGCCCAATGACTACGGTGTGGGGCCAAGGGAAATACAAAGATGTGCTGTCCGCCTGATCTGAAACTACGCCATCTAAGTGACAAAGTGAGAGAGTTGACCAAAGAAAAGGGGGGTGGAAGGCCCTGCATTGGGCTAAATGACAATGACGAGGGACCACATTGTATGGCGCTGGATGAACCGTTTGTCGAGGATTTAGTAACGGTCGCAGGCAACATAGATTGTGGCGATGATAATACCATTCCTCTCCAAAAAGGAGATATTTACAAAATTGTGGCAGAAGAAGGTACATCGGATGAGAACGTGTTTGTGGTACAGGATGTAATAACAGACGAGATGGGCCGGGCATCTGCCGATTGTTTTGTGCCATTGAAACAACCAGATAAGACTTATACAGACACCACTAGTATGCCATTAAAACAACAAAAATGTGATAAGGGACGGCCTAGCACTGGGTTCACTGCATGTCCTTCATCGTCCATGAAGCCAAGCATGCCTGATGCCTACAGAAGTGAACCTTCGGTATCCAACACACGTGCATCACGGGTTGTTACTAGAGCAATGAATGCGAAAAGAGATGGTGACCAAAACAGGTATTTCCAAGCCCCATTAGCGGAAGCCACTGATAGGACGGTCAGAATAATTTCTAGACAATAAAATCCTCTTTCGTTGACTGAAGCTAATATTTTAGAACTTCGGAAGGAGGAACAAAATGGGCTGCGGCTTTTTGTAAACTGGTCCTGCCTACGAACGCTGCACTGGGAGATGTATGTATATGTCTTTTAGCGCATTTGACACCGGGAGATTTGCAGATTCTTGAGAGGCAGGCTAACACTGCAGATTTGAGTGACAGTAACCCTTTCTCCCCCATTTCTCAACGTGTGTGGGATGCACTTTATTTGATGTACCCTTCCAGGCCCTCTACCAAGGCTATGGGTGAAGTACGGCGTGAGAAGGGAGAAAACCCTGCCAAGTATTTTGAACGTGTTCGCCTCTTATGGGAGGCTGAGATGGGTGAATATCAGTTGTCGGGCACACTACAGTCTCTGATGAAGCAAGCAATTTACAAAACCCAACCAAAAAAGATAAAGGATGCATTGTGGACCCAGACTCATTGTCTCTGGAGAGCTTGGGAAAGCATTTGTGCCATTTTTTAAACCGCTGTGATAAGAGGCAGGAGGAAGAAAATAAACAGAATGAGGACCTTGATCGAGAAATAAAAAACATGCAGCTGTGAGTGTTGAAGGAACAACTTGAGAAAAAAGAAAAGGATGGTTCAAGATTGCAATTGACACAAACTGAGGATCAGCAAATTAACTCTTTTTACTATAATGGCCAGGGGAGCTGTGTGCAGGGCCGTGGGAAAAGCAGAGGTAAAACTTCAAACAACAGGAATCAATTTATGTATATTACAATCCATATCAAAACTACCAATGTTTTTAATCAGTATGGACACATAGCTCGAAACTGTTTTAGATTTATATCACAGGCTAGTTCACTGCCATTATTTCAACAGACAACCTTGGCACTGTCCCCACCAAAACCACTACCAGCATTGACATATGGGGAACCCCAAAATAATGCAGGTCATACATACTATCAGCCACCGAACCCACATTTTTTGCCTCCAGCGCAGAATAGTCAACCATAAATAAATCGAGTTGAATATCCCTAATAGGGATGCTGGGACTCCACTGAGAAGGGTGAACCATCCATTTAAACCTTTAAAGAATTGACACTTATGAGCTATAACATTAAAATTGCATAGTTTGATTGCATTTTTATCTTCTGTTCATGTGAAAGTCACGGACAATAATAGGTAAAGTAACAACTCTGTTACAGGTAACTAAAGATTGTATTGTTATTTTTGTCTTAAATTGCATAGGGTGTGGAATTAAACAAATCCTACTTCTTTCCACTCCTTTTTAGACAAGTAAACTCAATTTGTGTAGTATATTGTATACTGTTTGTACCTAGCATTTCTACAAAGTCATAGTTGACGTGATTTTCACCTTGTTTTTATCGTATTTTTTAGTTTTTCATTTGGTTGATTTATGTATAGTTTACATGTTTGAAACAAACATATTAATTCCCCTCCCCTTTCACACACCCTAACTGTGCTTCTCTCTGTTTTCTTTTAGCTGATATGTATGTTTTGTCAACAAGATGTATTTTATTTTATTTCCTCTAGCTGTTGGTATTTTATTTGAATAACATTCCATTTGTTATGATTCCATTGGTGACAATAAAGGTCAATAAAGCAGATTATTAACCCCATAAGAAATCAATGAAGTCATAGTAGCATCATTCAGCAAATCTTTTGCGGAACTGATGAGTGATCAGTTAAGGACTTTCTCATGACATAAGCACTGGCCACTGATATACTGTATCTCCTGATAAGACCTGATACATTTTAATATTAATTTGTCCTATTGAAACCAATTCACATACAGTTACTATACAGGGTCCATGTATCTAATACTACTCAAAAGTATTCAAAGCATTTGTATTTTTCTTGTCTCTCGTTCATTCATTCGCATATTTCTATTTCCCTATTACTATTTACCGGCTAAATATTGTTGTTCAGTTCACAAAGACAACTGCTTGACCGATTGGTCACATTAGATGATATAGATTGTGGGGGCTCAGTTTTCGCGGCATAAGTTGGTTATCTGTGAGGAAAAAAAAGAGATATGTGTAATGTCGTTATAGATTTGACAAATTATTTACCGATGTGGAGTTTTGTTTTATGTAACTGTTCATCTTGAACAGATACAGAATATTGTTTGAATTGTGGATGTGTCGAATTCCCCCTCCGTGAGTCGTCACCTTATCGTGGTGGAGGGGTTTGCGTGCCGCTATGATCCTCGGAGCCATGTTGTCTGGGGCTTCATGCCCCTGGTAGGGTCACCCATGGCAAATGGGTCCGAGGTGAGGGGCCAGACAAAGCACGGCTCACAAGCCCCTTATGATGAATAAAATAAATGGATTGCGTTTTCCCTCGCCCGAACGTGGGTCACCGGCCTGGAGGCGGGGCTCGAAGGCGAGCGTCTGGTGGCTGGGCCTTCACCCATGAGGCCCGGCCGGGCACAGCCCGAAAAGGAAACGTGGGTACCCCTTCCCATGGGCTCACCACCTGTGGGAGGGGCCAAGAGGTCGGGTGCAGTGTAAGCTGGGCGGCGGCCAAAGGTAAGGTAGGGACCTTGGCGGTCTGATCCCCGGCTGCAGAAGCTGGCTCTTGGGACATGGAATGTCACCTCTCTGGCTGGAAAGGAGCCCGAGCTGGTGTGCGAGGCAGAAAAGGTCCGAATAGACATAGTCGGACTTGCCTCCACGCACAGTTTGGGTTCCGGTACAAACCCTCTCGAGAGGGGCTGGACTCTCTTCCACTCTGGAGTTGGCCACGGTGAGAGGCGTCGAGCAGGTGTGGGTATACTTATTGCCCCCCGGCTGAGCGCCTGCACATTGGGGTTCACCCCGGTGAACGAGAGGGTAGCCTCCTTCCGCCTTCGGGTGGGGGGACGGGTCCTGACAGTTTTTGTGTCTATGCACCAAACGGCAGCTCAGAGTACCCACCCTTCTTGGGGTCCCTGGAGGAAGTGCTGGAGAGCGCTCCTTCCGGGGACCCCATCGTTCTACTGGGTGACTTCAATGTTCACGTGGGCAATGACAGTGAGACCTGGAAGGGCGTGATTAGAAGGAACGACCCCCGCCGATCTGAACCCGAGCGGTGTTCTATTATTGGACTTCTGTGCTCGACACGGATTTTCTATAATGAACACCATGTTCAAACATAAGGGTGTCCATGTGTGAACTTGGCACCAGGACACCCTAGGCCGCAGTTCGATGATCGACTTTGTAGTTGTGTCATCGGATTTGCGGCCGCATGTTTTAGACACTCGGGCAAAGAGAGGGGCGGAGCTGTCAACTGATCACCACCTGGTGGTGGGTTGGCTCCGATGGTCGGGGAAGATGCCGGTCCGACCGGGCAGACTCAAACGCTCTGTGAGGGTCTGCTGGGAACGTCTGGCAGAATCCCCTGTAAGGAAGAGGTTCAACTCCCACCTCCGGCAGAGCTTTTCCCACGTCCGAGTGGACCATGTTCCGTGCCTCCATTGTTGAGGCGGCCGACTGGAGCTGTGGCCGTAATGTTGTTGGTGCCTGTCGTGGCGGCAATCCCTGAACCCGCTGGTGGACACCGGCGGTAAGGGATGCTGTCAAGCTGAAGAAGGAGTCCCATCGGGCCATTTTGGCCTGCGGGACTCCGGAGGCAGCTGACAGGTAGCGGATGGCCAAGCGGAACGCGGCTTCGCCGGTTGCTGAGGCAAAAACCCGGGTGTGGGAGGAGTTTGGCGAGGCCATGGAGAATGACTTCTGAACGGCTTCGAGGAAATTCTGGTCCACCATCCGGCGTCTCAGGAGGGGGAAGCAGTGCAACGTCAACTCTGTTTACAGTGGGGATGGCGTGCTGCTGACCTCGACTCGGGACGCCGTGAGTCGGTGGGGAGAATACTTCAAAGACCTCCTCAACTCGCCAATCTCTGGGGTCGAAGTCACTGAGGTAGTTAAAAAACTCCTCGGTGGCAAGGCCGCGGGGGTGGATGTGATCCGCCCGGAGTTCTTAAGGGCTCTGGATGTTGTGGGGCTGCCATGGCTGACACGCCTCTACAACATCGCGTGGACATCGGGGACAGTACCTCTGGATTGGCAGACTGGGGTGGTGGTTCCTCTCTTTAAGAAGGGGGACCGGAGGGTGTGTTCCAATTACAGGGGAATCACACTCCTCAGCCTCCCTGGTACGGTCTATTCAGGGGTGCTGGAGAGGAGGGTTCGTCGGGAGGTCGAACCTTGGATTCAGGAGGAGCAGTGTGGCTTTCATCCTGGCCGTGGAACAGTGGACCAGCTCTACACCCTCAGCAGGATCCTCGAGGGTGCATGGGAGTTCACCCAACCAGTCCACATGTGTTTTGTTGACTTGGAGAAGGCGTTCGACCGTGTCCCTCGGGAGGATCTGTGGAGGGTGCTTCGGGAGTACGGGGTGCCGAACCAACTGATAAGGGTGGTTCGGTCCCTGTATCACCGATGCCAGAGTTTGGTCCGCATTTCCGGCAGTAAGTCGGATTCGTTCCCAGTGAGGGTTGGACTCCGCCAAGGCTGCCCTTTGTCACCAATTATTTTCATAATTTTTATGGACAGAATTTTTAGGTGCACCTGAGGCGTTGAGGGGTTCTGGTTTGGGGACCTCAGCATTGCGTCTCTGCTTTTTGCAGACAACGTGGTGCTGTTGGCTTCTTCAGGCCGTGATCTCCAGCTCTCACTGGAGCGGTTCGTAGCCGAGTGTGAAGCGGTCGGGATGAGGGTCAGCACCTCCATGGTCCTCGATCGAAAAAGGGTGGAATGCCCTCTCCGGATCGGGGATGAGATCCTTTCCAAAGTGGAGGAGTTTAAGTATCTTGGGGTCTTGTTCACAAGTGAGGGGAGGATGGAGCGCGAGATCGACAGGTGGATCGGTGCAGCGTCGGCAGTGCAGACTCTGTACCGGTCCGTCGTGGTAAAGCGAGAGCTGAGCCAAAAGGCAAAGCTCTCGATTTACCGGTCGATTTACGCTCCTATCCTCACCTATGGTCACGAGCTATGGGTCGTGACCGAAAGAACGAGATCCCGGATACAAGCGGCCGAAATGAGTTTTGTCCGCGGGATGTCCGGGCTCTCTCTTAGAGATAGGGTGAGAAGCTCGGGCATCTCATCAGGATGCCTCCTGGACGCCTCCCTGGGGAGGTGTTCCGGGCATGTCCCACCGGTAGGAGACCCCGGGGACGATCCAGGATGCGCTAGAGAGACTATGTTTCTCAGCTGGTTTGGGAACGGCTGAAATGGCTGGGGAGAGGGAAGTCTGGGAGTACCTCCTGAAGCTGCTGCCCCCGCGACCCGACCCCGGATAAGCGGAAGAAGATGGATGGATGGATGGATGGATGGATGGATGGATGGATGGATGGATGGATGGATGAATGTGTTGAATTCGCTGACATTAATTGACTTAGCAGAAATGGGACTAAATACCATTTTGAGAAAACATTAATTCTTGAGTCTGCAATTTTTCTTTTTCTTTTTCTTTTTTTGTTGTGATTTTAACGATGGGGGGATCAAGTAATATATTGTGCAGGAGTTTGTTTTCTTTGGAGCCTGTCACGTCTTGTCCCCAACTGCTCCACTATGTGTTTGTTGTCTTGGTTTCTGTCTGTGTGCTCGCCCCTCCCCTCCTGTGTGCCCATGATCAGTGTGATTATTCCCACCTGCCTCTCGTTACCTGTCGTGTATATCAGTCCTGTCTGCCCCTCACTACCGGTCGGATCATTGTTGTGTGTTCATGTCATGATGTCTTTTGGTTCCTGTTCCTGTCATTGGTAATGTCACCCTGTCTTTTTGTTTCACGTCTTTTTGGTCAGTCACGTTGTTAGGTTTTGTTAAGTCATGTCAGTTGCCGAGTCTGTTAGTTTGTGTTCTTCAATAAACCCTGGTCCAAGCTGCACTTGGTCGTCCTGCTCCATGCTCCACCCGATCGTGACAGAGCCGTGTTTTGGAATTTAATATTTTCATATTTCCGGTTTGAACTGATAAGTTCTCTGTCCACGTTTTAAAATCTTTGAGTCAGTGAAACACTGGAGCAACTCATGAGGGTATGGTAAGTAACAAAATAAAAAGCATTTAAGTATTATAGGGGAGATGAAGGTTTATGTGTTTACCAGCTGATAACTACCTTGAATATAATACCATTTGTTATTTGACATCTACAACTTGTAACTTGTAATTGTGATTTATAAGGATATAATTTTTATAACATGCCGGGTTGCTAACAAGGTCATCTCTGAGTTTTGACGTCACAGATACAGCATTATCAGCCGTGTCCAGGAGGAACCAGAGAAGCTACGTCACAGAGACTGGAAAGGAATAATCCTCTGAAAACAACAATAAAGTTTGGCAGACGCCAGTTGAATTAAACATGTGGTACCACCAATTTGGGTGAAAATGAGGCAGACGCGCCACGAAAGGGGTTACAGTGAGGGATTGGCCACACCTATATGAGCGTATGAAGGTGGATGCAATCGGAGTATGCAACGGGCCCTAGAAATAACTCGAATAGGGGGTACTGACAAGCCCTTTTTACCCCTAGAGATGCAATGAGCTAACAGGCCTAATCAACCTGAGCTCTCATTGCACTCATGGGGACTGATCTTATATTTTTCTCTTTAGAAACACAATTGAACAATAAAATAATCCATTCTGAGAATGAATCTTTGTCGTTATACCCAAAAATAAGTGTTTTGGAGGGGAGGTCATTTACTCCATTAGTCCTGCAAGCGACACTCCTTTGGTTTCCTACCCAGAGATAATGACTAGGGCGGTTGAAAGTCCGGCATCTGCCTTACATCCTCCAATGATAACCTCCAGGTATAGGTTTGTATAATTAACAATCAGCAGGACAAGTAAACTTCAAATTTATTATTGGTGAAATTCATAATTTCTAATTTTATTGACAGATTTGCTGGATTCTAAGGAAAAAAGGTATTGTTCATTGCTAATTGAAGAAAGTGGAGTTTCTCATTATCTGAAGTTAGAGAATAAAACCGGAAAACAAAGTCTTTGGAAAATTGTAAATGTTTGACAATGTGGATGTGATATTTTTGGTTTATTTTTCTTTTTTTTTAACATTTGCTTGCGTGTATTTTTGTATGTAGTATGTATATATTTTCTGATGTTAATTTTTACTGTTCTATAATATGACTCCCGCATTGGAGTTTCACTGTTGGGGTCTGTCGTATAAATTAAAATCATGCTCTGGTGTGTCTAACTCGTTTACTGACATGTTGGATAAGTGGTTCGGTAAGTGGTAAGGGGTAGTCACTAGTGTACATTTTCTGGTGGGCTGGTCTTGGAAGAGTTTGTGTTTTGTGGTTGTTGCTGTGTTCCTTGCATTAGGTTCTTGATCATTGGACCTGTCGAGCGTGCAGTGGGGAATCATGGAAGGCCCCCACCATACCGGGCTGTCCAGTGGGGCAGGCACGGGATTTTTGCCGGTCCCTGTGGTTCCCGGATTGGAGGATGTGGTCGAGGAGGAGGACGTTGTGTGATTAGTAAGATGTAGGGTCCACGATAATTGATGATGAATATATAGTTATTTTATTTGCTCATGTGCTACAAAGGTTTCACCGCTTGCACCAGGTACACCAATAATTGACAAACACCCATTACATTACAGGCACACTTATGGTGTATTAGTTAGATTCTTCCATTCTGTACTGCACCACACTAGTGGCCTCTGAAGTTAGTGGCAACTCAATGAAAGGTCAGAGGGGGGCGGACCTGATGGTAAGAGCCTTGCCGTGTAGGGGACCACACGCACATATAGGATGCTCTTCGAGACTGCTTTGACACAACTGACTGGGAAATGTTTAAGCAGGCAGCCACTTGCAACAATCAGACGGACATAGAGGAGTATACTGACTCTGTTTCCTCTTACATCACGAAGTGCATTGATAATGTGACCCACACAAAATACATCGTCACTCGGGCTAACTGGAAACCATGGCTGTCCTCAGGCTGCTGAGGGCCAGAGACAAAGCCTTCAGAGCTAGGGATGAGGCTGGTGTCAGGAATGAGTTGAGCCAGGGCGACCAAATGCAGCTTGAACCAGGATTTATTGCAGGGAAAAGGAGTTGGAAGGGAGGCAGGTGGAGAACCGACGACACAGACGGGAGGGAGACTCACGGCCAGCAAAACAGACAGACTGACCGACATGAAGTCCCCTTGGACAAGGTTAAAATTCTGACCGTGAGCCTTCAGACAGACCGAGGGAAAACCAGATGACAAGAACAGGAACACTGGGCACGAACAGGAATGGACACAACAGTAGACACCGGCAGGGAGAAACACACGGGCAGGGCTTAAATATACAGGGTAACAAGAGGAAGCAGGTGACAGACATTACGGTAACGAAAGGGGTGTGGCCGAGCGAAGTGCAGGCCGAGCGTGCTGTGGCACGGGCGTGACAGTACCCCCCCCCCCCCACAAGGGACGGCTCCCGACGTCCCAAAAAAGAAAAAGGCATTCTCTTGCGAGATTACCGCCCACTTCAAAGACAGCAGGGACGCACGGAGCCTATGGCAAGGCATTCAGACCATCACGGACTACAAGCCCGCGCCGCTGAGCTGTGAGGGCAACATCCCTCTGCTCAGTGATCTGAACCACTTCTTTGCTCGCTTCGACACTCAGAACAGCACTTGGCTGCATCACGTCCTGTACTTTTTCGCTATATTCTAACTGTCTGCTGTATGCGCACTTGCTCCATTTTTGCTCCTCTTATTTATTATGTTATTTGTTTATTTATTATTTATTCATCGCTCTTATTTATTCATTGTTTGTGCCTTCTTGTTTTTACTTTTTGTGCTGTTTACTTGTATGTATATTGTGTGCTATGTCTTGTCACCGTGGGATAGTGGGAAACGTAATTTCGATCTCTGTGTGTCTTGACGTGAAGAAACTGGCAATAAAGCAGACTTTGACTTTGACTTTTGCACACACAAACAGGGGGTGGGAGGAACTGGCAGTTTAGGCCAGTTCAACAGGGGGAGCCACATATTTTTTATCAAAAGCTCAAGTTTCGTTTGAGTGACCAGTAAGGTCACTCAAACAGGCGGATTGTTAGAATAGGCCTCTTGGGCACATGTGATTAGCTAGGTAGCTTGGGCTATGCCGTTATATCGCTGTAACCCTTCTCTTGCTTCATTAGCTTTCTCTTCTCTATGACACTCTTTGCACATATGTAGAAGTTGCTCTCAGTTAAGACTACAAGGTCACACATTATAACACAGGCTAGGCAGAATCGCTCCTTGCAGGAAGGCGGCTCAGAGTAGTATAAGAGCAGGAACCTTGGCGCTGGGAGTTTGACCTTCTTCCGCATCTCGCAGAAAGGGCTCCATAGCTGTGCATCGATTATTCTGGCATACATTAAATAGTTAAACTGTGAAGGCTGCCTCTTGGTAATTACTGTAAGCATATCGATCATTAAAGATGAAGAACTGGGTACGAACCTAATAACGTGCAGAACAATGCTCCATTATTGGAAAAGCAAATGTGTACGACAAAAAGGTGCAATAATGGATAAAGATGATATCTGCCACATCAATAACAAACCGGTTTTACCAAAATTACTTTTTAAGGCAACAGCAATTGCGACACGTCATGCGTCAACAGGAGGGATGAGTCCCACAACAATGGGATTTCTTTTCATAGCTACTCTCTGGCACCTGGTGGCAACGGCTGTTGAAATGTGTGTCTCCTGTGCTTGTTGTGCTGGTATTTGCTTATTTACGATCTATGTTTGAAGTCTGCTGTGACAAGGTCTGTGTCTTCTACCGTAGCACAGGTACAAGTATAATGTATCAGGCATGTCAGATGTGATGTCTAATACATACTGCAGAAAGAAGATTGTGATGATGCTGGTTAGCCAAACAGCGATGGGTACAATGATGTAATGTTTTTTTTAATTTTCATATTTTTTTATTTTGTTGATATACAGGAGGGAAATGTTAGGGTTGACAATTTCTCCTGATCGTTTGATTATGTTTGAATGTAGACTGTATTGATTAACAAGTTGCTGAGGGGAACAATCATACTTCTTCTGTTCCCACAACATTGTAAAACAAAGTGCTAAGACGCCTGCACTGAATGACCAGCTACAGAGGAAGAAATCAAACTTAATCCGTTCCTACAAAGTACTCAGACCCCCTGCTCTGATTTGACCAGCTGCCAGGGCTTCAACAAACCTGTCACTATCACCACCACCCTGCAATAAATATTCCCTTGCAAGAGGCCGAAGTCAGACAGCTTTCAAGTGCCTCTGTACCACACAGCGTGCTGGTGGCTTCTTCGCTTGCAAGCGTATAGTGGTCAAACTGTCTCACGTGTGGTTCTTGCAAAAAAGTTAGCAGGGATGAGAATGGCAAATGTGAAAAAACACTGAAAAGTAGCCAGGGGTCTGAGGGGCCGATACACCGTATTGGCCCGAATATAAGACGGTGTTTTTTGCAATGAAATAAGACTGAAAAAGCGGGGGTCGTCTTACATTCTAGACCAGTGGTTATTTTTCCTTGTTCGGACCCCATTCAATTCACCAACCAGTTCTCACACCCCTAACCCTAACCCTAAATAATTATTATAATAATAATTGGTTTACTTTACAGCTATAAGGCTTAATTAGCATTATCCCTAATGCCAATTAACACAATGACTTCTTGATTTCCAGAATTTTTCACTTTTTTCGAAAAATTCTAAGTTTCCCCAGGGTATCCTCACACCCCCTAGGAAGCATTCTCGCAACCCTAGGGGGCGTGAGCACCGCCGGTTAAGAACCACTGTTCTAGACATTATAAAATTTTGGACAGTTACGTCACCGCGCCTTAAGCACGTAACGCGCAAGTTACCTCAGCTTATCGCGGTTGTTGGAGTAAGTTAAAAGTTGCTGGTATCGACTGAGTGTGTTGCTGTGATCGTGTGCGTCTTTGACACAAAGTGAGTATATATAATTGTACTAAGTTCATTTTGTTTTTCCTTATTTAATCACTTCACTGGTTTCTTTTATATCAAACAAATTGTTTTAGATTATTCACCTGACATGTTTCGGCGGTTTCTTCCGCCTTCATCAGAGTGTCACAGATGTGATAGTGACGCGTCTTTATCAGCTGATGGATGAAGGCGCGGCTCACCTGTCAGATTTGACAGGTGAGCCACGCCCTCTGCTGTCCATTCACCTCTCCAGAATTCCAGGTTGTAGAGAGCATATAGGCTCCCTCATCCCTGTTGATAGTTCTCGGGCCCCGCTTGCGGATCTCAATGGCCTCCCTGATCCAACGCTGATGTTTATTTTCTTCAGTGCGGATGACTCTGGCCTTTTCCCAGTCCATGATGTGGTTTTCTCTTTTACAGTGATCGGTTATGGCTGACTTGTAGTGCTCCTGTTCTGCTTGTAGTTTTATTGCTCTTGTTTGTCTTGTTGCCGTCTCCTTCTCACACTCCTTCTTGTGTTCTATTTTTCTTGTGATGAAGTCCCTCCCTGTCTCTCCAATGTATGATTGCATGATTTGCATGGAATTTCGTATATGGAATTGCATTTGTTTTCCGGGTTGACTTTGTCTTTTGGGTGGACCAGTATTTACTAGTATTTATTAGAACTATCAACAGGGATGAGGGAGCCTATATGCTCTCTACAACCTGGAACAGCATTCTGGAGAGGTGAATGGACAGCAGAGGGCGTGGCTCACCTGTCAAATCTGACAGGTGAGCCGCGCCTTCATCCATCAGCTGATAAAGACGCGTCACTATCACATCTGTGACACTCTGATGAAGGCGGAAGAAACCGCCGAAACATGTCAGATGAATAACCTAAAACAATTTGTTTGATATAAAAGAAACCAGTGAAGTGAGTATATATACATTTCATTGTTACTACTGCCTACTGTTGTGCTGTTTGTCTGATCGCGGTTTGTTTCGTGTGTGCGCCGTTTGATTGATAGCTTTGGCGTGCTCCTTTAAGTTTTCCTCGCATTGCACGAGTAGCCGTTATGCAGCACCACAGTGACTAACGGTCGCCAGCAAATGTATTTTGTTGTCTCGATCGATGTTTGATGTGTTGACGAGAGTACCTCATTTATGGTTCTTTAGTATAGCGGAACCGTTACGCGCAGTTAGTTATGTAATGTGTGCCGTTTAATAGTGTTGTGTGACGTCAGAAGTTGAGCGTTGACTTACATGCTATATTTCTGTCTGCTGCAGAACCACACACCACACACACACACACACACACCACACACCCTTCACACGCTTCATACAATAATCACACACACAAGAATCACATTCACACACCCAAACACTCACCCATGTACACTAAACACACCTGCTCTCACATCCTTACGACCAAACATGTGCCTATACCCTTTTGCCAGTTTGCCTTTATGCCCCTATGAGCCACAGTGCCTGTTACTTTTTTGCCAATAATTCAGTAAAGCAATCAAAACTGAACCACCTCTTCCCTCCTGTGTTCTGACCGACACCCGAGTGCGAAAAAAGTATAACCAACCGAACCAACCCTCTATACCAGGTATGGGCAAACTACGGCCCGCGGGCCACATCCGGCCCACGGGACCGTTTAATCCGGCCCGCCAACCCTAAATAAATTGTATTATTAAACATATTTTTTCCGTAATTTTGCCTGCAATGACTGCGTTTCCCCAGTAGATGGGGAACCACTCGCCTGCGCATTTACTACCGGAAGCCGTGTCAGAAAGCTCGGTGCACACTCACAAGTGCGTGTACGTACTCAGTAGTACGGAAATGGCGCACGCGCGCTCTATTTGTATCAGTGCCGAATTTAGAGCGTGGGCTGTGACGACAGCATTCTTGTAATTTGTGCGCCGAGCTTTCGGATACAGTTTTACACTAAAGCCACCCACAAACCTTCCCCTGGAATCCTTCCATTAAAATGAGTCGCCCAAGGAAAAGCAAGGTGGACACTGAGTGCCGAGTGTTTAAAAAGAGTGGCCAATTTGGCTCGACGTACGCAACGTGACGTTCAGCCACATGAACATCAACATCAACCCGTCACAGATCTAGGTAAACGGACCAACACCTCGGATCTCTCCTAAGAATTGCCACAACAAATTTTACTCCGGACTATGACACACTAGCAAAAAAATGGAGGCCAACAACACTGTTCCCACTGAAAATTAAGGGGAGGCTTTCAAGTTTGTTGTAAAAAAATGCATTTTGAATATGATCTGTACAAATAGCAGGGATTGAAACTAGCGACCATTCTCATTTTCAAACAATGCAGGATGCTCAAGGACTCTTAACCTGTAAAGTTCTTAAGGCTTACTTTAAGTCCCGTTTCCTCACCTCTGTTACCAGGTGTTTGTGAGTTAAAACTCTGCTCTGATTTTCAGATACCCCTCACCGTGTTGCCGTTTTCATTACTTTATTTGGATGTATGCTTTCACCGATTCTTCAAGATGATATACTTGGTCAGAATGTTTGCCGTTTGATGTGATCTCATAAGATAAACATCTTTCATTAATCTGACCTGCAGGCACTGAAGTGATGGCGACTGTTATTCATAATAACAGTGTCGTATTTTATGAGAATCACTGATAGCATTTTTTTAGGGATTTTTTTTTATGCTGTTAATAAATGCATTTGTTTTCCAAAAACTTTTTTTGAATATCCACGCTTTACTACCTACTAAAGGCCAAAACCTTTTATGCAATGATCTTTACAGGTCGTTTATATTACTTCACACAAACACTACATCCATCTGCTCCTGGTTCGGCCCCCCGGTCAAAATTTAGAACCCAATTCGGCCCGCAAGTCAAAAAGTTTGCCCAAACCCTGCTCTATACTGTCCTCAGGCACCCCAATAGCGGTAGCAATTTGCATTATTTTAATGCAATGTTTTTCCTTATTCAGATTTGTTTCAAGACTACAGTTACAGTTAGACTTCACTTTGGTGGTTAATGCAAATATTGCAATTTTGTTGTTTTATCACAGAAGATTGGTTTATTTACATTTCAAAAACCAGAAGCCATTTATTTACAAATGTGATTTCACTTTAGTTTACATGTTTAAATGTTGAGATAAGATGTGATAGACAGTTTTTGCATGATTTGAATGAGGCAAAATAACATGCTTCTCTCATATATTGTTTTAATCATTTGTTTCATCCATCCATCCATCTCTCCAGTGCGTCCTGGGTCGTCCACGGGGTCTCCTGCCGATGGGACATGCCTGGAACACCTCCCCAGGGAGGCATGCAGGAGGCATTCTGATGAGATGCCTGAGCCACCTCATCTGGCTCCTCTCTACGTGGAGGAGCAGCGGCTCTACTCCGAGTCTCTCCTGGATGACCGAGCTTCTCACCCTATCTCTAAGTGAGAGCCTGGACACCCTGCGGAGGAAACTCATTTCGGCCGCTTGTATCCGGGATCTCGTTCTTTCGGTCACGACCCATAGCTCGTGACCATAGGTGAGGGTAGGAGTGTAGCTCGACATGTAAATTGAGAGCTTTGTCTTTTGGCTCAGCTCTCTCTTCACCACAACGGACTGGTAGAGAGTCTACATTACAGCCAACACTGTACCGATCCGCCTGTCGATCTCTCCATCCTACCCTCGCTCGTCAACAAGACCCCAAAACACTTGAACTCCTCCACTTGGGGCAGGATCTCATCCCTGATCTGGAGAGTGCATTCCACCCTTACCCAACCGAGAACAATGGACTCCGATTTGGAGGTGCTGACCCTCATCCCAACCGCTTCACACTCGGCTGTGAACCGCTCCAGACACAGCTGGAGATCACGGCTTGAAGAAGCCAACAGCACCACGTCGTCTGTAAAAAGCAGAGACGTAATGCTGAGGTCCCCAGACCTGACCCCCTCAACGGATGGTGGACCAGAATTTCCTCGAAGCTGTCCGGAAGTCGTTCTCCATGGCCTCGCCAAACTCCTCCCACGCCTGGGTTTTTGCCTCAGTAACCGCCGAAGCCACGTTCCGCTTGGCCATCCGACACCTGATGGCTGCCTCCGGAGTCCCACAGGCCAAAACGGCCTGATAGGACTCCTTCTTCAGCTTGACGGCATCCCTTACCGCCGGTGTCCACCAGTGGGTTCGGGGATTGCCGCCACGACAGGCACCAACGACCTTTCGGCCACAGCTCCGGTCGGCTGCCTCAACAATGGAGGCGCGGAACATGGTCCACTCGGACTCAATGTCCCCCGCCTCCTCCGGGATGTGGGAAAAGCTCTGCCGGAGGAGGGAGTTTAAGCTCTTCCTGACAGGGGATTCTGCCACCCAAGTGTCCAAAACATGCGGCCGCAACTCCGATGACACGACTACAAAGTCGATAATCAAACTGCGGCCTAGGGTGTCCTGGTGTCAAGTGCACCCATGGATACACTTATGTTTGAACATGGTGTTAATTATTGTCCCAAGAGCCATCTTCTGCAGCCGGGGATCGGACCGCCAAGGTTCCCACCCTTGGCCGCCGCCTAGCTCACTACGCACCCGACCCCTTTGGCCCCTCCCACAGGGGTTGAGGTCATGAGAAGGGGGACCCACGTTCTTTTTTCGGGCTGTGCCCGGCCAGACCCCATGGGCGAAGGCCCGGCCACCAGATGCTCGCCTTTGAGCCCCACCTCTAGGCCTGGCTCCAGAGGGGGGCCCGGTGACCCGTGTCCGGGCGAGGGAAAATTAAGTCCATATATTGTGTTCTTCATAAGGGGTCTTTTGAGCCATGCTTCGTCTGGCCTCTCACCTAGGACCCTTTTGCCATGGGTGACCCTACCAGGGGCATGATGCCCCAGACAACATGTCTCTTAGGATCATAGGGACATGCAAAACCCTCCACCACAATAAGGTGACGACTCATGGATTTGTTTCAGATGTATAAAAATTAAATTTGTTGTTCAAAAAGTATTTTTATAAACTTGAGTCTTGAAAAAGAGGGTGTCGTCTTATATTCAGTGTCGTCCTATACTCGGGGCAACACAGCATATATATATATACATATAGTGGGGGAAATAAGTATTTGACCCCTTGCTGATTTTGCAGGTTTGCCCACTTACAAAGAATGCAACAATCTACTATTTTAATCACATGCACATTCTAACAGTGAGAGACAGAATCCCCCCAAAAATTCCAGAAATTCACATCATATGAATTTATAAAAATTGATAACCGTCTGATGAGGAAAAACAAGTATTTGAACCCCTGGACAAACAGCATGTTAATATTTTGTAGAAAAGCCATTATTGGCCAGCACAGATGTCAAACGGTTTTTATAGTTGGTGACAAGCTTTGTGCACATTTCGGCAGGGATGTTGGCCCACTCCTCCCTGCAGACAGCCTCCAAATCATTCAGGTTCCGAGGTTGTCGCCTGGCAACTCGAAAAGAGTGGCTAAAGAAGAAGCACATCAAGGTTCTGGAGTGGCCTAGCCAGTCTCCAGACCTGAATCCAATTGAAAATCTTTGGAGGGAGCTTAAAATTCGAGTTGCCAGGTGACAACCTCGGAACCTGAATGATTTGGAGGCTGTCTGCAGGGAGGAGTGGGCCAACATCCCTGCCGAAATGTGCACAAAGCTTGTCACCAACTATAAAAACCGTTTGACATCTGTGCTGGCCAATAATGGCTTTTCTACAAAATATTAACATGCTGTTTGTCCAGGGGTTCAAATACTTGTTTTTCCTCATCAGACGGTTATAAATTTTTATAAATTCATATGATGTGATTTTCTGGAATTTTCTTTGGGATTCCGTCTATCACAGTTAGAATGTACATATGATTAAAATTATAGATCGTTGCATTTTTTGCAAGTGGGCAAACCTGCAAAATCAGCAAGGGGTCAAATACTTATTTCCCCCACTGTATATGCAGGAGCGCATATACCGTAATTTCCGGACTATAAGTCGCGTTTTTTTCATAGTTTGGGTGGGGGGGCGACTTATACTCAGGAGCGACTTATATGTTTTTTTTTCACAAATTTTTACTTGATCATTAAGACATCACTTACAAGTATAGTTGACCACTTCCCATGTTATTTTTAGTATAGTTGATCACTTCACATGCTTTTATTTCTTTATCTTGAACATATTCAAAACATAAAAAATAGAGAAAACATCAAATAAAGCAATTAACACTTTAAAGCACCATATCCAAGTCCACTGTCTGCTGTATGTACACTTGCTCCATTTTTGCTCCTCTTATATTTATTATTATTATTTATTATTATTTGTTTATTTATCATTTATTCAATACTCTTATTTATTCATTGTTAGTGCCTTCTTGGTTTTTTTTGTGTTGCTTGTATGCATATGTGTACTATCTCACCGAGGGATAGTGGAAATGTAATTTCAATCTCTTTGTGTGTCTTAGTATATAAAAAAATATATCGACGATAAAGCAGACTTTGACTTTGATAAAACAACCAAAAAAATATATATTTTCAGACGAAACTGGATGAGGGCGCTCTAAATTTTACCGTTGGCCGTGACTCATCAACTGGGTGGGCTTAAGAAAAATGGCACCAAAAAGAAACTCATATTTTGCAGGTTACAAACTTCAAGTTGTAAAATATGCAGCTGAAAACAGTAATCGAGCAGCAGAAAGAAAGTTTGGAGAACCGTGATGTACCAATGGATTACTATTTCAAGTGACGTCAGTAGCGCGGCGCGCCGGTTGTTTACATACAAACGTGCCCACACAAGGACTACCGGCATCATTAACGGTGATCATTTCTAAGTGACACGGAGGACAAAGAGTTTGAAGGAATTAAGGATTTGGAGTGACATAGAAGGTTTGAAAAACTATTATGGCTTTTACGCACGCCCGGTCTCTACTGAGTCGGGGGCCGACGCTCGGCCGAGTGGCTGTCCGCGAACGGTGCGCGGGGCTCGGACATGGCCATTACGCACGCCCGGTCTGTCTGGAAGTCCACGCCGCCACACGCTTGGAAGTTTGTTTTGTTTAATAAAGAGCCGTTTACCAAACCTACGTCTATCCTTGTACTTTGTTAACGCTACAATATAGTTATATAGTAGATCTGTGGAATAAAGACGAGGCGACGTCAGGGCGCACGCGCGACGATGTTGACAAAGGACGAGGAATTTGATCGATGGATTTAATGGAATTAAAGTGCACGGATGGTTTGATAATATTATTGGCTTGTATTATAGTTATTTAAAATATAGTTTATCTATCGTTATATGAGCCTGTGGAATATTTTGAAGCGCAAGCGCCCTCAGCCGTGTGCACCCATTGTTGACAAAGAACGATCGATGGATTTAATGAATTGGAGTGACACCGATGGTTTTATAAACATGTTATTCATGTAATAGTTGTCCTTAATCACTCTATATGTTACGTCAGGCCCGTTCTCAGCTCTTTGTTTGTGTTTGTCACGTTAGCATACCTATCGTTTAGCCTGTTGTTGCTATTTAATGAATTGGAGTGACACCGATGGTTTTATAAACATGTTATTCATGTAATAGTTGTCCTTAATCACTCTATATGTTACGTCAGGCCCGTTCTCAGCTCTTTGTTTGAGTTTGTCACGTTAGCATACCTATCGTTTAGCCTGTTGTTGCTATTTAATGAATTGGAGTGACACTGATGGTTTTATAAACATGTTATTCATGTAATAGTTGTCCTTAATCACTCTATATGTTACGTCAGGCCCGTTCTCAGCTCTTTGTTTGTGTTTGTCACGTTAGCATACCTATCGTTTAGCCTGTTGTTGCTATCGTTTAGCCTGTTGTTGCTCGTTCATGACTGTTTTTGGTGTGGGATTTTGTCGAATAAATTGCCCCCAAAATGCGACTTATACTCCGGAGCGACTTATATATGTTTTTTTTCACTTTTTGGGGCATTTTATGGCTGGTGCGACTTATACTCCGGAGCGACTTATAGTCCGGAAAATACGGTACATTGAGTGAAAGGCTAAAGCAGTTGTCGTGCGGCAGACAGTACCTGCTTGTTTTCAACAAAAACATGAAGAACACACTTTTGGGTTTGTAAGTCCTCATTTGCGTTCTGTACGAGGTGAGTTCAATGGCCGCTCACAGTCAGAAAACTCATGAATTGCACCAAAGCGTAATGACGTGTATGTGAGCACATTGCAAGGAGTACATAGAAGCATACAATCATTTATTAGCCTGATTTTTTCTCTCTTCTCGGGGGTATTTTTATTGTCAAGAATAAAGTGACATTTATATTTGTTATAAAAGCTATAAAAAGCGAAAAATAAAACTGTGGTTTTGATTTTCTGTGTGTTCTCCACAGAGTAATAGGGCAAAAGGTGTGACTTTTGGGATCATCTGGCACATATTTGCTTTTACATTGATTCCTATGGGAAAAACTGTTCTACTTACAAACATTTATACTTACAAACCTGATTGCGAAACCAATTGAGTTCTTAAGTAGCGGTACCACTGTGTTGAGTCAGCTTTATATTTGATTTAACTGTTTTTGTATTGCATTTTTTAATAATACACCTGACCTTTCATTTATGAAGCCCACTTAACCAATAGAAATGTGCATTTCAAATCTTCTCTTCTTGGTGACATATATATGAGAGAGAGAGATAGAGAGAGAGACAGAGAGAGCGAGAAAGTGTGATATATATATAAGGACCGTATTTGCCGGTGTATTGGTCGACCTTTTTCGATCCAAAATCGACCGAAAAAAATCGACCTCGACTTATACACCGAGTCATAAAATTTAACTTCGTATTCATCGCTTCAAATGTGATGGTAACCAAGGCCGTTTCTCATGCATCTCATTGTGCGTTGCACTTAGAAATTTTGAACCGGGCGGCGTGCGCGAGTGCGCGGCCCGCTGGAAGTCGAATGAGGCGCCGCGACCACCTCCGCGGTGCTTATAAACAGCCGATCCGCTCGGCGGGGGCTATTTTCGGCCACTTGGCGCGTGCGCACGGCCTCCCGGATGTGCCGGGCGGGTGCGCGAGCTCGCCGGCCGCTGGAAGTCCAATGAGGCGCCGCGATCTCCTCCGCGGTGCTTATAAACAGCCGATCCGCTCGGCGGGGGCTATTTTCGGCCATTTGGCGCGTGCGCACGGCCTCCCGGATGTGCCGGGCGGGTGCGCGAGCTCGCCGGCCGCTGGAAGTCCAATGAGGCGCCGCGATCTCCTCCGCGGTGCTTATAAACAGCCGATCCGCTCGGCGGGGGCTATTTTCGGCCACTTGGCGCGTGCGCACGGCCTCCCGGATGTGCCGGGCGGGTGCGTGAGCTCGCCGGCCGCTGGAAGTCCAATGAGGCGCCGCGATCTCCTCCGCGGTGCTTATAAAGTGCCGATCCGCTCGGCTTGGAGCTATTTCCGGCCTCCCGTTGGTGCCGGGCGGCGTGCGCGAGCTCGCCGGCCGCTGGAAGTCGAATGAGGCGCCGCGATCTACTCCGCGGTGCTTATAAAGTGCTGATCCGCTCGGCTTGGAGCTATTTCCGGCCTCCCGTTGGTGCCGGGCGGCGTGCGCGAGCTCGCCGGCCGCGATCTCCTCCGCGGTGCTTATAAACAGCCGCATGCGCACGGCCTCCCGGAATTTGAACACATTTCGTCAATAAATTTCGCATATTGAATTTTGAAGTTTAATATAATGGAACAATTGAGCTCGACTTATACAAAGGATATATCATAAAATCGTAAATTTCCGTCGAATTTTAGGGGGTCGACTTATACACCGAGTCGACCTGTACACCGGCAAATACGGTATATACTATATACCATAATTTTCGGACTATAAGTCGCATTTTTTTTCATAGTTTGGGTGGGGGGGCGACTTATACTGAGGAGCGACTTACATGTGCATTTTTTCACAAATTTTCAAAATTAAAAAAAAAAAAGAAAAAAGTTAAACTGCAATAAACGAACCCCGATTTAGCAAGGGATTACTGTAATTTGAATTTCAAGTGACGTCAGCGGCGCGGCGGTTGTTTACATAAAGGACAAAGGTTCGATCACGGGATGACGAAGGCCCCCATGTACTACCGGCATCATTAGCGGCTTTGTTTGTAAGTGACACGGAGGACGAAGAGCTGGAGGGATTTAATGATTTGGAGTGACACAGAATGTTTGAAAAACTATTATGGCTTCTACGCACGCCCGGTCCTACTCTACGGAGCTTTCTTTCACCTCCGTGGATTGAAGTCGTGAGCAGGCGCTCGGCCGGGTGGCTGTCCAGGGACGGTAGATGGGGTTCGGACATGGCTTTTACGCACGCCCGGTTCTACTCTACGGAGCTCTCTTTCACCTCCGTGGATGGAAGTCGTGGGCCGGCGCTCGGCCGGGTGGCTGTCCGGGGACGGTGGATGGGGCTCGGACATGGCTTTTACGCACGCCCGGTCCTATTCTATGGAGTTCTCTTCCACCTCTGTGGCTGGAAGTGCCACCTCCGGAGATGGAAGTCCACGCCGCCACACACCTGGAAGTTGACGCCGGTGCTTGGGGCCGTGTGGTGGTGAACTATTTATGTTATAGTTATTTGATATATATTTATTTCATATAGCAAATTGTATATGTTTTTATCGTTACAGTTCAGTATTCGTTGGCTCGTTGAACTCTTGTTTTGTTAAATAAAGAGACGTTTAACCAAACCCACGTCTTTCCTTGTACTTTGTTAACACTATAATATAGTTATATACTAGATCTGTGGAATAACGACGAGGCTGACGTCAGGGCGCACGCGCGGCGTTGTTGACAAAGGACGAGGAATTTGATCGATGGATTTAATGATTTGGAGTTACACAGATGGTTTGATAATATTGTTGTTTATATGATAGTTATTTGATATATACTTTATATATCGTTATATGGGTCTGTGGAATATTTAGACTATTTAGACGTCAGCACTGATAATATTGTGATTTTTAACACCAGCTTTTTTTTTAATACAAATGTCCCATGCGGCATCGTTTCCATAAAGGACGATTGATGAATTTAATGAATTGGAGTTACACAGGTGGTTTTATAAATGTGTTATTTATGTAATAGTTATTTGAATAACTCTGAATGTTACGTCAGGCCCGTTCTCAGCTCTTCGTTTATGTTTGTGTCACGTTAGCATACCTATCATTTAGCCTGTTGTTGCTTGTTCATGTCTGTTCTTGGTGTTGGATTTTGTCGAATAAATTTCCCCCAAAATGCGACTTGTACTCCGGAGCGACTTATAAATGTTTTTTTTTCACGTTATTGTGCATTTTATGGCTAATGCGACCTATATTCCGGAGCGACTTTTAATCCGAAAATTACGGTATGTACAGGGCTGTCTCAGAAAATTTGAATATTCTGATAAAGTTCTTTATTTTCTGTAATGCAATTAACATACAAAAATGTTTAAAAGTTTATATTGCTGATTATGGCTTACAGCTTAAGAAAACTAAAATATCCTATCTTAAAATATTACAATATTTCCTCAGACCAAGTAAAAGAATAAGGATTTCCAACAGCAAAACAAAATCAAACATTTGAAAATGTCCATTGATGCACTCAGTACTTGGTTGGGAATCCTTTTGCACGGATTACTGCATCAATGCATCAATTTGACCTCAATCTTCCATTGGCTCATTTGATGGTGCAACAACCGGTTCCAGTTTGATTCCCGGTTTACACCTTGAGTTTGCGTAAGAGAAAGTCGTTTAAAAACGTGTTTACTTATCTCCTTTTCTTGGACTTTTATTTCCTCTCAAATAAGAAGTTCATTTGAAGTTGCTGCACGGATTTCTCAGAGCCGAGCTGATGTGAAAGTAACTGAAGCTGATGGATCGTAGCGCGACGCCAGATCCGCGGCCGCCACTGGGAATCCTCCCGGCGCAATTGGACTCGCGGTCGCATTAGTGTCCCACTCCAACGTCGCCAGATTCGCTGCCGTTGCCGGACCTCGAGCCAACGACGCTGGACCCACGGTCGGTGCCGCACTTCGTCCCAGCAACGCTGGACCTGTGGCCGTCGGCGGACTGCGTGCCAGTAACAAGCGGTCTACACCGGACCTTCAGGAGGCTAACACCATCAGTCCTAGGAGGAGAGCTACCATCTGGCCCAGTGTGCTAGCACAACCAGCCCCTGGAAGAGAGCTAACATCAGGCTCAGTAAGCGAGTACCACCAACCCCAAGAGGACAGCCACCACCAGGCTCAGCAGACTACCATCACCAGGCTCAGGAGGATAGCCACCACTAGCCCCAGTGAGTTGGCACCACCAGCCGCCTTAGGAGGTCATCTAACACCGGGTTGAGTGGGATAGCATCTCCAGCCCCAGGAGGATAGCTACCATCAGGTATAGATTGATAGTCAGGATGGCCATGAAATTGCTCCAGAAGGACATGGAGGAGCTGAAGCTATCAATGGAAGTGATGTCTTCAACTCTTGAAACCATAATGAAGCAACAGGTCATTATTACAGAGCTGATGGGAGAGGTGAAGCAGCTCAAACAATTAAATACTGAACAAAATAAGAAAATTGTCAGCCTGGAAAATAGATTAGACAACTTGGAGCAGTATTCCAGAATGAGCGATGTCATCATCACAGGTTTAAAGATTAAACCATGAAGCTACCAGCAGGCTGTGAAAGGCCTTGCTTCAGAGGACTATCCTGAACATGAGGAGACAACCGACGAGCAAGTAAAATCTTTCCTCCACAGCAAAGACTTCGTCATTGACACTATCAATATTGAGGCATGCCACACTCTGCCAACGAGGAGTCTAGATAGCAAGATACCACCTATAATTGTCCGTTTTACAAATAGGAAAAGTAAGATAAATCTACTCAAACAAGGTAGGAAACTAAAAGGCACGAACGTATACATGAATGAACACCTCACCAAGAAAAGGTGAAAAGGCTAAAAAAGCAAGAGCTCTTAAGAAAAACGGTAAAATACAGTCCACTTGGACTGCAGGTTGTAAGGTATTCATCAAACCTGTTGGAGCAGCAGAGAGTTCTCATGGTTTCTGCATTAGTGCCATAGAGCAACTTAAGCGGTATGAAGGAGATCAGTAACCTGTAGATCATTATGTAGAACCTCAAGTTGTGATACTTTTAGATCATGGAAGGTAAAAAACCTGGTGAAATCATCAACCTATCATGAACAGTACTGACAAATGCCTTTCCTTTCCAACTGGTCTGTTTAACAAACAAGCTGAAAATGAAGAACTTGATTTGAAAACATTTGATTACACTGATCATAAGGGATTTGACATAGAGAACAATATTGATCCTGTGAATAACTTCTTTATCAACTACAATCAAACGAACTGTAAATACTACACTGTAGAGCAATTTAGCGAGAATGTAGCAACAAATAGGGCAATGTCAATTATACATTTTAATAGTAGGAGCTTGAAAGCAAACATCTCTAAGATCAAACAATGTTTAAAAGATATGAATAATCTGTTTACTGTTATTGCAATATCTGAAACCTGGTTAAAGGAAGATCAGTCTGAAAAGATTGACATAGAGGGGTATGAGAGTTATACATTAAATAGGATGGTAAAAAGATGCGGAGGGGTTGCTCTATTCATAGACAAAAACTATAAAAATCAATACGAAAATGGTCTATGTCTGTGGTGATTATAATATAGATCTACTGAACCCACTTCAGCTGACTCCAATAACAGAGTTCATTAACTTAATGTACAGTATGAGTCTTTACCTTGCAATAACTCGTCCGACTAGAATCACATCTCACAGTGCCACTATAATTGATAATATATTTACAAATGTGATTGAAAAGAAAGTAAAAACTGGACTGATAATAAATGATTCAAGCGACCACCTGCCAGTGTTTGCGGTGATCCAGAACTGTACAAAGAAAAAAAAGGATGCTATAGCTTTTAAAATGTGTAGAATGAACTCTGGTAATTCAATTAACTCATTCAAAAATCCATCCATCCATCCATTTTCTGAACCGCTTAGTCCCCACGGGGGTCACGGGCGTGCTGGAGCCTATCCCAGCCGTCATCGGGCAGTAGGCGGGGGACACCCTGAACTGGTTGCCAGCCAATCGCAGGGCACACAGAGACAGACAACCAATCTCACTCACACTCACACCTAGGGACAATTTTGGAGTCTTCAATCGGCCTACCAAGCATGTTTTTGGAATGTGGGAGGAAACCGGAGTGCCCGGAGAAAACCCACGCGGGCCCGGGGAGAACATGCAAACTCCACACAGGGAGGGCCGGAGGTGGAATCGAACCCGCACCCTCCTAACTGTGAGGCGGACGTGCTACCCAGTGCGACACCGAGCCGCCCTTCATTCAAAAATGATCTTCTAAAACAAGACTGGAAAAAAGTATATGTGGGTGATGTAAATGAAGCCTACAACATATTCATGGCCATTATATCTGAACTTTATGATAAAAACTGTCCTCTTGTAAGGAAAGCAGTCAAACACAATTCAGTGGAAAAACCATGGCTGACAAAGGGAATCTTAAACGCTTGCAAGAAAAAAAACCTGTTATACAAAGATTTCCTAAAGATAACAACAAAAGAAGCTGAATTAAAATATAAGACCTATAAAAACAAATTGATCAAAATAATGAGAAACAGTAAAAGGAACTACTATAGCAAGAAACAGGAGGAAAACAAGAGTAACACAATAATAACATGGAAAGTGTTAAATGAAATTATTAAAAACAGAACTGGAAAGCCAGGATATCCTCCTTACTTTGTAAACAGTAACAATATAACTATAAATGAACTTGCAATGATTGCAGAGGAGTTTAATGATTACTATGTTGGTATTGGGCCTACTTTGGCGGAAGAAGTACCAAAAAAAGGGAGTACAAGTGACCTAATTAAGGATGTACCCATAGCCAAAAGTATGGTTCTAAGGGGAACGGATGAGACGGAAATAATAGAAATTGTTAGAGGATTTAAAGGTAAAAAGTCAACTGATTGTAATGGGATAGATATGTCACTTGTTAAAAATATTATTGAAAGTGTGGTGAAACCCCTAACACATATTTGCAACCAATCCCTGACAAATGGTGTTTTTCCGAGTGAAATGAAAACAGCTAAAATTATTCCGATATATAAAGCTGGGGACAAACACATATTCTCAAATTACAGGCCAATATCTTTACTCCCACAATTCTCCAAAATACTAGAAAAAATATTTTATAAAAGGCTTGATGATTTCATCACAAAACAAAATATTCTGTGTGACCCACAGTATGGATTTCGGAAAAATAGAACCACCACAATGGCTTTGTTAGATTTCGTAGCTGAAATAACAACAGCTATTGAAAATAAACGATATGCTGTAGGTGTCTTCTTGGATCTTAAGAAAGCTTTTGATACTGTAAATTATGAAATACTGTTAACAAAACTTGAGAGATATGGCATACAAGGTATGCCACTTACTTGGTTAAACAGTTATTTATCAAACAGGAATTATATGTTATTATATGTGCAATTAATGGACTTCAAATCAAAACTAAAGCAGGTAAAGTGTGGGGTTCCTCAGGGCTCAATATTAGGCCGATTGTTATTTATTTTGTATGTTACTGATATGTGCAAGGTCTCCAGGTTGGTTACTCAAGGCCGTAGTTTTTGCAGATGACACGAATCTGCTCTGTAGTGGGGATGACCTGGACCAACTACTGGATACTGTGGGTATTGAAATGGAAAAATTACAGAGTTGGTTTGACACAAATAAACTTACATTGGATTTAAGCAAAACAAGGTATATTATATTTGGAAACCGTCCGACAAACACAGACAAAATTCTTACAATAAATAATATAGAAATAGAAAGAATGAATGAAGTAAAATTTCTTGGAGTGCTAATAGGTAAAAATTTAAGTTGGAAACCACATATAATGTATATCAAATCAAAGATCTCAAAATCACTGGCAGTATTGTATAAAGTAAAAGATCTTATAAACCAAACATCATTATATTCCTTGTACTGCTCCTTCATACTCCCATACATTATGTACTGTGTGGAGGTGTGGGGCAACACATACAAAACAAACACAGATCCAATCTACATTCTACAAAAAAAGCAATATGACTGGTAAATAATGTTGATTACAGAGAACGATCTAACACTCTTTTTGTAAAACTGAATGCACTGAAATACAATGATCTAGTCGATTTTAAAACCATCCAACTCATGTACAAGATAAAAAATAATCAATTACCAAACAGTATCCAGAGGTTGTTTGAGTGGAGGGAAAGTACCTATTATTTAAGAGGAACACTTATGTTTAAAAGAGATTTGGTGAGAACAACTTTAAAGTTGCATTGTATAACAGCTAAAGGTGTGGAATTATGGAACACCAGCAGTGACGAACTAAAGAATTGTAGTACTTTACCTCAGTTTAAAAAAATTTATAAAGGCAAAATACTGATGGGATACCGTAACATGCTGTGAGGTGTTTAAACTGCTTTTGTATTTATCTAAAGGAGGTGTATGTATGTGTAAGTGTGTGTATGTATAATATATATATATATATATGTATGTATGTATGTGTGTGTATATGTGTGTGTATATGTATATATGTGTGTAGTATGTATGTATGTATGTATGTGTATATATGTGTGTATGTATGTATGTGTACATGCATGTATATATATATATATATATATATATATATATATATATATATATATATATATATATATATATATATATATATATATATATATATATGTATGTATATGTACGTGTATATGTGTATATGTGTATGTATGTACTATATGTACATACATATATATATATATATATCATATCTGAAAATGGACAAATCTTGACGGAATCAAGCAAACATGTGGTTACAAGGGGTAGAGTTAGATAAGCCTAGGCTTCTTCTACTCCCTTTTGAACAAATAAGATTTTATGATAAAGTGAAAATTTATAACACAATGTCTTTTTTTTCTTTTCTTTCTTTTCTATTGTACTATGGAGTTATTATTTTCAGTATTTTTTACTTTCTTTTCTTGTATTTCTTTAAATGTTCAAAATAAACAAATAAATAAATGCGGCGTGGCATGGAGGCAATCAGCCTGTGGCATTGCTGAGGTGTTATGGGTGCTTAGGATGCTTCAATAGCGGCCTTTAGCTCATTTGCATTGTTGGGTCTGGTGTCTTTCAGCTTCTTCTTCACAATACCCCACAAATTCTCTATGGGGTTCAGTCAGGGGAATTGGCAGGCCAATCGAGGACAGTAATACCATGGTCAGTACACCATTTACTGGTGGTTTTGGCACTGTGGGCAGGTGCCGGATCATGCAGGAAAATAAAATCATCATCTCCATAGAGCTTTTTAGCAGACGGAAGCATGTAGTGCTCTAAAATCTCTTGGTACACAGCTACATTTACTCTGGACTGGAAACACAGTGGACCAACACCAGCAGTTGACATGGCTACCCAAACGATCGCTGACTGTGGGAACTTCTCACTGGATTTAAAGCAACTTGTATTTTGCTCCTCTCCAGCCTTTCTTCAGATTCTGGCGCCAAATGAAATACAAAACTTGCTTTCGTCTGAAAAGAGGACTTTGGACCACTCTGCAACTGTCCAGTGCTTCTTTTCCATAGCCCAAGTCAGACGCTTCTTCTGTTGTCTTGAGTTCAGAAGTGGCTTGACCATGGGAATACGGCTATTGTAGCCCATTTCCCAGACACGTCTGTGAACAGTGGCTTTTGATACCTGGACTCCAGCTTCAGTCCACTGTGTTTGAAGCTCCCCCAAATTCTGGAAGCGACTCTTCTTCACAATGCTGTTAAGGCTGCGGTCATCTCTCTTGGTTCTACAGCGTTTCCTGCCACATTTCCCCCTTCCAACAGACTTTTTGTGGATGTGCTTTGAAACTGCACAGTGAACAGCTTGCTCTTTGAGAAATTTCTTTTTGTGTCTTACCCTCCTGATGAAGGGTGTCATTGATGGTCCTCTGGACAGCAGTCAGATCAGCAGTCTTCCCCATACTTGTGATTTAGTTTACTGAACCAAGCTGAGTGTTTTTCAAGGCTCAGGAAACCCTTGCAGGTGTTTCGAGTTAATTAGACGATTCAAGTGATTAGTCGAATACCCTACTAATATACTTTTTCACGACATTGTAATATTTTGATAGGACATTTGAGTTTTCTTAAGCAGTATGGCATAACAAGCAATATTAAAATAATAAAAGGCTTGCAATATTTCAGTTGATTAGCAATGAATCCTGAATGTATGACATTTTTGTTTTTTAATTGCATTACAGAAAAAAAAAAAATATATATATATATATATATATAAAAAAAAAAAAACCTTTTGCCTCACCCCCCGTGGGTGGTCTCTTTTTCCCTTCAAGCTCGGGTCCTCTACCAGAGGCCTGGGAGCTTGAGGGTTCTACGCAGTATCTTTGCTGTTCCTAGTACTGCACTTTTCTGGACTGAGATGTCAGATGTTTTTCCTGGGATCTGTTTCAGCCACTCCTCCAGTTTGGGGGTTACTGCCCCTAGTGCTCCAATGACCACAGGTACCACTGAAGTCTTAACTTTCCAGGTCTTCTCCAGCTCTTCTCTGAGCCCTTGATATTTCTCAAGTTTCTCATGTTCCTTTTTCCTAATGTTACCATCATTTGGGATGGCTATGTCAACCACAACGGCTTTCCTCTGCTCTTTGTCCACCACCACAATGTCCGGTTGGTTCGCCATTACCATTCTGTCTGTCTGGATCTGGAAGTCCCAGAGGATCTTGGCTTGGTCATTCTCTACCACCTTTGGAGGTGTTTCCCACTTGGATCTTGGGACTTCCAGTCCATACTCTGCACAGATGTTCCTGTACACTATTCCAGCTACTTGGTTATGGCGCTCCATGTATGCTTTACCTGCCAGAATCTTACACCCTGCAGTTATGTGCTGGATTGTCTCAGGACCTTCTTTGCACAATCTACACCTGGGGTCTTGTCTGGTGTGGTAGATTTGGGCCTCTATTGCTCTGGTGCTCAAGGCCTGTTCTTGTGCAGCCAGGATCAGTGCCTCTGTGCTGTCCTTCAGACCAGCTCTTTCTAGCCATTGGTAGGATTTCTGGATATCAGCTACTTCAGCTATGTTTCGGTGGTACATCCCATGTAGGGGCTTGTCCTCCCATGATGGTCCCTCCAGCACCTCATCTTCCTTTGATGCCCATTGTCTGAGACATTCACTGAGCACGTCATCCGTTGGGGCCTTATCCCTGATGTACTTATGGATCTTGGATGTTTCATCTTGGATCGTGGCTCTCACGCTCGCTAGTCCTCGGCCTCCTTCTTTACGGCTAGTGTACAGTCTCAGGGTGCTGGACTTGGGATGGAACCCTCCATGCATGGTTAGGAGCTTCCGTGTCTTGATATCTGTGGTCTGTAAATCTTCCTTTGGCCACCGTATGATTCCTGCAGGGTACCTGATTACTGGTAGGGCGTAGCTGTTAATGGCTAGGGACTTGTTCTTGCCATTGAGCTGACTTCTTAGGACTTGCCTTACTCGATGGAGGTATTTGGCTGTGGCTGCTTTCCTTGTTTCCTCGTCAAGGTTGCCATTTGCCTGTGGAATTCCAAGGTATTTGTAGCTGTCCTCAATGTCTGCTATTGTTCCTTCTGGGAGTGAGACCCCCTCTGTGTGGATTACCTTTCCTCTTTTAGTCACCATGCGGCCACATTTCTCAAGTCCGAATGACATTCCGATGTCAGAGCTGTAGATCCTGGTAGTGTGGATCAGGGAGTCAATGTCCCGCTCGTTCTTAGCGTACAGCTTTATGTCATCCATGTAGAGGAGGTGGCTGATGGTGGCCCCATTCCTGAGTTGGTATCCATAGCCCGTCTTGTTGATTATTTGGCTGAGGGGGTTCAGTCCTATACAGAACAGCATTGGGGACAGAGCGTCTCCTTGGTATATACCACATTTGATGGTCACGTGTGCAAGTGGCTTGCCATTGGCTTCAAGTGTGGTTTTCCACTGTTTCATCGAGTTGGCGAGATGCGAGAATATATATATATATATATATATATATATATATATATATATATATATATATATATATATATACGTATATGTATATATACGCCTCCCCTGCCATCATGAAAAGGGGAAAAACTAATTAAATTGTTTTTATTATAAAGCCATTTTCCTTTTAATCTCAATAATTTTGTATCATTTTGAACCAAAAGCGCTGAATTTTTATAATTGTTTTAAAACCGAAGACGATTTGCTCGGAGGAGCCAACTTCCTGTCTAGCCTCATTTGAGGATTGCGTAATCACACGGCTGCCTATGTTGACAGGCTATGCAGTTAGATAGAACTGCTCTCTGTCTTTGTCGCTGTTTAAGTGTTCTAACACTGTGGCTATATTAACTAATTTCCGTAGTTAAGCTGATGTATTGAATATCTAGTGTGTTTTGTCATCTGTCTGTAACGTCGTATTTCTTAAGATGAACAAAACGGCTTTGAAAAGAGACTACGAAAGGAGGCTACGAAAAATGGTTCTCCAGCCTTATGGCAGGGGGTGCTAGTGATCCCGGTATGCTTAAGGCGCCTACCTGTAGAATAAGAGATCTCCAGTTCAAATTTACAGTGAGCAACTGAGGAGCAGTCGTTCATTTTTTTACGTTCGGGTTCCACCCCCCCACCCCGTTTTTACATTTCGTTTTACAATGGAGGATTAAATATCCAAACGATTTTCAATTATGAATTTTCGGTGGAAGCAGGAGGTCATTAGTAAAGGAAGAGCAACTCCGGAGTTAAAAGGTTTGATTCGGACAACGGGACTTCGGAACGGAGTGGTACGCACGATCAAAAACAAGTTTTTGATTCCATGTGCTTTGAGGAGTGTTTTTATGTGTTTTAATTAAAATAGTTCAAATTAAATAATAAATAAGCCACACTAGAGAAGCGTTCCCCAACCTTTTTTGTGACACGGTTAGGTGCTGGACAATTTTTCAGACAGGGGGGGGGGTGACGTCAGTGCGTCCCCAGTCATGAACCTCACCGCACGTCACTGATATATATACACATACGCACCAACCCACGCACGCGCACGCACACATACACAAATACATATGTAATCAGCTGTTTTTGCACTCATAAACCTGTCTTGTGACTGGATTATTATTATTGTAGTTCACGGTTATAACACTACGGGTTTGGGAAATCAAGATCAGTTTTTGGGAGCTGGAAACATAACACTCTTCGATTATTGGAAAAAATAAGAACACTATTTAATGAAAACGTTTTTTGGGAGACTTGAGAGCTGACCTGTAATAGGTAAGTACGTTCTCGTCATGGGCATTGCCTTGACGGGCCTCCTGAGCGAGCTGCCTTATGCTCTTCTCCTGCTTCTCATTGATCTTGTCAGCCCACACCAGCCACACCTACAAGAAACAAATATCTTATTTGGAGCACATAATGGATTCAGCAGCAGGGGTAGGAAAGCTGAAAATATTTTTCTTTACTTCACTTTGCAACCAGTAAATGTATCTCAGGGTGGGGCTTTTTCTAAGAGCATGTTCAAGACCTACCGTTTCAGTTGAGCTTTTAGTATATTCTAATATTTTTATTATTTTTAAAATTTATTTTTTGTAGATTCATTGCAAGCCTTCTCTATGTCCATTTTGAACACTGGTTTGAAGACCCATTTTTAAAATGAAAAATTAAGAAGAAGACGAAGTAGGGTTACAGAGTGTCTTATAAGTCTCATAACTCATAAATCTCCTTGGGGTATTTCCCATTGACGCCTCAGAATTTAAAATTCTATGATTAATTTTAAATTACCAGGCCTGAATGTGGGGCTCTAAGTGGCCGGGCCTTCGCCAATGGCACAGCCCGAAAAGGAAACGTGGGTCCCCCTTCCCATGGGCTCACCCCCTGTGGGAGGGGCCAAAGGGGTCGGGTGCGTAGTGAGCTCGGCGGTGGCCAAGGGCGGGAACCTTGTCGGTCCGATCCCTGGCTGCAGAAGCTGGCTCTTGGGACATGAAATGTCACCTCTCTGGCTGGAAAGGAGCCCGAGCTGGTGTGCGAAGCAGAAAAGTTCCGACTAGACATAGTCCACACACAGTTTAGGTTCCGGTACAAGCCCTCTGCCAGCTGGACTCTCTTCCACTCTGGAGTTGCCCATGCTAAGAGGCATCGAGCAGGTGTGGGCCTACTTATTGCCCCCCGGCTGGGCGCCTGCACATTGGGGTTCACCCCAGTGAACGAGAGGGTAGCCTCCCTCCGCCTTCGGGTGGGGGGGACGGGTCCTGAATATTGTTTTGTGCCTATGCACCGAACAGCAGCTCAGAGTACCTACCCTTTTTGGGGTCCTTAGAGGAAGTGCTGGAGAGCGCTCCTTCAGGGAACTCCATCGTTCTCCTGGGTGACTCCAATGCTCACGCGGGCAATGACAGTGAGACCTGGAAGGGCGTGATTGGGAGGAACGGCCCCCCCTTATCTGAACCCGAGTGATGTGCTGTTGTTGGACATCTGTGCGCGTCACACATTGTCAATAATGAACACCATGTTCAAACATAAGGGTGTCAATGTGTACACCTGGCATCAGGACACACTAGGCCGCAGTTCGATGATCGACTTTGTAGTCGTGTCATCGGATTTTTGGACGCATGTTTTGGACACTCGGGTGAAGAGAGGGGCGGAGCTGCCAACTGATCACCACCTGTTCGTGGGATGGCTGCGATGGTGGGGGAAGATGCCGGTCCGACCTGGCAGACCCAAACGTACTGTGAGGGTCTGCTGGGAACGTCTGGCAGAATCCCCTGTCAGGAAGAGCTTCAACTCCCACCTCCGGCAGAGCTATTCCCACGTCCCGGAGGAAGCGGGGGACATTGAGTCCAAGTGGACCATGTTCCGTGCCTCCATTGTTGAGGCAGCTGCCGAAGCTGTGGCCGTACGGTGGTCGGTGACTGTCGTGGTGGCAATCCGGTAAGGGATGCTGTCAAGCTAAATAAGGAGTCCGACTGGGCTGTTTTGGCCTGTGGGAGTCCGGAGGCAGCCGACAGGTACCGGCCAAGCGGAACGCGGCTTCGGCGGTTGCTGAGGTAAAAACCCGGGCGTGGAAGGAGTTTGGCAAGTATCATCGATGCCAGAGTTCGGTCTGCATTTCCGGCAGTAAGTCAGATTCGTTCCCAGTGAGGGTTGGACTCCGCCAACGCTGCCCTTTGTCGCCGGTTCTGTTCATGACTTTTATGGACAGAATTTCTAGGCGCAGCCGAGGCGTTTAGGGTGTCCGGTCTGGGGACCTCAGCATTGCGTCTCTACTTTTTACAGACGACGTGGTGCTGTTGGCGTCTTCAAGCCGTGATCTCCAGCTTTCACTGAAGCGGTTCGCAGCCGAGCGTGGAGTGGTTGGGATTAGGGTCAGCACCTCCAAATCTGAGTCCATGGACCTTGGTCGGAAAACGGTGGAATGCCCTCTCCGGATCGGGGATGAGATCCTGCACCAAGTGGAGGAGTTAAAGTATCTTGGGGTCTTGTTCACAAGCAAGGGCAGGATGGAGCATGAGATCGACAGGCGGATCGGTGCAGCGTCGGCTGTAATGCGGACTCTGTACTGGTCCGTCGTGGTGAAAAGAGAGCTCACCCAAAAGGCAAAGGTCTCAATTTACCGGTCGATCTACGCGCCTACCCTCACCTATGATCACGAGCTATGGGTCATGACCGAAAGAACGAGATCCCGGATACAAGCGGCCGAAATGAGTTTTCTCTGTAGGGTGTCCGGGTTCTCCCTTAGAGATAGGGTGAGAAGCTCGGTCATCCGGGAGAGCCTCGGAGTACAACCGCTGCTCCTCCACGTTGAGAGGAGCCAGATGAGGTGGCTCGGGCATCTCATCAGGATATCTCCTGGACGCCTCCCTGGGGAGGTGTTCCGGGCATCTCCTACCGGCAGGAGACCCTGTGGACAACCCAGGACGCGCTGGAGAGACTATGTCTCTCAGGTGGCCTGGGAACGTCTTGGTATCCCCCAGGATGAGCTGGATAAAGTGGCTGGGGAGAGGGAAGTCTGGGAGTCCATCCTAAAGCTGCTGCCCCCGCGACACAATCCCGGATAAGCGGAAGAAGATGGATATCCATCTATCCATGGATGGATGATTAAAGTGTCTGTGATTAAAGATTCATTGATTGAATAATAAATGTGTCTAGGAAAACTTTTATTACCTCATCTTCATCTACATAGTCGTCAATTTCCATATGCTGCGTGGGGATTTCAACAGGGGCCACATCTTTAGGCACCCGCCGTCTGCAATCAAACAAAGTCAACAGAAATTGCTGACGGCGTGGCATTCTTATCTTTTATAGTTAAAAGAAAATATTTAAATTAAACTTCAGTGTGAAATGTAAAACTAATAAACACCTTCCAATCCCCTAGAAGTTGATTTTTTGGCACGTACGGCATCTGGCTACCTGTTTACCTAATATGCTTTTAGTACATGTCAAGACATTGTTCTGAAGACAACCGAATAGTTCTACTATGGCAGGATTAACACTTAGTTATATCCAGTTAGCTGTGTAATTTTGAAATTGATGATTCTGGCTCTTCAATTTAATTCCAATTCCTAACGATTGTTGATTCAGATTTTTAACCCCCCCCCAAAAAAAAAAAATATATATATATATATACATATATATATATATGTTAATGATTCTAATCTACATTCCAACATAATCATATGATCACAATAATTTGTCAACCCTAACACTAACCTATAACATATTAATTGTTTTCAAGCCTTCTTATCTCGTTGACCTCGTTATACCATATGTCCTTTGTTCACAAAACGCTTTTAGTGGTCCAAAAAGACGTCCGCAGGCATAAGAGCATTTTCTATTCGGGCTCCCAGGCTTTGGAATGCCCTACCCACAATAATCAGAGCTTGCCATATTTTCCGGACTATAAGTTGCAGTTTTTTTCATAGTTTGGCCGGGGATACGACTTATACTCATGATCAACTTGTGTGAGAAATTATTAACACATTATATCATTCCACTTGTTATTTTCACACTAAACCGCAAGAGGGCACTCTAGCCCTGTGGAATAATTGGAACTGCAACTGGCAATGAGTCTGAGGTAAGCGACATAGAAGAGGAAGTGCCGCACCTTGGACTTCCGGAGTTAGCGGAGTCGTTTAAAAGTTACACAATTAATGAAGATGTCATTGGATTTAGTGATTTGGAGTGACACTGATGGTTTGGTAAACTTGTTAGCATGTTATTTATGCTATTGTTATTTGAATAACTCTTAATATGTTAACATACCAGGCATGTTCTCAGTGTGTTGTTTATATACACAGGCAATCAGAAAATCCAGTCACCCATTTTCTGTATGAATTTGCATCGTGTCTCTCTGATGCAAAACAATTCTAGAAAACAGTCAAATCCATGGAAAGTAAACTGACACCTTCCCATTTCCCCTGCACTTTGACTTTTGGTGACACTTGTTACTGATAAGTTTCTTAGAGCCTCTCTTTCAAGTCAACATTTTGTTAATTCAGCTCGTAACCTCCCAGTCATGCCCCCCACTGCTGCCCTTTTACATTCAACTATGTTTTCCAGCCCTGTGACTTTTTCTTTTAGATCCATCCTGACCTCAGAGGTTTTAGAGGAATTCTCCACGCTGGAAAATAATAAGTCGGTCGGTTACGACAGGCTGGACCCAAGATTTTTAAAATTTGCTGCTCCCATCGTTGCTGCCCCCATCTCGTGGCACTTTAACATGTCCCTGGAGTTGTATGTCCTCCCTCCAGACTGAAAACCTGCATTGATTTTTCCACTCTTTAAAGGTGGTTCTGGCTATGGCTAACTGTTATAGACCTATTTCCATCCTGCCCTGCTTGGCTAAGGTCTAAGAAAAACTGGTTCACAAACAGCTTGGTCTTTTTTTGGGCCTCAAACAACTTCCTGTCTGAACTGCAGTCTGGGTTCCGGCCTGGCTATGGATGCACAATAGCTAATCTGAAGGTCCTATACCAGGGGTCGGCAAGCCGCGGCTCCAGAGCCGCATCCCACTAGCGGCTCCCTGGAGCTTTGGCAAAAATGCGTGAAAATGGAAAAATATTTTGTTGTTTTTTTGTTGTTGGTTTTTAAATATGTTTTTTAGATGGTAATCATGACACAAACATTCTTATGCTGTAAAAATGTATGTAGTTGTAAATATATTAAAAATACAGAATTTCAGATTGGCGCCAAATAGCAAAATTGTGTCATAGCCTGCGACACAGAACAGGCGAGTTGTAAACAGGTGTGTGAGTAATGGGCCATGGATTCAAAAGGCAAAAAGAGAAAGATTACAGATGAGAACAGTGGGTTTAAGAAAGAATGGACTGAACTATTTGCTTTCATTGCCAATGCTGACAAGTTGTCAAATAACAAGAAGAGCAATTTGGAGCGGCATTTTCAGCTAAAGTATGCTAAATTTGCTGCCGATCACCCAGTTGGAACTGAGAGGAAAGATGCAATTGCAGTGCTGGTGGAGAAATTTGAGGACCGAAAAAAGAGTTTCAAGAAGTGGATTGCATCTCCAAACTCTACTCCTGCCGCAAGTTTTGTTGCAGCCCGGAAGATAATAAAGCGCGGAAAAAGATTCACCGATGGCGAGCACATGTAGGATTCATTCATTAAAATATCAGAGTGCCTATTTTCGGACTTCAAAAACAAAACCAAGATCATTCAGAAAATTGAAGACATGCCTCTCTCCACAAAAACAGTGACGGAAAGGGTAATTAAAATGGCAAACAATATCACCGATCAGCAAATCAAGGACATCAATTCAGCTCCAGCTTTCTCAATTGCCTGTGATGAATCATGTAACGTGACCGATATCGAACAGACAGCTCGGCTATGCAGGTGCGAGAACTCTAATGGGCCGCAAGAAGAAATGATCGAATTGGCGCCACTAAAAGGCCGAACACGGGGTGAGAACATCTGCGAGGCTGTGCTGCAGTGTTTAAAAGATAGAGATACACACTGACCACCTGATTTTAGTCGTGACAGACGGCGCACTACGAGAGGGTCGCAAAAGGGGTTTGTATTGGATCGAAATCTGCTGCCTTTCCATTGAATATTGCATCAAGAGGCTGTGTGCACAAACATTTCCACCTTATGAAAGGCTTTTAGAGTTTTGCGGCTCCAGACAGATATGGTTTTTTTTTTTTTTTTGGGACCGATATGGTTCTTTGAGCATTTTAGGTTGCCGACCCCTTATCACTTCCCTAGACTCCAGATTTGTGTTGCTGCCTTCATCGACCTGACCAAGGCCTTCGATTCCGTCATCCATTCCATCCTCCTGCAGAGGCTCTCAAGTATTGGCCTGTCATCACACACATGTTGTTCACACACTGGCGCTGTTCTCTATTTACATTACTGATGTACTCAAGTATGCCAGCAGTTCGAAGATCCACCTTTATGCTGATGACACTATCCTATACTCTGAAGGCCCTTTTCTCCATTCTGCAGCATCCTCACTACAACTTAGTTTCAGCTCCGTTGAACAATATTTCTCCATCTCCTTCTTAACACAAAGAAAACAAAATGCATCATTTTTAACTGGTCTCGTGCTCCGACCACTGCCCCTAAAATCTTTTGCGCATATGGCATTGAACTCGAGTTTGTAAATCGTTACAAATATCTCCTATGGTTGGACTCGTCCCTTTCCTTCACTACACACATAAAACACCTACAGTCAAAAGTTAAATCTCGTCTTCGCTTCCTCTATCGCAATAAGGTCACCTTCACCCGTGCAGCTAGACACTCTCTCGCCACAATGACCATCCTGCCCATTTTTGATTATGGCGACACCAGTGACGTGCAGTGAGGTTCATGACTGGGGAGGCACTGACGTCTCATTTGCCTGACCCACTGTGTTACGAGATGCCTGCACGACACGAGCTCGCTGACCAGCTCGTCATTTTAAAATGTAAATATGCAACAGCTCCGCTCTGCTCTTGCCGTGCTGACTGGCTGTCGCGCCCCCGCTGCCCAGTGCGAGGGCATCCGCACAAGACTTATTAGAATTTTATGACAAACAGGACGATCTGATCAGGAGTGACAAGCAGACACGGAGTTCTACTCCGCTTGTCAACCGAGAAGTGGATACCTGATAGTATGTGTGTAATGAAGTGCAAGTCTGAGGTGCGCAGACGGAGTGAAGAAAGTGCGGGAGGCTGAAATAAAATGTTGTTAGAACTGCTAAGCCAATCCACTGCAAGGACACAGATCAACATGTTCCCATTGGCCATTAGTGTCATATGGGCAGAAAAAGCCCTGCACTCCAAGTGACACTGCAATAAGCCACGACCATCTCTGATGGTGTAGAGGTGCACTTGCCTGTCTTTGTCTGGGTTGTGTGCTTCATTGCATGACGCTGTGAATGTGTGTGTGTGCATGTGTGTGTGTGTGTGCGTGCATGTGTGCGTGTGCATGCATGTGTGTGTTCGTGTGCATGTGCGTGTGTGGCAGACTAAAAAAAAAAAAATCCGCTATACATCGAATATATCTGCAATATTTGTTTAAAAAAAATCCACGATAGAGTGAGTCCGCGATAGGTGAAGTGCGAAGTAGCGAGGGATTACTGTACTGTACAAAATACCCTTAAACTCACTCTCATCATATCATTCACAGTCTACGAAAAAAAATTGAAACAAGTTTTAACCGACTCTTGCAGCTGTTAGTTTAAGCATGTTGTCATATCGTATTGTTTTACTGTTGTTGGTTGTTTTTTTTATTTGATTTTGTATTTATATAACCTTCTTTTATGTATTTTTATTTTTTAGCACCCCGTCCCCGACCCCCCCCAAAGAGCCACTGTTGTTTGGGTCAGGCCGCACTTGTAAATAAGAACTTGCTCTTAATTTTTTTGACTGGTTAAATAAAGATTAAACAAATAAAATAAAATGAATAAATTTGTCATGTACCGTTAGCATACCGTACAATTATTCAGCCAGTTGTTGCCTCTGTTCTATTTCTATTTTAAATTGGCTTTCAAGATGACATGTCTGTTCTTGGTGTTGGATTTGATCAAATAAATTTCCCCAAAAAATGTGACTTATACTCTAGTGCGACTTAAATGTATGTCTTTTTTTTTCTTTATTATGCATTTTATGGCTGGTGTGACTTGTATACCTCAGTAGAAGACACAACTAAAGACACATTTCTATGCTCTTGTCTTTAAATAAACTACGCTGGCCGATCTGGCTGTGGTTTGTACTTTGTACACTAGGGGAAGGCCTAGCAACTGAAAGTTGCTGTCTGGATTCGACATCACCTAACCAGGATGAGATCTGAGGTGGACAACCTCCTCACAAGCACTGCCACGATGACTGAGGGTGTCTTCCTGCAGCTCTTCATTTGAGGATGGACACTTACATTACATTATTTTATAATGTGCCATATTGTGTGTTAAATGTCAAATGACCAGTTCAACCTCACGTTCTGCAGGAGCCTGATGAATTGAGTCAAAAGGCCTAAACACTCTTAAGAACAAATATGAAGTAGATCTGATTCATCCGTTAGACTGGGAGAAAAATATCAAAGAAAAAAATGCTTATTTTCTGATGAATAACTACCGTATTTTCCGGACTATAAATTGCTCCGCAGTACAAGTCGCACCAGCCATGAAATGCATAATAAAGAAGAAAAAGACAGGCCAAGTCACACCGGAGTACAAGTCGCATTTTTGGGGGAACTTTATTTGACAAAATCCAACACCAACAACAGACATGAACAGGCAACAGGCTAAACCATACGGTATGCTAACGTTACATAAACACAAACGAAGAACTGATAACGTGCCTGATGTAACATATTCAGATATTCAAATAACAATAACATAAATAACACATTTATCGAACCATCCGTGTCACTCCAAATCATTAAATCCATCGAAATCTTCCTTCCTCTGTGTCACTTAAAAAAAATGCCACTGCTAACTCTGAAATTACATGGGACGCTGACGTGGGACTCATCAGTTGTGGTTCCAGTTATTCCACAGGCCTATATAACTATATACAAACTATATATCAAATAACTATAACATAAATAACAATTTCATCAAACCATTCGTGTCACTCCAAATCATTAAAGCCATCAAAATTTTCATCATCTGTGTCACAACGCCGCTGCTGACTCCGGAAGTACATGCGCCGCTGAGGTCAGACTCATTGTAAGTTGCAGCTCCAATAATTTCACAGGCCTATTGAAATGTGGTTTAAAGTGAAAATAACATTGAAGTAATCAACTATACTATAGTAAGTAAGTAATGTGATAATGATCAAGTAATAATGTGTTAATTATTTCACATAAGTCGCTCCTGATTATAAGTCGCACCCCCGGCCAAACAATGAAAACAAAACTGTGACTTATATTCTGGAAAATACTGTAGTTTTGAAATCAGAAATTAGTAAAAACTGTTCAAATATTTTAAAAAGTTTAATTGTAATAAAAAGGGCAAGAATATCTCTATCTTTTAAAAAGTGAAGACAATTTGTTATTTTAGTAATGACACAGTCGATGCAAAATTTGTCTTCGCAGGCGACATAAAATGATGTGGCGGGTCGTATCTGGACCCCAGGCCTTGACTTTAATACTTATGCTCTCGGACAGTGGTTCTTAACCTTATTGGAGGTACCGAACCCCACCAGTTTCATACTATGTGCATTCACCGAAGCCCTCTTTAGTGAAAAAAATATTTTTTTTTCAAACTAAGACATCAATGTTTATCACTGATGCACAAAATGACCCATGCATGAACATCACCTTGTTCAAAGAACAAAACCAACACAATGCATGAACTCAAAACAAATTACATACGTACCTGCAAATCAGTGTGACTTTTGCTGTTGCCTTTGCGAGACCAGTTCAGATATGCGTCATCATGAATTTACAAAATAAATCAGGTGTTCGGACCTCCGTAGTGGAGGCTCTGCCGAACCCCTGAGACCGACTCACCGAAGCCCTAGGCTTCGATTGAACCCAGGTTAAGAACCACTGCTCTAGGACAAGGGTGTAAAAGTATGACCTCTGTATATGTGCTAAAATGTACCAAAATTGGACATTAAAAAATGCACAATTCTTTTCCAACTCCTGACATGAACTTTTTTGTATGTCTCCGGTTGCTACATGTGCCTGACAATTTTAGTAGGTCTAGGTCTAATGGACCGGATATGGCTTTTATTTTTTCACTTTTGGTGGCACTAACAAAGCCATTGTGTTTTCATTGTTTATGTCAACTTTAAATTATCAATTTTTTCACCAGGGCCGATGACTTTGCATAGTTTGGTGAGTTTCTGTTCATGTTTAGGGTGTCAAAAATGCGATCATTTATGGAGAAACAAGATAACACAAAATAATTCTGACGAAAACAATCTCAAATCAGTTATGGACAGGTTATGGACTGTTTTGAAAGCGTTCAGAAGGATTTTGTAGACTATACGGTATTTGATGGGAAGCCATTGCAGTTGGTGAAGAACGAGGGTGATGTGACAGGTGGAAGGGGTTTTGGTGATGATACGAGCAGCAGCGTTCTGAACCAGTTGGAGTTTGTGGGGGAGACCAAACAGAAGGGAGTTGCAATAGTCCAGACGGGAAGTGGCAAGTGAATGAACCAGGATTGCGGCGCTGTTGGGAGTGAGTGAGGGGCGGAGGCGGTTGATGTTTCGGAGGTGGAAGTAGGCTGACCGGATGGTGTTGATGTGTGACTGGAAAGATAAAGTGCTGTCAAGGACGACACCCAGACTCTTGACCTGGGGGGAAGGGGAGACGGGGGAGTTGTCGATGGTGAGGGTGAAACTGGGTTGCTTGGAGAGTATGGATTTGGACCCAATGTTGTCTCACTGTTGATTTTGAGGAAATTGGAGGTGAAGAAGGTTTTGATGTCCTGTAGACACGCACAGAGGGAGGAGGGTGTGACGGTGGAAGAGGGTTTGGAGGAAACACAGAGCTGGGTGTCTTCCGCACAGCAGTGAAAATTGATGTTATATTTACGGAATATGAGACCAAGTGGGAGGAGGTCCGTAGATGATGAACAGGATAGGGCCAAAGACAGAGCCCTGGAGAACACCGGAGGATAGGGGTGAGGGATCGGATGTGAATGATTTTAACTGAATGAACTGAGTACGGCCAGAGAGATATGAGTGGAACCAGTCTAGGGGTGTGTCAGATATGCCAATGGAGGCTAGTCGGTCGAGGAGGATGGAGTAGGAAATGGTGTCAAAAGCTGCGCTCAAGTCCAGGAGAATGAGGATGGATATTAAACCAAAGTCAGCTGCCATTAGTAGGTCATTTGTGATTTTGATGAGGGCTGTTTCTGTGCTGTGACGGGGGCAAAAACCGCACTGAAACTGTTCATAAAGGTTTTTGTTGAAAAGGTGGGCCTGAATCTGTGATGCTACAGCTTTTTCCAGTATTTTAGAGAGAAATGGCAGGTTGGAGATGGGGCGGAGATTATTGAAGACGTTGGGGTCTTAAACAGGTTTCTTCAGTAGAGGTGTAACAGCAGCAGTCTTGAGCGATGATGGGACAGAACCAGAGGTGAGAGAGGAGTGAATGATGGCTGTTCAGGGGTAATAGAGAGGGGAGGGAGGCTATAACCAGGGAGGATGGGAGGGGGTCTAGTTGGCAGGTAGATGGCTTGGAAGTTTTTGCACCAAACAAGAGCACACAGCACTGAGCAAGAGATGTAAAAGTTCAACGAACAAACTCTTCAGCAACACAATGAAAAAATATTTGACAGGATTGAAAAGAAAGGCGGAGAAGGACGCAGATAATGGGACAAACGTAAGTCTCTCGAAAGCCAAGGTGAGGAAATATGACGAAGCGTATGTAGCATTTGGCTTCGCTGTTATTACGGTGGGAGACAAGGAAAGACCGGTATGTTTAAAAATGTTGGCAGCGGACATTATGAAGACAAATAAATTAAGGCGGCACTTAAAGTCATTCCACCCCAATCACGCTGATAAGCTGCTTGAGTTTTTTCAGGAAAAAACGTGCCGAATATTGCCAACAATTGTCCCGCTTTGTGAGTGCTACTTCAGTAAACCAGCGAGCACTGTTAGCATCGTATAAAGTGGCATACCAAATTGCTCAGTGCAAAAATCAACACACCATAGCAGAGGAGCTGATAGTGCCTGCAGTATTAGACATGATCTCTGTCATGCTGGACGACGCAAGCGCTGCAAAATTTAAAAAAATTCCCTCTGTCCAATTACTCTGTTGCCAGACGTATAAATAACATTGCCAACGATCTCAAAGAACAGCTGGTAGAGAAACTCAAAGACAAACGTTTTGCCTTACAGTTTGATGAAGCAACTGACAGCAACAAAGTAGACTTGACTTTCTCATTTTGAAGAAAAATAAAATCAGCACGAATTGTTGTAATTTTTGTTTTGTTGGTAAAATTGTTTGTCATATTGTGTTCCTGAGTTAATGTTGCTGATGAATTTGATTTATTATTATTTATTGATTTTTTTTTTTATTTATTTTTTTAATATCCTATATCTCTCAGCTGGCCTGAGAACGCCTTGGGATCCCCCGGGAGGAGCTGGATGAAGTGGCTGGGGAGAGGGAAGTCTGGGAGTCCTTCCTGAAGCTGCTGCCCCCGCGACCCGACCCCGGATAAGCTGAAGAAGATGGATGGATGGATGGATGGATGGATGGATGGATGGATGGATGGATGGATGGATGGATGGATGGATGGATGGATGGATGGATGGATGGATGGATGGATGGATGGATGGAAGACGAAATATTAGAGAATTTAGTCGAATTTCAAATTTGCTAATTTGGAAATACAATTAAAAGTTGGAATGGGTTGAATCGGTTGAAAAATGTAGAAATTAGAGTAGAAAAACGAAATTTTGGAGAATTTGGTCGAATTTCAAATTTGAACATTTGGAATTACAATTGAAAGTTGGAATGGGTTGAATCAGTTGAAAAATGTAGAAATTAAGGTAGAAAAACAAAATTTTTGAGAATTTGGTCGAATTTCAAATTTGAAAATTTGGAATTACAATTGAAAGTTGGAATGGGTTGAATCGGTTGAAAAATGTAGAAATTAAGGTAGAAAAACGAAATATAGCGATGCAGGAGTTCAGACAGGTAGGTTGTTTAGGGCCTTGCATGTGGTGAAAAGGATCTTAAAATGTATGCGCTGTTTTATGGGAAGCCAGTGAAGTTGACAGAGGACAGGGGTGATGTGCTGCCTGCTGGGTGAGCGGGTGAGCAGTCGGGCAGCAGAGTTTTGAACATATTGCAATTTGTGAAGGACAGTTGAGGGGAGACCATACAGGATGCTATTGCAGTAGTCCAGTCTGGAGGTAATAAATGCATGAATTAATGTCTCTGCCACAGGGGTGGAAAGAAAGGGTCGAAGTTGTGCAATGTTTCGTAGATGAAAGAAGGATTTTTTAGCAACGTGGTTAATGTGTGGTTTGAAGGAGTGTGTGGGGTCCATATAAATTCCAAGGTTTCTGACTAGGAGGCAGGGAGTGACAGAGCGGCCGTCAATACAGAGTGTGAAGTTCTGGTAGGTGGGGAGGCTGGATTTAGGACCAAAGATGATGATCTCCATTTTGTTACTGTTTAGTTTGAGAAAGTTTTGAGTCATCCAGTCTTTGATGGCTGTGAGGCAGCAAGTGAAGGTGGAGAGGATGGATGGGAGATTGTTTTAGTGGTGATGTAGAGTTCTGTATCGTCGGTGTAACAGTGGAATTTGAGACCATGGGGGCAGATGATGTGCATAATAGGAAGCATGTACAGAATGAAGAGAATGGAGCCCAGAACTGATCCTTGAGGGACTCCGTGTACAACAGGGGTGGTGTGGGATTTGTGTTGGTTGATGGTGATGTAGTTACATTTGTCAGACAGGTAGGATTTGAGCCAGGAGAGGGCGGTGTTGGTGATGCTGATGGATTCCAGGCGGTTGAGAAGAATGGAGTTGTTTTCTGTGTCAAAGGCAGCACTGAGGCCAAGGAGGAGGAGGATGGTGAGAGAGCCAGAGTCAGTGGAAAGCAGGAGATCATTTGTGACTTTGAGTAGGGCCGTTTCAGTGCTGTGGTGTGTACGGAAACCAGATCGGAATGTTTCATACAGGTTATTTGAGAGGAGGTGGGTCTTGAGTTGAGTTGCGACGGCTCTTTCCAGTAGTTTTGACAGAAATGTGAGATTAGAGATGGGTCTGTAGTTGTTGGGGTCCTCAGGGTCAAGGCTGGGTTTTTTGAGGAGAGGAGTGATGGCTGCAAGCTTAAGAGGTGAGGGGACTATGCCAGAGGCGAGGGAGGAATTGCTTATGTCTATGATGAGTTGGGCAATAGGGGTGAGGCAGTCTTTGATGAGTTAAGATGGCATGGGGTCCAGGGTGGAGGTAGAGGATTTCATGGTGGAGAGTATTTTGGAGAGGTCAGCAAAAGTTATGGAGGAAAAAGTTGATAGCCGGGGGACAGATGATGAAAATAATGTGGGTTCAGGTTGTGGGGTCGTGAAGGGGGAGGACGCGAGCTGGTGGTAGATGTTTTCTATTTTAGAATTGAAAAATGACAAAAGCGTGTCACATTTCTCTGGGGTGAATGATGATGAAGTGTTGTCATGGGGTTTGAGGAATTTGTTTATGGTCGAAAACAGGGAACGTGGGTTTGAAGAACCAGAGCGGATGATGCCAGAGTAATAAGATGAGCGGGCTTTGTTAAGGGCTGATTTATAATGGTGCATGAGGTCTTTGTAAGCAAGGGCATGGACTGTGAGGCCGGTTTTCTTGCATAATTGTTCGAGCTGTCAGAGTTGTTTCTTAAGTTTATGGAGTTCCGGGTTGAACCAGGGTGCTGAGTGAGTAAAAGTGACTGTTTTGGTTTTCAGAGGAACCACTGTGTTGAGGGAGGGAGACAGAATGTTGTTGTAAGTGTTGACGAGGTTCGTGGGCGTTGGGTTTTCAGGGGGGGTGAGGCCGGAAAGTGTGTTTGATATGCAGGTGGAGAGCGGCTGGCTGGATTCTCGGGGACCAGTTCGGGATGGGGGAGCTGCGGCTCGGCCCCCTTGAGGACACTGCCAGGACAATCGAGGGCACCTCCGACATCCATTTTTTTCATTGATTTTCATATTATGTATTACTTGTGCACTCTCTGCATCCATTATAACCTGGTGATCCTGAAAGGGGGATCCTTCCATCTGTGGTCCCTTCTCAAGGTTTCTCATTTTCCCCTGGCAGGGTTTTTTTGAGTTTTTCCTTGCCCTTTTGGGAGCTTATGATCAGGGGATGCTTTGAGAATAATTGTCAATTTTGGCTATGTGAAGCCCTTTGAGACTGTTTGTGATTTAGGGCTATACAAATAAACTTGACTTGACTTGACTTGACTTGACTTGAGAGAGTGTCTGGGCAGATGGACTTGAGGTTGCGAAAGATGATTGTGCGGTTTTGTTTTGGTTCAGGCGTGGGGGTGTTAATATCAAATAAGATGGTTAAGTGGTCAGATATGGTGAGGTCGGAGCTAGAAATGTTGTGGATGTGGAGGTCAGTGAAGTAGACCAGGTCTAGGGTGTGTCCGTGCTTGTGGATAGGGAAGGTGATGTGTTGAGTGAAGCCCGGAGCAGTTAAGGAAATCCAGCAAGTCCATAGAATGTTTACAGTCTGGGGAATCGATGTGCAGGTTGAAATCACCAAGAAGCAGGAGAGATGATGAAACTGAGAAAAGTGCAATGATGAATTCTGAGAGGTCAGATAAGAAAGATGGGTTTGGTTTGTGGGGGCGTAAATAATAACAGTGATGAGGGGTTTTGGTCCTGGAAATTTAAAAGCCAGATGTTCGAATGATGGGGCAGAGGGGAGGGACAGTGCACGGGGTTTGAGGTTTTGATTGTAAATAGCAGCGATGCCACCCCCTCTGCCCTCAGTGCGTGGGCTGTCCAGATAAGAGTATCCTGTAGGGGTGGTTTGATTGAGTGAAAAATAGTCCAGGGGTTTTTGCCATGTTTCATTTAATCAAGTTCGATCAAGTTTGTTGTCTGTAATGAATTCGTTTAGGATGAGTCTTATGTGTTAAATAGTCTGTGTCTCCGCTATCTTGTGCCGAAGTCTTTTCCTCGTGTTCACTGAAGTGTCCATAGCTCTCGTAGCCTAGCCTAGCCTAGCCTAGCATTCGCCTCACTTCACCTCACAGTGAGAACCTTTTTATTGTTACTTTTTTCACAATCATTGTTTGTTTGCACTTTGCAAAGAACTCCCTCTTTTGAAGCACCTTTTGTTTGAACTTTTGCAGCCCCGTTGTTTTTCCCTTGGTTTGAGGTGTTTTGCTTTTTACTTTATTTAATAAATTGCTGCCTTGACGGCAATCCATCTCTGAGGCTGAGTCCTCCCTTTATCAGGTTGTGTCAGTGATTAGGATTTCTGCTGCACAAGTTGCCACATCACCCATTTAGTGTTGTATGCAATTGCCCCTCTTTTCTGGAACAGATCACAGTGAAGCAGTCCCAGATTTATACTGTAGATAATTAAGTTGAGTGATTCATATATCTAATTTTGTTAGGTTAGCATTTTGCTACCTTCACCCATAGTGATAAATATTTGCCACTCAGTGGCTTTAATTGCCAATCTAATTGTCTTGTTACAATGTTCTGGGCTTTCTAGTGTTAGCACATCCCACCAAAAAGGATACATGCTCTTGATAATCTTGATAATATGACAATAATCTGGCCTTTGCTAATTTGGAATGAACGGCAGGAAAAATAATCAAATCCAGTGTGATTATCAGTATGCATGCGCCATTACCCACATCCCACCACGCTCACTCTGTCTTAATGAGGATGTCCTGGTTTTTGGGTTCAAGCACACACTTGCAGATGAGTTCCTGAGTGACGGGGATGGCCACGTTGTTGGAGACACACAAGTCCGATAGGTAGTCCAAAAAACTGTAGACAGAATAAGTGCAATTACGCTCTCTGTCACACTAACTGCTGTGCTGCGATGGCATGCCTACCGGGGCTCACGATTCTTTCGGACTAGGTTAACAAAGGTCTCCACTTCGGTCTTGGTGATATGCTTCTCCAGCAGCTTGCGGTTGTTATGCAATAGTGCTGTGATTGTGTCCTCTGCCAGGATGTCATAGCCGATCTGACCCTGCATCAGGCCAAACTGCTTGGCGATGTACTCCTGGAAAAAAAATACAACAACTTTATTTACATAGTGCTTCACAACAGATGCAGCTGTAACAAAACAACAGAAATAGATCAAATATCATCCATCCATTCATTATCTGTACCACTCGTCCCCACGGGGGTCGCGGGTGTGCTGGAGGCTGCCCCAGCAGTCATTTGGCAGTAGGCGGAAAATACCCTGAACTGGTTGCCAGCCAATCGCAGGGCACACAGACGAACAACCATTCACACTCGCACTCACATCTAGGGACAATTTGGAGTGCTCAATACGCCTACCAGGTGGGAGGAAACCGGAGTGCCCAACCGCCCGGTGTTGCAATCATGTACGCATGTTTTTTTACCTGTCTCATTTTACCACTGATGCTAATGTTAAGTTTTGTTGTAATTTTTTTTTGTATGTTAAAATGACTTAAGCAATGTTTTATTGCTTTTATTTATATAATGTACATACGTATATAATGTATGTAATAATGCATTATAACTCACTGTATGAAATCATTTGACCACATTTTGAAACTATTAACTCTGTTAAAACTTTCCACCTTTCCTTGACTCGTGAAAAATTTCCATATTCCCTTCAGTTGTTGAAACTTTCCAATGTTGTGCAAACATTCTTTCTGAGCTCGTTATCTAAAGATGCTCCACTAGTGTCTGTTTACACAACTTTGTAAAACAAAGAGATAAGACCCTCTGCACTGATTAACCAGTTTTCAGAGGTGACCCCTGAAACCTGTTCACCCTATCAACCACCCATGTGGGGGAGCGGTTGAAGATCATGGTGAAGACCTGTACAAGCCGATCAGCACAGGCTCTGAGTACTTTCTCAGGAACTCCGTCCGGTCCAGTCACCTTGCTGGGATTGACTTTGCTGAGCTCCTGTTTTATGTCCTGCACAGTGAGTCTGTGGGAAATGGGGGGTGAGGTTAGCGTTGATTTAGAGCTGGGTGACCCACTACAGCGTATCTTTAACATCAGTCTAGAAAAGGGTGTGGTGCCTCAGCTGTGGAAGGCACCATGCATCATCCCTATCCCAAAGGAACCGTGACCTGCTGAGCTAAATGACTTCAGACCAGTCGTGCTGACTTCACACGTGATGAAGACTCTGGAGCGATTGCTGCTTCATCACCTAAGGCCTCAGGTTTGCCATGCTCTTGACCCGCTACATTGTTTTTTTCAAACTTCATCAGTTTTACATAATAAAGTACAGATTGTAGTCATTGATACAGATACAACATTGCACGTGAAACAAATTAAGAAAGGAGCAAAAAGTAAATAAAAATACAGGAATTCCCCCCTACCACCCGACCCGAGGATTTAAAATAAGAAAAAGAAGGGCATCAAATAGGGATCCCTGTCAGCCATAGACATCTATTAGACGTCTGGTCTATGTATAGACCTAATTTAGATGTCTAAAATTGGTCTCGGTGTAAACCTAAAATAGATGTCTAAATTAAAAACATAAAATATGATCATATTTCGAAATTTTAAAGTCTGAACCAGCTGTAAGTTGTATAAATAATGTACATAAGTTGTTTGGATTTGTGTTTAACAAGCATATTGATCTGTAAATGTGAAATGGTTATTCTTATTTTTTAAATGCAGAGGACAAATTTCACCACACCCAGATGTGTGTGTGATGATGATCATTGGGACTTTAACTTTAACTGGGACTTTAACTTTCTGTAACCTGACATAGACATCTATTTTAGGTTATTTTATAGACCTAAAATAGACATCTAAATTAGACGACAAATTTAAATCCATTAAATAGGAAATATTAAACCCTAAACCAGCTGTAGGTTGTATAAATAATGAACAGAGGTTGCATTGCTTTGTTTTAAACGACCATTGATCCGGGTGCAGCGTAGTTATTTCTGTAACCTGATCGCCGTCTATATTATGTCTACACACAGACCTAATTTAGACGTCTAGTTTAGGTCTACGCATAGACCTAAAATAGACAATATTAAATCATCAAATATGAAATATAAAACCCAAAACTATTCTGTAAGTTGTATTCATAATGTACAGGAGTCGTGTTGCTTTATTTTAAACAACCATTGATCCGTGTGACGTGTGGTTATTTCTGTGACCTGATTTTAGGTCTATGGAATAACCTAAAATAGATGACAAAATTAAATCCATCAAATATGATCATATATAACAGGTTGGTGGATGATGCGGTCAACATGGGACTGCACTACATCCTGAATCACCTGGACACCCCAGGAACATACGCCAGGATCGTGTTTGTGGACTTCAGCTCGGCGTTCAACACCATCGCTCCTGACATCCTCCAACAGAAGCTCATCCAGCTCGGGATGCGTGCCTCCACCTGTCTGACACCCGGATCACCAATATTGGCGCCCCTCAGGGGTGCGTCTTCTCCCCACTGCTCTTCTCTCTCTACACCAACGATTTCTCCTCAGGTGACTCTCCTGTGAAGCTCCTGAAGTATGCAAACGACACCACTCTCATCGGACTGATCCGGGACGGTGACGAGACTGCGTACAGACAAGAGGTGGCGCGGCTGGTCCACTGGCGCAGCCAAAACCACCTGGAGCTGAACCCGCTCAAGACCGTGGAGATGACAGTGGACTTCAGGCGAGACCCTTCACCACTTTGACCCCTCGCTATCCGCAGTAAGACTATTCTCTCCACAGACACCTTCAAATTCCTGGGAACCACAATCTCTCGGGACCGGCCACATAGACTCTGTCCGGAAGAGGGCCCAGCAGAGGCTGTACTTCCTGAGACAGCTCAAGAAGTTCAACCTGCTGCGGGAGCTGCTGAAGACCTTCTACACTGCCATCTTCCAGTATGTCCTCTGCACCTCCATCACTGTGTGGTTTGGATCGGCCTCCAAACAAGACAAGCACAGACTGCAACGGATATTCAGGACTGCAGAAATGATAATTGGAATCAACCTCCCATCTATCCAAGACTTGTACCTGTCCAGGACCAGGAAACGTGCAAGTAATATCTCTACAGACCCTTCTCACCCAGGCTGCAGTCTGTTTGAACTACTCCCCTCCGGACGGCGTTATAGAGCTCTGTACGCCAAAACCAGCAGACACAGAGACAGCTTCTTCCCCCAGGCTGTTGCTCTGATGAACTCACACCACTCTTAGAGTCTCAGAGTCATCGCTGTGCAATAACATCCTGCTCGCCACATCTTTTTTGAATTGTCTACACTGTTTGTACTATGTGTCCTCTCTGCATCCATTGCAGCCTGGTCATTCTGGAAGAGGGACCCTCCCATCTGTGGTCTCTTCTCAAGGTTTCTCATTTCCCCTAGCTGGAGTTTTGAGTTGTTCCTTGACCTCCTTGGAGTTTAACATCAGGGGATGTTTGAGAATATTTGTCATTTTTTCACATGTCCTGAGTGTTGTTAGTCACCTAAATGTTGAACAGAGGCTGTGATGTACCGAAGTCAAATTCTGTTTGGCACGTTCAAACATGGCGAATAAAAACTCTTGAATCTTGAATTAAACCCAAAACAAGTTGTGTTGCTTTGTTTTAAACAACCATTGATCCGTGTAAAGCAAGGGTGTCAAACTCATTTTTGTTGCGGGCCGCATCGTAGTCATAGTTTCCCTCGGAGGGCCATTATGATTTTTATTGTCTTCTATATACAGTATAGGCTGCAAAACAAACTGAAGAGTAATTGGTTTTGAAATCCAAGAGTAATAAAAATTGTTCAAATATTTTAAAAAGACAAATGGTAATAAAAATTGCCAGCAATCTCTATTTTTTTTTAAAGTGAAGACATTGTTTCTCTTTGGTAATGACACAAAGGTGATGGAAAACATGTCTTTACGGGCCACATAAAATGATGTAGCGGGCCGTATCTGGCCCCCGGGGCCTTGAGTTTGACACCTATGGTAAAGTGTCATTGGGGCTATGGAATAACCTAAAATATACGACAAAATTAAATCCATCAAATATGATCATATATAACAGGTCGGCGGATGATGCGGTCAACATGGGACCTAAAATAGATGACAATATTAAATCATCAAATATAAAATATTAAACCCAAAACCATTCTGTAAGTTGTATAAATAATGTACAGAAGTTGTGATGCTTTGTTTTAAACAATCATTGATCCGTGTGGTTATTTCTGTAAACAGATATTAGGGCTATGGAATAACCTAAAATAGATGACAAATTTAAATCCATACATCCATACATCCATTTTCTATACTGCTTGTCCCCACGGGGGTCGCGGGCGTGCTGGAGCCTATCCCAGCAGTCATCGGGCAGTAGGCGGGGGACACCTTGAACTGGTTGCCAGCCAATCGCAGGGCACACATAGACAAACAAAAATTAAATCCATCAAATACGATATATTAAACCCTAAACCAGCTGTAAATTGTATAAATAATCTACAGAAGTTGTAATGATTTGTTTTAAACAACCATTGATCCGTGTGAAGTGTGGTTATTTCTGTAAACTGAGGCCAAAATTAAATCATCCATCCATCCATCCATCGATCCATTTTCTATACCGCTTGTCCCCACCATCAAATATGAAATATGAAATATTAAACCTTAAACCGGCTATAAGTTGTATAAATAATGTACATATTTTGTATTGCTTTGTTTTAAACAACTAATGATCCCTGTGAAGTGTGGTTATTTCTGTAACCTGATATAGAAGTCTATATTAGGTCATTCCATAGATGCCAAAATTAAATCCATCAAATATGAAATATTGACCCCTAAACCAACTGTAATTGGATAGGATTGTAATGTTGTATTGCTTCGTTCGAAACGCTAGGGGCAGACACATGCATACATTGTGCGCCACCGTATAAAAAACAAGAAGAAGTGTGCAGCGCAAGTAAAGTGGCCTATGGGTTTGAGCCTGTTGCTTCTAAAGACAAAATAAAAAAAAGACACAAAGGAAGTCTGGTATCAGGTGAGCCTTCGAGGTTTTTCAGTAAGAGCTGATTTTTGTGTCCTGCAAAGTTTGTCCATTTCATTATCAATCGATTTCAAGCTTGGACAAATTGTAGCTTGCCTGCTAGTCCTTCGTTTTTGCTATGTGACTAGTTGCTTTTGTGAAGAGAAGAGCTGACACAAACATTAATGGTCGCTAAACGTTGATGGTAGCTTAAGTGAATTTGCTTCAAATTCCGAAAAGTTTGTGTATGTAGTGTATGTAGAGGTTTTCTTGAGTAAAAAAAATCTCAAGTGAATAAAATATTTTTGAAAGCTTATAACTACATATAAGGCATATAACTGCCTACATTTAAAAAAGAAATGTTATTTTTGACAAGAGGTTAAGCCGTATGCATTTACAATTCATATGTGAATTCAAACCCAATGTAAATAATGGCATTGCTTTTGCAGATGTCAGCAGCTCGCTTTCAAAAATCGCCATGGCTATTATAAAACAAAAACAAGATCAAACAGTAAGTATAGATCACAAATTTGATATTTTCTGATGGCATGGCAAAGATGTTGAAGGAATGGGGTCGAAATACAAAAGGTCCTGCCAAGCTACAAAAACAGATATGCTCAAACCGCATTGAATAAAGTACATAAGCAGACAAGTATATTCACATATTAAATCAATAAAAGAAACATTTTAAGCATATAATTATACCTACACACCAAATCAATAAAGAAGACATAACTAGACATTTTTGATAAGTGGTATTGAGAAAGGTTTTTATAACTTTATGATCTGATATATATTTCTGAGCACTTTGAAATAACAAATGTTTTTTGATATATTGCCTGAATAGCTTAATGACCCTTAAGGAACTGTTTAATGCATGCCTGATGATTTTCTAAATCACGGACACTGCCAAAGTCGTCTAAAAATGTTCAGTACTTGATTGTATCTAATATTTTGACTAATGCTAGACGCCAGTTTTCGATTACTACTGAACGTTCTGGACAGAGGGAAATATTTTGCCTAACAAAGAAAATATATGGTTGAAAGCATGATTAAACTAAGAATATGATGACGTAAGCAAGTACATAGAGTATCAAAAGAACAAACAAACAAAAACATGGTAAGTGGTGAGTACAAACTGCATAGTCAGGGAACATCAATAAATTGATGATGTCACAGCCAAAAACTCACATAATTCCGTACAAAATAATAAAATTGAAAGAATGATGAATGGATCAGGTGCGACAGTGTATGTGCAAGAACGGAGGAGAATGTTTACAGGAAGGTCATTTGGAGATAAAACTAGCAGAGGTGCCAGAGGGAGAACGCCAGGAGGAAAACAGCCAAGGTGATCGCCAAGGCCGAAAGATGGGATGGAAAACAACAGCCCCCACACACATTGAATCGCCCATAATCAGCACCCAACCCCACGGAACCAGCTCTCACTGAACCAGCACCCACTCCCATGGAATCAAACTCCGCTGCGAACTTGCCCCACCCCAAAGACTCATCACCCATCAAACTCGGCCCACAATGTGCAACTGAATATAAGCTGACCAAAGAACCTTGAACGTTGCCTTTTCTGAATGGAGACTTTTCACTCTTGAAAGGCCCAGCGCTGTATTGTATTTTCCTGAAAACAGCTTTCTGAACAAGAATTGTGATTGAACTAAACCAACCTGTGTAAGTCTAATTTCTCCTTCAGTGTCTTAGCATTTTCCTAAATCTGAAGAAATCAAACAAGCACGCAGTGAGTAAATTGGATAACAGGTGATTGGCAATGGCTTTTGCCGTGAGGCGCAGATAGCGCACTCCCTAAATTGAGGACAAAATCCAACAACGTAATTTCCCTTTTTACCCATGTTGTGATTTGTGACTCCAGATTTAGCTCAAGGAGTGGCACGTGAAAAGGTAGGTTTTTATCTTCTGATGTCATTAAAATGTGCACCTAACTTTGTTTTGTGCTCAACAGGGCTTGGAATTCTAAGGCAGTGTTTCCCAACCTTTTTTCATTCATGGCACACCTTTTCATTGGAAAAAATCTTGCGGCACACCACCAACAAAAATCTGTTAAGCTCCTATATTAAAATCAGTTATATTACAACAAAACACGTAGAGTCCTATTCCTCTATATATATATATATATATATATATATATATATATATATATATATATATATATATATATATATATGGACAGTCGAATAATTTAATAGAAATAAATACTAAATATTATTTAAATTGTATTCCTTTTTTTAAATAAAAGTGACAGTTTTTTAAAAAGGTTTTAGACGGTGTAAGAAATAAACTATTTAAAGTGATTGTGATTAAAATAAAAGCATCAACGTGATTTTGTTTACTGTTTTAGACTAGGTCTATAAATATTGCAACAATATGAACAAAGTCACTTTTAAAGACGCTCTGCTGTTCTGACAGCAGCTGAGTGGCTATCACAGTCGAGGAGTCTCGACTTGACTGCTTATTTTACGTATGTGAAAAATAACCAATCCAGGTTCTCCGGTTGAACTGCATTCTCTGATTTCCATCGGACCACAAACGCACCACAACCGTCATAGTGTCTGTCACTGTTAGCAAAAGCACAAAGCAACACACACATAAACTGAATATGTGCCGATGCAATACAATCATATCGACACAATATGAAATCTCAAGATTCTCCGATTCTCCACACATGCACGATTAGCAAGTGGCTGACCAGGCCTTGCGCGAACTGACCAGTGGTTTGGCGATCCTGTTTACAATGCGCTTCGTAATTAATATTGGACAGTCCCACGGCACAGCTGAACGTCTCTCACGGCACACCAGTGTGCCGCGGCACAGTGGTTGGGAAACACTGCTCTAAGGCAAATCACTTCGAAAGTTAAAATGGTGTTGTGTCATGTGATTAATAGCGGTTAATGGGTGAATTATCAAATCAGACCTCTTTTTCCCTTTCCCTCTTTTTCAGACTCCAAGCCTGGATGAAAGAGGAGGATCTGTATTAAAAACTGACCGGACTCCACAAGGTACATATTGATTTTTGACTTATTCTTGATCGTAGAAGTAATCACAACTGTCTTGCGTTATCTTTGGAAATTGATCTGTTATTGGTGGTTTGAATATACTTATGTATGCTTAGCTACTGACGAGCATATGCAAAAAGCGTAATTGCAATCTTCAATATGGAACTTGCATTCATGACATGTCATTGCCTTGACTTTCACTCTCCGGAAACCGGGGCGGATGTCAATGTGCAAAATAAAACCCAGGTTTACCCAGTATATTTTCATCATTTGGATAACAACTTGTAGAACAAGCAATTTTATCAATACTATTTTAAAATAACGTGATTGGATATGTACAACAGCCAAATTAAATTGCACCACATTCAAAGGCACAGACAGAATGCCATTTTTTTTTTTTTTAAACAGGGCAAAGTTTATCATTGGAGAATGGTTCATTTGAATCTTGCAGCTAACATTTACTTCATTCTTCAACAGCTAGGAAGCGAGTGTGAAACGCCCATGACAGGGAAAAGTAAGCATTTTTTTGTAGGCATTAGTCATTCAAAAAGGGGTCATAGCTGCAGTAATTTAAGTGAGCATTTTATTTCTATTTCTCTTTATTCTCAGAGTTTCTGAAGGTCATCATGGAGCCCCTTCTGGCAATTGGGGCTGAGGAGCCTCAACTCTCGTTCAGAATGTGACGCAGAGAGTGGACGGTGTCCATGACTGATCTGGAGACCTTTGACACGATGTCCAAGATAATAAATGACAAACAGGGTGCAAGACTGAATGACAGAATGATTAAGCTAGAAATTGGTTAATCAAAATTTTGGATGTCCTCGCCCTCACTTTTGATTGCTTACAAATGGAACCTGTAGGGTTCTGTTTAGTTTAATTAATGTACTGTCAAAGTTACTAACTTTTCAGTTATTTTTTGCTTGATTTACAAGAAAAAAAATCCTCAATTCAATTTTGTCTACTCTTAATTCCATTCTTCTGAGACACTGTTCATAATTCCTTGTATACAGATTGCAAAGCAGTCTTGTGTTAGGAGGCCGCTGATTTGAAGACCTGCATGTTTCCAAGACCATGGACAGATGATTAGTTTGACATCTGTACTGTAGATTCAAAAAAGACAACAGTGAAGGCTGACGATGTGGTGGCTGCGCTCAATGTTGATTTTTTTTTTCTGTTGTTGTCTAGACTCTATACAAATGACAATGACAACGTTCAATATGCGTGCTCGTGTGTGACTCATGCAGAGGGCCCTCAGGAAGACTGCTCTGATAGCGCTGGTAAATAGAATAAAAAAAAAACCTGTCTGTTTGTTCCTGTGCGATTGCTTCATGTTCGAAATGTGCGATTGACATGAGATGCATCACGGAAAAACTATTTTACAGGTAGTCGTTTTTTTCCCCCATATTCACATTTCTTATCCAGAATAATCCCAAGGTCTACAATGGGTGGTGCCCGATGTCTATCGAGTTCATCTTTGTAGAAGCTGTTGGCGACACGCACAGAGGGCACAGATGATGAAACAAGGACCGCAATGGCTTTAAAATTAAAACAGGCTCTGAGTAGCAAAGGGGGCTATCAAAACCCCAAAAGAGAGTGATGTTTATATTGTTTCCCCCTTGTGTTAAGCCGAGCTGGTTGTTTTGTTTATTTGATATGTCCTACATAAAATATGTATATATTTACATTGTAACTTAGTAGTTTTGTTCTATTAAATAGCCCCCATTTTTTAATATTGTATGTATATTTTTACATTTTTAAACATTGCACATTTATATTTGTGATGGTTGGATAATGTTTGAAAAAATGTTTTTATTTAGGTTCAATTATCGTTTTGGTTAATTTTGACATCAAATGGTGTATTTATATCTACAGCTAACATAAGTATGACTGTTACTGAAACCTATTTTTATGTTAAAAAATGTAAATTTTTACACGCTGGACCATCACTAATCAAATGCATTTTCACAACATCCTGGAACTACACAAAGGTAAGTATCAGGTTAAATGTATTGAAGAGAACCTCAATGTTGAATAGACGTCTAGATGTTCAAATGATCACTAGCTATTAGCGCGATTAGCGCTAATAGGTATTAAAGTTAAGTTAAAGGGCTAGAGACACCGGTATATGTATAAATCGGTTTTAGTTAGCTTATGGGCTTATAAATATAAATTGACGTTCGAAACAACGAAAAGGAAGCTGTTGCTCTGAAAAATATCATTTTAATTTGCCGCACAGACGAGTTTGACTGCACCGAGCCGCCAGCCGGAAGTGACGTCTCATGACGTCTCAAGTTGTACGCGTTTAGCTTCAGTGAATGTAAACAAAAAGAGAAGAGGGGCCAGCGCGGAGACGTCGGGCCAGGTTTGCGGCCAACCCAGCTCGCCTAGCCGTGCCTTCCATTATCCTGGCGTACATTCGTTCGCGGGACGACAAGATGGGTTGAGTTCGCCTGATAGGATCCACGAACCGGACAGTGCGTGCCTGCTGTGTGCTCGTGTTCACAGTGGCCTGGTTGACTGTCATCTTTCCGGACTCTGCTGTGCATCGGGAGCGGCTAGCGTGCTATCACTCTTATTGTTTAACTTCTTGTTTTATTTTTCCTGTGTTGTTTATTTGAATGTGCGTTGTGAACGCTGTCTTGTCACCCTGGGATAGTGAGAAACGTAATTTCGATCTCTTTGTGTGTCTTGACATGCGGAGGAATTGACAATAAAGGAGACTTTGACTTTGAAAAGTATGTCGAAGCGTGACGGGAGGGGCACAATTCAGAAAACGTGCTCAGCTCGTCGAAAAAATGCGATTTAAGAAATAAAATTAAAAATGCGCCTAAAACCTAAACCAAACGCTGCAGATGTTCATTTCTCCATGCGCAGTGGTCAACTCGGCACTCGACTCTTTTTACTATGCCAACCCAACCAGAGTGACGGGAGGAGCACAATTCAGAAAACGTGCTCAGCTCGTCGAGAAAATGCGATTTAAGCAATGAAATTAAAAATGCTTATAAAACCTAAACCAAACGTTGCAGGTGGTCATGTCTTCATGTGCCGAGATCAACTCGGCACTCTAAAGCCCCCAAGAGCACTTTTTACTATGCCAACCTAACCAGAGTGACGGGAGGGGCACAATTCAGAAAATGTGCTCAGCTCAGCCCAAGTGAACTGCTAGAGTCATCATATTCTGCGTCAAAAGAGGTTTCTGAATCGGATAAAATGATAAAATTATGCTAATATTGCTGCTAGAAACGGAGCTGTCGCTATCATCTGCCATGTTGTTTGGGTTTGTTGACATCCGGCTGTACAACTTGTGACGTCACAGTAATGGCGCCGCCAGTTTGGCTTCGTGCGGGACCCGATCGATAAACTGGCATTTCATTTCAGCTTTATTCTTAGTAATCGGTGTCCATTTTTAATTTCCAATGCAGCAAATGTGTTCACTTTATACATTCTATCAAATTCCGTTCTAATTGAAAAAAAAAAAGGGATGTCCCTAGCACTTTAAAGTCCCAATGATCGTCACACACACATCTGGGTGTGGTGAAATTTGTCCTCTGCATTTAACCCATCCCCGTGTGATTTTGATCCATCCCCTGGGGGAGAGGGGGGCAGTGAGCAGCAGCGGTGCTGCGCTCGGGAATCATTTGGTGATCTAAACCCCCAATGCCAACCCTTGCTGCTGAGTGCCAACCAGGGAGGCAATGGGTTCCATTTTTATAGTCTTTAGTATGACTCGGCCAGGGTTTGAACCCACAACCTTCCAGTCTCAGGGCGGACACTCTACCACTAGGCCACTGAGCTGGTATTAACGATCTTTCGACCGTCTACTCAATAAGCGTCTTAAAAACTTTCACTAATAGACGTCTATCCTGTAGACGTCTAAAAAACCTTCACATATAGACGTCTGATAGACATCTGATAGACGCTATAGACGTCTACGGCACAGACATCTTTTATTTCACTTTTAGACCTTTTTAGACGTGTTTTAGCCAAGACGTCTGGGTAGCATATAGACGTCTAATAGACGTCTTTTAGACGTCAAAATGCTTGCAGGGATATGATCTTCACAGATGTATACAACCAATATTCTAAACCTCTAAAGAAAACATTTTCACATAATCCACAAATGGGTTCCAGGTCACAGAAAATTTTTGTTGAGACGGTAACACAACTTTTCTAATGGAAGAAAGCACCTCTTTTGGCCATTGTGTAAATGGAGGGGCCTTGCCAGATTTCCACTGATAAAATGAGCCTCTGAGCAAGTAAAGTAACAAATGCAATAGCATCTTCCTGATGTCTATTACACTTGTAGTGTGGTGGTGTTGCACCAAAAGTAGTAGTACGGAAGTTCAAGTTTAAGCCTTATGCTTATTAAGTCAAATGCATGATAGTACCTGAAATATATTACCCCAGTAATTATCTAAGGCAATACAAGACCACAACATATGCCCTTCAGTGGCTGGAGCATGACTCCATCTGGGACATTAAGGATCTATCCCTGGAAAAATCTTTGCTAATAGTGAAGCCGGTGGAGCACCTTGAATTGTATCAAGCCATGACGTATACATAGAGAGGATGTGTGTATGCGTGTCAGACAGGATAAATCGTCTATTATCTTATTTCATCCGATATGACAGATTTAACATCTTTCTCCCAAGCATTTCTAGTTTTTTTCCCCAAGTCATAGGTTTCAAGTTTTGGATTAATTTGTAGAGAGCTGAAATACGTCTCTTCCCAAGTGGATCTGTGTCTCTAATTACATCCAATGGACTTTTGAGCGGTAAATAAGGAAAAGAAGGAAATAGTCTTTTCGAAAAAGTACATATTTGTAGATATCTAAATAAGCTGGAAGCTGGTATGTCACACTCTCTAGTTAAAAGTTCGAATGATTTAAATGTACAATTTAAGAAAAGTTCATTAAAGAACTTCAAATCCTGCATTGGAATGCCTTATTAGTCACAGATGGTACAAAGAAAGGGTTAGATGATATAGGAAAATGCTTGCCCACCTGCCGGAGAGGGAAATGCTAAATGCAAACCATATTTTAAGAGATTGGGCACAATTGGGTTGGTTATTGGTTGCTTTTTGTCATGGGGCACCAGGGAAGTTAACCATAATATCGGGTTGGTGAACAGCTCCATTTGTGCCCAAATTTCACCCTTGTTGTACTCATAAAAATGTTTCCAGTGGAGCACTTCAACAATATTTGATGCCCAATAATTAAAGAGGAAATTAGGCAGTCCAAGTCCACCAGCCTCTAGAAAAGTCTTTTTCATTTGAGGGTTTGAGTTTTTCCATATAAATGAAGATATTGAAGTGTCTAATTTTTTGACAATTGACTTTGTGAGAAAAATGGAAATACGTAAAGGAATTTCAGCAAAATAGCCATTTCGATAATATTGATTCTGCCTGTCAAAGAGATTGTTATTTGGAGATTGGTATTGGTGTATGAGATTTCTTCTAACAATATATCAAAATTACAAGCACATAATCCATGCATCCCCTTCATGAGTCATCACCTTACCGTGGTGGAGGGGTTTGCGTGTCCTAGGAGCCATGTTGTCTGGGGTTTCATGCCCCTGGTAGGGTCACCCATGGCAAAAGTGTCCTAGGTGAGGGCCAGACAACGCATAGCTCAAAAAGCCCCTTATGATTAAAAAGATATATGGACACAGATTTCCCTCACCCGGATGCGGGTCACCGGGGCCCCCTCTGGAGCCAGGCCTGGAGGTGGGGCTTGAAGGCGAGCGCCTTCGCCCATGGGGCCCGGCCGGGCACAGCTTGAAAAGGAAATGTGGGTCCCCCTTTCCATGGGCTCACCACCTGCGGGAGGGGCCAAAGGGGTTGAATGCATTGTGACAAATGCAGGGACCTTTGCGGTCCGATCCCCGGCTGCAGAAGCTGGCTCTTGGGACATGAAACGTCACCTCTCTGGCTGGAAAGGAGCCCGAGCTGGTGAGCGAGGCAGAAAAGTTGCGACTAGTCATAGTCGGACTTGCCTCCACACACAGTTTGGGTTCCGGTACAAGCCCTCTCGAGAGGGGCTGGACTCTCTTCCACTCTGGAGTTGCCAACGGTGAGAGGCGTCGAGCAGGTGTGGGTATACTTATTGCCCCCCAGCGGGGCGCCGGCACATTGGGGTTCACCCCGGTGAACGAGAGAGTAGCCTCCCTCCGCCTTCGGGTGGGGGGATGGGTTCTGACTGTTGTTTGTGTCTATGCACCAAACGGCAGCTCAGAGTACCCACCCTTTTTGGATGCCCTGGAAGAAGTGCTGGAGAGTTCTCCTTCTGGGAACTCCATTGTTCTACTGGGTGACTTTAATGCTCACGTGGGCAGGTAATGCTGACAGGTACCGGATGGCCAAGCGGAACGTGGCTTTGGCGGTTGCTGAGGCAAAAACCCGGGCGTGGGAGGAGTTTGGCGAAGCCATGGAGAATGACTTCCGGACGAATTCGAGTAAATTCTAGTCCACCATACGGCGTCTCAAGAGGGGGAAGCAGTGCACCGTCAACACTGTTTACAGAGGAGATGGCGTGCTGCTGACCTCGACTCAGGACGTCATGAGTCGGTGGGGAGAATACTTCGAAGACCTCCTCAATTCCACCTACACGCCTTCCATTGAGGAAGCAGGGCCTGGAGACTCTGAGGCGGATTCTCCAATCTCTGGGGTCGAAGTCACTGAGGTAGTTAAAAAACTCCTCGGTGGCAAGGCCCCGGGGGTGGATGAGATCCGCCCGGAGTTCTTAAAGGCTCTGGATGTTGTGGGGCTGTCATGGCTGACACGCCTCTACAACATTGCATGGACATTGTGGACGGTGCCTCTGGATTGGCAGACTGGGGTGGTGGTTCCTCTCTTTAAGAAGAGGGACCGGAGGGTGTGTTCCAATTACAGGGGACTCACACTCCTCAGCCTCCCTGGTAAGGTCTATTCAGGGGTGCTGGAGAGGAGGGTCCTTTGGGAGGTCGAACCTCGGATTCAGGAGGAGCAGTGTGGCTTTCGTCCTGGCCGTGGAACAGTTGACCAGCTCTACACCCTCGGCAGGCTACTCGAGGGGGTATGGGAGTTCGCTCAACCAGTCCACATGTGTTTTGTGGAGAAGGCGTTCGACCGTGTCCGATGGGAAGTTCTGCGGAGGGTGCTTCAGGAGTACGGGGTGCCAAGTCAACTGATAAAGGCGGTTCGGTCCCTGATGCCTGAATTTGGTCCACACTTTTGGCAGTCAGTCGGATTCGTTCCCATTGAGGGTTGGACTCCGCCAAGGCTGCCCTTTGTCATGGATTCTGGTCATAATTTTTGTGGACAAAATTTCTAGGCGCAGCCGAGGCATTGAGGGTGTCCGGTTTGGGGACCTCAGCATCACGTCCCTGCTTTTTGCAGACAACATGGCGCTGTTGGCGTCTTCAAGCCGTGATCTCCAGCTCTCACTGGAGCGGTTCGCAGCAGAGTGTGACGCATTCAGGATGAGAGTCAGCACCTCCAAATCCGAGTCCATGGTCCTCGGTCGTTAAAGGGTGGGATGCCCTCTCCGGATCGGGGATGAGATCCTGCCTCAAGTGGAGGAGTTCAAGTATCTTGGGGTCTAGTTCACAAGTGAGGGCAGGATGGAGCGCGAGATCGACAGGCGGATCGATGGAGCGTCGGCAGTAATGCAGACTCTGTACCGGTCCGTCGTGGTAAAGAGAGCTGAGCCAAAAGGCAAAGCTCTCGATTTACCGGTCAATCTACGCTCCTACCCTCACCTATGGTCACGAGCTATGGGTCGTGACTGAAAGAACGAGATCCCGGATATAAGTTTCCTCCGCAGGGTGTCCGAGCTCTCCCTTAGAGATAAGGCGAGAAGCGCGGTCATCCGGGAGAGACTCGGAATAGAGCCGCTGCTCCTCCACGATGAGAGGAGCCAGATGAGGTGGCTCGGGCATCTCATCAGGATGCCTCCTGGACGCCTCCCTGGAGAGGTGTTCCGGGCATGTCCCACCGGTAGGAGACCCCGTGGATGACCCTGGACAGGCTGGAGAGACTGTGTCTCTCGGCTGGCCTGGGAACACCTTGAGATCCCTGGGATGAGTTGGATGAAGTGGCTGAGGAAAGGGAAGTCTGGGAGTCCCTCCTAAAGCTGCTGCCCCCGCAACCCGACCCTGGATAAGCGGAAGAAAATGGATGATTGGATGGATAATCCATGCATTGTGCGGGTGACCATACCCAAGTATTTAAATGAATCTTTTTTCACCTTAAAGGGATAAACAGAGAATTCTAAACAATGTTGTTCATTGGGAACAGCTCTTTGGATAATTTAATTTGTATCCTGATAAATTGCCAAATTCATTAAGTACTTCGAGCAGCCGAGGTACGGACACAGACAGATTGGAAATATACAGCAATAAATCGTCTGCATAGAGGGAAACATTGTGAGTGATTCCCCCTCGAGAAATTCCAGCAATCATGTTATCCCCTCTGAGCGCTATTGCCAATGATTCAATTGCGAAGTCGAAAAGATATTAAGACAGACTACAGCCCTGTCTACATCCTCTGTACAGTTTGAATAATGTCACATTGAATTATTCATCCGCACTGCAGCTACAGGAGAGTGGATAGTGTCTTGATCAATTTCGAAAACCAAGGACCAAATTAAAATCTCTTTAGAATGGCAAAAAGGTATTGCCATTCAACACGGTCAAAAGCTTTTTCGCTGTCTAAGGAAATTACAGGTTCTGTATCTGACATTTTTCTGCCTTTTGGTGTGCACAAAATAATAAGCAACCAATGCATGTTATAATATGGTTGTCTGCCTGGTAAAAAAAAAAAATCAGTTTGGTCACTATTAATAACATCTGCCAAAATGATATCAATTCTGGGAGCCAATATTTGTGTGAGCATTTCATAATCACAGTTTAGAATATGTACTTGTATAAGCCCTGTACTTTTGTGCTATATTCTGACTGTCTGTTGTATGCACACTTGCTCCATTTTTGCTCCTCTTATTTATTATGTTATTTGTTTATTTATTATTTATTCATCACTCTTGTTTATTCATTGTTTGTGCCTTCTTGTTTGTACTTTTTGTGTTGTTTACTTGTATGTATATTGTGTAGTATGTCTTGTCACCGTGGGATAGTGGGAAATGTAATTTCGATCTCTTTGTATGTCTTGGCATGTGAATAAATTGACAATAAAGCAGACTTTGACCTTGACTTTTTGACTTTTTATTGGTCTGTAAGAACTGCACCGTAAGGGATCCCTACCCTTTTCAGTGTTGCTTGCTAAACAACAGGAAAATAGATAAATAAACTTTCTTCTGACAAATACATTGTAACTAAGGGTGGGAGGAAGAATTTATATTGCAATAAATTGTTGTCCTCTCTGTCTCAATAAATAATCAATACACCGACGGCAAATATTGATTTATTTTGTAATACAACGCATATTAGGGATTTAACCCATTGTCACCATCAGTACTTGATCTCTCCTGTCCTGTTTGTGGGGGCACTAATCCCGTAAATGAGGGCAAAGTAGGCGTAAACAGCAGCCGGTGAAGTCAGTTAACGAAGATGCACGAATGGCGCAAAATACAAGCAACAACGAAAAACAAATCAAAGGCCCACCCGCAAGTATCTACTCGAAAGTGTGGACCCACTTTGGGTTTTACGAGACATATGACAGGAGAACACTGGATAAAGAATATGCAATATACAAGAACTGTTTTGCTAAGCTCAATTTTCATGGGAGGAGAACACTGGATAAAGAATATGCAAGAGCTGTTTTTCTAAGGTAAAATATCACGGCAACACAAATACGTACTATGTAATCATGATTAAACATTATGTTTCACATCATGGTAGTAGAAGGAAGCCATGAACCAACAAGTCATCAATCAACACACCTATTTCAGCTGTGGTGCAAGTTTTTTTTTAAAACGCTCTGCACTTGGTTGCCCAGTGTTGGATTTTGTCCACAATTTAGGGAGCGCGTTATCTGCGCCTCACGGCAAAAGCCATTGCCAATCACCTGTTATCCAATTTACTCACTGCGTGCTCGTTTGATTTCTTCAGATTTAGGAAAATGCTAAGACACTGAAGCACAAATTAGACTTACACTTGTTGGTTGAGTTCAATCACAATTCTTGTTCAGAAAGCTCTGTTTTCAGGAAAGTACAATACAGCGCTGGGCCCTTCAAGAGCAGAAAGTCTCCATTCAGAAAAGGCAATGTTCAAGGTTCTTTGGTCAGCTTATATTCAGTTGCACATGCCGGTGTGGGCCAAGTTTGATGGGTGATGAGTCAGGGGTGTGGCAGGTTTGCAGGAGATTCTGATTCCATGGGAGTGGGAGCTGGTTATGGGCGATTCGGTGTGTAGGTGGGGGCTGTTGGTGTGTGTGTGGGGGGGCTGTTGTCTTCCATCCCGTCTTTTGGCCTTGGCGATCTTCTTTGGCCGAGTTCTTGGGTGGGGGCTGTTGTCTTCCCTCCCGTCTTTCGGCCTTGGCGATCATCTTTGGCCGAGTCTTTGGGTGGCTCCTTCTGGCACCTGCTGGTTTTATCTCCACGTGACCTTCCTGTGAACATTCTCCTCCAATCTTACCCATACACCGTCGCACCTCATTGTTTCATCATTCTTTCAATTTTGTCATTTTGTACGAAATTATGTGAGCTTTTGGCTGTGACATCATTAATTTATTACTGTTCCCTCACTATGCAAAATTTGTTCTTTTGATACTCCATGTCTTTGCTTACGTCATTATATACTTAGGTTAATCATGCTTCCAACTGTATGTTTTCTTTGTTAAACAAAATATTTCCCTCTGTGCAGAGCGTTCAGTAGTAATCGAAAAGCTGGCGTCTCGCATGAGGCAACATATGATATTTAGTCAAAACACAAGATATAATCGAGTACTGAACGGTCAAGACGACTCTGGCCGTGTCCATGATTTAGAGAAAAAACATCTGGCATGCATTTCACAGTTCCTCAAGGGTCATTAAGCTATTTAGGCAATATATCAAAAGACATTTGTTATTTCAAAGTGCTCAGAAATATATATCAGATCAAACTTATAAAAACCTTTGTCATTACCACCTGTCAAAAATGTCTAGTTATGTCTTCTTTATTGATTTGGTGTGTAGGTATAATTATATGCTTAAAATGTTTCTTTTATTGATTTAATATGTGAATATACTTTTCTGCTTATGTACTTTATTCAATGAGGTTTGAGCATATCTGTTTTTGTAGCTAGGCAGGACTTTTTGTATTTCAACCCCATTCCTTCACCAGTTCAGTCTGTTACACTTCTTGATGTATTCAACTGATTAGTCATGCACTGCAATTTTGTAATATCCAAGAATTCAAAATCTTTATTTTGAGTTAGTCAAATAGCTGCTAAATTTCAAGCAAGTTGGGCAATCTTGCTGAGTTGCAACATTGACTTGCCACAAACCAGTCTCTCTCTTCTCTATCTCTATCAGATATGCAATTAGTTCGATTAAATAATTATAAATCCTGTAATTAACTAGATTATTTTTTGTAATCACTCGACAGCAGTAATTTAAATATGTTGTAATGAACTCGCAAATATATTTGAACGTACTTATAAATTCATTCGCACATACTCCCAAATAATGTTTGAGCGGACTTGGAGCTAAATGCTGCAAACATAGCATTTTTTTCCCATAATGCAATGGGGTGCTGATTTGTGCATCTGCCAGTAAAAATGATTTTGTTTCAAGTATTTGGCTTATATTATACCAGTGATGTCCAAAGCCTTTTGCTTGCAGAATCCCCCTCTTTGGGATGAAAGAAATTATTACACTCAAACAAACACACACACGCACCCGCGCACACACTGTTTTTCAATATACACACATTTGTACACGAGATTGACTACACGTTACAGGTTACTTGGAGTTGATTCATGCTCTGACAGCAAGGGGTTCACACGTCGCCAGACAATCTGGTGACCAATGGTGGTTGTATTAATTTCTAAATGTTATCTTAGTTGACAGTTTAACAGTTGAAAACACTTCATTCGACTCACAAGATACTCCCAACTTCTTTTACCTGGTTCTTGCGGTAGTCCTCCTGGGAGTGTCGCAGGACACGGTAGCAGAGTCGGAACATGTACTGGTATGGAGCGTTCTTTTGGTCAGCCAACTCCTCCAGACGGAGCAGAGGCCCCTCTCTTCCACTACGGTCCTGGAAAGGAACCTTGAGGATGCCAAATATCTGAAGTAAAATAAAGTTCATGTTAATTAGAGGTGCATAGAACACTAAATATAGTGTAAATATGTAGACTACATTCAGTGTCTGGAACAGTTAGAGCCTGGTTTACAAATGGGTGCAAAGTGGACTGCTCACAGGAACAACAGTGGTAGCTAATCTAATCGGTTTACATTGACGCATAGGAACCGATCAACGCAGTAAACGGAGGACCCCCCTGTACATTGTGTTAGAGAACAATCCTTACTGGTGGCCATGTTTATTTCATCCATCCATCCATCCATCCATCCATCCATCCATCCATCCATCCATCCATCCATCCATCTTCTTCCGCTTATCCGGGGTCGGGTCGCGGGGGCAACAGCTTCAGGAGGGACTCCCAGACTTCCCTCTCCCCAGCCACTTCATCCAGCTCATCCCGGGGGATCCCAAGGCGTTCCCAGGCCAGCTGAGAGACATAGTCTCTCCAGCGCGTCCTGGGTCGTCCCCGGGGTCTCCTACCGGTGGGACATGCCCGGAACACCTCCCCAGGGAGGCGTCCAGGAGGCATCCTGATAAGATGCCCGAGCCACCTCATCTGGCTCCTCTCAACGTGGAGGAGTAGCGACTCTACTCCGAGTCTCTCCCGGATGACCGAGCTTCTCACCCTATCTCTAAGGGAGAGCCCGGACATCCTGCGGAGAAAACTCATTTCGGCCACTTGTATCCGAGATCTCGTTCTTTCGGTCACGACCCATAGCTCGTGACCATAGGTGAGGGTAGGAGCGTAAATCGACCGGTAAATTGAGAGCTTTGCCTTTTGGCTCAGCTCTCTCTTCACCACAACGGACCGGTACAGGGTCCGCATTACTGCCGACGCTGCACCGATCCGCCTGTCGATCTCACGCTCCATCCTCCCCTCACTCGTGAACAAGACTCCAAGATACTTGAACTCCTCCACTTGGGGCAGGATCTCATCCCCGATCCGGAGAGGGCATTCCACCCTTTTCCGATCGAGGACCATGGACTCGGATTTGGAGGTGCTGACCCTCATCCCGACCGCTTCGCACTCGGCTGCGAACCGTTCCAGCGAGAGCTGGAGATCACGGCCTGAAGAAGCCAACAGCACCACGTCATCTGCAAAAAGCAGAGACGCGATGCTGAGGTCCCCAAACCGGACCCCCTCAACGCCTCGGCTGCGCCTAGAAATTCTGTCCATAAAAATTATGAACAGAATCGGTGACAAAGGGCAGCCTTGGCGGAGTCCAACCCTCACTGGGAACGAATCCGACTTACTGCCGGAAATGCGGACCAGACTCTGGCATCGGTGATACAGGGACCGAACCGCCCTTATCAGTTGGCTCGGCACCCCGTACTCCCGAAGCACCCTCCACAGAACCTCCCGAGGGACACGGTCGAACGCCTTCTCCAAGTCCACAAAACACATGTGGACTGGTTGGGCAAACTCCCATGCACCCTCGAGGATCCTGCCGAGGGTGTAGAGCTGGTCCACTGTTCCACGGCCAGGACGAAAGCCACACTGCTCCTCCTGAATCCGAGGTTCGACCTCCCGACGGACCCTCCTCTCCAGCACCCCTGAATAGACCTTACCAGGGAGGCTGAGGAGTGTGATTCCCCTGTAATTGGAACACACCCTCCGGTCCCCTTTCTTAAAGAGGGGAACCACCACCCTTCGTCTGCCAACTCAGAGGCACCGTCCCCGATGTCCACACAATGTTGTAGAGGAGTGTCAGCCATGACAGCCCCACAACATCCAGAGCCTTTAAGATCTCCGGGCGGATCTCATCCACCCCCGGGGCCTTGCCACCGAGGAGTTTTTTAACTACCTCAGTGACTTCGACCCCAGAGATTGGAGAATCCGCCTCAGAGTCTCTAGGCCCTGCTTCCTCAATGGAAGGCATGTAGGTGGAATTGAGGAGGTCTTCGAAGTATTCTCCCCACCGACTCACGACGTCCCGAGTCGAGGTCAGCAGCACGCCATCCCCACTGTAAACAGTGTTGACGTTGCACTGCTTCCCCCTCCTGAGACGCCGGATGGTGGACCAGAATTTCCTCGAAGCCGTCCGAAAGTCATTCTCCATGGCCTCAGCGAACTCCTCCCACGCCCGGGTTTTTGCCTCAGCAACCGCCGAAGCCGCGTTCCGCTTGTACCTGTCAGCTGCCTCCGGAGTCCCGCAGGCCAAAACGGCCCGATAGGACTCCTTCTTCAGCTTGACGGCATCCCTTACCGCCGGTGTCCACCAGCGGGTTCGGGGGTTGCCGCCACGACAGGCACCAACGACCTTACGGCCACAGCTCCGGTCGGCCGCCTCAACAATGGAGGCGCGGAACATGGTCCACTCAGACTCAATGTCCCCCGCCTCCCCCGGGACGTGGGAAAAGCTCTGCCGGAGGTGGGAGTTGAAGCTCTTCCTGACAGGAGATTCTGCCAGACGTTCCCAGCAGACCCTCACAGAGCGTTTGGGTCTGCCAGGTCGGACCGGCATCTTCCCCCACCATCGGAGCCAACCCACCACCAGGTGGTGATCAGTTGACAGCTCCGCCCCTCTCTTCACCCGAGTGTCCAAAACATGCGGCCGCAAATCCGATGACACGACTACAAAGTCGATCATCGAACTGCGGCCTAGGGTGTCCTGGTGCCAAGTGCACACATGGACACCCTTATGTTTGAACATGGTGTTCATTATTGAAAATCCGTGTCGAGCACAGAAGTCCAACAATAGAACACCGCTCGGGTTCAGATCAGGGGGGCCGTTCCTCCCAATCACGCCCTTCCAGGTCTCACTGTCATTGCCCACGTGAGCATTGAAGTCACCCAGTAGAACGATAGAGTCCCCAGAAGGAGCGCTCTCCAGCACTTCCTCCAGGGACCCCAAGAAGGGTGGATACTCTGAGCTGCTGTTTGGTGCATAGACACAAACAACAGTCAGGACCCGTCCCCCCACCCGAAGGCGGAGGGAGGCTACCCTCTCGTTCACCGGGGTGAACCCTAATGTGCAGGCGCCCAGCCGGGGGGCAATAAGTATACCCACACCTGCTCGACGCCTCTCACCGTGGGCAACTCCAGAGTGGAAGAGAGTCCAGCCCCTCTCGAGAGGGCTTGTACCGGAACCCAAACTGTGTGTGGAGGCTAGTCCGACTATATCTAGTCGGAATCTTTCTGCCTCGCACACCAGCTCGGGCTCCTTTCCAGCCAGAGAGGTGACATTCCATGTCCCAAGAGCCAGCTTCTGCAGCCGGGGATCAGACCGCCAAGGTCCCCGCCTTTGGCTGCCGCCCAGCTCACATTGCACCCGACCCCTTCGGCCCCTCCCACAGGTGGTGAGCCCATGGGAAGGGGGACCCACGTTTCCATTTCGGGCTATGCCCGGCCGGGCCCCATGGGCGAAGGCCCGGCCACCAGACGCTCGCCTTCGAGCCCCGCCTCCAGGCCTGGCTCCAGAGGGAGGCCCCGGTGACCCGCGTCCGGGCGAGGGAAAACTAAGTCCATTTATATTACTCATCATAAGGGGCTTGTGAGCCGTGCTTTGTCTGGCCCCTCACCTAGGACCCGTTTGCCATGGGTGACCCTACCAGGGGCATAAAGCCCCCGACAACATGGCTCCTAGGATCATAGGGGCACGCAAACCCCTCCACCACGATAAGGTGACGACTCGCGGAGGGGATGTTTATTTCATTCATGTTTTAATGAGTCAAAATGTGAAAACTTGTGACCAAAACATGGTAATTACAACGCTGGGTACATTCAAATGAATTTGATCCCAATTACTCTTAGGCGAGATAATCCATCTGCCCGTCCGTCCGTACCGCTTGTCCCCACGTGCTAGAGCAGCAGTCATTGGTCAGTAGGCGGGGGACACCCTGAATGGGTTGCCAGCCAATCGCAGGACATACAGAGACGAACAACCATTTGCACACGCACTCACGGCTATGGGCAATTTGGAGTGCTCAATCGGCCTACCAAGCATGTGTTTGGGATGTGGGAGAAACTGGAGTTCCCGGGGAAAACCCATACAGGGAGAACATGCAAACTCCACACAGTGAGTCCGGAGGTGGAATAAACCCTCTGAATTGTGAGGCCGATGTGCTAACCAGTGCGCCACCTCAGTGTCAATTGTTAATACTTGTTTGAGACCTTTTTTGTGGCTTTTATCTGACTCATTGTTCTGCTACTGTATATTAATTTGAGTTTCAATTTACTGGTTTCACTGTCCTTGTGAGTACTGAGAATCGGGACAAAACTGGTTCAAAGGTGAAAGGGGGGGGGGGGAGTTATGACAAATTAGCCCGCCAATTTAGCTTCATGCTTTTTTTTTTCCCATCACAGGTTGTCTACGTTACAGGAGGGAAACAAGCATTGTAATGCATATTGTTTCCAGGCTTTGTTTGTCAAGTTCGGTTGTCACCTAGTGTCTGGAAAGGTGATTAATTGTATTGTCACTGGCGGAAATGTCATGTCCAAATACAGTAATCCCTCGTTTATCGCGGATAATTGGTTCCAAAAACCACCCGCGATAAGTGAAATCCGCGAAGTACCAACAAGAATTATTGGGCAGGCTAACGAGTTATCAGAAAGATGCTAATTCGCGATCGTGCTAACACGCGAAAACGGACTTCTAAAGGAATGTAAACGAACATTTGGAGTAATACTACATTGTCCCAAAGGTTAGACCAGGGGTGGGCTAACTTTTTGACTTGCGGGCCGAATTGGGTTCTAAATTTGGTAATATAAACAACATGTAAAGGTCATTGCTTAAAAGGTTTTGGCCTTTAGTAGGTAGTAAAGCATGGGTATTCCAAAAAAGCTTTTTGAAAACAAATGCATTTATTAACAGCATTAAAAAAAACATTTCACCAAAAAACTGCTATCAGTGATTCTCATAAAATATGACACTGTTATTATGAATAACAGTCTCCATCACTTCAGCGCCTGCAGGTCAGATTAATGAAATATGTTTATCTAATGAGGCAAAATCGCATCAAACGGCAAACATTCCGACCAAATATATCATCTTGAAGAATCGATGAAAGAATACATTCAAATAAAGTACTCAAAACAGCAACACGGTGAGGGGTATCTGAAAATCAGAGCAGAGTTTTAACTCACAAACACCTGGTGACAGAGGTGAGGAAACGGGAAACACTTCCTTAAAGTAAGTCTTAAGAACTTTACAGGTTAAGATTAGTCGCAAACAGGTGGTGCATCAATGTACTTGAGTATCCTGCATTGTTTGAAAATGTGAATGTTCGCTAGTTTCAATCCCTGCTATTTGTACAAATCATATTCAAAATGCATTTTTTTACAACAAACTTGAGAGCCTCCCCTTCATTTTCAATGGGAACAGTGTTGTTGGTCTTCCTTCTTTTGTTAGTGCATCATAGTCTGGAGTAAAATTTGTTGTGGCAATTGCAGGAAATGGGGTCAAAATACAAAAAGTCCTGCCTAGCTACAAAAACAGATATGCTCAAACCTCATTGAATAAAGTACATAAGCAGACAAGTATATTAACATATTAAATAAATAAAAGAAACATTTTAAGCATATAATTATACCTACACACCAAATCAATAAAGAAGACATAACTAGACATTTTTGATAAGTGGTGATGAGAAAGGTTTTTATATCTTTATGATCTGATATATTTCTGAGGATTTTGAAATAATAAATGACTTTTGATATATTGCCTAAATAGCTTAATGACCCTTAAGGAACTGTGGAATGCATGCCTGATGTTTTTTCTCTGAATCATGGACACGGCCAGAGTTGTCTTGACCGTTCAGTACTTGATTGTATCTTATGTTTTGACTAATGCTAGACGCCAGTTTTTGATTACTACTGAACGCTCTGCACATAGGGAAATAGTTTGCCTAACAAAGAAAAGATATGGTTGGAAGCATGATTAAACTAAGAATAAGCAAAGACATGATGTATCAAAAGAACAGCAATAGATTGGAGAAGAATGTTCACAGGAAGGTCACGTGGAGATAAAACCAGCAGGTGCCAGAAGGAGCCACCCAAAGACTCGGCCAAAGATGATCGCCAAGGCCGAAAGACGGGAGGGAAGACAACAGCCCCCACCCGAGAACTCGTCCAAAGATGATCGCCAAGGCCGAAAGACAGGATGGAAGACAACAGCCCCCCTCCACACACACACACACCAACAGCCCCCCACCTACACACCGAATCACCCATAACCAGCAGCACTCCCATGGAAGCAGACTCTCCTTCGAATTTGCCCCACCCCGAAGACTCATCACCCATCAATCTCGGCCCACAATGTGCTACTGAATATAAATCTGATCTAACAACCTTGGACTTTGCCTTTTCTGAACGGAGACTTTCCGCTCTTGAAGGGCCCAGCGCTGTATTGTACTTTCCTGAAAACAGAGCTTTTTGAACAAGAATTGTGATTGAACTCAACCAATCTGTGTAAGTCTAATTTCTGCTTCAGTGTCTTTGCATTTTCCTAAATCTGAAGAAATCAAACGAGCACGCAGTGAGTAAATTGGATTGGCAAAGGCTTTTGCAGTGAGCCGCAGATAACGCGCTCCCTAAATTGTGGACAAAATCCAACACAATTCTTGGGAGAGCTGCGAGGTGTTGGTCCGTTTACCTAAATCTGTGACGGGTTGATGTTGTTGTTCATGTGACTGAACGTCACGTCGCGTAGGTCGAGCCAAATTGTCCATTATTTTTTAAACACTCGGGACTCAGTGTCCACCTTGCTTTTTCTTGGGCCACTCATTTTAATGGAAGGATTCCAGATAAAGGTTAGTGGGTGGCTTTAGCGTAAAACTGTATCTGAAAGCTCAGTGCGTGAATTACAAGAATGCTGACGTCACAGCCCACGCTCTAAATTCGATAGAAATAGAGCGCGAAATAGAGCGCGAGTGCGCCGTGTCCGTACTACTGAGTACGTACACGCACTTGTGAGTGTGCACCGAGCTTTCTGACACGGCTTCCGGTAGTAAAGGTGAAGACATTTCACACTATTGTTATTACTGTCCTTTATTATTATTAGTGTGAAGGTGAAGACCTTCACACTATTGTTATTCCTGTCCTTTATTATTATTATTCTACTTATTACTCAAAATGGTGGAAGAGAGGGAGGGATGGAGAATTAAACTCAGACCAAGACAGAGCCTTAACGACTTTCTTTTGTAGAGAGTGACGTTTTTTAAGGTGACTAGAGAAGGTGTTACCCTATATAACATTGCAATAGTTCAAATAGAGTTTTATATAAAATCAGGAGTATTGACTGAGGAAGGAAAGTCAAAGTCAAAGTCAAAGTCAGCTTTATTGTCAATTTCTCCACATGCCAAAGACACACAAAGAAACCGAAATTTCGTTCCCCCCTATCCCACGGTGACAAGACATGGCTCACAACAGACAAACAAGTAAACAAGTATAACAAAAGCGTGCTGAATAAATATGAATAAATAACACAACAATAAATAAATAAATAAATAAATAGGAGGAGCAGAAAAAAAAAGGAGCAAGTGCGCGTACAGCAGACATTCCCGAAAGTAGCGCAACAGTGCCGCACGCTACGCAGAAGGGGGTAGCGAGTTCAGGGCCCTAACAGCCTGGAGAAAGAAGCTGTTGGCGAGTCTGGTGGTGCGGGAGCGCAGGCTCCTGTACCTCTTCCCAGAGGGCAGAAGGTCAAACAAAGAGTGAGCCGGGTGACTCACATCTCTGGCAATCGAGGTTGCCTTGCGGGCGACATGGGAGGTGTAAATGTCCTTCAGGGAGGGTAGCGAAGCACCAATAATCTTACCAGCCGTATTCACTATGCGCTGCAGGGCCTTCAAGTTCTGTTCAGTGCAGTTACCACCCCAGACAGCGACGTCTGCCTTTCTAAAATAAACCCACATATTTTGATAATTTGGATACAAGGTGATCTATGTGACATTTAAAATTGAGCGAGTCATCTATGAAGACCCCCAGGAATTTTGTAGCATTGACACTTTTAATTTCTTCCCCATTAATAACAATTTGGCAGTGATTTATGTTTTTAAAATGTTTATTTAAATTAAAAATCATGTAATACGTTTTACTAGTATTTAAAGATAATTTATTGCATTTGAACCAATCAGCCACTTTAGTTAGTTCTGTATTTACGGAATCTTGCAAAATTTCAATGTGTGATGCAAATAAGTTAGTATCGTCAGCAAAGATAATTTTGTGAAAGATTGTGGAGGAATTTACTAAATAATTTATGTATAAAATAAATAAGATTGGCCCCAAAATGGATCCCTGGGGGACACCACAGGTTGTATGCTTGCAAGAGGAGTTATTTTCCATTATATGAACACATTGTTCTGTTGTAACTTCTGAACCAGTCCAATGCAATACCCCTTATACCATAATGTTGTAATTTATGTAGTAAAATATCAAAATTAATGGTATCAAACGCCTTTGATAAGTCCAAGAAAATATCAATACCACATTTCCCCTCCTCAAAGTAGTCATTAATTTTTTCGATAAGATCAATCATTGCCATAGATGTCGTACTCTTTTTTCTGAAACCATACTGGGAAGGAACAAGAATATTCAGCATGTCTAAGTATCCACTTAGTCTATTATACACAACCTTCGCCATCACTTTAGAAAAAACTGATAATATAGAAATCGGTCGGGAGTTGCTCAGGTCATTTTTATCTCCTGTTTTAAAAATTGGGATGACCTTGGATATTTTTAACTTTTTGGGTACAGTCCCAGTAAGCAGGGAAAGATTAATACAATGGGCCAAAGGCTCTACAATAATGTGCGCAATGGCTTTTACCATTTTGCTAGATAGTCCATCAACGCCAACAGTACGTGAACATTAGAGATTAACTTAAAAAGTTCAGTACCATCAGTAGGTGCCATATAAACGGAATGAGCGTAACTACCAGTGAGAAACTGTTTAAAGGATAATCCTTGTGGTTGGCTAATTTTCTTACTAAGGTTCAGACCTATTGAGGTGAAATAGCCATTGTAATTTCGTGCTAGATCGGCAGTGGCGTAATCAATATCGGGGAATGTAGTAATTTTTTGCCTCCTGTTTAAGACTTCATCTAGCACCCTCCAGGTCTCTTTGCTGTCCCCCTTCGATGTCTGTAAGAGCTGTATGTAGTGTTGTTTTTTTGCTTTTCCTTATGATGTGTGTAAGTTTATTTTTATATGAGATATATTTGTCTTTATTGACTAGTTGGATTTTTCAAGTAGTGTTTGTACAGACTATTTTTACGTCTGATGGATTTTAGGATTTCCTGTGTTATCCAGGGGCTCTGGAGAGTCGTACTGCACTTTATAGTCTTCTCAGGGATGGTGATGCTCACTGAATTTTGAATAGTCTCGAGTAAACGGTCAAATGCTACATTCGAAGTCCTAGAAGAGTAAACTGGAGCCCAGGGCTTAGTTTGTAAATGTACAGCAGTAATGTTCTTACATTTACAATTTTAGTATTTATTCTCGTGATCGGAGGTGAAGACCGCTTACCTGAGCCCCAAAATAATATAATGGGAAAATGATCTGTAATATCAGTCTGTAAAACTCCTGTTGCCAATTTAGTAGTTTGTATGTTTGTTATAAAATTATCAATGATTGTTTTTGATGACTTGGTCACACGAGTGAAGCGATTAATAGTGGGGAAGAAAGAGGAGTGAATAGTGTTAATAAAGTCTTGTTTATCTCCATCTTCCTTGGATATATCAATGTTGAAATCACCAAGGAGGATGCAGTCTTTTTTCAGATTGTTTACTTTGTGCAAGAGATCATTCAACTTGGAACAAAAGGTATTTAAAGGAGAGTCTGGAGGGCGATAAGTAACACCAAGCACTACACATTTTTCATTCTTCCTGATCTCTAGAAAAATGGAGTCATAATGTTCATCTTCCAAGGTGAGATCACACATTTTTACTTGAAGTGTATTTTTAACATAGAGACAAACCCCTTCACCTGTCCTATTGAGTCTGTTCTTAATATGTACATTTTATCATTCAATGTTAAGTAGTTCCACACACGCATGGTTATTTAACCAAGTTTCACTGCAGCCAACGACATCGAAATGGAAATAAGTAGTAGACAATAAGGAAATTAAGTCAGGATGATGTTTGTTTAAGCTCCTAATGTTACTGTGTAACATTGAGTGGTGGTAGGAATCATTTACTGACTTTAGATTGTCGAGCTCGAGAATGCTACAGGTAATATCATCACCCGAATGAAGACGGTCCTGATCTCCAAAAATATTTAAATCATCAAAACCCACTAATTGAAGCAGTTTGTATTGCCAATGCAGTATAGTTAGCTGGAGTCACACAACACACCCATTTACACATATACAAATACACACACTTAACACACACACGTGAAAACACAGTCATATTATGGCTACACATTGTAGCGCACTGCGGTCTTCGCAATTAGTCCATAAATGTCCTTTACAGAATAAAAAAGAAGAGAGAGAAAAGCAAAGAGATAAAAAGAGAAAGGACGAGAAATGCAAACCCTCTTGAGAAGTTTCTCAATTCTGCTTTCCGCCTGACATTGTATAAATAAAAATAAAACACAGGTAAATCTAGCCTCCTGTTTGTCTGTTGGAACAAAACTTACGTAAAGCTCAGGAGGGCAAAAAAAAAATCAGGGCATTCCCATGACACTAGTTCCTCAAAACAAAAATTTACAACATTAATGTCCATTTCAAGGTGTTGTATCCAGAGTTCATGCATTCAAGGAATAAAATGAAATAGAGGTTACCTTGACCCAGGCACCCATACAGAAGAAAGTGCGGCCAGGTGGGCAGATGAGTCATAGAAAATGGAAGAAACTCTATTCCGTAGGGAAACATTCTAACCATCTTGTCCTTTACCTGGTATTTAAAGAGACGAATGATTACCGGTCTTGGGCGTCCATCAGATGGGGGTTTCTTAGCCAGGGATCTGTGTGCTCTTTCGCATTCCACGGGAGACTCGAGAACATCTTTGAACACCTCGTCAATTATTCTGGTGAAGAAGGCCATCAAATTGGGTCCTTCAATGTTTTCTGGTAACCCGATGACCCTGATATTATTTCTGCGAGTCCGAGATTCAAGATCTATTAGTTTTTTAGCCAATTTTTCGTTTATGGCCTCCAACTTGGCAATAGCCTCCTCGGTAGCCCTCAGCCGTAGATCTCGTGCGTCTCCCTCACGCTTGAGTGACTCCACTCTCTCTTCTTGATCTTCCACAGTCCTTATGACCCAGTCGAGCTTGTTCTCAAGAGCTGGCAGGGTTTGCTTGAAATCAGTAGAGATTGTAGTTCGGTGAGACTCAAGCAGATTAGTGAGAGATGCCATGGAGACTTCCGGGTTCGGTTCAGTCAGCTGTCCTTTTTTCGGTGGCATGCTTAAAACGCGCTGTCGTTTATAATTGATAAAAAAAAAAGATCCGGCTGTTCCGAAGAAGAGAGAGGGAAAAAAGATTATAGCAGAGAGTCTGGCTTTTCGTGTTTGGTTTAACAAAAGTCAAAAATCATTGTGGGAGCGAAGACGCAGCTTACTTCTCACGCGGTCACATACTGGATGTAACTCTTTTAATTTTCTGAATAAGAAGTTCACGACTTTTTTTTTTGGTAATTGGACCCATTTTGGCCTTTTACTATAGAGGTTACATATTAAAGAGGTCCTGGAAATCTTATCAATTTGTCTTGAAACTGGGTGCTTCATCCCTAGATGTTTATTGTGATAACTTTACCCAGGAAAATATCCATGCAAGTTGCTTGATTTACCCCAAACTTTTATTCCGCACTCATCTTATACACAATGCAACCTCACGTCAGTCACAAACACCCGGTGACATGCCTTAATAATACTTGCACTCAGCCCCGTAACTAGTGCGAACTGAACTATATAAACCCCCTGAGCAGTAATTAGGCACACGACCATGTTTTGATAATACAAACAATAAATTGTATTTATTTTATATATAACATTGGAGAGAGTAGTTTCTAGTTATTGAGAAAATAGCACGTTTGTTTAAAAATCATTTTGAAATTCCTTCAAAAGTCATCTCTATTTTCATTTACCAGCAGCTTAACAGTTAAAATCTTTGTATAAGTTCATAAAAATAAGAGATAAGTACACTAAGTGCCTCGTATTTAAGGACTCTAGTAGTGCAGCTGACAGAGTAACATAGCACATATTAGTAACCTGCCTTTACCCGGATTTTCTGATCTCTAACATTTCCCAAACGAATTCCATGGCAACCAATACAAATAGAAAATCACCATAATGCAAAGTGCTAATGGCCTTCACACATATGATATTCTACACCATTCACTTTATTGTTAAGGCAAATGGCTTTCACATGTTATGCCTGTCCTTTATTATTGTGTGAAGGTGAATGGCCTTCACACGTTATTCGTTTTCTTGTGTGAAGGCAAATGGCCTTCACACATTTGTTATTCCTTTACTTTATTGTGTGAAGCTGAATGCACAGGATCCCGTCGACGAGTATTCTCGTCAACCTATTTTTATTTTATTAATGGGTAAATAAGACTCCCGGCCATCTCCCCACTTAAAATCAAGTCCATTGAGGATTGTAGCGGTTAACTCTGATGACTTGATGACAGAGTTATTCTTGCTGGCTCGTAGAGAGGTGACGTAAATTGTAAGCCCATCTCACATGGGGGAACAATGGAGAATGTAGTAGAGTTATGGAGGAAGAAGTCCGAGAGTGAGAGTAAATGGTGAAACGGAAGCGATCGGCTTTCAAGTAGCTTAAAATTGAGCAAACTACTGCTCTTCGTGATAGCGGTAGAGCAAAACGATGGGGCGAATTTAGAGGATAAGGCTGTGAGCACGCGACAGACATGGAAGTCTGCACCGCCGGCTCATACACGTAACGTAGTGTGTGCTTTGTGCCACAGGTCGAATGAATCGCCGTCATCTGGCGAGTATTCTAATGCGGGATAGAGTGATGCACAAATACATCTCTTCTAAATAGCAAAAGATGCACACGCATTTTGAGCACCCACGCAAATATCTCTGTAAATGGCCCAAAATCTGTAAATAGGTTGTCAAATGTAAATATGTTGCTGTTTGCGCACATTATCAAATCTGTAAATATTTTTTTTGCCATCTAAAGCACATTTTCTTTTTTTTTTCATGTTTTATAGAATAGAATGGCCGTTGAGATGTCAAAAAAAACCCAAATATTACTGTCAAACTCACAGTTGTACAGATAATACCGTATTTTCTGTACTATAAGTCACAGTTTTTTTTTTTTTTTGTAGTTTGGCCAGGGGTGCGACTTATACTCAAGAGCGACTCGTGTGAAATTATTAACAAATTATTACCGTATAGGCCCGAGTATAAGATGGTGTTTTTTGCTTTGAAATAAGACTGAAAAAGTGGGGGTCATCTTACATTCAGGGTCTAGACATTATACCCATTCACAACGCTAGATGGCGCCAGATATCTTTAAAGTGAATGCTGAACTTAACTCCCCAGGCCAAAGTGAACCCCTTTCACAAAGAATAAAAATAAAAATAACGGTAGCACGAAGAAGAAAAATAAAAAATAGCGGTAAGAAAGAACAGAGAAGAAAATAAGATTAGAGATAACAGAAAACAGAAAAACGTAGCGCCAATCTGGAGAAAAGTGGGTCGAAGATCAGCCAGGTTAACCGGCAGCTGAGGAGAAGTTATAATGCAAGATGATGGTGATAAATGAGGCAGAGTCTTCAAACAATTGCAAAGCGGCTGTGAAATATGGTGTCACAGAGTGTAATGTACGGAGATGGAGAGCTCAAAAAGATCGCCTAAAAAATGCTCGCAATCAGAAAAAAGCTTTCCGTGGTCCTCAGAGCGGCCGCTTTCAAGAGCTCGACAGGATCATTTGTTTCAGATGTACTGTAATTATTTTCTGTATAAAAATTAAATTTGGTGTTCAAAAAGTCTTCTTTCAAACTTGAGTCTTGAAAAAGAGTGGGTCGTCTTATAATCAGGGTCGTCTTATATTCGGGCCAATACGCTATATCATTTCACATGTTATTTCAACACTATATCGCAAGAGGGCGCTCTAGGCTTAAGGAATAATTGGAACTGCAACTGACTGAGTCTGTTGTAAGCTATGTAGAAGAGGAAGCGCAGCATCTTCTACCTTGGGAGTTAACAGAATTGTTTAAAAGTGACATAGAGGGTGAAGATTTCATTGGATTTAGTGATTTGGAGTGACACGCATAGTGTTAGGGTTTTTCAAATTATCCTTATCGTTTGATTATGTTGAAATGCAACCGGTAATAAATAACCTACCTTGTCCCATCCTCCACAAGGTCGTAAAACATCCCCTGATATGTTTTGACTAGAGCACAAGGGCTTCCTATTCAACCTACTCTTACCCCCACTCTCTTTCTCTTAATAAATATGTCCTTGCAGTTGGGAGAGCCAGACTTCATTCCTTCAACGAGTGAACTCTCCACCTGCAGGTGTCTAAAAGAACTTGCTTGTCTACCGTGTGATTCTTGCAAAATAAGTTGGAGTGAGCAAATCTCTAACATTTTGGTGCCGAAACCCGGGACCCTTCATACCCGCTATCTGTCTGACGAAGAAGGACGTGCTGCATTGTCGACAAGCCAGCGTCCACTAGGAGGACCTGGAGGAGAAAGTCCTGGGAAGAGAATGCAGTGCAACGAACCAGGGGACAAGTAAGTTAAAGGCCTGAAGTTGTGTGATTGTGTTGTTGTTTGTGAAACGCGTAAAACACCACAGGTGCACGAGAGATACGGCTTTGGTTTGTCCGAGCTATGAGATACGGCTTTGGTTTGTCCGAGCTATGAGATACGGCTTTGGTTTGTCCGAGCTATGAGATACGGCTTTGGTTTATCCGAGCTATGAGATACGGCTTTGGTTTGTCCGAGCTATGAGATACGGCTTTGGTTTGTCCGAGCTATGAGATACGGCTTTGGTTTGTCCGAGCTATGAGGCCTAAAAAAGCGCTGGAATTTGTGTGATTGAGTGTGTGACTGGTAGGATAAATTGACTAAAAAGCAGTTCTAGCGTTGATCCACGGCAATAAAACAAGCTAGTAATCTGTTGAAAGGTCAATTTAAACTTGCATTGAGGATCCTCAAAGAAAAAAAAAATTGAAAAAAAATTGTAAAAAGTCAAAGTCAAAGTCAAAGTCAGCTTTATTGTCAATTTCTCCACATGCCAAAGACACACAAAGAAACCGAAATTTCGTTCCCCCCTATCCCACGGGGATAAATTAAAACCTTAAACTACTAAAATTAAGATGGGAAATAAGAACGGTAAATCTCTTGCTCTGCTCTTCTTTGAAACGAGAAGTTCATGGCAAGTAGATTTCTTAATTGTATGCAATACATGCTGAAGTGGAAGAAAATGTATGGAGTACAAGGAAATTTGAAATGTGGAAGAAGTGGTAGAAGTGCTAGAGTGTGGTTGAAATCTTCACAAAGAGATGAGAACGAATTCAAGAGACAAAAGCTAGAAAGATGAAAACTGATGAGGTCATAAGTGTTTGTCAGACCAGGACACAATAAGGCCCCTGTGAGCAGGTGCAAGGCCGCAGCTCAAGCCGCGGCTCAAGCGAGGGGCGAGAGGAGTTTAATAATAATAATAATAATAATAATAATAATAATAATAATAATAATATTTTTGAGATGGCAAATTACAAATGACTAGAGATCAAATTGTGTTACACTGAAGTTAAAATATGCAAATCAAGTGGTAAAGAAATGCAACTTGCTTCTAGAAGATAAATAAATACAATTAGAATGTGCTGTCCTCGTGTGCATGGGAGGGACCAGCTCATGATCGACCACAGGAAATGGCCAGCCTGTGACGAATCATTGTTGCTGTGACCTACCTTCCGCACGCGAGAGCTGTGCATGTGTGTGCGTATGTGTTAAGTTGATGAAGATTGGCTAAACTTTTAGTATAAAGAAATTTGCTACACTGTTGTCTATTCAATTTACACCGCAGAACAGAAACAATTTTGACAGATAAAAATGAAAGAAAAAGAGAGAAATCTGTTTGCGAGCAGAAACTAATCCACACTAGTGCATGTTAGTGTCAAGCCCTCATGAGAAATTCGGAGTAAACAAAACAACAGAACATGCTTTCAGGAATTGGAAGAAGCTAAATTGTGAATTTAAGATTTTGCAATGCTACATTTAATAGGAATAATTGATTGGTTCTGTTATAAGATTATACAAAATTCTAAATGCAAGCTAAATCTGAGAGATTGAGTTCTTCAAATTTAAAAACAACTAAAAAAAAAAATTCAGATTAATTTGCCAGTTGTTTGTTTTAGTTACGTTTTTTTTTTTTTTAATTGGTGGATTGTTCTACCAGGAAACTTGAGTTGAAAATGATATATGAATGTTGTGTGGTGAGCTTGGATGAAATGGGACCAATGTGATAAGAAGACTCCTTTTTGGAGACTGTGTGAGATGCATATGATAAGCATTGATGAATGATTGCCCGAATGAAAGGTTGAACGGTTGAAGTCGTTGGCGACTACTATAGAAAATTAGTAGAGCGACTTTGATGAAAGAGTGATTTTGAGCAGGTTGAATGCTAAAAAGAAAAACGTAGCTTTTGGATTGATAGTTAACTAGAGAAAAAACTGGAGAACCAGTAACACATGTAGAAGATGTGTGAACTGAGAAATTAAGAAGCGTTTTGGAAAGAAAGTCAAATTAAAAGATGATGAAATCACATGTAGTAATACAACACTTTACTACATATGGATTCTCTAAATCATACAATTGAGTAAAATAAAACATACGTTTTGATTCGTATTCAAATTTCTAAGATTCTTGTGATAAACAATGAGAAAACGATTGAAAAGTAACTAAAGAAACTACAAGAAAGCGAAAATGTCTAATCATTTGCTAGCTGAGTCACTCCCCATTCGGGGAGGGCATCCATTTACTTGCTAAGCTAGTTGTCAAAACAGTCTAATTGCCACGAAAAGTAGCTATGTGCACGTGTCCAGTACACACACACACGAGACTGATAAGGTGTCAAGAGGTAACAAGCTTGCAGACAGAACCACAAAGCAGCAGCGCAAAAGACACTTCAAATTTTATACACACAAGAAGCAGATTAGATCACTGAAACATTTTTAAAGATGTGCAGCGACAAAGTCCATAGAGTGAAATTCAATTATGGACGAAAAGAGGGGCAAGATTAGAGAATGGCATCTATAAATGACCTACCCCACCAAAGAACCTATGCTAATGGTGAGCAATATTGAGCCATGGTGCGTGTCACATGGCTCAAGAGGAGGGATAGTGGGGCAGGTCAGTCAGCTTTATACAACATATGGATTTGATTCATATTCAAAACATTTTCAAAACAAAACAATTTTTTTTTGTAGAGCTTGTTTCAACAAAAACAAAAACACTGAATGCCTCCAATTTAAAAGATCAATTTGACCTTTGCAGGATGATCTGCTGTGTCGGATCTGGACTGCCATGAAAGTATGATGTTTATATGTGTACTTTGTCAACAACCTCTGTACATGTTAAAGAATGGGATGAATATCTAGAATGAATGTGGATAATTTGTTTCAGGTAACTAACTATAAGAGTAACTGAAAAAAGAAACAATTGATTGCTTATGGCAAAACAAGCTGCAAAGCAAAAAAAAAATTGAATATGTCATATGTATGGATTTGCGACCGATTATTCATGTTGTACCGTTGCCATTGACCAAAGATTGTGTGAAATCTGTCACGTCTACTGGATTGTGAAGTTAACTTAAAAAGTTAAAGTCCCAATGATCATCGTCACACACACCTCTGGGTGTGGTGAAATTTGTCCTCTGCATTTAACCCATCCCCATGTGATTTTGATCCATCCCCTGGGGGAGAGGGGAGCAGTGAGCAGCAGCGGTGCCGCGCTCGGGAATCATTTGGTGATCTAACCCCCCAATTCCAACCCTTAATGCTGAGTGCCAAGCAGGGAGGCAATGGGTCCCATTTTTATAGTCTTTGGTATGACCCGGCTGGGGTTTGAACCCACAACCTTCCAGTCTCAGGGCGGACACTCTAATACTAGGCCACTGAGCTGTGTGACAGAGCAGTCTATATAATATCCATTGAGAGAAAAAAGAAAAAAAAAGAAGCCATTGCTTTCAGAGAATGTAGTCAAGCGAAATTGTATATACATCAACATGCCAAGATCTGGGAAAAAAGCTGGTAAAAAACAAAATATCTTTAAATTTGAGAGGTGACGATGATTTGACCGAAATTGATGCAATTGGAGTCCCTAGAGGAGTTCCTGATTAATAAGAATTAAATGACCAAATTGCAGCGGGATGGGAGTCCTCCATTTGCTGCTGGTGAACGATGAACAAGAGTGTAGACAGGATAAATTACATCCATTACAACATGCAGAAATTGGGCAAACGGACACAAGCGGGGCTCGAGGCAGTGCATAAACAGCTAGCCACGCCTTCCCTAATGTCGATCCAGAACCACAATGCTCATGATATGTTGTTGTCTGAGAAAGGAGGCGTCTGCGCAATGTTTGGAGAACACTGCTGCACCTTCATCCCCAACAACACCGCCCCTGATGGGAGCCTGACGGATTGCAGGCCTGCGATCCCTCAAAACGAGGATGAAAGAGCACTACAAGTGGATGAATGCTTTTGGGAAGTATAACGCCATTGTGTCCTCAATTTTACCATCAGTTTCAGTGTTGCTGCTATGCTCACCTTGTATGGATGTTGCATACCGTGTCTTCGTTCTCTGTTTAATTGTCTCGTCACTACAGTAATATCGCCCATGGAGGACAAGATTGCTCAGATATACCTAATGTCTGAGCGGCAACATGATGATGTTGATGGCAAAATTCCTGCATCTGTGTTACCAGACTTTTTCCAGATCCATGGGATTCTGAATGATGACATCACAACATTTATCCTTTGGTGTAAACATATTTGTCCTCATGAATGTGATCCGACGACTGAGAGTCGAGAAAAGGGGTTGTTTACGGTCATGTTTGAATTTGAGCAAATATGTGATAAACAGTGGGGAAATGTCAGGATAATTAGTTTTGTAGAAGCGCTGGCCGGCCTGAACCGGAGGTCTCATACCTTCGCTCAAGGCCAACACATCTGCCAGGTTTTAGGGAGTTCTTATACTCCCTTCCTTGTCTTATCTGTGAGAGGCCCTCACTATTTATGAACAGAACACCTTTGTTCTTTGTCTAGCTAAAGAGAAGTTCTTTATCTATTATGCCTTGTAGTTTCTATTTACGAATTGTTGTTGACGGGACAGTTTTTAAGTTATCCCATATTTACTCAATGTTTGGTTAAGTAGACTTCATGCAAGTTATCTCACATCTGCTTAACGTTTGTTGGAGTGTATGCACGAGAGGTATCTGATGATTTACTCATCATTATTATTGTGTGAAACGTAGCAGGAAAGTCTAGAGCATTGTTTTACAGGGACACGGCATCCAGGAGTTGGATATCAACACCGTGCTGTCACAGTCAAAGATGCTGACCCTTACCGCCCTGGACTTGCAGACAGTGCCTGTGATCAGCTATTCTGGGCAAATCTCAATGTGACTGTTAGAGGATGAACAATACCACAAGTGGCCTACACAGAGAGACCAGCTGGAGTGAATTACACGTTACATCCAAGGTTTATCCGATGCTGCCCGCCAACTGGACAGGAGTGTGTGCACCAGTGTGGGTGACAGACTACACCTACAGGATACGACATCATCAGCTGACAGAAGCACACAACTCTTCTGGACGTCGACGCAGGATTGAGGTTGGGAAACTATCGCTCTTCATCGAGACACTGAACTATCGTTTTCAATCCTTTGTGAACCTCTCACTGCAAATCAACGATGAACAAAATAGAGAGATTCAGGCTATTAGACTGATGGTCTTGCAAAACAGGATGGTGCTGGACTTGTTGACGGCAGCACAAGGTGGTGTGTGCCACATCATTGGGACTTCCTGTTGCACATACATACCAGGAGAAAATGACACCCACATCAACGCCATGAATTCACTGAAGAAGGCCATGTTTAATGACAAGGTCCCACATCAGTTTGATTTCTTTTCGTGGCTATTCTCTGGCAATTGGTGGCAACTGCTTTTGAAATTGCTGTCTCCTGTGCTTGTTGTGCTGGTGGTGTTGTGCTTGTTTACGTCCTGCGTCATCCCATGTTTGAAGTCTGCTGTGTCGAAGTTTGTGTCCTCTACTGTAGCCCAAGTTCATATACAACTTCTTAGAGATGACGGATGTGATGACGATGATGAAACATGGATTGCGTAGATGCTGTTCTGTTGAGCATGTTTTACAGAAACTTGATGATTTGACCATCGAAAATGCTTCACAAGTGATGGATACAATGATGTACTGTTTCTGTGTTTTTATTTTTATTTTTTTATTGATAGAATTCTGGTCGCCTGTGGCAAAGGGGCCGTGTAAGAATTTTCCTGCTAATAACATCTGGCCGACAGGTTTTTCGCCTACACAATAAGTTTGATCTGGGGTATCAAGGTAATGCCTCATCTTCACTGGAAAGTGTTGCTATCATTGTTTGTTGTTTTTTATTTTTTTACTATTCTTCTTTCTTCATTATACATATATATGTGTGGTTTTTTTTTTACTTGTCTTTGTTGTTTGCGGTGGCATAATCATATGATAAAACAGGAGGGAGATGTTAGGGTTTTTCAAATTATCCTTATCGTATGATTATGTTGGAATGCAACCGGTAATAAATAACCTACCTTGTCCCATCCTCCACAAGGTCGTAAAACATCCCCTGATATGTTTTGACTTGAGCACAAGGGCTTCCTATTCAACCTACTCTTACCCCCACTCTCTTTCTCTTAATAAATATGTCCTTGCAGTTGGGAGAGCCAGACTTCATTCCTTCAACGAGTGAACTCTCCACCTGCAGGTGTCTAAAAGAACTTGCTTGTCTACCGTGTGGTTCTTGCAAAATAAGTTGGAGTGAGCAAATCTCTAACACATAGTTTGGTAAACTTGTTAGCATGGTATTTATGCTACTGTTATCTGAATAACTCCTAATAGTTCAAGATGGCGGCGCGTGCACACGCAGCAGCCACTCTCTGTCCCGTTCGGTGTTTTGTGAGTGTTTACTGAGTGTTTGTCCGGCAGTTTTGTGTGTGTTCGTCTCGTGTGATACATCGTGCTACTAGTGCAGTGGGCATGTTCTGCTCAACATCGGCGGAAGTGGGTTTTATGGCGTTCTGGACTTTGGTGCGGAGAGATTAAGGGCGCTCGGAATGCTTCGTCATGGAGCGACGCCGGACTGGCCTGCTTTTCCTCCCCCGGTTGGACTGCGTCGTGAGTTTGGACTGCTCCGTCCTGGAGCATTGTTGGGATGTGTCGGCAGCGGGTCTGCAAGGCAGCGGAAGAGGGGCCAGCGCGGAGACGTCGGGCCAGACTTGCGGCCAACCCAGCTCGCCCAGCCGTGCCTTCCATTCTCCTGGCGTACGTTTGTTCGCGGGACGACAAGATGGGTTGCGTTCGCCTGATAGGATCCACGAAACGGACAGTGCGTGCCTGCTGTGTGCTCGTGTTCACAGTGGCCTGGTTGACTGTCATCTTTCCGGACTCTGCTCTGCATCGGGAGCGGCTAGTGTGCTATCACTCTTATTGTTCATCTTCTTGTTTTATTTTTCCTGTGTTGTTTACTTGTATGTGCGTTGTGAACTCTGTCTTGTCACCCTGGGATAGTGAGATACGTAATTTCGATCTCTTTGTGTGTCTTGACATGCGGAGGAATTGACAATAAAGGAGACTTTGACTTTGAATATGTTGCGTTCTCAGTCGTTGTTTATGTGTCATGCAGTATTCCCTATAATTTTTCAAGTGTCTTTGCAAACACAGAAGCTCCCTGTGCACACTGTGGACCACAGTGTGCAACACCAGATTAATAAATAAATAAATAAGTAAATAAATAAATAAATAAACAAACAAACAAATCGGGGTCGGATTTTGTTTCGAGTGACAGCTCATTCCTTTTCTGTCTGTCTTTTGCGCTCTCTTGCAATAATGTACTGATCCCCTGTCCCATCTTGAGTCTTTGTACAATTCCAACAGTTTTTAAATGACATTTCTGCTGAATGTGACGCTTGAGGTAGTCCATCTTCCATTCCTTCCATATTTTTCCCTCCGTAAACTCACCCGCCCCTTTTAAATGTTAAAAAACATTTAAAAGTAAAAAAAGAACTTCTAAATTGATGAAGCATGTGTCTAACCTTTAGGACAATGTCGTATTGCTCCAAATGTTCATTTACATTCCTTTAGAAGTCCATTTTCGCGTGTTAGCACGATCGCAAATTAGCATCTTTACGCTAACTCGTTAGCCTGCCCAGTACTTCTTGTTGGTGACCATACTTCGCGGATTTCACTCATCGCGGGTGTTTTTTTGGAACCAAATATCCGCGATAAATAAGGGATTACTGTATTCTATTTTTATTATAATTTGCCTTTCAAGATGGCATGTCTATTCTTGGTGTTGGATTTTATCAAATAAATTTTCCCCCAAATTGCAATTTATACTCCAGTGCCACTTATATATTTCTTTTTCATCTTTATTATCCATTTCATGGCTGGTGCGACTTGTACTCTTAAGTGATTTATAATCCGGAAAATACAGTACGTCTTTCCAAAAAGAAAACTCATTTTCTCCTTGTTTTGTCTGATTTCTGATTTGAGTGAAACCAAACTATTTTCAAATGGTGATAACTAAAGAACGGTATGAGTTAGAATAATACTTTTTTTCTAATTAAAGCTGAGGGTCCAATCTTTCATTTGGTACCGCTTGTGTATATATAGCCATAGCACACAATATTCTGTAGGCGTTACAAAATGAGTGAAAATGCTCGAAATCGGCTGGGATTTTAGGGGTTGTTGTAATTAGTAAATTATTATTTAATTATTGTGTGAAGGCAAATGGCCTTCACACATTCCTGTACTTTGTGTGAAAGCTAATGATCTTCACGTTATTATTTTCCTTTATTATTGTGTGAAGAATAATGGCCTTCACATATGTGCCATTCATCCATCCATCGATTTTCTATACCACTTGTCCCCACGGAGCCTATCCCAGCAGTCATCGGGCAGTAGGCGGGGGACACCCTGAACTGGTTGCCAGCCAATCGCAGGGCACACAGAGACGAACAACCATTTGCACTTGCACTCACACCTAGGGACAATCTGGAGTGCTCAATTGGCCTACCAGGTGGGAGGAAACCAGAGTGCCCAGAGAAAACCCACGCGGGCACGGGGAGAACATGCAAACTCCACACAGGGAGGGCTAGAGGTGGAATCGAACCCACGCCCTCCTGTGAGGCGGACGTGCTAACCAGTGCCCCACCGAGCCGCCTCCACACCATTCACTTTATTATTGCATCCATCCATTTTCTATTCCGCTTGTCCCCACGGGGGTTGCGGGCGTCCTGGAGCCTATCCAAGCGGTCATCTGGCAGTATGATGATGATAGAACTTTATTCATCCCAGAGCGGGGGAATTCACTTGTCACAGCAGCGCATATGAGTGCAGCAATACAAGTGCAAACATTTCAAAAAGTGTAAATAACAGACAAGGACAAATACAAGTGCCGCTAGTAGAGACGAAACACAATTTTATCAGGTGCCACGCATGTTGTAAAGTCTGACAGCAGAGGAAATGAAGGACCTGCGGAACCGTGCCTTCCTACACCGTGGGTGTAAAAGTCTGCCGCTAAAGGAGCTGCTCAGGGACTGCACAATGCCATGGAGGGGGTGAGAGGTGTTGTCCATGATGGATTTAAGCTTAATCAATGTCCTCCTCTCACCCACAACCTCAATGGAGTCCAAGTTGTGGTTGTGGGTGAGAGGAGGACGTTGATTAAGCTTAAATCCGTAGGCGGGGGACACCCTGAACCGGTTGTCAGCCGATCTCACTTTATTATTATTGTTTATCAATATAATCACTTTATTTATTATATATGCATAGTATATGTTATTCTACACTATTCACATTCTTCTCGTCTTACACTTTTTAGGCATTTAATTTCTTCAACATTTTTCAACCGATTCTCACCGTTACACCTTCAACGTACAGTCAAGCCTCGGTTTTTGACCACAATCCGTTCCAGAAGGTGGTTCAAGAAGCGAATCGGTCAAATTCTGAATCTATCTTTCCCATTCCAAATAATGGAAAAAAATGTAATCCATTCCAAGAAAAAAAAAAAAAAAAACTTTTTTAAGCATTTTTTTCATTTGTGCATTTTTGTCCGATCGCGCAACTGCAGCGCACCGCCAAACGCGCAACCGTAGCGCGTCGCCGACCGCGCAACTGCACCGCGCTGGTTGCATTATTGTGACAGAGCCGTCGCTGAAATTTAGAAAATAATTTTAAAGTCCAAAATTTAAGTGGACTTAAGTGCGGAGGGATCTTAATTTTGTCATATCGCGCAACTGCAGCACACCGCCGAACGCGCAACCGTAGCGCGCGCCGACCGCGCAACTGCACCGCGCTGGTCGCATTATTATGACAAAGCCGTTGCTGAAAATTGGAAAATATCTTTAAAGTCCTGATGTACTTTCCAAAATTTAAGTGGACCTCATTGCGCAGGGAGCTTAATTTGGTCCGATCGCGCAACCGCAGTGCGCCGGGCGCTCACTGTCACATTGCTTCAAGAGCGTCTTTGTGTTTTAGGATGGCTTTACTGCTCCCACTTGCTTTCTTTGGAGGCATGATTAGGGGTTAATACAATCCTCAAAGGAACGGAAATACAATAACAACGCAGTCAGTCGGCATCCGGGCCGCGCGGTCGGGTTTTCTCAGGTCCTCCCGGCTCATCTCGCAGGTTCAACTTCCAAATTTTGGTCGACAAGCAAAGCAATTTGTTCGAGAACCGGGACGTTCGAAAACCGAGGCTTGACTGTACTCCAAAAATATCACGCGAGCGGCGCTTCCATTTTTTTCATTCCAAATATTTACACTTTTGGCAAAATTCATAAAATTCCAGCCAAAATTTCACCATTCATTCTTAACAGCACATTCATCATTTTCATTTACGCTATTCCCATTTGCACAAAGTTGAGAATGTGTCGTGAGTGCACAATAGTAGCGAACAAAACCTTCTCAGGGTTCGTGTAAGGTCACAAAAATTTGTCAAACAATCGCCAGACATGTACTTTCCTTGTCGGAAGACAAAAACAAACTTTTAGGAAAATGTTTGGTGAACGTTTTGCGACTTTGAACAACCCTAACAAATCTTGACGAGAACGTGGATTTTGCTACGTTCGCCAGAAGTTGCAAATGTTCACCCATCAGTGGACTGGGGGCTTAAATGTCAAGGGTCTAGTTCACAGGTGTCAAACTAAAGGCCCGGGGGCCAGATACGGCCCGCCACATCATTTTATGTGGCCCGCGAAGACAAATTGTGCATCAAATTCGTGTGTCATTATTAGAATTACAAATTGTTTTCACTTTTAATAATATCTTTATTTTTTAAATATTTGACCAGTCTTTACTCGCCTGATTTGAGAACGAGTTATTTGGCAGTTTGTTTTGTAGCTTTTACTGTATATATTGTGAGGTGCTCATACATTTATTTGGGTTTACAGTCATAATGGCCCTTCGAAAGAAGCTATGACACAATGCGGCCCGCGAAAAAAAATAGTTTGACACCCCTGTTCTAGTTGGACCTCGTGTCTAGCGAGATTATGTGATTTGTGGGAGATGTTCCTTACCTGCTTAAGTATGTTCTGCTCCCTCATTAGCTTCTGCCTCTCGCGATTGGCTTTGGTCATAGTGACGTCCAATATTGGTTGACCGCTGTTGACAATATCTACCACGAAGAAGACCACATCCTCTAGCAGCTTGATGGCAAAGCTGACAAAAAAAAGGTGAGCATGTAGATATTTATTCATCCATTCCCATGCACTGTCCACACAGCAAGAGTCTCACCGGCGGTCGTTTTGGTTGATGAAGCCCTGAATGAACTGGTCCACCACCATGCTCAACATGGCACTCGCGTCGTTGGCAAAATCCAGATCCCGAATCTCCATCACAGGAACCGAGACGATGGCAAATGCCTCCTTGTCCTCTTTGGTGGGACACGTTCCTAACTGTAAGGAGGACAGTGTCAACCTTCTAAACCAAGGCAATTGTTTGTGTTTTAAGGACTTTTATATTAAAACGACAGTTGTGAAAGATGGAAGAGTTCATTTATTATCTTCTTTTGCATTCAACTTGTCCTGATAGGGGTCTCACAGCACATTATCTTTTACCAGGCAAGATTATTTTCTGCATCCACCACCTTTCTGATGGGTTAAAGCAAAAAAAAAAATCTTTTGATTAAAAGTTTTTTCAGGCCAAATCATATCTCCTCATTTATTTAAGTGCTAGGAAGCACACTGTTTCTTTTTTGCCACAGAGTTGCTTCTTCAAAGTTTTCATGTAAAAAGAAGTATAATGTGTACACTCCTTTAGCCCAATAGACCGAGTATTCTAGTACAGCATTTAAATACTAAGAAGGTTTAAATCTAAACCATATTAATATACCAGAACATTGTTAATAGAAGAGGGCAATGTTGAACAGAATTCTATTGCGGTTTTCGCTTATGTAATTTCAATGTTTTCATTTAATAAAATTATTCCTTTGGCAAGGTTTGACCGTAACTAACTTACGTGAGTCATCACCTTATCGTGGTGGAGGGGTTTGCGTGCCCCTATGATCCAAGGAGCCATGTTGTCTGGGGCTTCATGCCCCTGGTAGGGTCACCCATGGCAAAAGGGTCGTATGTGAGGGGCCAGACAAAGCACAGCTCACCCAAGCCGCTTATGATGAAAAATACAAATGGACTTCGTTTTCCCTCGCCAGGACGCGGGTCACCGGGGCCCCCCTCTGGCCTGGAGGTGGGGCTCGAAGGCGAGTAGCTGGTGGCCGGGCCTTCGCCCATGGGGCCCGGCCGGGCATAGCCCGAAAAGAAAACGTTGGTCCCCCTTCCCATGGGCTCACTACCTGTAGGAGGGGCTAAAGGGGTCGGGTGCAAAGTGAGCTGGGCGGCGGCCAAATGCGGGGGCCTTGGCGGTCCGATCTCCGGCTGCAGAGGCTGGCTCTTGGGACATGGCAAAAGTGTCCTAGGTGAGGGCCAGACAACGCATAGCTCAAAAAGCCCCTTATGATTAAAAAGATATATGGACACAGATTTCCCTCACCCGGATGCGGGTCACCGGGGCCCCCTCTGGAGCCAGGCCTGGAGGTGGGGCTTGAAGGCGAGCGCCTTCGCCCATGGGGCCCGGCCGGGCACAGCTTGAAAAGGAAATGTGGGTCCCCCTTTCCATGGGCTCACCACCTGCGGGAGGGGCCAAAGGGGTCGAATGCATTGTGACAAATGCAGGGACCTTTGCGGTCCGATCCCCGGCTGCAGAAGCTGGCTCTTGGGACATGAAACGTCACCTCTCTGGCTGGAAAGGGGCCCGAGCTGGTGTGTGAGGCAGAAAAGTTCCGAGTAGACATAGTCGGACTTGCCTCCACACATAGTTTGGGCTCTTTACAAGCCCTCTCGAGAGGGGCTGGACTCTCTTCCACTCTGGAGTTGCCCACGGTGAGAGGCGTCGAGCAGGTGTGGGCATACTTATTGTCCCCCGGCTGGGCGCCTGCACATTGGGGTTCACCCCAGTGAACGAGAGGGTAGCCTCCCTCCGCCTTCGGGTGGGGGGACGGATCCTGACTGTTGTTTGTGTCTATGCACCAAACGGCAGCTCAGAGTATCCACCCTTCTTGGAGTCCCTGGAGGAAATGCTGGAGAGCGCTCCTTCTGGGGACTCCATCGTTGTACTGGGTGACTACAATGCTCACGTGGGAAATGACAGTGAGACCTGGAAGGGCGTGATTGGGAGGAACAGCCCCCTGATCTGAACCCGAGCGAGGTTCTATTATTGGACTTCTGTGCTCGACATGGATTTTCTATAATGAACACCATGTTCAAGCATAAGGCTGTCTATGTGTGCACTTGGCACCAGGACACCCTAGGCCGCAGTTCGATGATTGACTAGTCGTGTCATCGGATTTGCGGCTGCATGTTTTAGACACTCGGGTGAAGAGAGGGATGGAGCTGTCAACTGATCACCACCTGTTGGTGGGTTGGCTCCGATGGTGGGGGAAGATGCCGGTCCGCCCTGGCAGACCCAAATGGTCTGTGAGGGTCTGCTGGGAACATCTGGCAGAATCCCCTGTCAGGAAGAGCTTCAACTCCCACCTCCGGCAGAGCTTTTCCCACGTCCCGGGGGAGGCGGGGGACATTGAGTCCTAGTGGACCATGTTCCGCGCCTCCATTGTTGAGGACGTCGACTGGAGCTGTGGCCCTAAGGTCATTGGTGCCAATCGTGGCGGCAATCCCCGAACCTGCTGGTGGACACTGGGGGTAAAGGATGCTGTCAAGCTGAAGAAGGAGTCTTATTGGGCCGTTTTGGCCTGCGGGCCTCCGGAGGCAGCTGACAGGAACCGGATGGCCAAGCGAAACGCGTCTTCGGCGGTTGCTGAGGCAAAAACCCGGGTGTGGGAGGAGTTTGGCGAGGCCATGGAGAATGACTTCCGGACAGCTTCAATGAAATTCTGGTCCACCATCCGGCGTCTCATGAGGGGGAAGCAGTGCACCGTCAACACTGTTTACAGTGGGGATGGCGTGCTGTCGGTAATGAGAACCCTTCGAAGACCTCCTCAATTCCACCTACACACCTTCCATTGTGGAAGCAGGGCCTGGAGACTCTGAGGCGGACTCTCCAATCTCTGGGGTCGAAGTCACTGAGGTAGTTAAAAAAAACTCCTCGGTGGCAAGGCCCCCGGGGTGGATGAGATCCGCCCGGAGATCTTAAAGGCTCTGGATGTTGTGGGGCTGTCATGGCTGACACTCCTCTACAACATTGTGTGGACATCGGGGACGGTGCCTCTGAGTTGGCAGACAAAGGGTGGTGGTTCCCCTCTTTAAGAAAGGGGACCGGAGGGTGTGTTCTAATTACAGGGGAATCACACTCCTCAGCCTCCCTGGTAAGGTCTATTCAGGGGTGCTGGAGAGGAGGGTCCGTTGGTAGGTCGAACCTCGGATTCAGGAGGAGAGTGTGGCTTTCGTCCTGGCCGTGGAACAGAACAGTGTACCAGCTCTACACCCTTGGCAGGATCCTCGAGGGTGCATGGGAGTTCGCCCAACCAGTCCACATGTGTTTTGTGGACTTGGAGAAGGCAATTGTCCGTGTCTCTCGGGAGGTTCTGTGAAGTGCTTCGGGAGTACGGGGTGCCGAGCCAACTGATAAGGGCGGTTTGGTCCCTGTATCATTGATGCCAGAGGTTGGTCCGCATTTCCGGCAGTAAGTCAGATTCGTTCCCAGTGAGGGTTGTACTCCGCCGATGCTGCCCTTTGTCACTGATCTGTTCATAATTTTTATGGACAGAATTTCTAGGCGCAGCCGAGGCGTTGAGGGGGTCCAGTTTGGAGACCTCAGCATCGCGTCTCTGCTTTTTGGAGACAACATGGTGCTGTTGGCTTCTTCAGGCCGTGATGTCCAGCTCTCATTGGAGCGGTTCGCAGCCGAGTGTGAAGCGGTCGGGATGAGGGTCAGCACCTCCAAATCTGAGTTCATGGTTCTCGGTCGGAAAAGGGTGGAATGCCCTCTCCAAATCGGGGATGAGATCCTGCCTCAAGTGGAGGAGTTCAAGTATCTTGGGGTCTTGTTCACGAGTGAGGGCAGGATAGAGCGCGAGATCGACAGGCGGATCGGTGCAGCGTCGGCAGTAATGCGGACTCTGTACCGGTCCGTCGTGGTAAAGAGAAAGCTGAGCCAAAAGGCAAAGCTCTCGATTTACCGGTCGATCTATGCTCCTACCCTCACCTATGGTCACGAGCTATGGGTCGTGACCGAAAGAACGAGATCTGGGATACAAGCGGCCGAAATGAGTTTCCTCCGCAGGGTGTCCGGGCTCTCCCTTAGAGATAAGGTGAGAAGCTCGGTCATCCAGGAGAGACTAGGAGTATAGCCGCTGCTCCTCCACGTTGCGAGGAGCCAGATGAGGTGGCTCAGGCATCTCATCAGGATGCCTCCTGGACTCCTCCCTTGGGAGGTGTTCCGGGCATGTCCCACTGGTAGGAGACCCGTGGGACGACCCAGGACGCGCTGGAGAGACTATGTCTCTCAGCTGGCCTGGGAACGCCTTGGGATCCCCCGGGATGAGCTGGATGAAGTGACTGGGGAGAGGGAAGTCTGGGAGTCCCTCCTAAAGCTGCTGCCCCCGCGACCCGACCCCGGATAAGCGGAAGAAGGTGGATGGATGGATGTTTTGACTTTTCTGACACGAGCCTGTAACTAGTGGCTGCGACAAGGAGAATGGCAAGTTGTGCTCTGTTATAAAAGAACACGCAGGTCGAGCACACGGTTAGCCAAAGATGCACATACCTCGGTTGTTGTTTAGGTTTTACCAGGCAGAGAGAATGTGTAGTGAAGTGAATGTACGGCAGATTTATGTCTTTCCTCTGCCTGGTGGTGCGTTACCACCTTCTTGCCATCATTGCCAGTGCCATACTGTTTTTATGGCACACCACGCACATACACACCAGGCAGAAATGTCACCAGACCTTTTTACACCACGAACCGATACTAGCTTTCCAACGTCCCCTGTTTCTGTGAGCCATTCCCATCTCTATTTTTGACAGCTTTGTCGACAGAAGTTGTGTTGGAGGCCTCGTTCATAAATAATGCATCCATCTTGGAAAGGTATTTTTTTTAACCGCCCTATCCATTTGTACCGCTTTGCTCTTTTTTTGTGGGAAAACAATTAAAACAAATCTGTCCAGTTACGAGTAGATACGCAAATGTAGCATAGCTTTTCCCCTATACCCTCGAAATTATCTACCGTAATTTCCGGACTATAAGTCACTACTTTTTGCTCAAGTTTTGAACCCTGCGGCTTGTCGTCCAGTGCGGCATATCTATGGATTTCACGTGATTTTTGTGATGACTTGATCACTTATACACTCGTCAAAAGGCTGTGGACCGCTGTTGTGCGGCACCGCTTTGTTGGGCAGAGGGATATGTGACACGGTCACTGGTGAGTAGGGTGGGGTGTCCGCCAGGCAAATACTGCCATATAATTGACACAAAGAAGAGACAGAACGAGATCAAGACGGACATTACTGAAGAAAGGAAGCTTTTATACACAAACCCTCATTGTGGGGTACAACAAAAATGCATATGATTTCGCTTCTAAGTTAAAGGCAGTCGATTTGGCTCTTAATGTAGGAACTATAGCTGCTCATACATGCACTGTAGAAGTTTCTTCCGGTCACGAGAGCGCACCGGGCTATTGTTGATGACATCTTGTTGGGTCTCCCTTTTGTTTCCTTATTTCCCGGTCACGTCTACTCTGGAGCTATACGTGTAACTCGCTAATTGAATGTAACTTAGTGCTTTGTGCGTGCATAAAATTAGCATGAACAGACCCTCATCATGGAAAATGCTAGAATAAATGCATAAACGCGACAACGAAATAGAGACTAAGAAAGTGTGCGGCGAAGTACAGTCGTATACAAAACTTTGGGCACCCCTGATCGTTTTCAAAATGTTCCTTTATAAATCATTGGTTGTTCGGATCAGCAATTTCAGTTAAATATATCATATAGCAGACAAAAACAGTGATATTTGAGAAGTGAAATGAAGTTTATATGTTTTACGGAAAGTGTGCAATCATTACCTAAACAAAAGTAGGCAGGTGCATTCATTTGGGGACTCCAACAGACAAATGACATCAATATTTAGTAAATCCTCCTTCTGCAGAAAAAGCAGCCTCTAAACACTTCCTATAGCTTCCAATGAGAGTCTGGATTCTGGTTGAAGGTATTTTTTACCATTTGTCTTGACAGAATATCTCCAGTTCAGTCAGGTTTGATGGTTTCCAAGCATGGACAGCCCGTTTTAAATCACACCACAGATTTTCAATAATATTCAAGTTTGGGGACTGAGATGGCCATTCCAAAACGTTGTACTTGTTCTTCTGGATGAATGCCTTAGTAGAATTTGAGCAGTGTTTGGGGTCTTTGTCTTGTTGAGGTATCCAGCCCCTACGCAAGTTCAACTTTGTCACTGATTCTTGAACATTGTTTGCAAGAATCTGCTGATACAGACTTGAATCCATGCGACCTTCAACTTTAACAAGACTGCTTGTACCTGCACTGACCACTCAGCCCCACAGCATGATGGAACCACCACCAAATTTGACTGTGGGTAGGATGTGTTTGTCCTGGAATGCTGTGTTCTTCTTCCTCCATGCATACCGCCCCTTGTTATGTCCAAATAACTAAATTTTAGTTTCATCAGTCCATAGCACCTCATTCCAAAATGAAGCTGGCTTGTCCAAATGTGCTTTAGCATACCTCAAGCGACTTCTCCCATACAGCATCTCCTTGCACAATGTGTGCTGAATCGTTGAACGATGCACAGTGTCACCATCAGCATGAAGATCATGTTGTTGGGCTTTGGAGCTGCTCTGTGGGTTGACTTTGACTGTTCTCACCATCCTTCGCCTCTGCTTATCTGAGATTTTTCTTGGCCTGCCACTCCGGGCCTTAACTAGAACTGTGTCTGTGGTCTTCCATTTCCTCACTATGTTCCTCGCAGTGCAAACTGACATCACTGAAATCTCCGAGCTAGCTTTTTGTTACCTTCCCCTAAACTATGACGTTGAACAATCTTTGTTTTCAGGTCATTTGTCAATTGTTTTGAGGCTTCCATGTTGCCACTCTTCAGAGAAGATGCAAAAAGGAGAACAACTTGCAACTGGCCACCCTAAATACCCGTAACTGGACATGTTTTGTAAAGAAGAATGGTCAAAATACCAGAATCCAGACTCTCATTGGAAGCTATAGGAAGTGTTTAGAGCAGGGGTCGGTAACCTATAGCTCACGAGCTGGATATGGCTCTTTTCGCGACATTAAAAATGTGATTAAAAAGAATACATTAGTACACAAAAAAAAAATCGTTGGTCTTTATTAAAATACATGCATTTAATTGTATTCAACCTGTCGTTGGTATGTCTGTCACGGGAAATTATATTTAAAAAATGAGCATTTATGGCTCTTTCCGCCAAAAAGGTTCCCGACCCCTGGTTTAGAGGCTGTTATTTCTGCAAAAGGATCTACTAAACATTGGCTGTTGGGGTGACCAAATTTATTCACCTGCCTACTTTTGTTCAAGTAATGATTGCACACTTTCTATAAATTTTATAAACTTCATTTCACTTCTCAAATATCACTGTTTGTCTGGTATATGATATATTTAACTGAAATTGCTGAACCAAACAATCAATGACTTTTTATAAAGCAAAATCATGAAAATTATCAGGGGTGCCCACACATTTGCATACGACTATATCTGACGCTATTCCAATCCGACACTGAGGAGGAAGACTTCAATGGTTTCAGTGCACTGCATGAAGATGAAGGCTCCTAATGACTTTTACTGGTATGTTTTTTTAACTAGCCCTGTTAATGCTGTCCTACCATGTTGCTGCTTTGTTACCGCCGCGTCTCAGTGACTTTTACCGATATGTCTTTTTTTATCCAGCCCTATTAGTGCTGTGTTACTTCCGTGTTGCTGCCGTATTACTGCCGCGTCACAGGCAGTGTTTGGAAAGAAATGTTAAGGTATGTTATCAAAACTTTAAAAAGGCTTTCTGTGTACCGTCTTTCTTTGTAAATAACTCGCGTGCAGATGCAGCTTTTAGTATGGTGTGCCTTATTTATGAAAAAAAAAATGTTCCCCTCATTTTTGCTCGTGAGGCTTATAATCAGGTGAGGCTTATAGTCCAGAAATTACAGTAGTCAAGTCAATTTTATTTATGTAGCCCTTAATCACAAACATGTCTGAAAGAGCTTCACATTGCCACAGTTGACAATTATTCTCGACATTCCCTGATTTAACTCTGACTTTTTAAATTATTTCCCCGTCATTTTTTTCAGTGACGGAAATCTGGGGAGCTTTAATCCATGCGCCCTTATGTGTTATCATATTTATAAACCTTCTCTTGCGTCTTCCTTATAAACCTTCTCTTGCGTCTTCCTTGAGCTCACTGGCCTGGCAGCTTTATAGTACTATCTGTCACAAAAACACGGATGTCACAAAAACACAGAAAGTATGTCCCGTTTTGGCCCGAATATAAGACGATGTTTTTTGTATTGAAATAAGACTGAAAAAGTGGGGTTCATCTTATATTCGGGCCCTAGACATTCACAACGCTCGAGGGCGCCAGATACCTTCAAAGTGAATGCTGAACTTGACTCCCCAGGCCAAAGCAAACCCGTCATGAAGAATAATAGTAAAATAAATACTAAAAATAGAGGAAGCACGAATAAAAATAAAATAAATAAGTATAGCGGTAGCACGAAGAAGAAAAATAAAAAATAGCGGTAAGAAAGAAAAGACAAGAAAATAAAAGAAGAGATAACAGAAAATGGAGCAACCTAGCGACAATCTGGAGAAGTGCGTCGAAAATCGCCCAGGTTAACCGGCAGCTGAGGAGAAGTTATAATGCAAGATGATGGTGATAAATGAGGCAGAGTCTTCAAACAATTGCAAAGCGGCTGTGAAATATGGTGTCACAGACCGCAAGATGGAGAGCTAAAAAAGATCGCCTAAAAAATGCTCACAGTCAGAGAAAAGCTTTCCATTGTCCTCAAGCGGCCGCTTTCAAGAGTTCAACAGGAGGGTGCGCGAGAAACAAAAGGACGGGATGCCCATCAGCAGAGGTGTCATTCAGCTCAAGGCCATGGAAATAGCCAAAGAGCTAAACATACCATACAAAAAATGTTGCATATCAAATGCCCTGGACGGCAGTGAGGATGACGTGCTATGGGAGGAGCCAGCGTAGCCAGAGGATGGGAGTGAGGACAGTGACACTACGCACAGCGAGGCAGAGGAGTAATGTTCTGACATGACAGATCTCAGCTACTCTCAAGTTTAAAGCAGTTTGCATTATTTTATTGCAATGTTTTTTCTTATTCAGATTGTCATTTGTTTCAGATATACTGTAAATATTTTCTGTATAAAAATTTAATTTGGCGTTCAAAAAAAAATGTTTTTTTTTTCAAACTTCAGTCTTGAAAAAAGGGGGGTCGTCTTATAATCGGGGCCATCGTATATACACAATCAACCAAAAGGCAGTTTGGTACATTATTTAGGTATAATGATTGTAGAAGGAAGAAAACATCATTTGATGCAAATTACACAAAAGTAAATTAAGAAATTAGGAGTGACTTTCAGATGTGGTCAAATATGGTTGTTTATCGGCTCAAAGTTGGATGGGTCAAAATAAATGCAAAGCTGCTGTACTAAACAATTTGCAGAGTGGGACAAGTGGACAACGAGGTTCAATAGTTAGGAAAGAAAGCCAGAATCGGTCAAACTTTGCAGCTTACTCAAGACAAAGTTTGGAAAGAGAGGTGAGGGTCTTAAGATGGTTCATTTTTGGTGACAGATTCATTCTGATGATAAAAGACTTACGGCAATGGGCAATGAAAGGAATTACAGCAATAGGCACGATAGCTGAATGGGCTATAATGCATAGTTTTAAAAAGTTAAGGGATAGACTTGCACCGGAGAGGGACAAACAATACCGATTAAAGGATTATTTAGGAAGGATGTAAAATCTACCAAGTAACGAAACATTATTTAGGTATTTAAGAAGGTTTATGAGAGGAAAAGTGTAAAGCAATCTCATATATACAGAAATTTGTGTGTCATGTAGGAAGCATTGATCGTTTTATACTAAGGAAAAGTGAGATAAGGAACTAAAATTGCAAACAACTGAGGACGAGTGGCTGGGTATTTGCAAAACAGAGTGCACTTCCAGGATCTGGAGGGAATTTAGTTGAAAAAACATGCTTAGATTTGTTTTTATAACCCCAAAAATTAGTCAACAGTTGGTATTTATGCAACAACCATGCTGGAGAGAATCTGGACACCTTGATGTTGACCATGCACTGGTTTGCCAAATATATTGGGACAAAATATGGTGTGCTTTCAAAAAACTGTTAGATATGAGATACCAAAAACATGTGAAGTACTTTATTTAGGGTGCTTAACCCTCCTATCGTCCTTGGGATCAATTTGAGCCTACTCAATGTTTATTATTCAAAAAATAGAAGTTGACATATTTTGCTTCATATTTCATGACTTTTCCTAAATTGATGGGGACAACTGATCAAGCATGATTTTTTTATGATGTTTTCAATATACTGAAAACATTACACGCATTGGTAATGTAATTTGACCCCAAGCTGTTTTAGCTGTGAAAACGTCTCCCGCCATGGGCATGCAGGTGTGTGTGTGTGTGTGTGTGTGTGTGTGTGTGTGTGTGTGTGTGTGTGTGTGTGTGTGTGTGTGTGTGTGTGTGTGTATGGGGGGGGTTGGGGTACGGGGTATTCTACAAGGACAATGGCAAAATCAGGGTGGCGCAAACATAAAAGCTTGCACAGCAGTCCTGTCTAAAAATTGGATGGATGGATGGATGGATGGATGGATGGATGGATGGATGGATGGATGGATGGATGGATGGATGGATGGATGGATGGATGGATGGATGGATGGATGGATGGATGGAGAGAGAGAGAGAGAGAGAGAGAGAGAGAGAGAGAGAGAGAGAGAGAGAGGATGGTGCACTGCTTTGCCAACAACAAGCTGTGGATTACAAGTGGGATCAAGGGTCTCCTGAATTGAAAGAAGCAGGCCTTCAAAGACGATGATAGGGAGGAGCTCAAGCAAGTGCAGAAGGAGCTAAGGGCCCAGCTTAAGGTGGTGAGGTCACGCTACAGGAAGAAGTTGGAACAGAAGCTGCAGTGGAACAGCATGAAAGAGGTGTGGGACGGAATGAGGTTGATCACCGGCTGCCTTCCAAGGCAAAGTGTCATCATTAGAGGCGGTGTGGAGAGGGCGAACCAGCTCGATGACTTTTTTAACACATTCAAAAACACTGAGAACATATTTTTATACATGCCCATTTAGATTAATTGAAAGCCTCGTCTTATGATAAATTGGCTAGGGAATTACTAAAGGTTCCAAGATTAAACTTGAGTCTGGTAAATACAAATTAACCGATGATAATTTGGTTTCACAACACATTTTCTTCCTGCTTTCTCTGTGTGCTTGGTTTGAACCTGTTCAACTGTCAATAAAAGAGTGACAGACCAACCATGAGTCTGATGGGTCTCTCTTCGTCAACATCGATGGGGACATTGGTGCTCTGGATCCACGTATTGGTGCAGAGGTGCCTCAGGCGGACATACGAGTTCCTGGAAGCAGGCGCTCATTTTACGGTCTCCATTTCACATTCAATGCATTAGTGTTATACTCTGAAAAGCCAGTAGGAAGTGGGCAGTACCGCGGAACAAAAGAATCGGTCTTTTGCAAAGTGGTGGGATCCAGCTCAAAGAGTGAGGCAATGTCGTTGCCATGTGTCATGGCCACCAACTTATATTTAATCTTCTCGCCATGTGAACGCTTGCTGCTGCGACTTCCTTCCATCTGCACAAAGATCCAAAGTTAGGCTGAAGGTCCTTCAATAATCCAGTATGTCTCCTGCTCACCAAGGAGGACATCTCTGAACTGTCCCCTCGATAACCAGGATTCTCCTGTACAAACAAGAGAAAAAACAGTTAATTTACATTTTGTTGATTAATATTTTTTTCTGGAATGAGGTATTCAAAAGAAACGCACACGCGCGCACACACACGCTGGAAATTGCTATGGTAATACAAAAAGTACTTCGATGAGTGTCAGACTTGTTTTAAATTGAGCGTTTATTAAGGAGAGTACTGATCATACTGTGAAACATGTCACTGTGTATTATTATAGTAGCAGTGTTTGGTAGCTGTAAACACCCATAAAAAATAATAAAAAGCACATACTACATGCATTCTTCTAAATGATGTATACATGCATGTATTTCATACTCTTTGATTGGGTTGACAACTTATTTTCATCGCATGATTATTTGTGATGACTGGCATCATTAAGTGTACTAATGCTTGCTAAAAGTTGAGTTGTACAACATGGTCTACCCTTGGGGTGGAAACTGTTACACCCTTTTACCGATGTTGTGCAAAATTAATTTGCTTGTGGTCCAAATATGGTATACGAGTATCTGTTTACACAATCTTGTAAGACAAAGAAAAAAGACCCTCTGCACTGACTAAACCAATTTGCAGAGGCGACCCCGAAACCTGTTCTCACACAACGCCAACCGGCTTGCTAACAATAAAAATGCTCTCGCAAGACAAACAAGTCAGAGCTTTGAGACACCTAGATGTGTTTCATAAATGGCCAAACTGTCTCTTGTGGGGTGGCTCGGCGGCGCACTGGGTAGCACGTCCGCCTCACAGTTAGGAGAGTGCGGGTTCGATTCCACCTCCGGCCCTCCCTGTGTGGAGTTTGCATGTTCTCCCCGGCCCGCGTGGGTTTTCTCCGGGCACTCCGGTTTCCTCCCACATCCCCAAAACATGCTTGGTAGGCCGATTGAGCACTCCAAATTGTCCCTAGGTGTGAGTACGAGTGCGGATGGTTGTTTGTCTCTGTGTGCCCTGCGATTGGCTGGCAACCGGTTCAGGTTGTCTCCCGCCTACTGCCCGTTGACCGCTGGGATAGGCTCCAGCACGCCTGCGACCCCCGTGGGGACTAAGCGGTTCAGAAAATGGATGGATGGATGGATGTCTCTTGTGGTTCTTGGGAAATGAAGAACGGCTGCGGAAATCCCTATCACTCTTAAATTGTTTAATTTTCAGGAATAAGTTCTTTGTAAGTTCATTTATTTTTTTTAGAGATAGATGTATTTGTTTGCTTGATCAGTGGGAAAAAAATGATTGTCACTGGATTATGTATATGATGTGCAGTATAAGATTTTATGACTTGACTTTTCACTTCATTGAACAAAGTCATGAAGTGACTTTCTTTTTTGGTAATGTTACTTGTTTGTTTATTTCAGCTTGTACATTGTCACACTTCATCACAATACCATTACCACATGGATTGCCAAAATGGGACATGGGATGAAGCAGACCTACTTTTCGTGTCCCACCCCGATTTTAGCCAAAGATTAAGTTTAACTCATTGTTATATACAATATTTTCTACACTATAAGGCGTACCTTCATTGAATTTTTTGTTTTAAAAATGTTTTCATATATAGGGCGCACCAGATTAAAAGGCACATAAAATAGAAGCTACTGTATCAAACTGGGGTTGACTAGGGTTGCGTTATGCATCCACTAGATGGATCTGTGCTAAAGGGAAGGTCAACCCAGTCAATGAGGTAAAAAATAGTCCAACTCCCATTCCGTATGAAAGTGATACGGTTTGGCTTCTTACTTGGTCCGGCACCCCCGCTCATGTTTGATGGTCATAAAATGTCTTTAGTTTAAAAGAAAACAGCGAGTGCGTGCGTTGATGCGTAATGCGTTGGTTAGCTTGTTAGCTTTGGTGACGACGTTTGTGCATGCGCAGCCAAATTTGCTGTGGTGAGGGGGTGTGGTAACTGTCTATTGCGCATGTGCGGTTCACTATGATTTCCTCCCGACAGGCTTACCTATATGTCACTCAAGCGATGGGATGGATTCTAGCCTATAGAAGAAATATTTTTTTTAAATGTCATGCAATCAACTTTGGTGACACCCCTGACCACGGTTGCCGTAATGCTGAAAGCGATGTGACCTTGTAATTTACTAGTCGTACTGAAGCGTACTAAAACATTTTGGCAGAGCGCTGTGTACAACCAGTAATGGATCAATAAATTCATCAATTGATCCATATATGAGGTATTGCATTATAAGGCGCACTGTTTTTTTTTTTGAGTAAATTGTAAGCTTCTAAGTGCGTCCTATAGTTCAGAAAATATGGTAATTTGACTTGTTTTCTTTTGTTACTCACAAAAACAAAAACAAGAGTGACATTCAATATTGAATATAGCAGCAGCATTAACTAATTAATAAGTTCAGTCGGTTTGTTCCAGTTACTTTGCATCAACCAAAATTTATCATTTCCATTCATCCAACCAGTTTCTACCCTTTATCCAAAGTCAGGTTGTGGAGGCAGCAGCTTCACCACAAACTTCCTTCGCCCCAGCCACTTTATCAAGCTCCTTCCAGGGCATCCCCAGGCCAGCCAAGAGACATAATCTCTCCAGCGTGTCCTGGGTTGTCCCCAGGGCGTCCCTCCGGTGGGACATGCCCGGAACACTTCACTAAGGAGGGTATACTATTCAGATGCCCGGGCCACCTCATTTGGCTCTTCAATGCAGAGGAACAGCTGCTCAGGGACAGCCGAGCTTCTCAACTTATCTCAAAGAGAAAGCCTGCGAAGGAAACTCATTTCAGATGCTTGTATCCGGGATCTCATTCTTTCGGTGAGGGATACAGGAAAGCACAAACTTCCTTCTGCCCAGCCACTTTGTCAGGCTCATCCCAGGGGATGCCAAGGCGTTCCCAGGCCAGCCAGGAGACATTCTCTCTCCAGCGTGTCCTGGGTTGTCCCCGGGGTCACTTGTATCCGGGATCTCATTCTTTCGTTCACGACCCACAGCTCGTGACCATTGGTGAGAGTAGAAACCTATAGATCGACCGGTAAATCAAGAGCTTCGGCTCCTTCACCTCGACAGACAGTTACAGAGTCCGTATCATAGCAGACGCTGCACCGTCTGTCAAGCACCAGTTCCATCCTGCCCTCACCCATGAACAAGACTCCAAAGTACTTGAACTCCTTCACTTGGGGGAAAATCTCATCCCCCATTCCATGCCCGGAGAGGGCATTCCACCAGACTGATTTCCGACCGAGGACAATGATCTGAAATTTGGAGGCGCTGATTTTTAACCCAACCGCTTCACAAACGGCTGTGAACCGCTCCAGTGAAAGTTGGAGATCACGTTTTGAAGAAGCCAACAGGCCACATCATCAGCAAAAATCAGGGATACAATATCGCACCTGCGCCGAATAATACCTTATGGATGCGTTAAATACAGAAATAGCACCCGAAACTGAGACTGCGCCTTTTAATATGGTGCGCTCTAAATATTTTTCAGTCCTATCCTTTAAGAATCGTTTGTATAGGTTGTTGTTTTTTCCTGGGTGCGTAGAGTCCTGCTAAATGGTCGTTTTGTCTCTTTTTTGTCGTTTTGACTGACATCTTCACTGTCATCGTCACTGTTCGGTTCTCAGCGGAGGCTTCGTGGCTGTCTGTCTACCGTCGATCATTGGACACGTAAGTATGGCTTCAGATCAAAAGCTTTGTATGGCTTCGTGCACCACCTGCACCCTTCTCTTAGAAAGGTTGTCCCTGCTAGAGGGACGTGTCCGCCAGTTAGAGCAGAGTAGACCAATAACCGTAGATGCGGCGGACATGGATGCGGGCTGTAGTCAGCTCGCTAACTGCAATGAGCCAGTTAAAACGCATAGCCGTCCCAAGCCATCTCGGTCTACTGGCTCTCGCACTTTGGTCATAGGTGACTCCGTTACCCGAAACATCACGCTTAAAAATCCAGCCACGGTAATGTGTATCCCTGGAGGCAGAGCACCCGACATATAAGCTAATCTTGGAGAGCTGGCTCGCAATAGGTCTAGTCAACAGCGTAGGACCAACAACGCTAGTTACTCGGATATAGTGATACATGTTGACTCTAATGATTCTAGGATGAGGCAATCAGAGATCACAAAGAAAAACATAGTGAGAGCTTGTGATCTTGCCAGAAAGATGAGTCGGCATCGAGTATTTGTCTCTGGCCCCTTGTCTGGGAGAAGCACTGATGAGCTCCCTTCCAGACAAGGTTGAGGTAGGCGAGTTGTCGCGGCTAGCTGGTTTTCATTTCCAAACTTTACGCCATGCCGCCCAAAAACAATGAGGGCTACGATGAACTCAAATCATCCATTGACTTGATACGGCAAGACCTTACCACACTCTTAGAGCAGCAAGCCACCCTGCTCCAGCTAACGTCTGAACTAACAGACCTTAAGAAATTATCCAAGGAGAAAGATGAGAAAATCCTTGTAAGTCGCTTGTACGGAGAGTAGATGCACTGGAGCAGTACTCCCGACAAGAAGACCTCATAATCACTGGTCTTAAAACAACACACCGCTCCTATGCCAGGGCGACGGGTCCTCCGGATCCCTCGACAGATGACTCTCCATCGGACGAACTGTCAACGCTTGAAAATCAGGTAGTACAGTTTTTCGAGAGTAAGCATATGGAACTCCAGAAAGGAAACATTGCCGCTTGTCACACACTCCCAAGAAACCAAAAACGACCAAAAGATGCTCCGAAAATTATCATTCGGTTCGTCAATAGGAAACATAAAGTGGATCTTTTGAAGCAAGGGAGGAAACTAAAAGGAACGGGTGTTTACCTAAATGAACACCTCACTACGAAGAATGCTGAGATAGCCTGGAACGCACGGAAACTGAAGAAGGAAAACAAGATTCTCGCAACGTGGGTCAGAAACTACAAAGTATGGATTAAAACAAACGGAGCAACACCAGACGTTAAAACCCTCGTTGTGAGTGAACTGAAAGAACTGAAGATCTATGGCCTGGTGCAACCTAACATCTACAATGGCTGAACTGATGACCATAAACTGGTACCTATTGGACCCTCCTGACGAGAATGGTGGATTACAGCGGAGCACAACATGGCAAACAGAAACTGGCGGGGAGGACATCCAACTCAGGTAGACCGTCCCCTAACACCCTTCATGCCATCCAGTGACCCTCTCAATAATGCAGGAATTTCTGTCCCACCGAATCTAGACTCTTTATTATTTAATTCATTTGACCTAGAGAATGTAATTCTCTAGACTACAAAATAACATCTGGCCTGTTTATCTGTGATGTATCGGATCGTCTTCCTGTCTTCAATTTCATCCACAATGATAGTGGTCCAAAAATCAAAGGTTATACTGGTGATCAAATGAAATTCCGCAAATTTACCGAGAAAAACATGGTATCTTTTATATCTATCATCAGCTCTGTGTCATGGGATGAGGTTATCCTGTTGCAAGATGTCAACAAAGCCTATCACTCCTTTCTAACAATACTCACAAATGCATTAGAGTCCTCATTTCCTTTAATTTCTAATCGTAAAAATAACTCCAAAGGGAAACCATGGATAACGGATGAACTAAAAACATCTTCACGTAAAAAAAATAAACTTTATGGAAAATCTATTGCAAATCCCACTCCTATAAATATAGAAACATACAAGAAATATAAAAATAAATTTACAGTATTACTAAGGAAAACCAAACAAACTTACTATGCTGATAAATTTACTCAAGCCTCTGGTGACATCAAAACAACATGGAATCTTATCAACCATTTATTACATCGCAAAAAATCTAAAATATCTACCTCAAATGAGATGCTGGGGAAAAATGGAGCCCATTCAAACCCAGTAGATATTTCTAATGGTTTCAATGATTTCTTCGTAAATGTTGGCGCTACCTTGGCATCTAGCTTCTCAACCTCTGATACAAGCCCCTGTTGCCTAATTAAAGGGCAGTTTCCTTCACTCTCCATTCTTGACCCTCCTAGTGTTGAGGAGGTTCACAGCATTGTCATGAGCTTGAAAAACTCGGCCCCTGGACATGACGAGATCAGAAGCTTACTTGTTAAGAGAATCATCCATTCAATAATAATCCCAATAACACACATTTTCTCCTTATCTTTAAAATTTGGCATTGTACCCCAAGAACTAAAAATTGCTAAAGTCATTCCTATTTTATTACTAAGCTGGTGAGACAAATGAATATGGTAATTTTCGGCCTATATCCATTCTTCCATGCTTCTCCAAGATTCTAGAAAAATGGGTTTATTCAAGATTGGCAAAGCACCTAGAAACAAATAATATTCTTTACAAGCATCAATATGGTTTCCGTAAAAAGTTTTCCACTGAGCATGCACTGCTTCATCTTGTCAACCATATCTCAACAGCTCTTGACAATAAGAAATTCGCTCTTGGTGTCTTTCTAGATCTAACTAAAGCATTTGATACTGTCGACCATAAGATCCTTATCGCTAAGCTAGAAAGATATGGAGTGAAGGATTCTGCCCTGAAATGGTTCACAAACTATCTTGCCAACAGAGAACAATATGTATATTTAAATGGTTGTTCTTCCAACAGATCTAAAATACTATTTGGGGTCCCGCAGGGCTCAATATTGGGTCCTCTATTATTTTTGGTGTACATAAATGATTTTTCCATGTCTTGTTCAAATTTTCTCCCTTTGTTCTTTGCGGACGATACCAACCTCATTGCCACCCACGATGATTTTAATTCCGTCATTGCAAGTGTGAATGCTGAGTTGTACGCTATTACAAAATGGTTCAAAATAAATAAGTTGACACTAAATATAAAAAAATGTAACTTCATGATCTTCTGCAATATAAACAAATCTTACCCCAAAGAACAGACCAAAATTTACATAAACAATAACGAAATCCATCAAGTTACTAGCCCCAAATTCCTAGGAGTTATAGTAGACGAACACTTAAATTGGTCCGAACAAATTGATTTGGTTTGCAAAAGATCTATGAAAATGCTAGGTATTTTACGAAAAGTTTGTCCCTTGGTCCATCCTTCTGCTCATCTCACTCTGTATTATAGTTTCCTGTTTCCTTTACTCAATTACTGCAACATAATCTGGGTAGCCACATATCCAGCATACCTCAACAAATTACTCATTTTACAAAAGAAGTTCCTAAGAATAATCTCTTTTTCAAATAGATATGAACCATCGGCACCACTGTTTAGAAAATATTCATTACTGCCAATTGATAAAGTAAACATTCATCAAACCTGTCTACTCATCCATAAATACATATATAGGAAACACTGTCTTCCAGCCACTTTTCATAATTTCTTCACATTTGCATCAGACTTTCATTGTTATCCAACAAGTCAGAGGGACAATCTTCACCCACCTTTCTGTCGAACATCACACTTTCTTTTCTTAAACACTTGAATGACAATTGACTGCACAGCACTTTGTTTGTTTCTGCACTTTGTTTGTATATATAACAGGAGTGGAGCTTCTTACAAGCCCTAGGCTTCGTCTCCCTCCTTGCACTGTTATTTGTGCTAAACAATAAACTAAACTAAACTAAACTAAACTAAACTAAACTAAACTAAACTAAGGGCGGCTCGGTGGCGCACTGGGTAGCACGTCCGCCTCACAGTTAGGAGGGTGCGGGTTCGATTCCACCTCCGGCCCTCCCTGTGCGGAGTTTGCATGTTCTCCCCGAGCCCGCGTGGGTTTTCTCCGGGCACTCCGGTTTCCTCCCACATCCCAAAAACATGCTTGGTAGGCCGATTGATCACTCCAAATTGTCCCTAGGTGTGAGTGCGAGTGCGAATGGTTGTTTGTCTCTGTGTGCCCTGCGATTGGCTGGCAACCGGTTCAGGGTGTCCCCCGCCTACTCCCCGATGACGTCTGGGATAGGCTCCAGCACGCCCGCGACCCCCGTGGGGATTAAGCAGTTCAGAAAATGGATGGATGGATAAACTAAACTAAACTAAAGTAAACTAAACTATGAGAGCTTTAGCAGATTATGCTCCCTTAATCAATGGATGGCTGGTTTCTGTACAAATTTGTCCTCTTAATTTTTTTCCCCAATTTCAATAGAGCAATTCTGTACTTCCTGCTTGTGAATTTCAGAAGCACAGCACGGGTTTCTTAGGTAGCAGGTGGCATGGGACCACATTTCCAAGATCAGGCGTTATGTTTTTCTTTGATGAAAACTCCTCGACTTGCTTTTCCACAGATCGGTTGTCCTGCTCAACTGCAGCCACTGCTCGCCCTAGTCCCTCACTGCATAGGCTTGATCTTGAGACTGCTAATAGTAAAATAGCTCATAGTAAAAGTAAAATTTGAAGATTTGTTGTATCTGCTATTACTGGCTACACAATCCCGCAGAGCCAGATATTGTTTTTACTTCGCTGGGCCTATCACCCAGCTCCAATGAAGTTTGCAGCTTGATGTAGTACTTGATTTATTTTTTCGACAGTGCCTTAATTGGGGCTTACTTAAACATGAAGACTACTACTTGAGACTTGCTTGTGACTTGCATGTATGTGTCCTACTCCCACCTTTGGTGGGTATAAAGATTTATTGTGCCTTGTGCCATCCAATGGAAGAGAATTACATTTGCCTATCACTATTTGCAGCTGGGGGCGGCTCGGTGGTGCACTGGTTAGCACGTCCGCCTCACAGTTAGGAGGGTGCGGGTTCGATCCCACCTCCGGCCCTCCCTGTGCGGAGTTTGCATGTTCTCCCCGAGCCCGCGTGGGTTTTCTCCGGGCACTCCGGTTTCCTCCCACATCCCAAAAACATGCTTGGTAGGCCGATTGATCACTCCAAATTGTCCCTAGGTGTGAGTGCGAATGGTTGTTTGTCTCTGTGTGCCCTGCGATTGGCTGGCAACCGGTTCAGGGTGTCCCCCGCCTACTGCCCGATGACGGCTGGGATAGGCTCCAGCACGCCCGCGACCCCCGTGGGGATTAAGCGGTTCAGAAAATGGATGGATGGATAAACTAAACTAAACTAAAGTAAACTAAACTATGAGAGCTTTAGCAGATTATGCTCCCTTAATCAATGGATGGCTGGTTTCTGTACGAATTTGTCCTCTTAATTTTTTTCCCCAATTTCAATAGAGCAATTCTGTACTTCCTGCTTGTGAATTTCAGAAGCACAGCACGGGTTTCTTAGGTAGCAGGTGGCATGGGACCACATTTCCAAGATCAGGCGTTATGTTTTTCTTTGATGAAAACTCCTCGACTTGCTTTTCCACAGATCGGTTGTCCTGCTCAACTGCAGCCACTGCTCGCCCTAGTCCCTCACTGCATAGGCTTGATCTTGAGACTGCTAATAGTAAAATAGCTCATAGTAAAAGTAAAATTTGAAGATTTGTTGTATCTGCTATTACTGGCTACACAATCCCGCAGAGCCAGATATTGTTTTTACTTCGCTGGGCCTATCACCCAGCTCCAATGAAGTTTGCAGCTTGATGTACTTGATTTATTTTTTCGACAGTGCCTTAATTGGGGCTTACTTAAACATGAAGACTACTACTTGAGACTTGCTTGTGACTTGCATGTATGTGTCCTACTCCCACCTTTGGTGGGTATAAAGATTTATTGTGCCTTGTGCCATCCAATGGAAGAAAATTACATTTGCCTATCACTATATGCAGCTGGGGGCGGCTCGGTGGCGCACTGGTTAGCACGTCCGCCTCACAGTTAGGAGGGTGCGGGTTCGATCCCACCTCCGGCCCTCCCTGTGCGGAGTTTGCATGTTCTCCCCGAGCCCGCGTGGGTTTTCTCCGGGCACTCCGGTTTCCTCCCACATCCCAAAAACATGCTTGGTAGGCCGATTGATCACTCCAAATTGTCCCTAGGTGTGAGTGCGTGTGCGAATGGTTGTTTGTCTCTGTGTGCCCTGCGATTGGCTGGCAACCGGTTCAGGGTGTCCCCCGCCTACTGCCCGATGACGGCTGGGATAGGCTCCAGCACGCCCGCGACCCCCGTGGGGACTAAGCGGTTCAGAAAATGGATGGATGGATGGATATATGCAGCTGGCATGGATAGACAACCAAAGATACATTTCTAATCACTCAAAAGCTGTAAATAGTATTACAATAACAACAAATAATATTGCTTATTAATAATAATTCTGGGCCAATCTGTAATGTGTTCATTTAACTTTTTACTTAGAATCGAACTATACCGTGGATTTAGTGAACCATGGCGTTTGCATGTTCTCCCCGTGCCTGCTTGTGTTTCCTACTACAATCCAGAGACATGCATGGCAGGCCGATTGACCACTCTAAACTGCAGGTGTGAGAGCAGATGGTTGTTGGTCTATGTGTGCCTTGTGAATGTCTGGCAACCATTTCTGGGTGTCCCCTGCCTACTGCCTGAAGTAATCTGAGATAGGCTCCAGCACGCCCGCAACCCCCATTAGGAAAAGCAGAAAATGGGTAGACAAATTCACGCATGCACAAACGCACACACACATTACCTCTGCTGCCAGGTAATTTCCAGTGGCAAGGTGTTTGAAGCGATACAAACTGTTCCAGTGTCCTGCCCCTCCGCGACACGGATCGTGATGGACAACCTAGAACAGTAATCGGCAAACAAGAAAAGGAAATGACTCCCACCTATCACAGGAGAACAGTTGTACTGCCATTCTTAATAAGTTACCAGGGAATACTTTATTTTTCAAAGAAATGTTATGTTCCTACCTCAACCTCCCACAGAGCATTTGAGCTGGTCGCCGATGTGGCCGACTGTCTCAAGGTTGTGCGCAGAAAAACGTGAAGTTTAGACTTGTACTCGTCACATGTCAGAAACTTCTCCTGCTCCGCATGAAACAAACGTACCACATCGCCCTGAAAGAAACAATGGTGTCTTGTCAAAATGCTGTGCAGTTTTGTCCAAACTTTGTATCATGCCATAATCTGAATTTGGTTAGCCCCGCCCACCCTTAAATCGATTTTATGCTAACTCTAAACAACACCACATCCCTTCATTTGGCCTGGCATTACACCACACTACTTTCTTTGCTATTCCATTCCAGGAGGCTCTGAAAAGGCAAAGGCACCCAGGAAAATGTGGGTGGGGTTTGGGCAGGATCAATTACTCAAATACAGAAAAAGAGAGTAACAAAGAGTTTTAACGTAAAATATATACATATATCCATATAGTACACACACACACACACCCACACATATAGTCAAACCTCTGTTTTCGACCACAATCCGTTCCAGGAGGCGATTCGAGAAGTGAATCGGTCGAATTCCGAGTCTATTTTTCCCATCACAAATAATGGAAACGTTTTTAATCCGTTCCAAGACAAAAAAAAAAACGCCATTTTTAAGCATATTGTCATTTGCGCATTTGTGTCCGATCGCGCAACTGCAGCGCACCGCCGAACGCGCAACTGTAGCGTGCCGCCGACTGTGCAACTGCACCGTGCATTATTGTGACAGAGCCGTCGCTGAAATTTAGAAAATATTTTTAAAGTCCTGATGTACTTTCCAAAATTTAAGTGGACCTCAGTGCGCAGGGAGCTTAATTTGGTCCGATCACGCAACCGCAGTGCGCCGGGCGCTCACTGTCGCATTGCTTTAAGAGTGTCTTTGTGTTTTAGGATGGCTTTACTGCTCCCATTTGCTTTCTTTGGAGGCATGATTTGGGGTTAATACAATCCTCAAAGTAACGAAAATACAATAACGAATGGAGTCAGTCGGCATCAGGGCCGCGCGGTCGGGTTTTCTCGGGTCCTTTCGGCTCATCTCGCGAGGTTCGACCTCCGAATTATTTTCGACAACCGAAGCAAAAAAATCTCACATTTTTCGTTCGAATTCCGATTTGTTCGAGAACCTGGACATTCGAAAACCGAGGCTTGACTGTATTCCAAAAATATCACGCGAGGGGCGCTTCCATTTTTTTCATTCCAAATATTTACACTTTTGCCAAAATTAATAAAATTCCAGCCAAATGTTCACCATTCATTCTTAACAGCACATTCATCATTTTCATTTACGCTATTCCCATTTGCACAAAGTTGAGAACATGTCGTGAGTGCACAATAGTAGCGAAGAAAACATTCTCAGCAAGGTTCGAGGTTTGACTGTATATATATAGGACTGTCTCAGAAAATTTGAATATTGTGATAAAGTTATTTATTTTCTATAATGCAATTAAAAAATCAAAAATATAATACATTCTGGATTCATTACAAATCAACTGAAATATTGCAAGCCTTTTATTATTTTAATATTGTTGATTATGGCTTACAGCTTAAGAAAACTCAAATAACCTATCTCAAAATATTGGAATATTTCCTCAGACCAAGTAAAAACAAAAAAAATATATAACACCAAAACAAAATCAAACATTTGAAAATGTCCATTGATGCACTCAGTACTTGGTTGGGAATCCTTTTGCATGGATTACTGCATCAATGCGGCGTGGCATGGAGGCAATCAACCTGTGGCATTGCTGAGGTGTTATGGATGCCCAGGATGCTTCAATAGCGGCCTTTAGCTCATTTGCATTGTTGGGTCTGGTGTCTTTCAGCTTCTTCTTTACAATACCCCACAAATTCTCTATGGGGTTCAGGTCAGGGGAATTGGCAAGCCAATCGAGGACAGTAATGCCATGGTCAGTACACCATTTACTGGTGGTTTTGGCACTATGGGCAGGTGCCAGATCATGCTGGAAAACAAAATCATCATCTCCATAGAGTTTTTCAGCAGATGGAAGCATGTTGTGCTCTAAAATCTGCATTTACTCTGGACTTGATGAAGCACAGTGGACCAACACCAGCAGCTGGGATGGCTCCCCAAACCATCGCTGACTGTGGGAACTTCACACTGGATTTCAAGCAACTTGGATTTTGCTCCTCTCCAGCCTTTTCGTCAGACTCTGGCGCCTTGACTTCCAAATGAAATACAAAACTTGCTTTCGTCTGAAAAGAGGACTTTGGAACACTCTGTGACTGTCCAGTGCTTCTTTTCCATGGCCCAAGTCAGACGCTTCTTCCGTTGTCTTGAGTTCAGAAGTGGCTTGACCATGGGAATACAGCTATTGTAGCCCATTTCCCGGACACGTCTGTGAACAGTGACTTTTGATACCTGGACTCCAGGTTCAGTCCACTGTCTTTGAAGCTCCCCCAAATTCTGGAAGTGACTCTTCTTCAAAATGCTGTTAAGGGTGCGGTCATCTCTCTTGGTTGTGCAGCGTTTCTTGCCACAATTCCTCCTTCCAACAGACTTTTTGTGGATGTGCTTTGAAACTGCACTCTGAACAGTTTGCTCTTTGAGAAATTTATTTTTGTCTCTTACCCTCCTGATGGAGGGTGTCAATGATGGTCCTCTGAACAGCAGTCAGATCAGCAGTCTTCCCCATGCTTGTGATTTAGTTTAGTGAACCAAGCTGAAAGTTTCTCAAGGCTCAAGAAACCCTTGCAGGTGGTTCGAGTTAATTAGACGATTCAAGTCATTAGTTGAATACCCTACTAGTATACTTTTTCATAATATTCTAATATTTTGAGATAGGATATTTGAGTTTTCTTAAACTGTATGCCATAATCAGCAATATTAAAATAATAAAAATGTCGAGTTACATGGTGGATAGGATGGTAAAAGATGATGCGTGAGTGTGTATTGGATTTGGCCCAGACGAATTGGCTAAGATGAAATTCCAAATTTCAAGGCTTGACATGGAAGACCTGAAGAAGGGGGCCTGAGTAGGGGTTATTTAAAAGTTAGTTCTTTAAAATTAACTATTGTTAAATTGGTAAAGGGGAATTTGTTGGTTGAACCAGTAAACCTCCATTCCCGTTCCAAATTTCACCAGAAGATGGTGCCAAAGTCAGATTGACCTAACATACAGTAGTAAATTAATAGTTTAAAAAGTCATCGATTAGATGTTTTGTTTTGTTATAATATACTTTGAAACTGCTTGAATATTTTAATTTGCTAAGTAGGGAAGCCCATGCTCACCGTTAGGTAATGAGAAATGAGACGTGTTAATTACAGTTAGAGTAAGCTGCAATATACTTTATTTTATTCTGCTTTGCAATATTGTATAGTTAGTAGCAACTTGAGCAGCATCATAGCACTGATGTTTCATTTACACATGAATGTATTAAGAGTTGAGTAAGGACAAGGGGTTGACAGGGATACCGTGGGTGGAAGACTGCAATCCCACACTTGAGCTTGACCTAGAGGTCACCAGCTTGTCAAAATACGTTTTGAAGATGCTTGAGTGTTTTAACCTGCTAACTAAGAGAATCCACGATCATAGTTGTGATTATGTGTTAAATTGACTATTGTGAAAGTATGTGTTATTATTGTCACGATGTTTGATCAGTATCAAACATGTATGTAATATTGATGTTCCAATTGCACATGAATGTATAAATGTGAGCGAAGACAAGGAGGCAAAAAGGATTAATGGTGATACTAAGTAGTGGAAGACTGAGATCCCACACAGGAGCGTGACCTCGGTCACGTTTTTCCAGTTGAGGCATAAACAAAATGCTGTTTGACGGAACACAAGTCAGAGAAAAAAACATTTGCAAATGTCACGTTGATAGACAGTTGACAATATTTGGGAGTGGGAAACAGGATGAAGCATCCCTGAGAAAATTGTTACTTCCGTGAGAACATGGTCACCTCATTTGGTTGAATCCCGTTGAGACTGAGATGCAGGTGCAGTCTATTCTGGAAGCATTTGGGTCATCTGAGGCCAATGTATGACATCATGGAAAAAAACTGGCACGTGACCAATCAGGCATAGTACCCACGAACTAGACTGGTATAAAAGGTTCGTTCGGACAAAGAGCATCGCTCTCTCTCGCCCGGTGGGCTCTCCCCGTCAGGGTTTTGCCCCTGCGGCTACTGCCGTGGGTCGAGAACGCCGATTAGACAAAGATAGATTTAATTCTTTCTGAGATTAACCCTAGTTCCGTTAAAATTAATTTATACTATCTTCAAATTGGATTTAATCAAATTTTAAGCTCAAAGACAGGCTAGGAGATCCAGACCTCGGTGCGGGAGAGAGGAGCCATTATTAGGGCGTCGTCATCTCCATTCTTTAGGCCAGCCTGTTCTTTTAAACAGAATTTGGATTTTGGAACAAGGAGAACTGATCACTCGACTTTTTCACCAAACAGCCTTTTAGACCTCTAGCCCCTTACACTTTTTTACTATATTTTTGGAGTTTTCAATCGAGAGAACTTCGAGACTGAATAATTTTTGCTCTATTGAGAATGGTGAGTGGAAATTATTGTTAGTTGTTCGAACAACTGAAACTTGTAATTCTCTTTCTTGCGTATTCATTAAATTTCTACTTTATAATCATTTAATTTTGATTAATGATTATTTTGATCTTTTATGCTTTAAATCTCTTTTGTTTCTCTATCATAGTTATACTTTAAACCGTTCAGTTATTTTTTAAATGAAGACAGCTTTAATACTTGACATCAGGGAGTGTCAGAATCTGGTTCGAAACCGTTAACTTAAGCTAAGCTAGTGTGCGTGTACGCTAGTGAAAATAAATGAGTTCTCGCGGTCTTAACAAAGACAGCTTAACTATTCTGAGCGGATAACAAAAGCAACAATCTTAATAGGAAAGGAGAGCCGCTGAAACGGTCGCGATCGAGGAGATCCTGGATCTCGACAAAGTAGTTACTCAACCCTCGGGTTTCTTTGATTTCAGCAGGACTGGCATCCGGAAATGACGGAATTAATCTAACAATAGATTACTTACCTGAACAGCTGTTAGACTCGGAACGAATCTTCTTTCCGTACCGTCTTAAATCAATTCTCGTCTCCCCTACAGACTGCGTTACTGCAGAGGGGCTAAAGTACAGAATTTACCCTTTAAACGGAGAGCCGGTCACTTACATCAGATAAGTACACGACTGACAAAAGGCTTGCAATGTGTCAGTGGATTTGTAATGAATCCAGAATGTATGACATTTTTGTTTTTTTTAATTGCATTACAGAAAATAAAGAACTTCATCACAATATTCTAATTTTCTGAGACAGTCCTGTATATATATATATATATATATATATATATATATATATTTCTCCAAATGTTCGTTTAAATTCCTTTTGAGGTCCGTTTTCGCGTGTTAGCACGATCGCGAATTAGCATCTTTCCGCTAACTCGTTAGCCTGTCCAGTACTTTTTGTTAACATGTTACACGCACACACGTATAATATTCTGCCGAACCCCTGAGGCCGACTCGATCGGTTCAATCGAACCCAGGTTAAGAACCACTGTGCTAAAGCCACCCACAAACCTTCCCCTGGAATCCTTCCATTAAAATGAGTCGCCCAAGGAAAAGCAAGATGGACACTGAGTGCCAAGTGTTTAAAAAATAGTGGACAATTTGGCTCGACGTATGTGACGTGACGTTCAGCCACATGAACATCAGCATCAACCCGTCACAGATCTAGGTAAACGGACCAACACCTCGGATATCTCCTAAGAATTGCCACAACAAATTTTACTCCAGACTATGACGCACTAGCAAAAAAGGGAGACCAACAACACTGTTCCCACTGAAAATGAAGGGGAGGCTCTCAAGTTTGTTGTAAAAAAATGCATTTTGAATATGATTTGTACAAATAGCAGGGATTGAAACTAGCGACCATTCTCATTTTTAAACAATGCAGGATGCTCAAGGACATTGATGCACCACCTGTTTGCGACTAATCTTAACCTGTAAAGTTCTTAAGGCTTACTTTAAGGAAATGTTTCCCGCTTCCTCACCTCTGTTACCAGGTGTTTGTGAGTTAAAACCCTGCTCTGATTTTCAGATACCCCTCACCGTGTTGCCGTTTTGATTACTTTATTTGGATGTATGCTTTCACCGATTCTTCAAGATGATATATTTGGTCGGAATGTTTGCCGTTTGATGTGATCTCATAAGATAAACATCTTTCATTAATCTGACCTGCAGGCACTGAAGTGATGGAGACTGTTATTCATAATAACAGTGTCGTATTTTATGAGAATCACTGATAGCAGTTATTTGGTGAATTTTCTTTTTTAAACGCTGTTAATAAATGCATTTGTTTTCAAAAAACATTTCTTTGAATATCCATGCTTTACTATCTACTAAAGGCCAAAATCTTTTATGCAATAACCTTTACAGGTCGTTTATATTACTTCACACAAACACTACATCCATCTGCTCCTGGTTCGGCCCTCCGGTCCAAATTTAGAACCCAGTTCGGCCCGCAAGTCAAAAAGTTTGCCCACCCCTGCCTTAGACAGATCTGGGAGGACATCCCACAAGACACCCTCCGTCGTCTCATCAGGAGCATGCCGCGACATTGTCAAGCATGCATACAAGCACATGGGGGCCACACATGATATTGAAAATAATTTTGAGTTGCAGAAATTGAATTTAGGCAAAGTGGACGAGCCTGCCACATCATTTTTTCACTTAGATTTCCATCAAAAGATGTGGCATCATTTGTTCCTGAGACATTAAACTGTCCATATCAGTATAGATATCCCCCCCAAAAATGTCACAGTTGAAATCTGATGTGTTTTCCTTTAATTTTTTTGAGCAGTGTATGTTAGGGTTTTCCAGGTTATCTTTATCATAGGATTATGTTGGAATGTAGACTATAATGATTAACCAATCTTGTCTTGCTCTCACAACGCAGTAAAATAAAGTGGTTGCTTCCTCTGCTTGAGTGACCAGCTGCAGAGGAAGCAATCAAAGTTGTTCTGTTTCCCACAACATCGTAAAACACCCCCTGAACTGATCTTACCAGAGGCCGGGGGTTCACCAAACCTGTCCACTCTCACCCCCACTCTGTTCCTCCTAATAAATATGCCCTTGCAGGAAGGAGACTTTCAGATTTCATTCCTTGAGCGAGTGAACTCTCCACCTGCAGGTGTCCAAAAGGACTTACTTGTCTCCCGTGTGGTTCTTGCAAAATAAGTTGGAGTGAGCAAATCTCTAACAGTGTATATAGTATCTATCTAAAAACATGTAAAGATTACATTTGACCACCTCTCTCTCTCTCTCTCTATCTATCTATCTATCTTATCTATCGATTACTTTTGCCGCGGCCTGGGAGGTGCGCACCTGTCTGTGGGTGCATGTGACTGCAAGGGGTCACTGCAGATGCATGACGTGAAGGCGCAGCACGCAGTGGAGCTCATCAGAGCGCCTCAACAGCTGAGCGCAATCTATCCTGATTGGGAGCGCACACACCAGGGTTCATAAGCAGCAAACAGCTGAATTCTCTTGTCCAGCCGAGAGACATAGTCTCTCCAGCGTGTCCTGGGTCGTCCACGAGGTCTCCTACCGGTGGGACATTGCCCGCAACACCTCCCCAGGGAGGCGTCCGGGAGGCATCCTGATGAGATACCCGAGCCACCTCATCTGGCTCCTCTCAACGTGGAGGAGCAGCGGCTCTACTCTGAGTCCCTCCCGGATGACCGAGCTTCTCACCTTATCTCTAAGGGAGAGCCTGGACACCCTGCGGAGGAAACTCATTTCGGCCGATTGTATCCGGGATCTTGTTATTTCGGTCACGACCCATAGCTCGTGACCATAGGTGAGGGTAGGAGCGTAGATCGACCGGTAAATTGAGAGCTTTGCCTTTTGGCTCAGTTCTCTCTTCACCACGACAGACCGATTCTGCAATACAGCCGACGCTGCACCGATCCACCTGTCGATCTCGCGCTCCATCCTGCCCTCACTCGTGAACAAGACCCCAAGATACTTGAACTCCTCCACTTGGGACAGGATCATGTCCCCGATCCGGAGAGGGCATTCCACCCTTTTCCGACCGAGGACCATGGCCTCGGATTTGGAGGTGCTGACCCTCATCCCGACCACTTCACACTCGGATGCGAACCGCCCAAGTGAGAGGTGGAGATCACGGCTTGAAGAAGCCAACAGCACCACGTTGTCTCCAAAAAGCAGAGACGCAATGCTGACGTCCCCAAACCGGACACCCTCAACGCCTCGGCTGCGCCTAGAAATTCTGTCCATAAAAGTTATGAACAGAACACACACACACGCACACATATCATATTTGTATTTACATTATTCATACATTAGTTTATGTATGTCATTTATACTACGTATTAATATAATATTTACATGTTTGAAACTATTATTTAATGTTCTAATGATAACATATGCACTTATATCGTTTAATATACACTTATTGATACACAAACAATGTATGTATGACAAAAAAAGGGTGACACGACTTCACGGCTTTTCACATATCTTGGGTGGTCTTGGGACCAATTATCCGCGATGAACGAGGGATTACTGTATAACATTGAAACCAAAGGACAAAACCTGTTTTCAGGCCTAAGCATTTGTTTAACAAAGACAAGTAAACAGTTTCTTCCAGATAACTACAGTAAAATAATAATTTTAATCAGCATTATGTACTATAAAGTGCGCCTTTGCAGCCTGACTCCGCTCTGTAGTGTATTTTTCTTCTGAAGCCACAACACAAAGCATTGTGAAAAAAATGGATGGATGGATGGATGGATGGATGGATGGATGGATGGATGGATGGATGGATGGATGGATGGATGGATGGATGGATGGATGGATGGATGGATGGATGGATGGATGGATGGATGGATGGATGGATGGATCATTTTATAGATGGCAAAATATGTTTAGTGATGTGACTCACGCCTTTGAGCACTTCGTCCCTGTGGTCACTGAACAGCATGAACAAGTTGATCTTCCAGCTGGTGTTGCAATTTACAGAGTTGACCTGCAGACATTCACACAAACATGCACACAAACATGCCCGTGTACACACACACACACACACACACACACACACACACACACACACACACGCACACACACACACACACACACACATGCGCACACTCATGCAAGCACGTACACAAAGTCAGAGGAGGATGTGGATGTGAGCTTAGATGGTGATGCACTGCTGAAAAGATGGTAGCACCTCTTTACAGCCTGGGTGGTCATTCAGTTCGTAGTTCGATGCGTGAAGCGGCTGGCCAGCGTTGACAGGGTTCAAGATGACTTTGTCCCCCACCACTACCTGTAGGAGCCCAAACCCATATCACGATTACGATTATGAATTATCATTCATTTATATTAGCTTTTACATTTACATGGTGTCTAATATTATTCCCATCCTTGTCAAAACCCTGAAGTAACTCACTCCCTGTTGGTTGCTCCCAAATACTCATAATATGAAGACCTAAAAAGTAAAAGACTGCTGAGAGGTGGTGGATGACAACCAACATCACAGTGAGACGAGCCACAAAAATGGCTAACCATCAGTGTTGATAGGTTGTGACATTACAAGTGGCCGAAGTACTAGATGAACACCATTTTTCAGGAGCATGGTAGTAAAAGCTGCACTCAGTGGGATTTTGACTATAATTGTGGCTCCCCGCCGCAGTCGAAAAAAAAAGAATTCAACACTCCTTCACATGCATGTTTTTTCTTTCTTGAGCTCTCCTGTGAGAAACTGTTGGTCTCTGGGGGCGTGCTAGATACCGGTTTCTACTGAGCAAATGTAGAATTCAACACATTGAAATAATAGCTTATGATCACGACTCCATGAGATGAGCAAACACGAGAACGTGCTTGCTGTCACATTCGCGGAAAGACTGTAGGAAATGTGAACCCATCTGAAAATAATTTTCCAGAGACTTGCAAGATCACCCATTGTGAACTGTCAAAGTGCTCATCTACTATTGATCGAGAGTCATAAGTGGTTAAAAAAAAGCTATTATTAAGATGTGAGTGACTTAGCAAGTCACTGTATTAGATATCAACTTAACAGGGGTGGCACAGTGGTGCACTGGTTAGCATGTCTGCCTCACAGTGCAAAGGGTTACATTCCTTCCTGTGTGGAGTTTGCATGTTGCCTGCGTGGGTTTTTTCCGGGTACTCTGGTTCCCTCCTACATTTCAAAAACACGGTTTGAAGGTCGACTGAGCACTTCAAATTGCCCGTAAATGTGAGTGAGTACGGATGGTTGTCTGTCTATGTGTGCCCTGCAATTGGCATGTCAGATTTTTAATCCAAATTAAATCATTCTTCATTTTATCTTTTGCAGTTTAACTTTATATACAACAAAATACTTTAGAATCACGAAATAATAATTCATAATGTTTTTGTTGTTTGCGATCACTGTGAGTGGGCGGCGCAGATGCGCAGTAGTGTTTGTCGAGTTAGTAGCAAGTAGACAGAGCTCTCACCAGTAGTTGGTGGGTTATTATGCCTTTCCCTGTGCAGCGTCACTGGCAGTGTCTCTGATCTTAGCATCGCCTTAGTCCTTGGAACGTCTGTGTCACCGATTATCTTGCAAACACACACCTGTGTGTGCATGAACTGGGAAGGGACATGGGAGAACGCACCCGCACCCAATCATGAGCGCCCGCTCATGTCTTCATCCTTTGTGTCACTTATAAACAATGCCGCTGCTGACTCCTGAAGTACATGCGGCGCTGACGTCAGTCTCATCGTCAGTTGCGGTTCCAATTATTCCACAGGCCTATATATGTAACTATAGTAATCCCTCGTTTTTCACTGGGGTTACGTTCAACATAGAACCCGTGATAGGTGAAATCCTTGTAGAAAGCTTTATTTTTTTACCATTATTATAAAGGTATAACATTGAAACCAAAGGACAAAACTTGCTTTCAGGCCCAAGTATTTGTTTAACAAAGAGAAGTAAACACTTTCTTCCAGATAACTACAGTAAAATAATTGTTTTAATCATTAGTATGTAAGTGCGACTCTGCGGTCTGACTCCGCTCTTTTTCTTCTGAAGCCATAACACAATGCACTGTGAAAAAAATCTGTGAAGCAGCAAGGCCGTGAACGGTGAATCATAAAGACTGCGGACAGGTGTTGTGCAGCATCGCTTTGCTGGGCAGAGGGAAATGTGACAGGGTCACTGGGGAGAAGAGTGGTTTGTTGATCGCATGTCCATCCGCCAGGCAAATAGTGCCGTATGATTGACACAAAGAAGAGACCGAACGAGATCAAGACCGACATTACTGAAGAAAGGAAGCTTTTATACACTATAGACAAACCCTCATTATGGCAGACAAAAAAAAGCATATGAGGCCGCTTTTAAGTTAAAGGCTCTTAAGGTCGATTTGGCTCTTAACTAAGGAACTCAAGCTGCTCATGCACTGTAGAGGTTTCCGCCAGTCACTAGAGGGCACTGGGCTATTGTTGATGACAATTTGTTGCATCACCCTTTCTTTATTTCCCGGTCATGTCTACTCTGGAGCTATACGTGGAGCTCCCTAGTTTAATGTAACTTAACGCTTTGTGCATGAATAAAATTAACACGAACAGACCCTTATCATGGAAAATGCTAGAAGAAATGCATAAAAGCAACAAAGAAAGAGAGTCCGAGAAAGTGTATGCGAAGTATATCTGACGCTATTCCAATCTGACACTGAGGAGTGAGTGAGGGTTGGACGCAGCCGAGGCGTTGAGGGTTTGGGGACCTCAGGATTGCATCTCTCTTTTTGCAGACGACATGTTGCTGTTGGCTTTTTCAAGCCGTGGTCTCCAGCTCTCACTGGAGTGGTTCGCAACCTAGTGTGAGCCGAGACCATGGTCCTCAGTCGGAAAAGGGTGGAATGCCCTCTCCGGATCGGGGATGAGATCCTGCCCCAAGTGGACGAGTTCAAGTATCTTCGGGTCTTCGGAGAGAGGCTGTCTGGGTCTCAGCGGAGGCTTCGTGGCCGTTTGTCACAATAACAAAGGACAGCAATAACAATAGTGTGAAAGTCTTCACCTTCACACTAATAATAAAGGAAAGCAATAACAATAGTGTGAAGGTCTTCACCTTCACACTAACTAGAATTTGCAATTCCTGAAGAAATTGCGTGTGAAGGTGAAGAAGTTGAATAAATACTTGGAGAATGTTGCAGAATGATGTTGAAACAAGTTGAATCGGTTGATAAATGTAGAAATTAGAGTTGAAAAACGGAATTTTGGAGAATTTGGTTGAATTTCAAATTTGGAATTTTTGGTAAGCGGGAACTTGTGGAATAAGTAGGCAAAAGATGAACAGTGAAAACTTGGAATGGGTTGAATCGGTTGAAAAAGGTAGAAATTAGAGTAGAAAAACGAAATTTTCTGAGGTATGGTTGCCCGGATAAATACTGCGTTTATTACATGACGGAATGACAGCCACAGTGCTCAACAACAGCTCCTTGACTGAGCCTTTCACTGTAGAGACAGGGGTCAAACAGGGATCCATCATTGCACCCACCCTGTTCTCTGTCTTCATTGCCGCCATACTCCACCTCATCAACAAAGAACTACCACACGGAATCCCAATTTGGTACAGAACTGATGGCAGGCTCTTCAACCTTAACAGGTTCAAAGCCAAAACCAAGATCAGAACCACCACGGTTGTGGAGCTCCAGTATGCAGACGATAATGCCATTGCAGCACACTCTGCAGAAGACCTGCAGGGCATCCTGAACTCCTTCGCTAAGGCATACAGAGCCCTGGGTCTGACCGTGAACATCAAGAAGACCCAGGTGCTACATCAACCCCCACCCAACCAGCCATCTACTCCGCCCATCATAAATGTGGACAACATTGCACTTGAATATGTTCACCACTTCCCCTACCTCGGCTGCCTTCTCTCCTCCAAAGCGGACATTGACTCTGAGGTCAACCATCGCCTGATCTGTGCAGTGGAGCGTATGTCAGACTCCGGAAAAGAGTCTTTGAAGACAGAGACCTCCGGGCTGACACCAAGCGCCTGGTTTACAAAGCTGTGGTTCTCCCCACCTTACTTTATGGGGCAGAATCATGGACAACCAACAGCAGGCACCTAAGAGCTCTTGAACAACACCACCAGAGAACCTTGAGGAAAATACTCAGGATCAAATGGGAGTACAGAGGCACAAACATCAGCATTCTGGAGGAAGCCAGGATACCCAGCATCACCACTTTAATAATGCAGCACCAACTCCGATGGACAGGACATCTCATCCGCATGGCTGACACCCGCCTCCCCAAACAGATGTTATACTCCCAGCTGGAGAGAGTTCCGCGAGCCCCGGGCAGGCAAAAGAAACGTTTTAATGACAACCTCAAGACAAATCTCAAGAAATTCCAAATAACATCTCAGGACTGGGAGCGCATCGCCTTGAACAGGAACTGCTGGAGGGCAGCGGTGCAAGAAGGTGCAGCACATCACGAAAAGGAACTCCGCCGTGTCGCAGAAACCAAACGACAACTCCGTAAGGAAAGACAAAAACAGGCTCCAGCACGACCACAACCCACCACCACTTTCCCCTGCCTACACTGCACAAAAATATGTGGATCCCGGATCGGCCTCTACGCCCACCTGCAGACCCACAAGTAGACGACCCTGAGAAAAAGACAGTCATACTCGTCCCGAGTGACCGCCGATGATGATGAGGAGTTATTTGAATAACTGTTAATGTTACGTCAGGCCCGTTCTCAGCTCCTCGTTTGTGTTTGTGTCACGTTAGCATACCATATCGTTTAGCCTGTTTTTGCTGGTTCATGTCTGTACTTGGTGTTGAATTTTGTCAAATAAATTTCCCCCAAAATGCGAGTTAAACTCTGGTGTGACTTATATATGTTTTTTTCCCCTTTATTGTGCATTTTATGGCTGATGCGACTTGTATTCCGGAGCGACTTTTAGGCCGAAAAATACGGTATTCAGGTTTGGGGGGCCAGATTAAACGGCCCAGTGGGCCGGATGTGGCCCGCAGGCTGTAGTTTGCCCATGCCTGTGTTAGAATCTCGCTCTTCCACCCTGTTGTATGGCGTTCCACACAGTTATATTTAGGGCCCTTGCTGTTTTCACTTAATGGCCCAAGGCTCCCTCCTACAAAAACATGGCACTTGTCCACCTTTTGCGAATGACAGTCAGATCAATGTCCCACTGAGCAAAAATAATTCGTTCATCTTAAGACCACTATTGTTTTGCCTAAAGGAAATCAAAGCCCACATGTCACTGAATTTTCAAAATTTTAATGAAAAGAAAACAAAAAAATATGATTTCTAGTCCCAGTAGCCCTCGAACATGTTGACCTGGGCCCCCTGGCGTCCTATCAAAAGCCAACAGTCTTAAACTTGGGACAGTGATTTTAAATTGGACCGGCAAACTACTGCTGTTGTCTCTCTCTGCCTCTCTCTCTGTGTCTCTAATGAACTTATTTTACACCTGTGGAGTTCAAATGGTTTTACCCAATTAACTTGAACATATTTAAGGCACCACCTAATATCATTGTTGACACTGGACCACTGCTAATCCGTAATAAAGGACACATACCACTCTGTGCCTAGTGCAGCTTTAGGACTCTCGGACCACTGTCTAGTTTATCTGATCCTAACCTACAGGCAGAAATTAAAAACTTCTAAGCCTGTGTGAGGACTGTGAGGAAATGGACAGTGGAGTCAAAGCAGGACCTCTAAGCCTGCTTTGACTGGACCAATTGGGGTGTTTTTGAAGCTGCAACTTCAGACCTGCATGAACTCATCAATACTGTGACGTCATGCATTAGCTTTTGTGAGGACTTGTGTGTGTGCAAGACTAAGACCTTCTGCAAGTACAACAACAACAAACTGTGGTTTACACCAAACCTCAGGATGCTGTGCAAAGCCAAGGAGGAGGCCTACAGGAATGGGGACCGTGACCTGTTCAGGCAGGCCAGGAACACACTGAACCGAGAGATCAGGCCTGGAGAGACACCTCTCTGCCAATCCTGATCCCTCAACAGTGTGGAAAGACCTGCAGAGCATCACGGGCTTCAAGAGACCAACTCCCCCCAACCACACAACAGGACCTCCTGCATCACAATCAATATACACACCTCACCCCGCAACCCCCCTGTTCACACGTCCATCATCATTATCACCTACTCGTTCTCTTTCAGAAGCCGCGCCCACACTTCAGATCCGCGACGAGGAGGTGTGTCAGATGTTCCGGAGACAGAAGGTCAGGAAGGCACCAGGACCAAACCGCGTGTGCCCCTCCTGCCTGAGAGTCTGTACTGAACAGCTGGCACCGACCTTTGCACGGATCTTCAACCATTTCCTGGAGCTGTGCGAGGTTCCCTCGTGCTTCAAAAGCTCCACCATCATACCGGTGGCCAAGAAGCCCACCATCACAGGACTGAATAATTACAGGCCCGTCGCCCTGACATCTGTGGTCATGAAATCCTTTGAGAGGCTAGTGTTGAGCCACCTGAAGGACATCACAGGCCCCTTGCTCGACCCCCTGCAGTTTGCCTACTGGGCAAACAGGTCGGAAGACAATGTGGCCAACATGGGACTGCACTACATCCTGCGACACCCAGAAAGCCCCAGGGACGTATGCCAAGATCCTGTTTGTGGACTTCAGCTCGGTGTTCAACACCATTGCTCCCGATATCCTCCACCAGAGGCTCATCCAGCTTGCGGTGCCTGCCTCCACCTGTCAGTGGATCACCAACTTCCTGACCAACAGGAGACAGCATGTGAGGCTGGGGACCATCACATCCGACACCCGCACTACCAGCACTGGGGTGCGTACTCTCCTCACTGCTCTTCTCTCGCTACACCAATGATTGCTCCTCAGGTGACTTCTGTGAACCTCCTGAAGTATGCGGACGACACCACTCTCATCGGACTGATCCGGGACGGTGACGAGACTGTGTACAGACAGGAGGTGGAGCGGCTGCTTCACTGGTACAGCCAAAACCACCTGGAGCTGAACCCGCTCAAGACTGTGGAGATGACAGTGGACTTCAGGAGAGACCCTTCTCCACTTCCACCCCTCATCATCCTCAGTAATGCTCTTCCCACCACAGACACATTCAAGTTCCTGTTATCCACAATCTCCCAGGACTTGAAATGGACCGGCCACATAGACTCTGTCCGGAAGAAGGCCCAGTAGACATTGTACTTTCTGAGACAGCTCAGGAAGTCCTGTGGAGAACACAAGGCTTGCAAAACAGCTAAACATGTTTAACTGCAGTTTTGAATGGCCCAACCACACAACAGGACCTCTTGTATCACAATCAACATACACACCTAAAACCCCCCTGTTCAAACCTCCATCGTGGTTATCACCTACTCTCTCTCTTTCAGAAGCCGCACTCGCACTTCAGATCCGCGAGGAGGAAGTGTGTCAGATGTTAGGGTTTTCAGGTTAGTTTGATCCTATGATTATGTTGGAATGTAGACTGTAATGATTAAATCAATCTTGTCTTGCCCTCACAATGTAATAATTAAATCAATCACGTCTGGCCCTCACAATGCAGAGTCTGTTTCCCACAATAGTGTAAAACACCCCCTGCTCTGATCTTATCAGAGGCCGGGGGTTCACCAAACCTGTCCACTCCCACCCCCACACTGTTCCTCCTAATAAATATGCCCTTGCAGGGAGGAGACTTTTAGACTTCATTCCTTCAACGAGTGAACTCTCCACCTGCAGGTGTCTAAAAGAACTTGCCTTGTCTTCCGTGTGGTTCTTGCAAAATAAGTTGGAGTGAGCAAATCTCTAACATCAGATGTTCCGGAGACAGAAGGGACCAGGCCCAGACCGCGTGTGCCCCTCCTGCCTGAGAGTCTGTGCTGAACAGCTGGCACCGACCTTTGCACCGATCTTCAACCGTTTCCTGGAGCTGTGCGAGGTGCCCTCGTGCTTCAAAAGCTCCACCATCATACCGGTGGCAAAGAAGCCCGCCATCACAGGACTGAATGATTACAGACCTGTCGCCCTGACATCTGTGGTCATGAAATCCTTTGAGAAGATAGTGTTAAGCCACCTGAGGGACATCACGGGCCCCCTGCTCGACCCCCTGCAGTTTGCCTACAGGGCAAACAGGTCGGTGGACGATGCGGTCAACATGGGGCTGCACTACATCTTGCACCACCTGGACACCACAGGGACGTACGCCAGGATCCTGTTTGTGGACTTCAGCTCGGCGTTCAACACCATCGCTCCCGATATCCTCCACCAGAAGCTCATCCAGCTCGTGGTGCCTGCCTCCACCTGTCAGTGGATCACCAGTTTCCTGACCAACAGGCTGGGGACCATCACATCCGACAACCGGACCATCAGCACTGGCGCTCCCCAGGGGTGCTTACTCTCCCCACTGCTTTCCTCTTTCTACACCAACAATTGCTCCTCAGGCGACTCTTCTGTGAAGCTCCTGAAGTATGCGGCCGACGCCACTCTCATCGGACTGATTCGGGACGGTGACGAGACTGCGTACAGACAGGAGGTGGAGCAGCTGGTCCACTGGTGCAGCCGAAACTACCTGGAGCTGAACCCGCTCAAGACCGTGGAGATGAAAGTGGACTTCAGGACTGTGGAAAAGATAATCGGGACCAACCTCATCTATCCAAGACTTATACCTGTCCAGGACCAGGAAAAGTGCAAGTAACATCTCTACAGACCCTTCTCACCCAGGTCACAGTCTGTTTGAACTACTACTCCCCTCCAGACGGCGTTACAGAGCGCTGTATGCCAAAACCAGCAGACACAGACACAGCTTCTTCCCCCAGGCTGTCGCTCTGATGCACTCACACCACTCATAGTCTCAGAGACATTCACTGGGCAATAACATCCTGCTCTTGCCACTTAAATGTTGTTAGTCACCTGAATGTTGTTGGTCACTTCAATGTTGTACAGAGGCTGAGATCAACCGGAGTCAAATTCCTTGTTCGGCATGCACAAATTTGGCCAATAAAGCTGATTCTTATTCTGATTCTGAAACTTCACTGGAGACGCCATGAACCAATTCTCCAATGCACTTTGCATTATTTTGTATTTTTGCAAAATAAAATAGAAGAGAAAATGGACCACCCAAAGAAACCTGCCTTCCTCTTCTTGACTCACGAGCCACCTCTCGCACCTGTCTTAACTAAAAATGTAAAGCACTTTGTTACAGCAGCAGCTGTTGTGAAATGCACAATACATATGTATATATAAATTTATATTGTACTGTTATAATAAATTATACAAAAAACTGACTGAGAAAACTGCAATTTCCTCCAGAAGAGTGTATAACACAAAGCAAATTTAAAGATTTACGTGTCGTGCGTACATTGTCTCCATTGGCACGCAGCTTCCAGAAAGGCTGTATGAAAAGCCAGGAGCCTTCATTGCCAGTCCCAGCTAGCGTGACACGCATTGCGTTCTTTTCCAGAAGGGCCGGCAAACGCTTGTTCACAGTCAAGTACTTGTTGCTCTTCATGTGCAGGAGCTGCAGGAAAACAGAAAACAAATGAATCAAACGTGGGATTTCCTTTCCTCTCATTTTTACACTGCCTGTCAAAGGCAGCTTTCTCCAGTCTTTCTCCCGTGCAGGAGCACAACATTTAAACATTTAATCAAAGAACAAGCACAAAACAGGATACAAAACATTCAAATGCGATGTAAATGACCTTGTCAGGTAAAGTGTGGTGTAAATTGGCTCAAAGACTGGAATTAATAGTGACTCGAGTTTAATGCCTGCACAAAACTTGAGCCCCCCTATCATGAAACATTTTATCAGGATGAAAGAGGAAAAGCCTAAATCAGTCATTAATTAGAAAGACGCTACACTTGAAATGTTTTGAGTTAGATTTTTCCATCATGCAAGTTAACCACCTTTATTTTTAAACACACACAGGACACAATCCAGTTCTTAGAATGCACACATTTATTTTTGACTACATGGGATTTTGAACAGCTACAACACAAGGAACCTAACTCCTGGTTAAAGAAGAGCACGTAAGATCTTAACAGGATATAAAATAATGGAACCATCCATCCATCGATACAAAAACATCCACCCACCAATACATTCATCCACCCATCCAGCCGTACATACATCCATACAATGCGACACACACACATGGATGGATGGATGGATGGATGGATGGATGGATGGATGGACGGACGGACGGACGGACGGACGGACGGACGGACGGACGGACGGACGGAAGGATTTCCTGGTTTAGTTCTTACCTCTCAAAGAGAACCCGCCATGTAGTACATGGGAATGCGACTTCGGATCTTAATAATGTCACATATGGTGTCCCGCAGGGATCGGTAATTGGACCTATACTGTTACTAAACTGTATCTACAATGTAAATACTAAACTGTAAACATGCGGCTGATAGTTTGTGGCCTTCTCCTTAATATGAAAGTTTAATGTTAGTGTGGCCCGCGATTTTAATATATTTTGACGAGACCACACCTCAAAAAAATGTATTGTTCATTGTTACAAAAAATAGCTTAGTTTCATTTTTTAATCAATTCATAGTTTACAAAAATACATGAAACTTACTTGACAAATATATGCTGATTGAAGTGCCCTTTTAATTGGCAATTGAACACATCCCAATCAAAATGAAAAATTGTTGCACAGCCACAGTGTCACGTCTCGTCCCCAACTGCTCCACTATGCGTCTGTTGTCTTGGTTTCTGTCTGTGTGCTCGCCCCTCCCCTCCTGTGTGCCCATGATCAGTGTGATTATTATGTCTCTCGTTACCTGTCGTGTATATAAGTCCTGTCTGCCCCTCACTCCCGGTCGGATCATTGGTTGTGGTCGTTCGGTGTTGGATTTACGTTGTGTGTTCATGTCATGATGTTTTTTTTGGATCCTGGTTCCTGTCATTGGTAATGTCACCCTGTCTTTTTGTTTCACGTCTTTTTGGTCAGTCTCGTTGTTAGGTTTTGTTAGGTCATGTCAGTTGCCGAGTCTGTTAGTTTGCCTTTTTTGAGTTCACCAATAAACCCTGGTCCAAGCTGCACTTGGTCGTCCTGCTCCATGCTCCACCCGACCGTGACACACAGACAGTTCAATTTCCAATGATTCAATTCGCTCACAGGCTTAAAAACATTTATCAGTCATAAAAACACACGCACACACACATGCACGCCTGCACCCCCCCCCCCCCCCCCCCCCCACAGACACACACACACTCAAACACACAATAAACACAAACGCACACTGCACACACACGTACCACAGATGCACTGCGTACTGTATTTTCCGGACTGTAAGTTGCTACGGAGTATAAGTCGCACCAGCCATAAAATGCATTATAAAGATGGAAAAGACTTGTGTGTGCATCGCACACAGGGCGTGTGTGAACCGTCAGTGCAGTAGTACTGGGGTAGTAGTGCCTGTAGCTAGTGCATGTTGCATGTTGCTTTCTGCTTGTCACCTTCTGCTTTCACCTACTGTGGGTAATCGCGGGTGAAAAGAGGAGCATAAGCCTCCTTCTGCCGGTACATAGCCTCAAGACTCCTGCAGTGCCTTCCAGCGGCCACACACGGATACTGGGTACCTTGCGGTCCCAGGCTAAACTGCAAGAGATCTCGGAGCAGCAGTGGGCCCCAGAAAGAAGTCGTGCAGGCCCACCGGTATGTGGACACACCCTGGTGCCTCTCAACCACTGCCCCAGCTATGGGCAAATAGCACGGGCAGATGGGGCTCTTAGCCATGCAAGGCAACCCATCTAGGAGAAGGCCACTCCAATGTAAAACCGAAAACCCCAATGCCTAATGGGTGCACTCACATGTGCTATGGCTACGGGAGTCAACCCCTAATGAAAAAAACTGTGGAGAAAAGCTGCATTAGGCATTCACCAATAGAGGTGTTTCTGGCAGTCTTCTGCAACTTTCCTCTACAGAAGGTTGTCGTGCACTGCATGCCACTGGAATATGTAGGGAGGAGCCAAGGCAGACTGCGCGCCACTTTCCTCACTATAATCTACTCCTTTGCGCAGGCCCGATTCAGATACCCCACACTCCACTTCAAGACCCCCCCCCCCCCACACACACACACACACACTCACTCCAAAGTCCTGCGGTGGTGGGGAAGGGCGGTAGGTACAGGTCAGGATGTGACTGGAAGTATCTAGCCCAACCCTGCACACTAGGCAGCGTGAGACATACGGTCGCCGAGGAGTGGGATGGAACAGCGCTCCTCTCCGGCAGCCTCTCATGCGACTGAGCACCTCCTCCATGCTCACCCTGAATAGCGAAGGGCCTAGAAAAGGTGGCCTAAAAATGGGCTGTTCTGCTCAACCCAGGCAGCTTGCTGCAGTTGCCGGGTCATCCCTCTGTGCGGTCGAAAATATAAGAATAAGAAAACCTACGTCAATCTCATCATTACAACCTGGAACGTCCGCACACTTTTGGATGCGTGTGATGACTCTTGTCGCCCCCGAAGAAGAACAGCGCTGGTTGCCCACGAGCTGCAGAGATATAACATCGATATTGCAGCTCTCAGCGAAACCCGCTTCCATGGAGAGGACTCTATAACAGAGGTGGGAGAAGGCTACACCTTCTTCTGGAAGGGGCTTCCGGAAGGCTCCCGCCGTCTCCATGGTGTAGGTTTTGCTGTGCGATCAAGCCTACTTCAGAGGATCCCTGAATCTCCAGTCGGCATCAGTGAAAGACTGACGACCTGGCGGATTCCCCTCAAAAAAGAAGGATATGCCAGCCTCATCAGTGCATATGCTCCAACACTGCTGACCCTGAGTGCAAGGAACTCTTCTACGCCTCCCTGCACACCGCTATGAATAAAACAGCTCCCACCAACAAGCTCATTCTACTCGGCGATTTCAACGCGAGAGTGGGCTCTGATGGTGTTTTATGGAAGGATGTGCTTAGGCAACATGGTGTTGGTAAGCTCAATGCGAATGGCCTCCGCCTCCTCACATTTTGCTCTGAGTATCGACTGGTGATCACAAACACCTTGTTACAGCTGAAGAACAAGTTCAAGACCTCCTGGCAACATCCTCGCTTCAAACACTGGCATCTCCTGGATTACATCATTGTCCGCCAAGCTGACAGGAAGGAGGTGCGAGTCACCAGAACCATGCATGGAGCTGACTTCTTGACAGATCACCGTCTAATCAGAGCCAAACTCATCCTGGAACCCCGTCCTCATCTCAGGAAAACACCACCCTACAGGCGGCTCAATTGTGATGCACTGACGTCCACGCACTCAGTCAACCTGCTCAAGGAACAGATTGCTCTACAACTGTCTAAGATCCCTGAAACACCAACTGATGTCAACATCAGCGCTACCTGGAGCACCCTTTGCACTGCCATTCACCAGGTGGCAGTAGAATCCATAGGGTACACCAGACGGAGACACCAAGACTGGTTCGGCAACAGTGCACCTGGTATCCACAACCTACTTCAGGCAAAACACAAGGCCCTTGCAGCTCACCTTTCCAACCCCCAATCCAGCTCGCTGAAAGCCAGCTACAACAACATCTGGGCTGAAACCCAGCGCACCCTCAGAGCCATGGAGAACGATTGGTGGGTCAAGAAAGCCAGCGAGATACAGCATCACGCGGATACTAACAACTCCCATGCTCTCTACGATGCCATCAAGTCTATCTATGGCCCACAGAGAAAGAACATAGCCCCGGTCAGATCAGCAGATGGTACCATCCTGTACAAGGACAAACAACAGATCCTTGACAGATGGGCTGAGCATTTCAACACTCTGCTGAACACCTCATGCCCAACCCGCATGGACACACTTGCCGACGTCCCCTGCCTGCCACCCGTCATTGATCTGGACTCCCCCCTGCTTCGCCGAGGTACGGAAAGCCATCGCCGGCCTGTAAAACAACAAGAGCCCGGGCCTTGATGGAATCCCGGCAGAAAGTCTGAAGCATGGCGGATACCTCCTCAACCGCAGACTACACCAGCTGATCACCACCATCTGGTTATCTGAAGTCATCCCGCAAGATTGAAAGGATGCCAACATCATAATCTTTAAGCGCAAAGGTGACAAAGCAGACTGTGGGAACAGCAGAGGCATTTCCCTCTCATCAGTGGCTGGGAAGATGCTAGCACGGATCATGCTACTCCGCCTAGCATCCCATGTCAGTGAAAACATCCCGCCTGAATCCCAGTGCGGCTTCCGGCGTGAGCGAGGCACTGTTGACATGATTTTTGTTGCTAGACAGGTACAGAGAGAAATGCAGAGAACACTGCAAAGACCTGTACCTAGCTTTCATTGATCTGTCCAAGGCCTTTGACACAGTCAACCGGGAACTGTTTTGGGAAGTGCCACCCAAGTTCAGAAACCTCCTGCGTCAGTTCCACGACGGTATGCAAGCCTGTGTGAGCCAACGATCCACATTCTTCAGTGTGAATGTGGGGGTTAAGCAACGGTGTGTTCTAGCACTAACCATCTTCAACATTTTTCTCTCTACCCTCCTCTCTCATAAACTCCTTGACCCCTCCGATGGGGTACAGATATAGTACAGATTGGATGGCAACCTATTCAATATTCTGCGCCTCCAAGCCTTCACCAAAACCACCACCCAACACATCCTGGAGCTACAGTATGCAGATGACTGTGCTCTCCTCGCTCACTCACCACAGTCCCTACAGCGTGCGCTAAATGTGGTTGCCTCCTTGTACAGCACCATTGGTCTTCACATTAATATCATGAAAACACAGATAGTTGTGCAAGAGTCCACCCCCAAACCTGCACACCCACCTTCACCCTCGATGGTCATCCCCTTGCCATCGTCCCATACTTCACCTACCTAGGCAGTATTTATTCCCCCTCCTGCAACATCGACGACGACATTCAGGTCCGCATCGGCCTGGCCTCCGCTGCCTCAGCTCCAGGGTCTTCCGCCAAAGCAGCTGTGTATAAGGCAGTATGTCTGTCTACACTGCTATATGGCTCGGAAACCTGGACACCCTACCAGAGGCACATACTTCCACATCTGCTGCCTGCAAAGGATCCTGGGTGTGTCTTGGGAAGACAGGTTGTTGAGATATTCGACCGGACCCACACACTCAGCATTGCCCTGCTCCTTGTGCAGAAACATCTACGTTGGGTAGGTCATGTGATCCGTATGCCTACCCACCGCCTCCCTAGGCAGATCCTCTATGGCCAGCTTTTGGGTGGTCAGAGATCTGCAGGGTGCCAGAAAAAGCGCTACAAGGAACACCTCAAAACCCTCCTGAAGAAGTGTGACATTACACCTACAGCACTCGAGTCCCTGGCTGCTGTTCGCCACACCTGGAGTTCCACCTGCCACCAGGGTATTACTCACCTTCAGGAGCAGGCCACAGAGAGGAGCACAGAGGCATCAGCGTGCTGCAGGGCCAACGCCCTCCAGTACCATATACCCCTGTCCCTCATGTGGCAAGAGCTGCGGATCACGCATCGGCCTGCACAGCCACATGGCTATGCACCGCCGCAAAACACCCCAATAACTGTCCATACTTTTAATCTGGAGCAACGTCATCATCGAAATCTATGGACTGCCCTAGTAGTAGTTAGTTAGTTAGTTAGTTAGTTAGTTAGTTAGTTAGTTAGTTAGTTAGTTAGTTAGTTAGTTAGTTCCTCCCATTTCTATTGAAACATTGGGCGACGAGTTCTCCCCATTTGCTCCGGTTTGCACTGGCCCCTTCTGGCTCCATGCCAGCTGACTCCCATCGCTCTGTTTGTCTCCACGTCTTCTTTGGCCCTCTCTTACTCTTTCCCCCTTCTAGCATCCAGTCCATTGCCACACTCGCCGGTCTCACACTTGGCAGTCGGAGTGCGTGCCCAGCCATTCTCTGTGCTCTTCTCATCACCTCTTTGTTGGTGATGTCGTCTCTCCATGAGATCCTCAAGATGTATCTGAGGCATGGTCTGTGGAAGACATCCAGCTTGTTGGTGATGTTTGATGTCTTCATCCACAACTCGCAGGCATAGGTGACAGTAGGGATGACATGACAGACATCCAGCTTGTTGGTGATACTTGATGTCTTTATCCACAGCTCGCAAGCATACTAGGTGACAGTCGGGATGACATGACAGAGGCGCAGCTTTGTGGACATACTGATGGATTTTAACGACCAGATATTCCTGAGGCGTTAGACCACTCCTGCGGCTTTGCCGATTCTGGTCTGCACTTCCTTCTCTACGTGTCACTTCTAAACAATTCCACCAGCCGTAGAAGATGCGACGCTTCGTCTTCTACGTCAGTGGTCCCCAACCTTTTTTGCGCCACGGACCGGTTACGTGTCAGAAATATTTTCGCGGACTGGCAATTGTATAAATAAATAATATATTTATATAAATAAATAATACATTTATAATAAATATATAAATACGATGAAATAAAATGATACGACTGGCATAAAAACAAGTATAAACGACATGAAAATAAAACTCACCATTACGTTGAATTAGTGGGAGCACTGAGCTTGTTTCTCAGAAACGAGCCGGTCCATCTAGGCGTAATCGGAGACAATGACACCCGAAGTGATTAAGGTTTGTCTTTTAATGTAGGATGCTTGGTCTCCATGAGCCGAAGCAGTTTTGAAGGCTTCATTGCCTCGTTCGCTAGCCTGTCGCCACATATTATGCAGAGTGGGCTAAGCGCGTCAGAGTCACCTGTGGCGATAAATCCATATTTTAAGTAGGACTCCAGAAATGTTCTTTTAAATGCAGCTTTCCTTTTCTTAGAAGTTGTAGCCTCTTCTTCTTTCGACTCCTCATTGGACTTTTTTCCCTTTCCGAAGAAGCTTTCCAAACATCTGTGTTTCTTGCTCATTTTTGCTTGCTTCGCGGGTTTGAATGAGGTGACATGTCACGTGACCGAGACGACCGTCTTGACCTGAATTAATTGATCGTCGATAATTTTTTATATTTTTTCTGTGCGGCCCAGGGGTTGGGGACCACTGTGCTACGTCGCTAACGACAACACAGTTATCAACACAGGCCCAAGAGCGGCCTCATGTGGTTTAGTGTGAGGATAAAATGTGAAAGTATGTAATAATGTGTTATTTTCTGGAATCGCTCCAGATTATAAAGTGCACACACTGTCCGGAAAATACGATATCCCCCCCCCTCCCCCCCCCACACACACACACATGAATCTTTTGACAAATCATCCCACTGAGCAAACACCACACCCAGTGTGTACACGTGGGTGCATTGAAACAAAGTCAATATTAAAAGAAGCATGTGTGTTAGTACATAACTACATGACTACACATAACAAGGAAGGGGTTAGTCTGTGCAAAAGTTTGTTACCCACCACAAGACAGTTTTATGAAAGTTGCGTAAAAAGTACCTGTATGACGGTTCCATATTTCACCACGTCTCCATGAATCTTTTTGTTTTCCGTTTCGTTCTGCTTCTGCTCCAAGTTTGATGCATGCTACACCACACACAAACACACACATACGTCAATGTGTGACACACATTCACCCATTTAATCACAGATATTTTACTGGATTTTGACTGATTTTGCAAGGCCTACAGAATAGTGTTATAAATAGCTATCTAAACATAGGAAGAGAGAAATATTAGAAGATTCTCTTCTTTCACCAGAAAAAAGTTAGTTTCTATGTTTTTCCGTTCTTTAGCAATTAGCATTACAAAATAGTTTAATTCTAAATTAAAATTTCTGAGTAGAAAATCCACGAAAATTAATTTTTTTAGTAAAATAATGCATTTAATGTATAATTTCAATTTTGAGACACCCCAAACTAATAACTAATGCTTTCCTTCAACAAAACTACATAAACACTATAAAAAGGACATTTGACAGCAGAATATTACCTGAAAATAAACTATCAAACTGAACTACAATAACCCCTCGTTTATCGAGGATAATTGGTTCCAAAACCACCCCGCAATAAGTGAAATCCGCAAAGTAGGGTCACTCTCTCATCTGTAAATGTTTGTGCTGTCAAGTGACATGGGAATACAGATGGTGCATAATTGAATATTGGATTTGGCCCGGTCAAATTTGTAAGCCTAAAACAGGTGGTAATTCCAAAATTTCACAAGGAGATAGTGCTAAAGCTTGACATAGGGGTAACCTGATGGGACACTAATGAATCAAAAAAATTAAATTGGTAGCAATCAGAAGGACGTGACATGTTTCGAATAACACATAGTAACACGCAACTTTGGATGGATTTATTTCATTTTGCTTTGCCACAACATGCTTTGAAACTTCTTGAGTATTTTAATCTGCTAACTAGGAGAACCCATTATCATGGTGGGTGATGATAATGTGACGTAATAACCACAGTAGAATTAAGATACAATTTATTTCATTTTACTTTGCCATATTATGCTTTGAAATTGCTTGAGTATTTTAATCTGTTAGAACCCATTACTATGGCTTATTAATTAGGTCGTCCTCAGACGAGCTTCCATAGTTGAAGCTATACATTGCTATTAATGACTGTGGGGTGCAGCTCCTCACAGCATCCCCAATCCAACCCTTAAATGCTGAGTGTCAAACAGGGAGGCATCGGGCTCCATTTCAAAGTCAAAGTCAAAGTCAGCTTTATTGTCAATTTCTCCACATGCCAAAGACACACAAAGAAACCGAAATTTCGTTCCCCCCTATCCCATGGTGACAAGACATGGCCCACAACAGACAAACAAGTAAACAAGTATAACAACAGCGTGCTGAAGAAATAATGAATAAATAACACAATAAATAAATAAATAAATAAATAAATAAATAAATAAATAAGAGGAGCAAAAAAAGGAGCAAGTGCGCGTACAGCAGACATTCCAGAAAAAGCGCAACAGTGCCGCACGCTACGCAGAAGGGGGTAGCGAGTTCAGGGTCCTAACAGCCTGGAGAAAGAAGCTGTTGGCGAGTCTGGTGGTGCGGGAGCGCAGGCTCCTGTACCTCTTCCCGGAGGGCAGAAGGTCAAACAAAGAGTGAGCCGGGTGACTCACATCTCTCGCAATCGAGGTTGCCTTGCGGGCGAGATGCGAGGTGTAAATGTCCTTCAGGGAGGGGAGCGAAGCACCAATAATCTTACCAGCCGTATTCACTATGCGCTGCAGGGCCTTCAAGTTCTGTTCAGTGCAGTTACCACCCCAGACAGCAATGCAACTGGTGAGGACGCTCTCAACGGTGCCACGATAGAATGTAGACAGGACTGCCTGAGGAGCACATGCACGCCTGAGCTTCCGCAGGAAGTACAGGCGGCGCTGAGCTTTCTTTGCCAGTGACGAGGTGTTTGCGGACCAGGAGAGGTCCTCACTGATGTGCACCCCCAGGAACTTGGTGCAGCTCACCCTCTCCACCACAGCACCGTCGATGATCAGCGGCAGGTGTTTTGTGTGACCCTTCCGGAAGTCAACAACGATTTCCTTGGTCTTGTTGACGTTCAGCAGGAGGTTGTTGTCCCTGCACCACGTGGTCAGAAGGTCAACTTCCGACCTGTACCGAGTCTCGTCGCCCTTCGTGATGAGACCCACCAGAGTCGTGTCGTCAGCAAACTTCACTATGCGGTTGTCGCTGTAAGTCGCAGTGCAATCATGCGTTAGCAGGGTGAAGAGCAATGGACTGAGCACGCAGCCCTGGGGGGCCCCCGTGCTCAGCCTGATGCTGGCGGAGATTTTGTCGCCAACACGCACCGCCTGAGGCCTCTGACAGAGGAAGTCCAGTATCCAGTTGCAGAGGGAGGTACTGAGGCCCAGCTCGTCGAGTTTGCAGATGAGTCGCTGCGGCACAATGGTGTTGAAGGCAGAGCTGAAGTCCACAATCAGCAACCTCACATATGAGTCCTTTCTCTCCAGGTGGGTGACAGCCGAGTGGAGGGCAGAGCAGATGGCATCCTCAGAGGACCGCTTGGCACGGTACGCGAACTGGAAAGGGTCAATGGTGGGGTGGAGAACGGATTTGATGTGCTCCATGACAAGCCGCTCAAAGCACTTCATGATGATGGGCGTCAGTGCCACGGGGCGGTAGTCATTGAAGCAGGACGGTGCAGGTTTCTTCAGCACAGGAACGATGGTGGCAGCCTTGAAACATGAGGGGACGATGGCCTGCTGCAGGGAAACGTTAAAGATGTCCGTGAAGACACCCGACAGCACCCCAGCGCAGTCCTTCAGCGCTCGACCCGGGATGTTGTCAGGGCCCGCCGCCTTACGGGTGTCAATAGCGGCAAGCACCCTCCTCACACCGTCAGCAGAGAGGCGCAGGGGCTGCTCGTGTGGGGGGGGGAGTGTTCTTCAGCGGGCAAGTGCTGTTCTGGGCGTCGAAGCGAGCAAAGAAGCGGTTCAGATCGTTCAGCAGACGGACGTCGCCCTCACAGCTCCTCGGCGCGGGCTTGTAGTCCGTGATGGTCTGAATGCCCCGCCAAAGGCTACGTGCGTCCTTGCTGTCCTTGAAGTGGGTGGAGACCTTGCACGAGAACACCTTCTTCGCTTCTTTGATGCCTCGGGACAGGTCGGCCCTCGCTGTCCTCAAGCCAGCCTCATTTTATAGTCTTTTGGTATGACTCACCCGGGTATCGAACCCACGACCTCCCAGTCTCAGGGCGGACACTCATACCACAAGGCCACTGAGCTAGTTATTAAGATTAACTGTTAAATTGATTATTTTAAAAACATGTGCAATGTTTAATCAATACCTACCATTTATTCAGCACTAATGTTACACACACATATGAATAAATTGACAAGTTTAGAGAGGAGAGAGGGGCGTAATGTTATTTGATGGAGCATAGGCCTGAGAGAGGGCCTATTGCTTGAACAAACGTCACACTGACCTAAGTTGGAGTTAATTTGCCGGATGGCCCATGCCATAACAAGCATTGGAATTCGGAAACAGGATAATAATAATAATAATAATAATAATACATTTTATTTATAAGGCGCCTTTCAAGGCACTCAAGGTCGCCGTACAGACATAAAATAACATAAAAATTGACCGGAGAGCAGTGGCAGCAAGTTGCACCAGTGTTCACTCACATCTGGTAGACACAATTACAACATGTTATCAAGATAAAAAAAAAAAAAACGTTACCTACTTATACACTATGTACAAAAAAGCTGCGTTAGCTTAGCTCAGGCGGCTAGTTGGCGTGGGCCATGCACGTGTCGCCGCTGAGTAAGTTGAGCCTGGTCTGTACCAGCTCAGGCAGGTCGTAGTTATCCTTCCAGGCCCAGTCACGTTTGGTGGAGTCGTCAGAGTCCATCGGCCAGGAGTCGGCGATGGTCTGCCGGACCTGATGTACGAGACCTCCAGCTCGGGCACGTACTTGCGCAGCTCCCGCACCAGCGCTTCAGGCGAGAAGCTCATGGCATTGATGTTGTACGTGCGCATGCTGAGCGTGTCGGCCGGCGCCTCCAGCACCTCCAGGGTGGTGCGCAAGCAGTTGTCGATGTACATGGGAAGCCGCGTGTCGGGCCGCAGGAAGCACTCAAACTTGCCCGTCATTAGCCAGGCTCGCCGGGTTGCATTGGCAAGGGCTCCTAGCAGGCAGCCAGCTGGTAGTGGAGGTTGTTGCTATTGCTTCCGCCCATGTGGCCTGTGTCTGATTGAACAAACCAAGAAGCATCCCCGAGAAGATGCTGATCCTGCCGGAAGAGGGGTCACGCTCATTTCATTTTGATTTACAATATTTCCCTGTTTTAATCTGTTGGAATAATTTTAAGTGAAGCTTTGGCCTGCCAGACCTGGAGGCCTCGCCTTTACGAGTTTATCTTTCCTTTTATCTAGGTTCTTCCTTTTTAGTGTTAGGGATGTCTTTTGATCCCTGTCAGCCATTTGTATCCTTCCTGTCCTTATGTTGTCTGTGTGTTTTCGTTCCCGTAAGAGGCCTTCACTAACAATGAGCAGGGCTTATTTGCATAGGTTCTTTGTTTGATTCACAGGAACTTCATTCCTTTTCATTTAGATGTAGGTTTGGTTCATAGATTGTAGTTTATCAGATCTGTTTTTCTTTGTTAAGGGTTACATACAGTTAGAAGTAGTTGCATAAACGTTATCCCATATTTACTCAATGTTTGTTGCATACCAGTTACCTCACATTTGCTTAATGTGTGTTGAAGTGTTTAGGACAAGTTACTTATTATGTGTTAATTTACCAAGTAGATAAAGTTAGCAAAGGTCTAGTTGCATTTGTTCCACAGCAAAGCGGCAATCAACGTCCTTCAAGGTACTTGATCACAATCGAGGACGAGTCAGCTAACTGTGAGGGAAGACGGCTGGGGACGGCCTCTGCGGGGGGTCACGAGCCAACAACGAAGTGCTAATTCACACCACACTACATTCTTTTGCTAATCAGCGTTGCTACAGACACAGTCCCCCCTCCCTTAGTGTAGCAACGCCTCTGTAATCAGGGCAACCATAACATTAAAAAGAGGGGCACGTGGAGTAAGGACTCAGAACTGATGGAGGTTGTAACTGAGATTGCTTTCTCTATCGTTCTCCTCGCGAGTAAACCTGTTCTGGTTGTCTTCTCCTCTTCATTCCAGTGAGTGATTTAATGTCTAATCGTATTTAGACCCAACATAATCCTTTTCAATATAATTGTATTTTATAATCTTTCAGCTCAGTGGCCTAGTCTCCGCCCTGAGACTGGAAGGTTCTGGGTTCAAACCCCGGCCCGGTCATACCAAAGACAATAAAAATGGGACCCAATGCCTCTCTGCTTGGCACTCAGCATTAAGGGTTGGAATCGGGGGGTTAGATCACCAAATGATTCCCAAGCGCGGCACCGCTGCTGCTCACTGCTCCCCTCTCCCTCAGGGGATGGATCAAAATCAAATGGGGGTGGTTAAATGCAGAGGACAAATTTCACCACAACCAGATGTGTGTGTGACGATCATTGGGACTTTAACTTCGACTAAAGATTATTTAGATGCATTGTTCCTTCGGATTCAAATGCTATTGTTAATCATTTAATTTCGATTAAAGATTATTTAGATGCGTTGGGCCTTAGAAACAAACTGCAACTATTTAATTTCAATTCACAATACAGTAATCCCTTGTTTATCGTGGATAATTGGTTCCAAATACCACCCGCGATAAGTGAAATCCGCTAAGTACGGTCAACCTCTCATCTGTACATTTTTTTTATCTGTACATTTCTTGTGTCAATAAATGTATATGAAACCATTTAAGTGCATATTTTATTATTAGAACATTAAATAATTGTTTCAAACATGTAAATACATTAATAGTATAAATAACATACAGAAGATTTTGTATAAACATTGAAAATATAAATATTATACGTGTGTGCGTGTAACATGTTAACAAGAAGTACTGGGCAGGCTAACGAGTTAGCGGAAAGATGCTAATTCGCGATCGTGCTAACACGTGAAAACGGACCTCTAAAGGAAATTAAACGAACATGTGATCGTTCATTTTTCTTGTTAGGAGACCCACTTACATCGTCAATGGCCTCAGTGGCCTATAAAAATGGGACCCATTGCCTCCCTGCTTGGCACTCAGGATTACGGGTTGGAATTGGGGGGTTAGATCACCAAATGATTCCCGAGCCCGGCACCGCTGCTGCTCACTGCTCCCCTCGGGGATAGGTTAAATGCAGAGGACAAATGTCGCCACACCCAGATGTGTGTGTGACAATCATTGGGTCTTTACCTGTCACGTCTCGTCCCCAACTGCTCCACTATGTGTCTGTTGTCTTGGTTTCTGTCTGTGTGCTCGCCCCTCCCCTCCTGTGTGCCCATGATCAGTGTGATTGTTCCCACCTGCCTCTCGTTACCTGTCGTGTATAAAAGTCCTGTCTGCCCTTCACTCCCTGTCGGATCATTGGTTTTGGTATTGGTTTTGGTCATTGGTTTTGGTTGCTGCCGTTCGGTGTTGTCGTCCTGTCTTGATGCCGTCATGTCCTGCTGTCTTCTTGTTCCACGTCCCGGTCAGTCAGTCAAGTTATTGTTTAAGTCATGTCAGTTTACCGAGTCTGTATTTTGAGTTGCTTCAATAAACCCTGGTCCAAGCTGCACTTGGTCGTCCTGCTCCATGCTCCACCCTCGACCGTGACATTACCTTTACCTTTACCTTTACCAATGACTCCTGTACCACTGTAAGTGACATATGTACATGAACGTAAAACAGGAAGTGGTATCGCCTGAAAACGGCCTTCAAAATAAATCACCCTACCTCAAATCAAAGCACGGCTGAATAACATAAATAACATGGAGAATTCTTAACACATACTGTAAATATGTTTTTAGAACAATTTTTATTATTAAAAATTATTATAACAAGGTACAAGTGTATATAATGTAAACATGTTTTTAGAACTCTTATTATTATAACAATGTTTCTATAACAAGGTACAACACTGTAAATATGTTTCTAGAACTCTAATTATTATAATAAAAAATATAAAAAGGTACAAGTGTACGCACTGCAATTGTGCGGGCACTCCTTGCCTTCGGCTGGAGCACATTTTGTGCAATAATTCCTCAATTTAGAGGTTTTATATTGGCTTTTAAATTTTATTTTAATTTGGATAAAAAAAATCTGCGATGTAGTGTAACCGCAATAAACAAACCGCAATGTACCAAGGGATTGTGACGTCATGATGGCGCTGCAGATGGCCGCCACGGTGAGTCGCTCTCTGGTACTTTGTCTTATTTTGTGTGTTTTCTGTGTCCTCTGCTGTCCATCCCGGATCACTTTTACCAGAGAAGCACTGTTAAACATCGGACAGTCTTCTCCTGGTATTTTCTCTCCTGTTCTCTTTGATCCAGACGGTTTGACGGAGATTTTAGCCGGAGCGGCGGTGCTATACAAGCTAGCACGTCAAAGGCGACGTGGCAAACGCGCCGGAGCCCTCATAAAGTTGAGGTGGAGAGGGTTCCGTTCTGCCCTACCATCAATTCATCTGGCGAATGTCCACTCCCTGGCGAACAAGCTGGACGAACTGCTGCTTGTCACTTCAAGGAACACGGACTTCAACAGATCCGCCGCGCTATAATTTGTTGAAACATGGCTTGACGGACGCACCCCACACCACGCCGTGGAGCTAGCTGGGTTTCGGCTAATGCGTGCAGATCGCAGCGCGGAGCTCACCGGAAAATCAAAGGGAGGTGGTCTCTGCTTCTATATTAATGAACATTGGTGTACTGATGTCACGGTGTTGAAAGAGTCTTGCAGCCCTCTCCTAGAAACAGTTTTCATAAACTGGCGGCCGTTCTATTCACCATGGGAGTTCTCCTTGATTGTCATGGTGGCTGTTTACATTCCACCACACACACGTGCGAGTGAAGCCACGCAGATGCTGGCTGACCAGGTGACAGACATGGAGAAACTTCTACCAAATTCACTAATCATTGTTCTGGGTGATTTTAAAAGGGTGAACCTCGCACACGAACTCCCCAAATACAGACAGCACATAAGGTGTCCCACCAGAGGGGCACAGACCGCACTCCAGATCCGCGAGGAGGAAGTGCGGCAGACGTTCCGGAGACAAAATGTCACGCCCGTGCCACAGCACGCTCGGCCTGCACTTTGCTCGGCCACACCCCTTTCGTTACCATAATGTCTGTCACCTGCTTCCTATTGTTACCCTGTGTATTTAAGCCCTGCCCGTGTGTTTCTCCCGGTCGGTGTCTACTGTTGTGTCCATTCCTGTTCGTGCCCAGTGTTCCTGTTCGTGTCATCTGGTTTTCCCTCGGTCTGTCTGAAGGCTCACGGTCAGAATTTTAATCTTGTCCAAGGGGACTTCATGTCGGTCAGTCTGTCTGTTTTGCTGGCCGTGAGTCTTCCTCCCGTCTGTGTCGTTCGTTCCCCACCTGCCTCCCTTCCAACTCCTTTTCCCTGCAATAAATCCTGGTTCAAGCTGCATTTGGTCGCCCTGGCTCAACTCATTCCTGACAGAAGACACCGACCATCACAGCGACCAGCGCTTGGACCAACCCTTTGCCGGCTCCCGCAACTGTTCCATGGTCGCCAAGGAGATGAGTTCAAGCGACGCAAGATGCACGGTTGCCCCCCCCCAAAACAGATCCGACGGCGCGGATGTTGCGGCCGCCACTTGTTCCGGCGGCGCGGATCCAGCGGCTGTCACCGTCGGCCTTCAACGGTGCATGACGCACGGCCGCCCCCCGACCCAGTCCCGACGGCGCGGATGCTGCGGCCGCCACCAGTTCCGGCGGCGTGGATCCAGCGGCCGTCACCCAGTCGGCCTTCGGCGGTGTGTGACATGCGGCCACCTCCCCATTTCCTCCCGGCTCTTGTTGGACAGTCTTGGACTTTTTCTTTTTTGGGACGTCGGGAGCCGTCCCTTGTGGGAGGGGTACTGTCACGCCCGTGCCACAGCACGCTCGGCCTGCACTTTGCTCGGCCACACCCCTTTCGTTACCATAATGTCTGTCACCTGCTTCCTATTGTTACCCTGTGTATTTAAGCCCTGCCCGTGTGTTTCTCCCGGTCGGTGTCTACTGTTGTGTCCATTCCTGTTCGTGCCCAGTGTTCCTGTTCGTGTCATCTGGTTTTCCCTCGGTCTGTCTGAAGGCTCACGGTCAGAATTTTAATCTTGTCCAAGGGGACTTCATGTCGGTCAGTCTGTCTGTTTTGCTGGCCGTGAGCCTTCCTCCCGTCTGTGTCGTTCGTTCCCCACCTGCCTCCCTTCCAACTCCTTTTCCCTGCAATAAATCCTGGTTCAAGCTGCATTTGGTCGCCCTGGCTCAACTCATTCCTGACACAAAAGATCAGGAAGGCACCGGGCCCAGATGGCGTGTGACCTTCCTGCTTGAGCGTTTGTGCTGAACAGCTGGCACCCACCTTTGCACGGATCTTCAACCATTCCCTGGAGCTGTGTGAGGTGCCCTCGTGCTTCAAAAGCTCCACCATCGTACCGGTAAACAAGAAGCCCCTCATCACAGGTTTGAATGACACCTGTCGCCCTGACATCTGCGGTCATGAAATCTTTCGAGAGGTTAGTGTTGAACCACCTGAAGGATGTCACGGGGCCCCTGCTTGACCCCCTCTCGTTTGCCTACCGGGCAAACAGGTCGGCGGACGATGCGGTCAACATGGCACTACATCCCGCATCACCTGGACACCCCAGGAACGTACACCAGGATCCTGTTTGTGGACTTCAGCTCGGCGTTCAACACCATCACTCCTGACATCCTCCAACAGAAGCTCATCCAGCTCGCGGTGCCTGCCTCCATCTGTCAGTGGATCACCATCTTCTTGACCAACAGGAGACAGCGTGTGAGGCTGGGGACCATAACATCTGACACCCGGACCACCAATACTGGCGCCCCTCAGGGGTGCGTCGTCTCCCCACGGCCTCCAAACAAGACAAGCACAGACTGCAATGGACAATCAGGACTGCAGAAAAGATAATTGGAATCAACCTCCCATCTATCCAAGACTTGTACCTGTCCAGGACCAGGAAACGTGCAAGTAACGTCTCTACAGATCCTTCTCTCCCAGGTTGCAGTCTGTTCGAACTACTCCCCTCTGATCTGTACGCCAAAACCAGCAGACACAGAGACAGCTTCTTTCCCCAGGTTGTCGCTCTGATGAACTCACACCACTCTTAGAGTCATTGCTGTGCAATAACATCCTGCCCTCCACACCTTTTTTGAATTGTCTACATTATTTGTACTATGTGTCCTCTCTGCATCCATTGCAGCCTGGTCATCCTGGAAGAGGGATCCTCCCATCTGTGGTCTCTTCTCAAGGTTTCCCCTAGTTGGAGTTTTGAGTTTTTCCTTGCCCTCCTGGGAGTTTGAGATCAGGGGATGTTTGAGAATATTTGTCATTTTTCACACATCCTGAGTGTTGTTAGTCACCCAAATGTTGATCAGAGGCTGTGATGTACCAAAGTCAAATTCCTTGTTTGGCACGCTCAAACAAGGCGAATAAAACTTCTTGAATCTTGAATACGTATTTCCCCGTTTTAATCCTTTATATTCTAAATTCTATTTTATAATCCTTTAATTTTGATTAAAGATTATTTAGACGCGTTGGGTCTTAGGAATCAAATGCTACTATTTAATCATTTACCGTATTTGCCGGTGTACAGGTCGACTCGGTGTATAAGTCGACCCCCTAAAATTCGACGGAAATTTACGATTTTATGATATATCCTTTGTATAAGTCGAGCTCAATTGTTGCATTATATTAAACTTCAAAATTCAATATGCGAAATTTATTGACGAAATGTGTTCAAATTCCGGGAGGCCGTGCGCATGCGGCTGTTTATAAGCACCGCGGAGGAGATTGCGGCCGGCGAGCTCGCGCACGCCGCCCGGCACCGACGGGAGGCCGGAAATAGCTCCAAGCCGAGCGGATCGGCACTTTATAAGCACCGCGCAGGAGATCGCGGCCGGCGAGCTCGCGCACGCCGCCCGGCACCAACGGGAGGCCGGAAATAGCTCCAAGCCGAGCGGATCGGCACTTTATAAGCACCGCGCAGGAGATCGCGGCCGGCGAGCTCGCGCACGCCGCCCGGCACCAACGGGAGGGCGGAAATAGCTCCAAGCCGAGCGGATCGGCACTTTATAAGCACCGCGCAGGAGATCGCGGCCGGCGAGCTCGCGCACGCCGCCCGGCACCAACGGGAGGTCGGAAATAGCTCCAAGCCGAGCGGATCGGCACTTTATAAGCACCGCGCAGGAGATCGCGGCCGGCGAGCTCGCGCACGCCGCCCGGCACCAACGGGAGGTCGGAAATAGCTCCAAGCCGAGCGGATCGGCACTTTATAAGCACCGCGCAGGAGATCGCGGCCGGCGAGCTCGCGCACGCCGCCCGGCACCAACGGGAGGTCGGAAATAGCTCCGAGCGGATCGGCACTTTATAAGCACCGGGCAGGAGATCGCGGCGCCTCATTGGACGTCCAGCGGGCCGCGCACTCGCGCACGCCGCCCGGTTCAAATTTTCTAAGTGCAACGCACAATGAGATGCATGAGAAACGGCCTTGGTTACCATCACATTTGAAGCGATGAATACGAAGTTAAATTTTATGACTCGGTGTATAAGTCGAGGTCGATTTTTTTCGGTCGATTTTGGATCGAAAAAGGTCGACCAATACACCGGCAAATACGGTAATTCCGATTTATATTATTTCACTGTTTTCACTGTTCCTATAGGAATTCCTATTTTATAATGAATTTGTTTTAGGTGTTTGAAGCTCTAAATCTCTTGTTTCTCTTTCATAGTCATACTTTGAAACCATTCATTTCTTTTCTTTTTTTTAAGTGAAGACAGCTTCTATCCTTAACATCGGGAGTTGTCAGATCTGGTTCGAAATAGGTATCTTGAGCTCAGCTATGCGCAGGTGTGCACTAGTGTAAATTAACTTATCTCCTCAGTCTTAACAAATACAGCTTAATATATCTGAGATTTAAGTTTTTCTTAAATTAAATTAAATTAATTAAATTCCAAATCAATGGAAAATAGCCACCAGGAGAAGGGGCGCGGTCATTCTGACGCCAATTCTCAACAGATTACTCAACACGCGCGTCTCTTGACTCTAGAGCAGGGATGTCAAAGTCAAACACACCGAGGGCCAAAAAAACAAATTTGCTACAAGCCGAGGGCCGGACTGGTTCAATGTTTATTAAAATATATCGGAATGATTGCACATAGCCTTTTGAACTAAGACCTAACACAGTGTACATTATTTAATGATTAAATGAATATGGCAATATTTTGTTATGGCTCTGTCAGTAACTTCAAGGGAAAACATTTTCAACAGCCAAACAGCAAAAAATTCAATTGTTTTAAAAACAAAATGTGTTTCTTAATATCAACATAAATGCATAAGTAAAAGTGCATGCATTATAAACTGAAAATGTATTATTGTGCTGCTCTATGATCTACCGATCATTGCTTTCAAATCGTAAAATAAAAAAATAATCAAATCAGTTGTATTCTTTCTCATGCCTCTTATCTGCAATTTTCCCTTGGTCCATTCAACTGAAAAATAAATATAAATAAATAAAATTAAAAAATTTACAGCACACAGACAAAACAATATTTTCTTCAAAGAAAAATCACGTCTTGTAGAAACAAATGTAAAAATGTAACCGAATTAAAAAACGGAAAATACGTTACAGTTCTGTGATGCTCACTTGTCTGAGGCTGAGCTTGATACTTAGAGGTGTCTCATTGTTTGTACAAGTTCATCAATGTTCGGGGTTAGGCTCTGAGGCTCAAAACCCGTTTTTGATCAACTCTCCTTCTGCAAAGGGCCGGGCTGATTTGGCGATCTCTTTTGCCACAATAAAGCTAGCCTTGGCAGCAGCCTCGCTTTGTGATTTAGCATACGTGAACATAGCCTGTCTGGACTTAAGGCCTCGTTTTAATTCTTCCACCTTCTGTAGCCTTTGTTCATATTCTATATTCTTGTCTTGGTCTGTGTGTTTCTTAGACGTTTGATAGTGCCTTCTTAAATTTAATTCTTTCATTACAGCCGCATTTTCTCCACACAGAAGACACACAGGTTTGCCTCTTACCTCTGTAAACATGTACTCTGCCTCCCACCTGGCCTGAAAACCCGTTCTCAGCGTCCACCTTACGTTTAGCCATTTTTGAGGAGGGGGGTATCAGAAAGTTGAACTCTGCTCTGACTACTGATGAATAATGAAGCCGCTTGTGCGAGCTGCAGGGACATCGCGGGCTACCGTTGCATTGTGGGAAATGTAGTGTTGGTGCGTGCAAAACACCAGCGGGCGGCTGTGGCCTACGGGCCGGTTCTAATAGTAATTCAATATCATCCAGGGGGCCATAGATAATCAATTCGCGGGCCGGATCTGGCCCGCGGGCCGTAACTCTGACATATGTGCTTTAGAGGGATTGGCGTCCTGAAAAGATCCTGAAGCGAATCCTTCAGAATTGATTTCTTAGAGGCGGTTAGCACTCGGACGAATATTTACCGAATTCCGGCTGATTTAACTCTCATCTCCTCATAAGAGCTGCATTATAGCAGCGGGGACAAAGGAGAGTTTGAACCCTTTAAACGGAAAGCCGGTCGCTTACGTTTGATAACTGCAGGATTTGACAATGTGTCAATAAATGTATATGAAACTACACTGCTCAAAAAAATTAAAGGGACAGTTTTTTATCAGGGTATGGCATGAATTCAATTAGACTTTTCTGATAAGGTTTTGGTCAGGTACGTGGCAGAGGGGGTTGTTAATCAGTTTCAGCTGCATTGGTGTTGATGGAATTAACAACAGGTGCACGAGAGGGGCAATAACGAGATGGTCTCCAAAACAGGACTGGTTTTGCAGGTGGAGGCCATTTCAAGTTATTCCTCTTGAACTTTTTTAACAGTTTTTCCACAAGTGTTGGCTTTAGCTAAAGTCATTATCACGACTGGGAACACGAGGCGATTTCTTAACCCTCCTGAAGTTGCGCAGATTGTCCAACTCCTCCAGGATGTCACATGCATGTGTGCTCTTGCAAGAAAATTTGATGTGTTTACCAGGACAATCTCCAGAGCATGGAGGAGATTCCAGGAGACAGGCAGTTACTCTAGGAGAGCTGGACAGGGCCATAGACGGTCCTCATTCCATCAGCAGGACCGATATCTGCTGCTTTGTGCAAGGAGGAACAGGTTGAGCACTGCCCGAGCCCTACAAAATGACCTCCAGCAGGCTACTGACGTGAATGTCTCTGCCCAATCAGTCAGAAACAGACTTCACGAGGGTGGCCTCAGGGCACAACGTCCTTTGGGGTGTGCCCTGTGTTCATTGCTCAGCACAGTGGAGCTCGATTGGCATTTGCCATAGAACACCAGAATTGGCAAGTCCGCCACTGGCGCCCTGTGCTTTTCACAGATGAGAGCAGGTTTACCCTGAGCACCTGTGATAGACGTGAAAGGATCTGGAGAAGCCAAGGTGAGCGCTATGCTGCCTGCAACATCATTCAGCATGACCGGTTTGGTGGTGGGTCAGTAGTGATGGTCTGGGGAGGCATTTCCATGGAGGGACGAACAGACCTCTACAGGCTGGAGAACGGCAGTCTGACTGCCATTAGGTATTGGGATGAAATCCTTGCACCCATGGTCAGACCCTACGCTGGTGCAGTAGGTCCTGGGTTCCTCCTGATCCACGACAATGCCCGGCCTCATGTGGCAAGAGTATGCAGACAGTATCTGGAGGATGACGGAATTGACACAATCGAATGGCCCTCACGATCACCTGATTTAAACCCGATAGAACACCTCTGGGACATAATGTTTCGGTCCATCAGATGCCACCATGTTGCTCCTCAGACTTTACAGGAGCTCACTGATGCCCTTAGACAGATCTGGGAGGACACAAGCATCTTGTCGTCTCATTAGGAGCATGCCGCGACGTTGTCAAGCATGCATACAAGCTCGTGGGGGCACACAAGATATAGAAGAGAATTTTGAGTTGCAGAAATTGAATTTAGGCAAAATTGACGAGCCTGCCATATCATTTTTCACTTCGATTTTTTGGGGTGTCTATATACTGAGCACTCTGTAGGCTGAAAACTTTTATTTCCATCAAAAGATGTGGCATCGTTTTGTTCCTGAAACATTAAACTGTCCATATCAGTATAGATATCTAACATCTTTTTTTTCACCATTGAAATCTGATGTGTTTTCAAAGTGTTCCTTTAATTTTTTTGAGCAATGTATTTAGTGCATATTATTAGAACATTAAACAATAGTTTCAAACATGTAAATAAAACATTAATAGTATAAATAACATACAGAAAATATTGTATAAATATTGAAAATATAAATATTATACGTGCGTGTGTGCGCGTGTGTGTAACATGCAGATGTGACGTTCTGTTGTTAACCTTGGTTAAACAGGGCCCTCTAGTAGTCACAAGTTACCATATACATTATTTTTTGTAGATGTATATGTAGATGTAGCTAAAGTATACATACTGTAAATATGATTTTAGGACTCTTTTATTATTCTAACAACTTTTTATGAACAAGGTACAATAGTGTAAATATATTTTCAGAAGTCTTTTATTATAACAACTTCTTTTATAACAAAGTACAACACTGCAAATAGGTTTTTAGAATTTTTAATATAACTTTTTTTTTACTGGATGCGATGCAGTGAAGCCGCGATAAACGTACCGCGAAATAGCGAGGGATCACTGTACATACATAAGTGAGTGACGGTACTTTGTGTGTGTGTGTGTGTGTGTGTGTGTGTGTGTGTGTGTGTGTGTGTGTGTGTGTGTGTGTGTGTGTGTGTGTGTGTGTGTGTGTGTGTGTGTGTGTGTGTGTGTGTGTGCGTGTTTCCCCTCATATATCATAAAAAATTTGAGCCAGATGGAGAAGCGGCGGTGGTGGCGTACACATTAGGGGCTCACTCGGGGGTACCAGATTCTTTCATCACCCTTTAATCGTGGATAACTATTGAATCAAGTTACATCTCCATGATTAAACTGATTCAGTAATTGACTCAACTGGTATGAAGTGATCACTTCACAGTTGGTAACTGCCACTAAGGGAAGAATTCCACTTCAACGTCTTGCTCTTGGCCCTTTTTATGGCTGCTATCCATTAACGTTGGTTCTTGTTTTAGTTGTCTGTATAGTGCTCGTCACTTATTTTGTCCCGTTTGTTGCCGATTTGTTTTGTTTTCAGTAACATGTTTTTTATTCTGCCAAAGCAGCTTTGTTTACATTTGGCGCAGTGCATCGTGGGATGCATGACATCAAGCTACAGAGGTCTATACTGTTAGACATCCAATGAAACGTGATCTTTGCAAATGTGAGCCTTCTGCTATCACACGAGCTTGGACATCCAATGAAACATGATTTTGGCAAATGTGAGCCTTCTGCTATCACACGAGCCTGGTCATCATTGAGAAGCTGTGTCAGACTCTACGACACACTATGACGTAAAAAACGGACAGTACTTAAAATTTAGGGTAGGCGGGGGCTATGCTTTAAAAAAGTGATCCCCAACCCCTGGGCCGTGGATCGGTACCGGTCCGTGGATCATTTGGTACCAGGCTGCACAAGAAAAAATAAATAACTTGTATTATTTCTGTAATATTTATGTATCTTAGTCTGAATGCTCTTTTATTTTGAAAAATTAACCGGATTATCTCCTACACCTCGATGATTTGAAAATAACATAACATTCCTCGTGATGATGTTGGTGTGATGTTATGAGTAAGCTGAGAGTACAGTTGCATAGGAGTACACAGTAGATTCACATTTATTATTATATTATACCATTGTTTTTATGCCAGTCGTACCATTTTATTTTGTTGTATTTATGAACCACACCTTAAAGGCCAGTCCGTGTGTTAGAAAAATTGTATATATATGTTATCATGCGTTCTCTAATGAGTACTTATTCATAATGTTACTGTTCAGTATGCTTGCTGCTTTGCCTTGCTTATTCTTATCTTGTACAACAGAACAGAAGGATTACGGCTGGGTCAGGGGCGAGATGACGGTTGTGTCAAACAAGATGCTGCTGACAGCTCAGCGTCCACCAGAACAGATCGTGAAAACAACACGTCTCGGAATATTGCTTAAACTGTTTTGCTGATATAGCCATATCTGCACGCAACACTTTGTGCGTTACTTTTTGTTTCTTTTCTTACGAGACGAAGCCACAATCTCTTATGCGACGTGGCGGTGGCAAGGCTCTCCGCACTTCAGTTGCTCCCCCCACCCTTGTTATCAGCTGGGAAGATTGTCATGTCTATGTTGTGGGCCCGTGTGTTTGTTTCTGTGTATGTTTGTCTTTGTGTATCAGTTCGTTATAAAGGTTGGAATTGCGCTAAATTGGTGCACGAAAACGGTGTGCTAGACAATGGTTTATCAGATTTGCATTGTTAAATGTAAAAATTAGAAATTATAGAATAATATGACGGTTGTGGGCAGAAACTCATCCGACGAGGAGAGTGCCCAACCCTTATAAAAATGTGAGAGTAAGAGAAAACATACATTGTAGAACTGGATAAAATTAGATTAATGATTAGAAATCAATGGTGTTATTATTATTCTCTAATCCCCTGCATTGCAAATGTCTTCTTGATGCAGATAGGTTAACAGGCTAGGACTTTAGTGAGGAGATAATTTATCAATTGATGGGGGTTAGTAATTGTCCAAATTCTAGTCATATGTTTTGAGAGACCACAGCAACAACATTATATTTAATTTGCAGGCCATTATTTAGTACGATATGACAGTGTCTAGCTAAGTAGACTGTTCTATCAAAAAATGTGAGAGTGAAGGAGGAGGTTTGATTTGTAATCTGACATTTGGGTCCCATTTTGAAGAGTCTCTGCAGGAGCATAGATTGTTTTTGTTTAAAGATGTGTTTAACAGTTTATCTCGGTGCAGTGAGGATATAGCAATTTTACAAGACTTAAAATTAAAAATTAAAAAGCAAAATTACATTCTCATTTTCCCAGATGAGAGGAAAATTGAAAGATAAGGAAGACGAAGAAAAGATAAAAAGAACTTGCTGTTGCACAGACAGGAAGATGATGACACAGTGTCAGCGCGAGCTCGCTTAAGAATCGCAGCTAAGAATGTGATGAATGAAGATGAGAAAAATGATCAAATTACAAAGACAGATGTTGTGGCACGGCAAAGCGAACCATCCTTTCCGTCTTTGTACCCCAAATTAAACAACTCATTGCTTCCTTTAATTTGAGAGGTGATGAAGTACAACAGGTTTTCATGGCATCCTTAACCAAACATTGGGCAAGCGTTAAAGGTACCTGGAGTCCTTTTGATCGCCAGGGCCGTCCATTGGAATATAACAGGGTGCCATTACAAATACAAATTGACCAACTATTGGGCAGGATAAAAATAAAATTCCAACGTAGAGCAAATTACACAGACATTGGCCGAACTAAACAAAAACAAGATAAGTTGTTTGAAGACTTTAGACACAGACCAGAAAGAGTGTTCAACTGATGTCTATGATCAACAACTCAAAAATGCTCTACATGCAAATTTGCGACCAGTATTATGTCGACAATGAATAAATTCGACACATTTTTCCCTATAAAATGGTGCCGTTTGGGTTTGAAGTACATAGTCGCTTCAAAGGAGGAAAAGCATGATTTAAGATACGCGATTGATCAATGAGAAGGCTATCCCTTGTGCCAGGGGTGTCAAACTCATTTGTTCAAGGGCCGTGGTGTAGTCATGGCTTCTTTTGGAGGGCCGGTATGACTGTCATACCCGAGTAGATGTGTGAGCGCCTCATATTGTGGGAGTTGCAAAACAAGCTGACGAGTAACTCGCTTTCAAATCAGACAAATACAAACTGGTCTAATATTTAAACTTACAACATTATTAAGAGGGAAGATAATTTGCAATTCGAGTAATGACATGAATATGAAGCACAATTTGACACCTGTGCCTTATACAAAGGTAAAGTAGGATTAGGAATTGCTTGCAATATAATTACAAATTAGTTAACACCTGTGTGATTGATTGATTGATTGATTGATTGATTGATTGATTGATTGATTGATTGATTGATTGATTGATTGATTGATTGATTGATTGATTGTCAGAGTGAGTGAGTGAGTGAGTGAGTGAGTGAGTGAGTGAGTGAGTGAGTGAGTGAGTGAGTGAGTGAGTGAGTGAGTGAGTGAGTGACTTTTCTGTCGCCTGCACGTCATCTTTCTTGCATGGCTACGTTGCTGTCTCAGCTGCTCTCAATCCTGCCACTCTCATTCCCCTTCCTGACGACGGCGGATTCCATGATTGTGTCGATGCTGCCCAACAGATTGCAAAGGCTCGGCCTGATTTGGAAGATACGCCTCTGCCAGATGGTCATGTGGGTTTTGTTGATGGGTCTTCTAAGAAAATGAATCTGGTGTGACCCTTACTGGGTATGCCATTGTTACTGCCGACGAAGTCTTGGAGGCTGCTAAACTGCCATCCTATATGTCAGCACAGGCCGCTGAGCTCATTGCTTTGACTGGGGCCTGCAAATTGTTTGCAAACAAGTCCGTCACTATCTGGACTGATAGTCATTTTGCTTTTGCTACAGTGCACGTTTTTGCTCAGCAGTGGAGCAACCGTGGCATGATAACTTCTACAGGGAAGCCCGTCACCCATTCCACATTACTAACTCAACTTTTGGACGCTGTCCAGCTACCTTTAAAGGTGGCGGTTTGCAAATGTGCTGCTCACACTGCAAGATCTGATCCTGTTTCTCTTGGTAATGCTTTTGCTGACAAATCCGCTAAGGCCGCTGCAGAAGGCCTGCTCCATGTCCTCTCGTCTCTCACTGATCATGATTCGATGTCACACATCTCCCCTGATGTGTTGCTTGACATGCAGTCTCAGAGCCCCTCCCAGGAACGACTCTCTTGGGAAAAACGGGGTGCAACTAAAAACACTGAAGGTCTTTTTGTGTGACCTTTGGGCAAACCTGTCTTGCCTCGTAACTTGTTCAAATGGGCTGCTATTTCGAGTCATGGGGTCACCCATGTCTCGACAGGGGGTATGGTGAAACAAGTTGAAGCTATTTATACGACATACGGTTTTGCAGCTTTTTCACGAGGCAATTTAAGACCTCAGAGAGGAAAGTTCCCGACTCCATTGTATCCGCTTCAGACAATACATATTATTTATATCCAATTACATAAATGTGAAGGGAAAAAATATTATTTTTTCTTCTGCTTTTATTTGTTTTCTGCATTTATCTTATTGTAAAAAGGTGATCTCCGCAGACCCAACCTAAGTACGGAAGGTGAGCAAAGTCTGGTAATAGTGCCTGATCCTGGTGCCAAGATCCAGGGTTGACACGAAAGCTAGCAGAAGCTAATTTCCAAGACACCAACCCGAAGCTCAGGGTGTTGACTCTGAGGAGATCCAAAAACATGAGCATTAGAGAGTCATTTGGTGAGTACTTTAATCCGGCTGTGGCCTGCGCAAAGTCGGCCATGTGTTTTTGGTTGCTTTTGCTGGTTTGTGTTACCATTGTATTTTTTTTCGGGGGTTATTTTATTTGGAGGGATGGAGTACCATGAGCCTCGAACATTCTTCTCTCGGGCAACTACCAACGCTGATTCTAATCAATATGGCTCATGGGGAAAAATTGCTAGACATAAGCGCAACACAAAATCCCCTTTTGATCATGTTGTTTGTACACCAGAAACCGTCCGCGTTCCAACTTGCGTACCATGGCTTTTGTCTTGGACTTACAATAACTCATTAATGTTTACTGTGGCTCCTAATACATCTTCTTCTATTATTTTACCTATGAAAAGTTTCAAAGGTTTCGAAATGGTCACCCCGCTCTCTGGTTCCAGTGAAGAGGCTGTGTTCTTTGCTAAACGAGTGACTTTGAAGAATCAGGGCACAAGCCTCCTTTTGACTCTTACACTCCCTGATGGTCAAATTCGTCCTCCAAATGCCACCTTGTTTGACACTTCTTGTTGGGGTTTTCAACTGTGGGCCTGGTCCTCTGGAATCGATCCTCACTTTCCTATTGCTATTTGCCTTAATAAAACAATGTCGATCGCAGACCGTCCCATTACAAATACAATTACACCTTGTCAGCAGGAGCAAAAATCACAAGTATGCTCCTCACTGATATAGACAGCTATTTTGTAGCCTCCACAGGAATAAGTGGTCAAACCAACAACTGGCTTCTTATGGCTGAGCAAGCCGCAAAAATGGCTAACACCAGTTGCATTGCATGTATGGGTCCAAGACCTCTTTTGAAAATACCTGCAAATATAGTTCCTAAGTGTGCTGTTGTTTTAATGTTAAACTCATCCATTTCACCCACTCATGATTGTTTTAAATGGGATAAGGTTTACCCTGTTGCCTCTATGACAAAATATAAACCCCTTTTTTCGTCCGATGTAGATAAGGGTAATTTTACATGCATTAGATTACCTGGTACCGGTGAGAAGCTCGGCGCCGTACCTACTCCATGGTGTGGGTCCATGACCAATGTCACTGCCCCTTTTTGCCCATTGCTCGTAGTGATATTTGGTTTTGGTGTAATAGTAAAAAACTTTGATAGGTTGCCTTTAAACAGCTCTGGAATTTGCGCTTTGGTAGGCCTATTGTTTCCTGTTCATTTGATACCAATGTCTTATGATCTAACATCTTTTGCTAAGTCCGTAGTGGCCGAATACTGGCCGAGAACGAAGCGAAACGCCGAATGGCAGGGCACAGCTAATCCAACTTACATAGACGCCATTGGTGTTCCTAGAGGAGTACCGGATGAGTATAAGCTGGTGAATCAGATAGCAGCTGGTTTTGAATCCGCCCTGTGTTGGTGGTGTACTCTTAACAAAAATGTTGACAGGATTAACTACATCCACTACAACGTGCAGAGGCTTGGAAACTGGACCGAGGCGGGTTTCAAGGCGGTCCACTCCCAACTGGCCGCTACTTCCCTCATGGCTTTCCGGAATCGAATGGCCCTTGACATGCTACTCTCAAAAGAGGGCGGTGTCTGTGCCATGTTTGGTGAGCAATGTTGCACATTTATTCCAAATAATACTGCAGCCGACGGAAGCCTGTCCCGGGCCCTTGAGGGTCTGAGGACCTTGAATGTGAGGATGAAGGAACACAGTGGGGTGAACACGGAGGTTTTGACCGACTGGTTGAACGTGTTCGGAAAGTACCGCACCCTGGTTTCCTTGGTTCTGGTCTCCATTGCCGTTTTCTCTGCCATTTTGACCCTGTGTGGATGTTGCTGCATTCCTTGTCTCCGATCCTTAATTAATAAGCTAATTACAACTGCTATCTCTCCACCAGCTGAGACTTTTCCGTTACTCAAAAGGGATGACCTTTCGATCGACGGGAGTTCTTTCTCTAGTGACGACTCTGTCAGCGAATCTATTGTGGTAAACCTGTCCGATTTGTTTCCTGACTCTGGCTTTGACGATTAAGACTCAATTTCCTCCCAAGTGTAAGGTAGTTCTTGCGAAATGTGATCCCTTGGCTGAAAAACTTTTGAAGTGGCCATATGGGTGATAAGTTGGTCCCCGAGAACGTATGATAAACAGGAGGGAATTGTTAGAAAAATTGTATATATATGTTATCATGCGTTCTCTAATGAGTACTTATTCATAATGTTACTGTTCAGTATGCTTGCTGCTTTGCCTTGCTTATTCTTATCTTGTACAACAGAACAGAAGAATTACGGCTGGGTCAGGGGCGAGATGACGGTTGTGTCAAACAAGATGCTGCTGACAGCTCAGCGTCCACCAGAACAGATCGTGAAAACAACACGTCAAACGATGCATCATGAACCTTCTGATCTTCCTTAAAGAACGTCACTTTCTCTTTTTATCTCTCGGAATATTGCTTAAACTGTTTTGCTGATATAGCCATATCTGCACGCAACACTTTGTGCGTTACTTTTTGTTTCTTTTCTTACGAGACGAAGCCACAATCTCTTCCCCCCCCCACCCCTTAAGGGCTAATCGTCTCACACTGTGGGTAGGGCATTCCAAATAAAAAGAGCGAGCAGTGTAAAACTGATTTTTAGTGTAGTCGGATTGGTGTAAATCTGAATGCACTCCTCGCGAGAAAAGACTCAATATTCTGCCTCACTGGTTTTGTCTGCTGATCCTTTTGCTGATTTTGAACCTAACACCGTGAAAATATTGTCTGACATTAATCTGGTCCTTGGTGCTAAAACGGTTGAGGACCGCTACTTTAAAAGACCTAAACCGCATACACATCAAAGAAGACTTTAATTTCCAGATGATTGTTCGACCTCTTCTTTCGACTAACGACCGTGCAGTTAGTAGTGAAATAAATAAAATCATCAAAATTAAAAATCAGCCCCAAAGGCTCATGTATTAACTTAATTTCCAAAGGCAAATATGAAGATCATTTTTGCTATAATTATAGTTAGTTGTAAACATAAAATGCAGTTTCAGTTGTCGCTTTTCCAAAAGCATTTTTGGTTTTATTTCATTAATGAAAGTGTTGGTTTTTTCATGTTTAGTTTCAGTTATTTTGGTAGTTTCCATTGATTAAAATAACTGATGAGCGCACACAGGCACTGGAAGCATGCCAGAGTGCTGCCAAAGGGCAGCTGTGGCTACTCACGTAGATAACCGCCAGCAGAGTGTGAATGCGTGAATAAATGACATTTATAATAATAATAATATCCATTGTGAGCGTTTCGAATGTCCAGTTAACCAGAAAAGCTCCATATCAGTCTGATGCATTGTCATAATTGTTATTATTGGGATTCCCTTGGAATAGCTGGACCAAGTGGCTGGAGAAAGAAAGTCTGGTAAAATTGTTGCCCCTGGATCTGACCCCGGATCAAAGGAAGGAAGGAAGGAAGGAAGGAAGGAAGGAAGGAAGGAAGGAAGGAAGGAAGGACAGATGTAAATCACATTATTTTCATCGTGAGGAGCTGAGAATGTAAAGATTATTCAAGGGTTCCATGAATTTCCAGTGTACACTGGCCATGTGAGATGTGTGTCACAGGAGTTTGAGGGTATGTGATATTCTTTTACAGTTGTGTGAAGCAGCGGTTTTTGGTAACCTTAAATGGGGAAAAAACAAGTCTTCAGAGAAAGGACCCATCTAAAACACAGAAAGCTACAGTCATTAAGGGCCTGTCTCTCCGCTGAAGTCGGATGCTAACGATGATAACATGGTCAGATGGAAATCATCACTGGGGTGTAGTCGATATTAACAGAGTCTGTCAAGACTGAAGTGTGATTCCTTGCTCGACAATATCAGACACCATACACGTCACACCTCATTCTTACTGTTTCTTCAGATTTGATTGAAGCGTTGGTATTCCAAATGATCTGAAATCACCGTTGTGGGACACTATGAAATTGCCAAATGTAATACGCACTAACTGACTCTTTTTTTTTTTTTAATCCTGCATGAGATGCCCCGTTCTGTAATGATCGGACAGTACAGCCAAGTGCAGAGTGACCAGACTTTATTGTGAATGGGGAAGGAAACGATGGAGGGCTGAAACAGTGGACAAACGAGGCTGTACTCATCGGGCGTGGGTGGCTGGATGGCGAGCCAAGGGAAGGAGCACTCGACTGAGCTTCTCGTAAGCGTGGACGGCTTCTGAATTGGACGACTGCTGCTGCAAAAGTAGGACAGGACTGACAGATCAAGACACGAATCACAGGGAAACGGGGAGTCAAGCTTTCTAGGATCGATGCTTACAAGGACATGACGAGACAAGCTGACAATGGGCTAATATAGCGCTCCTGATGAGCCAGTGCCAGGTGACAGTGGTTACGGTGATTGTAGGGCATGGCCAAGCGGCCGGTGGCGCCTACTCATGACAGACCACCCCCCCCCCACAAGGGATGGCCCCCGACGTCCCCAGGTTGCACCAACCGCCCACCCCTCCCGAACCCACCGGAACAGGCGGGCGGGAGGGATCAATACTCTGTCAATGCGTCCAACTACTCGGCGGACGACGCAGTGACAGGTGCGGGAGGCGAAGACGTCGAGCCCAGTGAATGGTGCTGCACGGGACCCTCCCTCTCAGCCGAGGACCGGGCTGGTCCGGATGCCGGCGGTGAAACTCTGTGATGAGTGAAGGGTTGAGGATCCAGCGGCTCAGCACCCAGGAGCGGTGCGCGTCGTCGCAACCCTCCCAGTCCACAAGATACCAGAACCCACGGCCGCGTCATCGCAGCCGGAGCAGGGAACGGACGGTGTAGACCGGTTCTCCCTCGACGAGCCGGGGTGGCGGCGCGGCAGACGTCGAGACCAGGGGACTCTCAAAGACGGGCTTCACACGAGGGACGTGGAACGTGGGACGGACTCTCATGGAACCAGGGAGGCGCAGGTGGACGTGCTGATCACCTTGCGTATTGGGAACGGACCAACGAAGCGGGGAGCCAGCTTGCGGGATCCTGACCATAACGGTAAGTCCCGCATCGAGAGCCACACTCACTGTCCTACGCTCTACACTGGGCCGGCATCCGGTGCGTTTTTCGCCTGGCAAGTGTAGCCTGCAACTGAATGGATGACAGAGACCCAGGCAGGCTCTTGCCCAGGCCCGGTGACAGCGGCAAACACAGCCCAGGGCGGACGGGCACACAGCACTACGCTCCTGGTGGGCGAACAGGGGCGGTTGATATCCAAACACGCAGTAGAAGGGCGAAAGTCCCGTGACCGAACTGGGAAGGGCATTATGAGCATATTCCACCCAGGGAAGCTGTTTGGCCCGCCCGCGCTGATCCCCAGCGGCCATGCATCGGAGGGACTTACCCAGCTCCTGGTTCAGGCGTTCCGCTTGCCCGTTGGATTGCAGGTGAAACCCCGTGGAGAGGCTGGCTGTGGCGCCGAGGAGACGACAGAATTCCACCCAGAAGGCAGAGGCGAATTGTGGGCCTCGGTGCGACACGATGTCCTGTGGGAGACCATGGTGACGAAAAATCTACCGCAGCATAATGGACGCCATTTTCTTTGCTGACGGGGGCTTAGGCAGGGGAATAAAATGGCTATTTTGCTATGGCATCTTGCTAAAGCGGTCTACAACCGGAAGAACTGCCGTGTTCCCCTCCGAGGGCGGAAGACCCGTGACAAAGTCAATCGACAAGTGGGACCGGGGACGCCGGGGAACGGGCAAAGGTTGGAGTAATCCGGCCGGAGGACAATGAGACGCCTTGCAGCGGTTACAGATGGGGCAGGCCCAAACATTATCGCGGATGTCCTCTCTCCAGCTCGACCTCAAATTGTCTCTTGGGCTCAGGCACTCGTAAAACGCCTCTTCAGCTCAACGAATGCATGCTCCGCTGGTTCTGTCCATTTGTACGGAGAGGCGGGGCTGGTGAGAGCAGTGAGAGGGGCAACCACTGTGCTATATCCGCGAATGAAGCGACGATTCCTTCAGGAAACACTTGAATCTTGATTGAGCCTTTGTTGACCTTTTGTTGATCTCACATAGAGTTGCTATTGGACTTTTATTTGACAATATTATTATATTGACTTATTTGACTCTTATTTTGAAGTACTATAGACTTTTATTTTGAAGTGCATTAGAGCTAAGATGGCTGCCGGTCACCTTTAACCTTACGAGTAACACCTGTAGAATATGGGCAGTAGAATTGTTTGAAGGAGGCGATCGCTGATGGTATAGGGCAGGGTTCGGCAACCCAAAATGTTCGAAGAGCCATATTGGCCCAAAAAAACCCAAAAAAACATACCTCTCTGGAGCCGCAAAAATCTAAAAGCCTTTTATAATGCAACATAGACTGTCAATACATAAGATGTATGTATACTATTAAAATAATTTAAAGAAAAATAGTGGTATCAATTTGATCATTTCTTCTTGCGACCCATTAGAGTTCACGTACCTGCATAGCAGAGCTGTCTGTTCGATACTGGTCACGTCACACTACTCATCCATCACAGGCCATTGAGAAAGCTGGAGCTGAATTGATGTCCTTGATTTGCTGATCGGTGATATTGTTTGTGCGGAGAGGCATGTGTTTAATTTTCTGAATGATCTCGGTTTTGTTTTTGAAGTTCGAAAATAGGCACTCTGATATTTTAATGAATTAATCCTTCACGAACTCGCCATCGGTGAATGGTTTTTCCGTGCTTTATTATCTACCGAGCTGCAACAAAACGTGTATTGCTAGTAGAGTTTGGAGATGCAATCCACTTCTTGAAACAGTTTTTTTGGTCCTCAAATTTCTCCACCAGCACAGCAATTGCACCTTTCCTTTCAGTTGCAACTGGGGGATCGGCAGCATATTTAGCATGCTTTAGCTGAAAATGTCGCTCCAAATTCCTCTTTTTGTTATTTGACAATTTCTCATTGATAATCAAGCATGCAGGCAATGCTTCAGCATTGGCAATGAAAGCAAAAAGTTCAAAATTACATTCTTTCTTAAAGCCTCTGTTCTCATCAGTAATCTTTCTCTTTTTGCCTTTTGAATCCATGGCCCATCACTCACACACCTGTTTGTTTACAACTCACCTGTGCTGTGTCGCAGGCTATGATGCAATTTTGCTATTTGGCGTCATTCTTAAATTCGGTATTTTTAATATATTTACAACTACATACATACATTTTTAAAGCATAACAATTCTTGTGTCATGATAACCATCTAAAAAACATATTTAAAACAACAACAAAAACAAAAAACGTATTTTTCCATTTTCACGCATTTTTGCAAAAACTCCAGGGAGCCGCTAGGGGCGTGCTAAAGAGCCGCATACCAGCTCTGCCAAACCCCTGAAGCCGACTAACCCAGTTTAAGAACCACTGGTATTACTCCTCACTTGAGGGAACGAGGCAATAGGACAGGGGAATGCCCTTCAACGCTTATTCATTACTTGACTATTTATTTATTAATCAACAATTGATTCATACTCAATGCTCTATTGATTTATTGCTCAACTCTTTGTTTATTACTCATGCGCATTATTCTCTTTTGTTCCGTTTTTCTGTTTTCTATTGGAACCAGAATTTTCTGAGAGTAATCCCAAGGTATAAATAAAGTTCTATTATGGTGCCGCAAAGCCTGATGATGCCTCGTCACATTTGTTCTGATTAAAAGCCTGATAAAAATAAAAATGCTTCATGCACACACGCCATTCAAAATATTCAGATTGGATCAAGACCAATCCGATTAAAAAAATGTCCATATGAGCGAGGCGGTTTATGTTGATAGGTAATCCAATCAGCACGTATGAAAACACTTATATTTTTCCTATTCATATTTTCTTATTTATTTTTGTGTGCATGAAAACTGAATTCGGTCAAAATCTTAATCCGAACTCTGATCGGATTGAAGAAATTTGACTATGTAATCATAGCCAATTAAAACTACTGTAATTTGACCTAGAGTATCCATATTTTAGACATTTGATGATAGTTCAGGCCTAAACACATGTACGAACATATTTGAGAAAGAAAAAGATTGTTACAATACATGCTACATGACTACATTATTATTAATTTGTTTCTAAATCAAAAATGGTACTTCCCAAAAAAAACTTTTTTTTGTTAATGAAACGGTGTAGATGTGAAAGTTACCTGAAGTTTTTGGTGTAGATGTGAAAGTTACCTGAAGTTTTTGCAGCAAAACCACGTCGCCAATCTTGTCTTTCTCATGTTTGGCCTGTTTGGCCTTCCAGAACTGCTTCTGTGCTGAGTAGCGACTCATCGGACATACCTTGAACAGGCAGTCTGAACAGACGAAATAATGTTAGCACGTGGTAGCATGCCGAAACCAAGATAGTGTGAATAAAGAAAGGTTATTTTGGGTTTACCAATTGTTCTGAAGACCTTAGACCGGCACTCTATGTGTCAATATGTCTCTTACCCCATGATGTTCACTTATTGAGACAACAGTCAAACAACAGCAAAGAGGGGCTTCAACTAGAGCTGCTCAATTAATCAAATTTAATCATAATCACGATTTTGGCTCCAGACAATCTCGAAATTCATATAATCGAAGACAAACGATTATTTGGTGTTTCCGTTCTGGGACGTGCATGTGCAACTCGACCGCGATGCCCACGCGTGTGTGGAGAGTGGAGATCCAGGCCATATTTAACAGGCATTGTTGTACCGTATTTTTCGGACTAAAAGTCGCTGCGGAATATAGGTCGCATTAGCCATAAAATGCACAATAACGTGAAAAAAAAAACATATATAAGTCACTCCGGAGTATAAGTCGCATTTTGGGGGCAATTTATTCGACAAAATCCAACACCAAGAACAGACATGGAAGAGAGCAACAACAGGCTCAACGATAGGTATGCTAACGTGACATAAACAGAAACGAAGAGCTGAGAACGGGCCTGACGTAACATTCAGAGTTATTCAAAAAACTATTACATGTCACTCCAATTCATTAAATCCATCGATCGTCATTTGTCAACAATGGGTGCGCGCCGCTGACGGCGCTTGCACTTCAAAATATTCCACAGGCCCATATAACGATATATAAATTATACATCAAATTACTATTATGTAAGCAATAATATTATCAAACCGTCTGTGTCACTCCAAATCATTAAATCCATCGATCAAATTCCTCGTCCTTTGTCAACAACGCCACGCGTGCGCCCTGATGTCAGCCTCGTCGTTATTCCACAGATCTAGTATATAACTACTATATTGTAGCATTGTAGCGGAGTTATTCAAATAACTATTACATAAATAACACGTTTATAAAACCATCTGTGTCACTCCAATTCTTAAAATCCATCGATAGTCCTTTATGTCAACAATGCCGACCGGGTGCGCGCTGCTGACGGCGCTTGCACTTCAAAATATTCCACAGACCTATATAACCATATACAAATTATACATCAAATAACTATTATGTAAGCAATAATATTATCAAACCATCTGTGTCACTCCAAATCATTAAATCCATTGATCAAATCCCTCGTCCTTTGTCAACAACGCTGCACGTGCGCCCTGACGTCAGCCTCGTCATTCCACAGATCTAGTATATAACTATATTGTAGCGTTAACAAAGTACAAGGAAAGACGTGGGTTTGGTAAACAGCTCTTTACTTAACAAAACAAGAGTTCAACGAGCCAACAACTACTGAACTGTAACGATAAAAACATATACAAGTTGCTACACGAAATAAAATATCAAATAACTATAACATAAATAGTTTACCGCCACACGGCCCCAAGCACCGGCGTGGACTTCCAGGCGTGTGGCGGCGTGGACTTCCATCCCCGGAGGTGGCACTTCCAGCCACGGAGGTAGAAGAGAGCTCAATAGAATAGGACCGGGCGTGCGTAAAAGCCATGTCCGAGCCCCATCCACCGTCCACGGACAGCCACCCGGCCAAGCACCGGCCCCCGACTTCCATCGACGGAGGTGAAAGAGGGCTCCGTAGAGTAGGACCGGGCGTGCGTAAAAGCCATGTCCGAGCCCCATCCACCGTCCCCCGAAGGTGCTAACCAGTGCGCCACCGAGCCGCCCTCAAAAAACATAATTATGTAAATAACCGTGATTTCAATATTGAACAGAATAATCGCGATTATGATTTTTACCCATAATCGAGCAGCCCTAGCTTCAATAGAATTTTGGATGTGCCCAAATAGAGTGGGTTGGCTCTCATCACTACAGTAACATTACTGGAAATGTGTTGTAACAATTTCATTACACATACAGACTGATCGAACTGAATCCTTAGTTGTTGAGATACTTTATGTAAATTGCTAGTTTTGCTATACATTCCTCCCAACACTGCCAGCAAAACACAAATAGCCCGAATAAAAGTGTTGATTTACCTACTTGACATGAGTGAACTGATCTGAGGCAGTTTCTTGATTAAAGTGACAATTACAAAAATAACTATTACTGTCGGGCTGACCTGTCTCTCCATTAGTTTCGCTGTCCAATCGCTTGGTTCGTGTACTTTGTTTGTTTGTTTGTTTGTTTGTTTGTTTGTTTGTTTGTTTGTTTGTTTGTTTGTTTTTGTTCCAAATATTCTAATATTACAAGTAATAGCAAGCTTCCTTTTTGTTTTCAGACAAAGTCCTTGCACAAAACCATTTGAAAATGAAATTGAGGAAGCAAAATAAAACAGAAAAAATAACCTACTCGGAAAGGCGTGAGAGGAAGCATAGCTTATTAGCACTCACCCCTTTGTCAAAAAGTAACGTATACATTATACATTCATATACATGCATATATGAACATATACACTTACATGTAATACATACTTATCTACTCACACGCATAAATGTACACATATCGATAAGCATATACATATCCATCCATCCATCCACCTATCCATCCATCCATCCATCCATCCATCCATCCATCCATCCATCCATACATCCATACATCCATACATCCATCATTCCATACATACACACATGCTGGCCTCTGCCTCTCATCACCATGCCATATTAATTAATGACAATCATAAGAACTTATTCATGATCATTAGCCCGCTAATCCATCCATCCATCCATCCATCCATCCATCCATCCATCCATCCATCCATCCATCCATCCATCCATCCATCCATCTTCTGCCGCTTATCTTTCGGTCATGACCCATAGCACGTGACCATAGGTGAGGGTAGGAGCGTAGATCAACCAGCAGATCAAGAACTTCGCCTTTCGGCTCAGCTGCGTCTTCACCATAACGGATTGGTACAGAGTCGCATTACAGCAGACCCTCCACCGATCCGCCTTTTGATCTCACACTCCATCCTGCCCTCTCTAATGTTCATGAACTAGACCCCAAGACACTTAAACTCCTCCACTTGGGGCAGACTCTCATCCCCGACCTCGAGAGGGCATTCCACCCTTTTTCGACTGACGACCATGGTCTCAAATTTGGAGGTGCTGATTTTCATCCCGACCGCTTCACACTCGGCTGCGAACCCCTCCACTTGCGTTGAAGAAGCCAACAGCACCACATCATCTGCAAAAACAGTGATCCGATGCTGAAGTCACCAAATTGGACACCCTAAACGCCTCGGCTGTGCCTGGAAATTCTGTCCATCAACGTTATGAACAGAATCAGTGACAAAAGGTAGCCTTAGTCTGACCCTCACGGGAACAAATCTGACTTACTGCAGGAAATGAAGACCAAACTCTGACATTGATGATTCGTGAACCGCCCTTATCAGTGGGTTCGTCACCATGTCTCTTTGTTTCAGTTAATCTTGGTCTGTTTCTGTTAATTTGCCCGTTCCTATTCGTTTTTTCCCCTCATCTTCCCTTCCAACTCCCTTTTCCCTCAATAAACCCTGGTCCAAATTGGTCACCCTGGTTCCATTCCGTCCGTGACAGAACAATCCGACCACTTCAGCCACCAGGGCCTCGACCAACCTCCGTCACCAGCTTTCGTATCCGCGACGCCGGACCCACGTGCACCATCGGACCTCGCGCCAGCAGCGCTGGACCCGCTAACATTCCTGACCCCGCTCCCACTGCTGCAACACGCATCTGACTCCTGCTGCTGCGTGCGGCTCTGGCTCCCCGTATGCCGCCGTGTGTGCGGCTCTGACTCTTGCCGCTGCACACGGCGTTCACTTCCGAGTTTCCGTTGAGCACGGTTCCATTTCTGAGTTTCCGCCGAGCGCGGTTCTGTTCCAGGGTTTCCGTCGAGCACGGTTCTGTTCCCGAGATTGGGACTGATACGAGAAGGAAAAGGGGAAAAGAGAGGCGAGAACGCAGCAGAGCGGGTGCACGAGCTGACTGCGGAGCTGGTCAGTCAGTATCTCGTTACACAGCGGATCAGGCCAACGGGAATCAGGGGGAAGGCGTGCGTCTGTCGACCCAGACAACCAGCCAGGCGTACCGCTACACAGCGGATAAGGCAAACGGGAACCAGGTGGCAGGCGTGCATGTGTCAAAGCAGACAAAACGGCGTGGACTGACCAGTGACGAACAGCGTCAATCTTAATCACTGCCTCGTACAATCTTAATCACTGCCTCAGCAGCCTTCTCCAGCTCCTATACAGTCACATGTTCACTGCGTAGGGTTTATTTGGACCCCCGTTTTTTGATTCTTGCTACTACTTTTACAAGTCTTGTCCTCAAAGAGATCTGACTTAGACGGATGAGGATGTCATCTCAGTTTTTAGTTTCAGTTGCAAGTACTTGAATTGTCTTGACTTCAAGATCCCATACGAGTAATTCCGTTGAAGTATTGGATTTTATTTGTCATTCACGCTCCCAAAGAAACTTCAGACCTCGTAGCCAGTTGGTTTAGTGAATGTCTGAAGCACGAAGACCTCGGGATGCATGATCGGCTGCGTTTTCTGAAGTGTCCACATCATGCAACTGTGGAACCTGCGAGCATCATTGTTGATGTATCCAAGTACAACTTGTGAGTCAGTCCAGGAAAAAGTATTGCTTTATTTTCACGTCAAGTTCACGTTTTAACATCACACTGAACTTTGCAGAGATCACCGCTGCAGCAAGTTCCAGTTTCGGCATACTTGTTACAACTAACCCTTGCTTATGCCGTGACGAGACTGCAATGGACTTCATCCTTGTTGGTTTGGTACCTGAGGTAAGAACAAGCACCCTGTGCAGCTAGTGTCTGAAAAATGATGCAACTCTGCTCTGACAATGTTGTGAAAGTCATGTGGATGGTAACATCTTGGGATTGAAACCTCTTTCAACTTGAGAAGACAATTCATCCATTCCTCCCACCGTGGTTTTATGTCCTCTGGGAGTTGATTGTCCCAGCCGATGCCTCTGTGACAAAGTTCTTGAAGGATACTCTTTCCACTTCGGCAGAATGGAGCGTTGAATCCAAGTAGAATGTAAAGAGAAGCAATGACTGTCAAACAACCACGACGGTTGATCTTTCAAGCTGATGTTAAAGCTGAATGTGTCATCTTTTATAGACCATTGAATGCCAAGAGCCCGTTCTTGTGGCGTTAGATCAAACCCTAAAGGCTCAACGTTTGCTGCTCTAAGCAAGAGAGTGCTTCTTCCTCATTTGAGTTGAACTCATGAAGGCGATCAGTTTCTGGGCTTCGTCAACAAAAGGTACACCGATAAACCCATCAATCACATAAAATGCTTTCTCCATGAACGATTTGTACTGATCATAATATTGTTCGTTGGTCTTTAATTTTCTCTTAAGACACTGTAGGTCAGGGGTCTCAAACTCGCATCCTGCGGGGCAACTGCGGCCCCGGGGCGATAATTTGCAGCCCCCTTCTTAATATGAAAGATTGTTAGTGCGTCCATCAAGATTGATATAAATGACACTTGTGGTGTGCGGAGCTGAATGAACCAATCACGGTGAGGTATATGGCTCTAAAGGGCGGGACATCGGCCGGGCTGTCCAGTGCCTCGCTCACTTATTCATTCATTCCTCCAGTCAGCTGGGCGGAGGTGAAGCCGTAAAGCCCCTGACTCCGCTTGGCGCCCACAGTCCTCCAACTAGGCGTGTCGCGAGTGAAACTGAAACTTAACAGTAAATGCGTTTACATGACAATTGAGAAATTCGGGTAACTGCCATTATCCGATACGATCGGAGAAGGAGAACTCCGATAGCTATCCAGATCTCTCTGCCATGTATACGCCTTTCTCCGATAACGATCGGAGCGCGAAAGTGCGCATGTGCCACAGCCCCGCTCAACTGAAAAAAGTTAAACCCGAGACTGACTCCAAGTGGAATCACATATTACAGAGTCCCAACGATGTCTCTTTCAAAGCCTGCAGTGAAGGAAAAGGTCGGTGATGACCACAGACAATTTCAGGAAAAGTGGGGAGTGCAATATTTCTTTGTTGAGCACAGGGGCACCCTGAGTGCCATTTATGCACTGACAAAGTTGTGTTGCACAAGGAATACAATTTGAAACGTCATTATACAACTAGATATGCTGAGGAGTATGAAAATTATTTTCATACTCCTCAGCATATCTAGTTGTATAATGACGTTTCAAAAATTACAATATTATGATCAGTACAAATCGTTCATGGAGAAAGCATTTTATGTGATTGATGGGTTTATCGGTGTACCTTTTGTTGACGAAGCCCAGAAACTGATCGCTGAAGCTCAAGAGTTGTGCAAAAGAGGAGGCTTGCGCCTTCATGAGTTCAACTCAAATGAGGAAGAAGCACTCTCTTGCTTAGAGCAGCAAACGTTGAGCCTTTAGGGTTTGATCTAACGCCACAAGAACGGGCTCTTGGCATTCAATGGTCTATAAAAGATGACACATTCAGCTTTAACATCAGCTTGAAAGATCAACCGTCGTGGTTGTTTGACAGTCATTGCTTCTCTTTACATTCTACTTGGATTCAACGCTCCATTCTGCCGAAGTGGAAAGAGTATCCTTCAAGAACTTTGTCACAGAGGCATCGGCTGGGACAATCAACTCCCAGAGGACATAAAACCACGGTGGGAGGAATGGATGAATTGTCTTCTCAAGTTGAAAGAGGTTTCAATCCCAAGATGTTACCATCCACATGACTTTCACAACATTGTCAGAGCAGAGTTGCATCATTTTTCAGACACTAGCTGCACAGGGTGCTTGTTCTTACCTCAGGTACCAAACCAACAAGGATGAAGTCCATTGCAGTCTCGTCACGGCATAAGCAAGGGTTAGTTGTAACAAGTATGCCGAAACTGGAACTTGCTGCAGCGGTGATCTCTGCAAAGTTCAGTGTGATGTTAAAACGTGAACTTGACGTGAAAATAAAGCAATACTTTTTCCTGGACTGACTCACAAGTTGTACTTGGATACATCAACAATGATGCTCGCAGGTTCCACAGTTGCATGATGTGGACACTTCAGAAAACGCAGCCGATCATGCATCCCGAGGTCTTCGTGCTTCAGACATTCACTAAACCAACTGGCTACGAGGTCTGAAGTTTCTTTGGGAGCGTGAATGACAAATAAAATCCAATACTTCAACGGAATTACTCGTATGGGATCTTGAAGTCAAGACAATTCAAGTACTTGCAACTGAAACTAAAAACTGAGATGACATCCTCATCCGTCTAAGTCAGATCTCTTTGAGGACAAGACTTGTAAAAGTAGTAGCAAGAATCAAAAAACGGGGGTCCAAATAAACCCTACGCAGTGAACATGTGACTGTATAGGAGCTGGAGAAGGCTGCTGAGGCAGTGATTAAGATTGTACCGTAACAAGCATTCTCCCGTGAGATAAAGTTACTTTAAAGCAATAAGGACCTTCCAAACTCAAGCTCTCTCTTCAATTTTGATCCAGTCTGATCTAAAATAATTCTCCATGTTGGTGGGAAATTAAAGGATGCAACAAATTGGTTGCAAAGCTGATGCACATATATGTGTCATGCAGGAAACTTCGACGGCCAACAGAGAGCCAAAGAATGGCTGATCTCCCGATAGAGCATCTCGAAGCCTCAACACCTTTGGCCCATTTATTGTACAGAAATCTAGCAAAGAATACATAAGATACGGGCTCATTTTCACATCTCTGTATTCTAGAGCACTCCATATCAAATTGCTATAAGATTTGTCGACACTCTTTCATCAACGCATCGAGATGCCTCCAAGGAGCTGTCCAGCAACTACATCGTGACCAAGGCACTAACTTTGTTGGTGCCAGAAATGAGTTTAAGGAAGCACTAAAACAATGCAACATTAAGCAACTGGAAATCTTCCTGACAGAAAGACAGTGTGATTTTGTCTTCAACGCCCCTTCTGCCAGCCACGCAGGTGGTGTCTGGGACAAATTAGAACTGTTAGAAATGTGTTGAAAGCCACCTTTGCAAAGTGCCCAGGTCAATTAGATGACGCTTCTCTCAGAACTGTGTTATACAAGGCCATGGCTATTGTTAATAGCCGCCCGCTAACAGTAGATGGAATCAATGATCCAAAGGCGCCAGAACCAATAACACCAAACCACCTCATCATGATGAAGTCAAAAGTTGCTTTTCCTCTTCCTGGAGTGTTTGTGAAGGAGGATTTGTATGCTACAAAGCGATGACGTTGAGTGAGTTCAGTATCTCATTGAAAAGCTCCGGGTCGCTGGAGAAAAAAAAAAAAAAATCTGCTCAACCTTTCCATGAGACAGAAATGGCACTTACCTCAGCCCACTCTCAAACTCAACGATATTGTAATTGTCAAGGATGACAACCTACCAAGGAATCAGTGGCAACTAAGTCGAGTCTCAGAAACTGTTCAAGACAATGATGGTTTAGTCCCTTGAGGAGCAAAGTAGGAGATCGCAAGCCTAAAAAAAAAGGATCCCTCTTCCAAACCTTTGGTCATCGAAAGACCTATCCAAAAATTAGTGCTACTGCTTGAGAACTGATTGGAACAGACTAATATTCATTTTGTACACAGTCCTTTATTGCATCAAGCATTTGCCGATTTTAGTAGGTTCATTTATTAAGAATCAAGAAATCCCATGCAATTTATTGGTCATTCGTTGTAGCAGGATTTGGTGGGAGTGTAAATCGCAGCAATTTTGTTTAAACGAAAATAATATGGCTTTTTAATTTTACCTTTGCACCTTTATTGTGAAGAGCCGAGCTCGTTTTTTGACTACTTCCTGTTTAGCGACACTACAAAAGCTTCCTGCTCAGGTCTTGGTTTGAGACACGTTTTCCTTGCTTCAGACAAGACATTTAAACGATGTTTTTGCTTGTCATGTTTGTGTTGAAAGTCAGGAGACATTGTTAATTGTGCCTTTTTTGTGTGTTTTTTGTGCCATTCGCCTGGTTTATGTAAAGGTATACAGTCAAACCTCGGTTTTGGAATGTCCCGGTTCTCGAACAAATCGGAATTCGAATGAAAAATTCGAGATTTTTTTGCTTCAGTTGTCGAACAAAAATTCGGAGGTCGAACCTCGCGAGATGAGCCGAAAGGACCCGAGAAAACCCGACTGTGCGGCCCGGATGCCGACTGACTCCGTTCATTATTGTATTTTCGTTACTTTGAGGGTTGTATTAACCCTTAATCATGCCTCCAAGGGCCATCAAGTTCCAGCTGAAGTGGAAGCAGTAAAGCCATCCTAAAACACAAAGACGCTCTTAAAGCAATGCGAGAATGAGCGCCCGGCGCGCTGCGGTTGCGCGATCGGACCAAATTAAGCTCCCTGCGCACTGAGATCCACTTAAATTTTGGAAAGTACATCAGGACTTGACTTTAAAAATATTTTCTAAATTTCAACGACGGCTCTGTCACAATAATGCGACCATCGCGGTGTAGTTGCGCGGTCGGCGGCGCGCTACGGTTGCGCGTTCGGAGGTGCGCTGCAGTTGTGCGATCGGACAAGAATGCGCAAATGAAAAAAATGCTTAAAAAAGGCGGGTTTTTTTGTCTTGGAACGGATTAAATTTTTTTCCATTGTTTGTAATGGGAAAAATAGATTCGGAATTCGACCGATTCACTTCTTGAACCGCCTTCTGGAACGGATTGTGGTCAAAAACCAAGGTTTGACTGTATTCGGAAGCCGGGCTGCAGAAACAACTCAAACTTAGCGCCTTTGGAAGCAGAAGGAGGTAAGAGGAAATTAAGCGTGTATTATTTATTTGTGTCTAACAAATGTCATTACTTAATTTTTTTAATAAGAGCTGCTTTTGTGATGTTTAAATTTAATAGTTTTCACAGTGCCATGTATTTGGTGGCGTAAAGAGGAAAGAATTAAAGTGCACCAGTCAAAACCTCTGCATCTCATTTGGTCACTCCAAGTTGGCCGCTTTTTTTCAATACTGTTATTTATTTTTTACACCAAAGTTCATGCCTATTAATTCCATTAGAGCAGTTAAACATCACACTAAGTGCACCTGTTGTTGTGTCACTTAAGTCTTAAAGCAAACAACTTTAATGTACACAGCTGGGCATACACTTACCTAGTATAGAAAACCGCTTTTTGTTTGGTAGCCTGTTATTTAAACTTGATTCACGTACGTGCAGATTTGCAAGTCACTAATACTGAATAGTCCTTCCTTTGTCACAATACCTAAGACCTGCTCATGGTCATCATGGTAACACAAGCAGGACTCTGCATTTACATGAGACAGAACCACCACCAAGTGTGAGTTAAGTGGGTTGTGAGTCTTTATCCTTTGTGGATTTTAAGAACAAATATCAGAGCTCTTTTACTAAGACCTGGAAAATCTTAAAATGTATACAATAAAAGTTATTGTGTTTCCTTCAATTAGCTGTTTTGGTTGGAAATTGTCCATGTCCTCAAGCACCCTACATGATTTCCAGCAAATATGGATATCCTTGGCAGCAAGCTTACATGCTCGGCCGCACATTTGCCTGCTGATGGTTCATCTTCATCGTAACTTGAGCCATGTTACCCACTTCAACATGGCGCTCCGGACACGGTGTGATTATTGACTCATAATTTTTCCTTCGATGCATCCACACACAACACACATTTGCATAGACATAGCACACGCTATCTACTCAAATACAGCTGGGAATCACTCTGATCTACTTAATAATTAGGTCGTTGAGTTAATGACTGACATCAAGTTAAAAAAAGGCTGCCAGTCTGAATGGGCAGGTTACATATATGCGACTGTATGCATTTGAATAGTGACAGACGGCACCATTCTGCATGGCACGAGCTGGAATAACAGTCAAGGTGGTCAACAGAGAGGAAAATAGTGAACGTAACGCGAGATTTTAGATTTAATTAACATTTCGACATTAACATAACGATTAAATTATTTATAAGTCCTCCTTGTCATTCTAAAATACAAATAAAAGTGAATGTCGTTGAAACCATTGACATTTCTACCTCACCACTCTTGGCTACGACTCAGCATCCAAACACTTCTCTGAGCCAACGTAGCAGCCATTGCTCCACAAAAGGCAGTAGCTAAAAACTAGCTCACTTTCTTCTCAAGATTGTTTTAGAAGTAGTTTTTGCTGACTTTGATGATAACAAAAAAAAAAAAACAACCAATGTTACACAAGCGCGAATTGAAACACACACTCACACACACTAACTAACACAACTACAAACAAACATCTGACCTCTGAACTTCTTGGGCGGGTTCTCCAGGTCTCCGGCGGCTGGTTCCACCACACAACGATCGTCCACCAAGCTGCACACACGCACGCACGCGCGCGCGCACACACACGCACGCACACACACACACACACAATTAGTATTCCATCCACCATCCATGCATTATGTCCAGCAAAAGACACTAAGTGAATACCAAACTATTAATTACACTGTTTTTTTTTTCTGTATTGTACAACAGGAACACATTGGTGATATAAACCTATACCTCATATGAGGGCAAATAATTTGCGTACATAAATATTTATTCATTGTTGGCATTTTGGTTGGAATATGCGTTGGATCAACTAAATTCCAATATTTATATTTTGGAAAGCATCTTCCTATTGATACAAACATCAATCAAAGACTGTGATCTCACATCATAAATTAAAACATTTAACATTATATACCACACTACATAATGAGCCGTATATCCCACACTATAATTCAAGAACCTCATTACAAGTTTACTCTACCAGCTACGGTTGAAAATTTTGCATTTCCTTTTAAAATTTCAGAAACTATATTAGAGCACTTAACGATGAATTCCAAAATAAATACATAAATGCACATTTTCACTGATCATTTTTTAATTGCAGCAAAGCACTTTACACATCAAATAATAATACAACTACAAGGACGGTGAAAACATTAAATTGAAACACAAATTAATAGCACAAACACAAAGTAGGAGCAATAGACCAATGTAATAAGAGGCATAACAACAACAATATGATGAAGTGTAGCAGGAAGAAGCCTTTGTACAAGTGGGGCACCCTCAAAAGCCATCCTGGTTAGTCAATGAGGAAAGTGCTGTAGCAGTGCCTGCAAGGAGGTGGTCCACCTCACTTCTCGCTCAGATCAGTTGGAGCAGGAGTCCAACAGCAACATTCAATTGGGTTGGTCATCGTCATTTTCCCCGGAGGAGAGGGCAGGGTGACCCAGGACATGCTGGAGAGACTATGTCTCCTGGCTGGCCTAAGAACAACTCCGGAAGACCTGGAAGTAATGGATGGGAAGAATGATGTTCGGGCTTCCCTACTGAAGCTGCTGCCCTCGCGAGCCAACTCTGGATAATCAGTAGATGATGGATGGGTCGGTGGAGTTTAAAAACAAAATACTATTAGATTACCTCCAAGATGAAGCATCTTCCACCCTCCTCAAACTCAACCTTTGAGGAAAAAAATGTCAAAGTCAAAGTCATGTCAAGCTTGAAGGAAAAAAGCTGTAATTTGCTATGTGAGTAACAGATTCAGCAACTACAGTACTTTCCGGACTATAACTAGCAGTTTTTTTACGTAATTTGGCCGGGGGTGAGACCTATACTCAGGAGCAACTTATATGTGAAATTATTAACACATTATTATATTACTTCACATATTATTTCCACACTAAATCGCATGAGAGCACTCTAGGCTTGTGGAATAATTGGAACTGCAATTGACGATGAATCTGACATAAGCCACGTAGAAGACGAAGTGAAATGCATCTTGTACTTCCGGGGGTAGCGGAGTTGTTTATAAGTGACACTGAAGACAAAGATTTCGTTGGATTTAATGATTTAGAGTGACGCGGATGGTTTGATAAACTTGTTAGCATGTTATTTATGCTATAGTTATTTGAATAACTCTTGATATGTTACGTCAGGCACGTTCTTAGTTCCTCGTTTATGTGTTAATGTAACGTTAGCATACCGTACCATTCAGCCTGTTGTTGCCTATTCATGTCTGTTCTTGGTTTTGGATTTTGTCAAATCAATTTCCCCCAAAAATGCGACTTATACTCCATTGCGACTTATATATATCATTTTTAGTGAATGTATTATTTCTTGTCTACTCAAAGAGCTAGAAAATGTTTAGAATTTGGGACATACAAGTGCAAACGTAAAGGCGCAAAGCCCAAATAAATTATTAAAACAACAGAAACAATCTCATTAAGAGTAATTCGAAGTTCAACACCAAATTCCTGAATGCTCTCACAGGATCATCGCTTATCGTTGCCGTTTGACCAGAAAGGGCGAATGGGACTGCTCGTCACGCGGCATGAGTTTTCATCAAATCGAGTGTCTGTTGTCGTGCTTTTGTCGCGTACGTGTCGTGTGAATGTTTGTGGCCAGGGTTGCCAAATCCCCTTTCTCCTGCCTTCTTTATAGTGTGATTAGCGGGGTTGCATTTTGAAGTCTAAGAAGAGAAAACCTGACATCCTTGAACGAAAATGAACTGCCGTTCAAAACCATACAATGGCTCCAAAATGGGCGTTCACAAAAAACCTTCTCGGAGCAAAAATGTGCTATTTTCATTCGTGTTCGCCAAAATATGAACGAGTTTATGAACTTTTGTTAATTTAATGCGTTCAGGTACAATACTGCCTGTTAAATATTGGCCTGGCCTGGATCTCAACTCTCGACACTCTCAGAACGTAAACACCAAATAATTGTTTTTCCTCGATTATATTAATTTTGAGATTGTCTGGAGCCAAATTCATAACCATGATTAAAATTCGATTCATTGAGCAAGTAAGTGAGCAAGCAAGCAAGACACCCAGAAGATACATACTTGTATGAAAAAGATACTCAAACTGACATGAGACCATAACAAATGATGCCGTTACATAGCTCACCCCGTATTCTCTTTCTCTCTGTTCTTTGGGATTCTGCATACTGACTACAGTAATCCTTGGAGCAATGCAGCTCCATTAGTTCAGTATGCAAACCTATGTCCATGCCTAGTTTTAGTTTAGAGACAAAGTAAAAGTTTAAACTAATGTAGGGACTACACTATGTGACATGCATGACAATTAACATTTATCAGTTACAGTAAACATACAGTAGTATAATTTTACTTCTGAATAAAAAAAGAGCTACAAAAGTAAAAAACTCACCCATTTCTTAACATCCTCCCGTAGGGTTTTCAAATGGTAAGACGTCAGCACTTTTTCCATTGTACGATGTGTTCAACTGGAGCTTGCCCTGCTAGTTGTAATACAACTGCCCGCCTCATGTTGCAGAAAAAAAACGTTCATTTAGCACCACCAACACAATTTCAATTATGTGTTGCAAAGACACTCGAAAATGAATCACTGAAACGTGAAGCCAAACAGTAACTTACCTTTAATTATGTAACTTAGATGCCCCCTGAATAGTGGCCTTTCAGTTTTCAGGCTGTTTGGAGGTATTAGTCCAGCTGAAGTAAGTTCCTTTTCAGAGATAATGTTTGATCTCTCCATAAAAATCCTCCATTTCTCCTAAGAATTAGAATAACACTGGAGAGAATGCATCTGTAATTTGAAAAACGCTTTTGAATGTTTTAGGACCTCAAACGGATCTGAAAACCTGAGTAGATGGCATACCTACACCGGTCCCAACATGGCGCTGTGCATTAAAACTAGAGAGACTTTGGGCTAACTGTTTCAGCAAATGCAGGACTAGTAAATAAATGGTGACCCGAGATATTCACATTATTACTCCCTTTCCCCAGCAAGATCTCAATGCGCAAGCTCCGAGGTACACTTTAAGTACAGTGGTCCTTCATTTATCGCGGGAGATGTGTTCCAGAACCATTCGCAATAAGCAAAAATCCACGAAGTAGAAACAGTACGTATATCTATTCTTTGGAAATTGTGCTATATGAACCTTATACGCTATATCAACCTTTCACATCCCCACACTATTATATGCATGTATTGTATCTGTGCTGTAAATAAAAGAACAAACACATAATATTGTCACGTGTCCAGACTCCTTCTGCACCGGTTGGTACCGTTTCCTCTCGCGTGGCCAGCTGCCGCCTCCTGCACTTGAACTCATTGCTCAGAGGCACGCCCCACGCTATCGGCGCTCATTGCCGTTGTCCTGAATCCTTCAGCATGGGGGTTCTTTGTGAGCAGATGTGTCGCATCTCCGCTCTTGCCCTGCTGATGCGCTCTCTGCGCTAGACCTTGGTGGCAGGCATCGCTAATGCGGAACTAACCCTTTGAACCCAAACATAATTCTATTCTGATTTGTCCTGTGATGAGTATTTTCATATCATTTGGTAATTTGGTTTCATTCCAAGTGGAATACTAGACTCTCTGTAAACTTGACTGGTGATTATCTTCTTGTTTAATCCATATCAGACATTTACAAACAGGTGCTTTCATTTTAAATTTCACACCGAAGCTATGCGATCGGTATCGGATTGGTATCAGTTGTTCACATTCATGGAGGATTGGTATCGGGATCGGTAGCACAAAATGCTGATCGAAACATCCCTCCTTAATAATTATGATCACAATCCAATTCAAGATACTATACTTTTTATGGAGTGGATAATTACATCCAGTCATTGACATTGGTTGAAGTAATGTTTACTATTTTTGCTTTAATTACCATTTATACAAAACCCTTGTCTGAAGATGCATTAATTTTTTCATTTCACTTAATCCTCCTAAAAACTTGATATCGGCCATCCCTAATTATCAACCGCGCTAGTTAGTTAGTTAGTTAGTTAGTTAGTTAGTTAGTTAGTTAGTTAGTTAGTTAGTTAGTTAGTTAGTTCCTCCCTTTCCTATTGGAACATTGGACGATGACTTCTCTCCATTTGCTCTGGTCACTGGCAATCCTTCCTGCTCCATGCCAGCTAACTCCCATCTCTCTCAGGTCTACCTTGGCTCAATCGCATTAAGACTGATGCTAATGGATACAAATTATAGAACAAAGCACACACACATGCACCAACACATACCAAGAGTCGAGAAACTTTCATAATATTGCTGATTTGACTTTTGAAATACACATTGTTTGCTTTTTAGAATCAGCCCTCATTTACTGACAGTAGTCAAACATATACGTGTCCGCACGTTCATGCGCTCACACACACGCAACACACACTGTAAAGCAGGAACAGGATGTGGTCATGAGTTTTAAGAGATTTGCACAGTGTGTGTGTGTGTGCGTGTGTTTGTGTGTGCGAGTGCGTGCATGTGCGTGCGTGCGTGAGTGCGTGTGTGCGTACGCATGTGTGCATTTGCATGTGCGTTTGACTACTGTCAGTGAATGAGGGCTGACTAAAAAGCAAACAATGTGTATTTGAGAAGTCAATTCCACAATATTCTAGAACTTTCTTGACTCAGATTGCCTCAGCACCCTGTCTCACAGGTTTGACTTGTTCACACCTTTGATCAACACACACGTACCTAAAAGGTTTTTAAACGTTAGCAAGCTTGTTTTTATCTCGTTCACTTGTCAGTTTGTTTTCTTCCATCAGATCAGCAGAGTTCATGCTAAGTCACAACATCTCAGGTAGTAGCATAACGTTTTGTTTAAAGAATGGTAGTGAAGCATTATATTACTGAAAATACTAGATAGTAATGCAACCTCGGTTCACAAATGTCCACCTTTACTAACAATTTGGGTTATAAACAAGATTTTCCTTGGTTCTCATGTTGTTCTCAGAGGAAAAAGAAGGGTGTCACAAAAAAAAAAAAACAAGGATGTGGTTTGACCACTATTTCCCTATTTCCCCGGAACACGTCACGCAGGTCGGCTTCCAACAAGGAGGCCAACTCTTCATCTGAGTGTGGATGTTTAGAGCATCTTCTTTTCAGAAAGAGGGTGGAGGTGGTACCCCATACATCGACTTCAGGAGAAATGAATATCAAATGAACCCTTACCAATTTTAATTGAATATATAACGACGTATGAACAATTCAGCTTTCATAAAGATCTCAGAACGCGTTGTGTTTGCATATGTTGAACAATTTAGCTTAAATAAAGTCTCTTGGACCACGTCGTGTTCGCCAATGTTCGTGGCTGATGAAAGGAATAAGACAACCGTGACAGGGCACTTCAGCTGCAAAGACAGTAGCCATAATAGTTTTTCAAACTTTCTGTGTCACTCCAAATCATTGAATCCTTCAAACTCTTTGTCCTCCGTGTCACTTACAAACAAAGCCACGAATGGTGCCGGTAGTACGTGGGGCCCTTCGTCATCTTCATCATCCCGTGATCGAATCTTTGTCCTTTATGTAAACGACCGCCGCGCCGCTACGCTGACCTCACTTGAAATTCAAATTACAGTAATCCCTTGCTACATCGTGGTTCATTTATCGCTGTTTCCCTTTTTTTTTTTTTTTTTTTTTTAATGTTGAAAATGTGTGAAAAAATTCACATATATGTCGCCCACCCCACCCAAACAATGACATAAACCGCGACTTGTAGTCCGAAAAATACGGTAGAGATGTCCATGCAAATTTTGGTGCCAATTGATAGCTGTTTTTGGACATTTTAAGCGACAATCCGTACAATTATTTCCAATTGGGGAAATTGTGATTGCTTCCTTCCATGACATTGTCAACCAAGGCGTTTCATTATTTCTCCAAAATGAATAGATAAGATAGAAAATTTTCCTGATTAAAAAATAGCTAGTTAGTGAAAGATGAACCATTAGCTATATCATAGGAATGATATATTTGGGGGAAAATAAGACACTCGCTGGTCGAGATTAGCAGTGCAAACTACAGGTGGTGGGCGTAATGCTAATTGGAGAGCTCGCCAGTAGTAGTGAACAAGTCAAGTGCTTTAATAAGTTTTCCGACTGAGTGAGTGGTCATTGAATGCACCCGAGGTCTCCTGCAGAACGAGAGTAAGAAATAAAGAATATAGAAGAAAATAAACCTAAAGATAGAAATTTCCAAACCCAAAGTCTCAGATTGTAAAATCTGGATTCACACAAATGTATCATGCCCTGAGAAGGAGAAATCTGTTCCTATTTGAGAGAGAGAGGAACTGGAACAATTTCTATGAGTACATTGACTTTAGTGGAGATAAGATCGAAACAATAGAAGTTCATTCAGATTTAATCGAATGAGTTCTATGGATGCTTTATGCGGCACTTATAGATAAGAGACATCTGACAGCGACTTCACGAGGGATTTGGACTGGCACAGGGTGGCACGCTTGGTATGAGAACTAAAGTGCTATTTCACTGATTCTGTTTAGTTGTTTGTGTATTTAGTTATTTATTTAGTTATTTAGTGATTTATTTTTCTGTTCGGAGACCTGTGGGAGTCATCATGGTTCTGTTAAGGATAGGCTCTATGGTCAGGTGTGGGTTTGTTTTTAGTGTTATTTGTTACTTATTTTAGCTGATTGTGGCCCAATAGATACATAATCTTATGTATTATTGTTGTTGTTTTTATTAATACTGGTAGTAGTATTATTATTATTGACTAATGTTGGAACATGAAAGCGATTATTCTATTTAATGACTGGAGGAACTGAAAATGTTACCTCCATAATTTCATATCTTGATTTTAATAATAAACATTTTAATATTTTGGTAAAAGGACAAATGAAAGTGAGTATGATTTTAACCTAGAAACAAACTTTTTCCACAACATGTACGATGAATGTATGTACGTATATACCAAATGACATTTAAATGTTGAGATTAAAATGGTAGATATGTTTTCAATTATACATATAAATAGTAGAAATTTAATTGTAAAGGGTCACTTGTTTTTTGATCACACTGAAGACTAAGTTTAGGGTTTTAGCTGTTTCAGAAACCTGTTTGAATGATGAAAAAGTACATGATTATGAATTGCAAGGTTATCATATGTCTTTTGTTTAGAGAAAAAGGAAAAGGGGAGGAGGCATGGTTTTATATGTTGAGGAGAGCCTACAATGAAAGCAAGGGAAGAACTACATGGTTTACAGATGAAACTCGAACACAATTACGTATGCAATTATTTCTATATCCATCCATCCATCCATTTTCTGAACCGCTTAGTCCCCACGGGGGTCGCGGGCGTGCTGGAGCCTATCCCAGCCGTCATCGGGCAGTAGGCGGGGGACACTGAACTGGTTGCCAGCCAATCGCAGGGCACACAGAGACAGACAACCAATCGCACTCACACTCACACCTAGGGACAATTTGGAGTCTTCAATCGGCCTACCAAGCATGTTTTTTGGAATGTGGGAGGAAACCGGAGTGCCCGGAGAAAACCCACGCGGGCCCGGGGAGAACATGCAAACTCCACACAGGGAGGGCCGGAGGTGGAATCGAACCCGCACCCTCCTAACTGTGAGGCGGACGTGCTACCCAGTGCGCCACCGAGCCGCCATTATTTCTATATATTTATTATTATTATTATTTTTCTAGATTTAACCGTCTCAATAAATACAACCCTAAACACTAATTTGATAATATGGCTAGTATCATGTGGGGTGGGGTGTATTTGAATGAACTAGGTGTTCTATTTTGAAGATGATGTTGTTTTTTTTTTTTTTGTTCTGGGCAAACTTGAGTGATTTAATCATCACTGCGAGTGTGAAATGAAATTGGTTAAAAGATTATGCGAATAGGATATCTTTGTAAAACAAAATTCATGCTAATTAGCAAGTGTAAAATCAATTCAGCGATGAAATTGAAAATAGGGAGATACAGAAATTGAAAGAGTTTTTGATTGTAACATATTAACAGTTATTCAAATAACTATAACATAAATAACAAGTTTGTCAAACCATCCGTGTCACTGCAAATCATTAAATCCATCGAAATCTTTGTCCTGACGTCAGACTCATTGTCAGTTGCAGTTCCAATTATTCCACAGGCCTATATAAACTATATATCAAATGACTATAACATAAATAGCAACTTTATCGAACCATCCGTGTCACTCTAAACCATTAAATCCATCAAAATCTTCTTCCTCCGTCTCAATCTGTGTCCTCTGTAAAAAACAACTCCGCTGACTCTGGAAGTCAGTGGATGGATTCAGACTTATCGTCAGTTGCAGTTCCAATTATTCCATAGACCTAGAGCGCCCTAATGCGGTTTAAAGTGAAAATAACATGTGAAGTGGTAAACTACTAGCAAGTAAGTAATGTGGTAATGATCACGTAATAATGTGTTAATAATTTCACATATAAGTCGCTCCTGATTATAAGTCGCAGCCCCGGCCAAAGTATGAAAAAAAAATGCGACTTGTAGTCTGGAAAATACGGTATATTTTATTTATTTGAACAATATTAACAGAAGTGTTTTTTGATTTTTGTTAAACCTCTGACTAGTTTAAGAACAGTTTCACATATGATGAAGTAGAATGATCATAATACAAATGTATATTTTAGTAGTCTTAGTTAATTGAGGTTAATTAGAGGTACTTTATTATTGAGGAATGGTCTAAAGATATGTTATAAAACAGCCGTTCCCAACCTTTTTAGTTCCACGGACCGGATTACTGTCAGACAATATTTTCACGGACCGGTGTTTGATGACGTAACAATTTTTGCGAACTGCTAAAACAATTCTAGAAAATCAAATGTCGAAAGCAGTAATAAATCAATTAATCACAGATTGCACACTGTTTATGGAAGTTTTCTTCGCAAAAATTGGCCGCGTATGAGCCTCGTTTACAGTGTGTTTAGCGGTGTTTTTTTTTTTTAAGACGAAGAAGAGAAAACCTGGCATCCGAAAGTAAATTGCCGTTCAAAACTATTCAATGGCCCCAAAATGTGGGCGCTCACAAAAATGTCCACGGAACAAAAATGTGCTATATTCAGTCCACATTCGTCCAAAATATGAACGAGTTCATAAACTTTCATTCATTGAATGCGTTAAGGTACAACACTTGCTTGTTAAATATGGCCTGGATCTCCACTCTTACATTCTTCTTAACATTTTTACAACTTCATTGATTAAATGTATTGCAGCAAGCAATGCACTATGTGAACCAAGTGGCTTGATCATGACACAACTGTGCAGTGTCAGTGCTCTGTTCATCGGCATCACAAAAACAAAAGAAAAAAAAGCTACTTTAATATACATCCATTTTCTATACCGCTTGTCCCCACGGAGGTTGCGGGCGTGCTGGGGCCTATCCTAGCAGTCATCAGGCAGTAGGAGGGAGACGCTGAACCGGTTGCCCGCCAATTGGGCACACAGAAACAAACAACCATCCGCGTTCGCACTCACACCCACACCTAGGGGCAATTTGAAGTGCTCAATCGGCCTACCAAGCATGTTTTTGGGATGTGGAAGAATACCGGAGTGCCCCAAGAAAACCCACGCGGGCACAGGGAGAACATGCAAACTCCACACAGGGGGGGCCGGAGGTGGAATCGAACCCGCACCCTCATAACTTTGAGCCAGACGTGGTAACCTGTATTCCACCCTGCCTACCCTACTTTTAATAGACTGAATGAAATTAATAATGAATTTAATAATTGAAATGAATAATTAATTATTATATTCATACTCATTCTCCAGCAGAATTGGCAACAGGAATGTCACCCATTTAAAGCCAAATTTATTTGGTTTCTGATTTGCCCAATGATGAGTATTTGTATTTTATTTGGTAGTTTTCATTCTAAATGTAAAGCTCAACATAAACCTAACTAGTGATGATCAAAATTACTAGTGTTATTGGTTACTTGGTATCAGTGAGTAATCAAGAGTTCATGACTTATACTCGTATCGGTCAGAAATAACGTATTATCTAACATTCGTAGCATAGAATTACGTGTTGTTTGAGGAAATAGCTTGTCTTTGCTGCTCCCCCGAACTTCAATCTCCAATGCAAAATGCAGCATGCACTTTGGAATTCACCCAAATTAAGAAATACTCCACATACACAACACTCAAAACACTCAAATCTTAACAGTGACACACACATATATATATATATATATATATATATTCAATATAATTATATGTATATATTCAATATCAATATATATATATATATATATATATATATATATATATATATATATATATAATACACCGTTCAGGAAATTAATATTTGAATATATTGAATGAACCTTGAATATATTGAATGAACTTCGGAATATATTGAATGAACCTTGAATATATTGAATGAACTTCAGAATATATTGAATGAATTTCGGAATGTATTGAATGAACTTCGGAATATATTGAATGAACTTCGGAATATATTGAATGAAACTTGACTGACATCATCATTGCCGCCATCTTGTACATGCATTTTGTTGCTGCTGCAATTATGAACCAGTCAGCTCGCAATATCGTGTCAGCTATTCTTAGCAATGATGACATTGTCAATGCACTGGCGAGTGCTTGTACCACCCAAAATCCCCCGGAGACACATGCCCAGCAATATCATGCTTTGGACGAAAAAGTCCAGGCTGCTTTTAATCGGGGCAGACCTGGGCGCACAACAGACCAGGCTTCTGTTAATCATAGCAACCTCAGCTTGCCATCGACCTCACAGCAGTGCCCCACAATAGCCCCCCTGTACAATCTACGCCCGTTCACTAGAAAGGGCCCAAGACAGAAGAGGTAAGAATAGGTAGGGTTAATTTAAACTACACGTTGAGCGTCCGTGAAAATATTGTCTGACATTAAACCGGTCCGTGGTGCAAAAAAGGTTGGGGAACGCTGCGTTATGGCACTGCGCTCCGTCGCGGCACTTGTAGAGGTTAGAGAATGGAAAGCTGCAGCGGTTGCAGGGATTGCATGAACTAAAAGAGAAGCTGTTCATATAGATATCATTAGAATCACCCACAACCATGCAGGCTGAATATTTAATTTAGTATTGAACGCAGGCTATTTGATGGACGGCGACACATTGTCACGTTGCTCACACAGCGGACTGCGGACATACAGACAAATGTATGTGAGATTATGCCTGGCGGAGATTATTGCTATGGAACTAATATTTTGTTACACTGCTGTATTAATCACGTATCTCTCCGATGTCCACATCTACAATAGATCCATTGCATGTGCTTTCCCATTGACAGACACAGCTGCCGACTATTTTAATGTTTTTGTTTTTTTATGGCCTATTTCCACCTGAAGAGTTGTTGCATGTAGATTCAAGTTGCACTTGCATTTACACTTGTGTTCAGTGTGGTGACAATGTTCAGAAGTGGTTTGGCAGGTCAAATACCAATCGTCCTCATTTTGTTTTGAGTATTTTTACATGCTCTTTATGTTTTTTTGTGTGATAAATCAGTGTGTTAGGTTATTCTGGGTAAGCAAGAAAAAAAGTAAAACTCTTTCCCTAATCTCTTTATGCCATCATCAAATATTTTTATGAATAATCAGTATTCATAATCTGGATGTTGGATTATAGTACAGCATGTGAGTTATTCTCATTGACACTAACAATGACTTTGTTTTATTGTCTTTTATTGCTCCAGTGATTTAAACATGACTTTAGAGAGAATAGTGGTGCAGATTTCATCTAGAGTAAATAATGACAGCACTGCGCGCTTCAATATCACGAGAAGAAGTGTGTGGGATGGGGCATCCAGAGCCCTGGGCAGATCCAGTTTTTCACCCGAGAAGAAAGTGGATGTCAAGTTCACTGACGACTATGGATTATCTGAGGGAGCCGTGGACAATGGAGGACCTACTCGGGAGTTTTTCCGACTCTGTCTTCTTGAAATCGAGGACAAAATTGGCATCTTTGAGGGTCTACCTGATGCCAAAGTCCTCACATGCAACTCCAAAGGTAGTTACGATTAAAATAATTCTCAGTGAGGATTTTTGTAATGCTCTAATTTATAAAGATTTTTATTTATTTTTAAATAAAACTCAGCCTGAATATTTCTGATGTAGCCATTTCACATGTGAGTTTAATTTCATTTGATTACAGCAATGAAAGATAATGGGTACTTCAATGCTGGCCAGATTATGGCAATGTCGATTGCCCATGGGGGACAGAGTCCATGTTTCCTGTCTGAACTCTTGTATGAGTGTCTTCAAAAAGGTCAAGACAATGTGATGGTCAAAACTGAACATATTAGTGATGAAGCTACAAGGTCACAGGTGCAGTCGGTGAGCATATTTTCCTTTGATTCTGTTGAATTTATAAAGTAATTGTTAATTTTGCATTTGCTCATTAACAAACCATTGTATATCTTAGTTGTGAATAAAAGTCAATAAATATTTACTGTTCTCATATTCTAATGTAATTTTAATATTTTCAGATCTTACAAGCTGAGACTGAATCACAACTGCAAGATGCAGTCGCACAGGCAGCCAGCTTGATCAGTCTTGCAGGTCACAATGTTCACATAACACTGCAAAACAAGCAAGAGACTGCTTTGGACTTGGCTCACTGGTATGTCCTCCAGCGGACCCGTGCACCTTTTGAAAGGTATGTTTATAGTTGCTGTCATTGAAACTATAGAAACTGTTACCATTGTATACAAACAATTTCAATAGTGGGTGTAGAGTTCCATTTCATAGTGCACCACTGCAATTAAAAGTTTTTTTTATTTTTTTATTTTTATTAATTGTGGGGGGTAGCCATTGGCTCTGTTGGTAAAGCAAATGCTCCACCCCTCCAAATAAGAAAAAAATTCCTTACTAAATTGAACATTAAATGAACATCAGAACAACACATTCAGATTTGTTTCACTTTTAATAGGTTCAGAGATGGCTTAAGGTATCCTGGAAGCTCTACAGAGATATCCTCTACAGATGAAGTGCCTTTTAGTGAAGGCTGAAAAGAGTTTAACAGCAGCTGATGTAGAGAATCTCTTTAGGATCATTCACTCTGAAAGAGGGAGTAATGCATTCCAAGAAGAGTGCTGTACCCTAGCTTTCTGGCAAGACGACCTTCAAGATGCTGAATGTAAGTTTGGCATGTTGGACAGTGTTTCAACAAGACATTATTCTTTAAACTGTTTTGACTGTATCATTGTAGTACATGACATTGTTAAAAATGATTTTAATTGAGATGCTCCACTATGTATTATGTCTCCCAGAGTTCAGTTATTAATAATCTTCCATGTGCAACATTCGTAGTATTCTTGAGTTGATTACCCTCAAGTTATGGGACTTTTATTCATGTTTACCATAATATCTGATGTTATGACAGTATCGAATATCAATAGACAAATTACTTCTAAGATTCAAGCAAAATACTAAATACTGGCAATATCTGCTTCTAGCATTGTTTTATAAGGGTGTCCTGTTTATACCATATTAGGAACTTTAGGTACTTTTCCACATCATAGTTTAGCCCTAAACACAGGTGTTCCTAGGGTTACCAGGGCTTCCTATCTGCGCTAAAGCATTCCAGATCTGATTTTAACCTAGAGTGTATAATACAGTATAAGTTAAGTATATGATTGTAGTTTATAGTCTATTACATTCTGAGCTGTCCTTTCAAATTACTGTGTCATTTCAAAAATAAAAACGAATGCGTAATGCTGGTTTAGGGGAATTTAACTACTCACCAACTTTGCATCACTTAAGTGGTATAATACTTCACGACTTTAGGAAAATGCTGGTAGATGTTGTCATCATTTAATTGTGTTAATCTTTGTTTATGTCTGACAGGTGAAAACAATGTCTCTCTGGCGGATATTCTCATTTTCCTTACTGGATGTGACAGTGTTCCAGCACTGGGCTTCTCTCCAAAGCCAAGCCTCGAGTTCATTACCTATTTCCGATTTCCACAGGCGAATACTTGTGAAAATATTCTTCGCATTCCAGTTCATGCAGTATACACTGCTTTCAAATCTGATATGGATTTTGCCATACGCAATTCACCAGGGTTTGGAAGCGTGTGAGATGTAAGAGGGCTTTTAGAGCTTGAGTTATGATGAGTATATTTTTTTACTTGTTTGTTTACCATAAATAATTGCTATAACTTCTTTTTGGTTTTCCTAGAGACAGTATTATCTTGAATTGAGGCTTGAGGAAATGTAAATAGAAAATGTTCTTTGTTAGTTTTGAAGATATATTTCAAGCCATGAGAGATTTGTCTACGTTTCAAGATGCCTGTATGTGTAGGGCCCTCTGATTAATGGTTCTGTGTTCCTACTTTGTATGGACCGGTTCATTGTCAATTTAGTATCAATGGGAAATGTGCATCCCTGACTTATGTCGTGGACAGTAACTAAGAACATGTACCTAATTGAAACCAAACATGGCCATTTACAGTATTCCATGGTTAATTATTTTCATAATGCATACAGTGCAGTTTTTACCTTTCCTTTACCAGTACTGTAAATATAGAAGATTATTAGGGCCACTGAATATTTTTTTTAATGGGGAACTTTTTTTTTTTTAAATTCATTCTACAAAAAAGTCAGAACTCTGACTGTATACTGTAAAAGTTAAAGTCAGCCCAAAGAAAATTACTTTTAGAAAAAAAAAACCTCTCTTTCAAGATGCCTGTATTTTATGTGTAAGGCCTTCTGATGGATGGTTTTGTGTTCCTACTTTGTGTGGACTGGTTCATTGTCAATTTAGTATCTCTGGGAAATGTACATACCTGACTGACTTGTCATGGCAGTAACTAGTACATGTACCCAATTGTTCTTAAATAAAGAATTCAGGTCTTTTACCAGGCCTTTACATTTGCATTACATGATACTTTATAATTCTACTTCGCTACATCTCAGTTTGTGTCAGTTTAGGGGTCCGGAAGTGGAAAAGTTTGAGAACCCTATGCTTTTAACAGTACAACTGAAAGAGTCAAACTCTTACTGTACATACTTTTACTTGAAAATAACTGAATACTTCATCCACAATTGAATATAATATGCATGGCACTTACAGTATCTATATGGTGATACATCATATGAAACTTACAGTATCTATATGGTGATACATCATATGAAAGAATAGTATGTTATGAGAAAATCTTAGGTCCTATGACCTGTACACTCCTTTTGTCCATTATCCCTTAAACGATTAAAACTCAAATTACTTATATCCAGGTCTGTGACAATATATATTATACCATCATAAGGGGGTTGCACAGGCACACGATTGAGTGGCCTTTGATCCTGAGGAAGTTGGAGCATTCCCATTGTCCACAGTTGCAGTGGGGACCGACTCACCATTGTCCTCAAGCTGTGGTTGTTCCACTGGATCACAAACTCATCCACAGATCTGTTTATTCTAGGAAGATAAACATGTTGAAGAGCTGTAATGTGAAGAGGGTCAGTGCTGTCTAAAACTGACATATTCCATGAAGAGGAAAAGGTCTTTATAGTATGCTGACACAACCCTGTTTACTTCGATCCTTTGATTATGCACACTACGTCCAACCATGAAACTTCCTCCGTTTGTTCCTCGATTTGCAATCATGAACCGTGCAACATCAATGTTCTCGCTACCAGCATCACCCCTGACATGGTGTGGCAGTCCAAATACATTCACAGCACCCTGGAAAAGATGCAAGGCAGTCGATGCTCGGTTGTCTGTGCAACATCTCAGAAAGGTAATGCAGCGACTGTAGCCATCAACAGCTCCATGATAGACAAATCCCCATGGATTTAAATTGTGGTTTGTGTCAATATGCCCGAAATAAGAAGAAATTTATTATTATTTCTGTTTTTGATATTGTTATTATTAATATTATTATCATTATTATTGTTGTTGTTGTTGTTATGATTATTATTGTAATAGACAACACTGGATGTACATAAAAATGTAACTTCATTGATTTTGCTGTAAGACTATTTGTACTTGGTAATAAGAATGTTCCAATCTCGGATGTAATGCGCCTCATGTACTAAGGCTACAAGTCCTTGCTGCAGATGCAGTTCAACTCCTGCCTGCGACCCTTTGCTGCGCATTATTGACCAGCTAGGAAAAAATAACTAATGTTAATCAAATTTATAAAACACATACCACACTTCATTTGGGGAAGGGACATTGTAGACCCTCCGTTGAATTGCCCTTCGTTCTCTCAAGGCTCGCCCCACTGGATCTACTGCCCTTAAACGCTCCCGTACCCGCCAACGCTGAACTCTGATTCCTCTCCCTCTCAAACTACCAGTGACATAGGTCTCTCCAGAACCAGGGGTTTGTCTGACAATATCAGCAATAAGACAATCGAGATCGTCATTTGTAATGTCAGTGAAACTCCCATAATCCACCAGACCGAGTTGTGTCCTGTAGTTGTACAGTGTTCGGATATTTACAGACAGCATCCGAGATATTGTGATCCAGCTAAACCCTAAATCTCACATGTGAATCAGCTGAGCAGCTGGTATGTTGTACCTTCAAAGAGAAAAAATAAAATAAAAACAAATGTGTTAATTCACATGTGAATGTGCTTATTCCTATAGCAAGTACCTTGCAGCTATAATATTTTTTTATGTGATGATAAATAATAATACGTTTGTAAGTAGATATTATTCTTGGGCTGCATTAGCCTACATCCCCATACACTTGTTTAAATATTACTTACCTTAGCCTTCCTCTCTGAGATGCAGAATGTGTGCCCATGTCATGCGGTCGTCCATCAACTTCCAGCTGGACTGTTATTTCCGCCAACATCTCGTTTAGAGACTCGTAGAGTCGTTCAAGACGCATAATGTTCTTTCAGCAATGTTATGTTGAACATTATTACTCATAAGCACTATGAATGACGCAATAATGGAGATATGATCCTCAATGTGACGAGATACAGTCTCCAAACTGTCATTTGGAGTACAACCTATAGCAAAAAAGTTTTCCAGTTCAGTAAAGTACTGGAATATTTCAGCTGAATTCTGAAGGCTACCACCTGACTTGACTTGGTTTTAGTAAAACTTCATTCAATATATTCCGAAGTTCATTCAATATATTCCGAAGTTCATTCAATATATTCAAGTTTCATTCAATATATTCCAAAATTCATTCAATATATTCCGAATTTCATTCAATATATTCTGAAGTTAATTCAATATCTTCCGAAGTTCATTCAATATATTCTGAAGTTCATTCAATATATTCAAGGTTCATTCAATATATTCAAGGTTCATTCAATATAATCCGAAGTTCATTCAATATATTCAAGGTTCATTCAATATATTCAAGGTTCATTCAATATATTCCGAAGTTCATTCAATATATTCCGAAATTCATTCAATATATTCAAGGTTCATTCAATATATTCCGAAGTTCATTCAATATACATACATACATACATACACATATATATATAGTCTAACGTGTCTTCGTTAGCTGTTTTTATTCATGACCATAGGACAACATAAGTGTGTATATTGTGTGCGTGCGTGCGTGCGCGTGTGCTCACCCAAGGGTGCTGATGAAGCCATTAACGGTGCCCTCGGCGTACAGGGACACCAGGTCTCCAATGTGTAAGAAACTGGACGCTGTGTCCGACATGTTAGGTATGCAGTTGAATCAAGAAGTTGTAGTGAGCACAAATTCGCCGGTGCCCCCCGCTTCCTCAGACCACCACCTCGCTCCTGCTTCACTTGGTAATAGCTGGAGGTCGCTGTACTTCGCAACACATCCGCCAGTTCGCTCCTCCAAAGCAGGAAATGAGTGAAGGTGTAAGGCGTGTGACCAATGTGCTTCGAGGGATACGCCCCCTGCTTCAAACAGCACGTGATCTGACTCCCCAGAGAGCAAAAGATATTAAATCAACGTAGAATTAGGATTGAGAAGGTTAATTTTTGGGTATGGTTAAAGATGGGTCGGTCATTCAACGTTGATTCAACATTTGTCACTGTTGAAGTTTGTTTTCAAAAGACACCACTATGTTGTATTTTTGTTGGTTTAAAACGTTTGAAAAGTCAGTGTTTATAATGGTGAATCTAAGTTCTTCTCGGCTCAGCGGGTCCAAGGTAGTGCTGACAGGACACACATATCCTGGACACACATACATATATAGATAGATAGATAGATAGATAGATAGATAGATAGATAGATAGATAGATAGATAGATAGATAGATAGATAGATAGATAGATAATGTAAATGGCGGCATCCACACAAAGACGAACTCACAAGTGAATACATCACAATAGAAAAGTGGGAACGTGAAATATTTTTTCCGTAAGTTGCAGTTTTGTTGTTCTTCAACTTCATTCCGAACGCTATGTAGAACGCACGTAACAGAAGGCATATATGTCAAACTAATCGTGTGCTTTTGAATGCTCGGATGTTTCTTGTGTGAAAGAAGAGAAAAATATAATATTCTTATCAGACATGGAAAACAAACATGCATATTTAACTTCGGTGCTCGGTACTTACTATAAAGCACATAATAATCAAACGTTATTATTATTGAACTTTACCTATTCATTAATACAAAATATAGAAACAGTGACACCTAGTGACCTAAATCTATCACTGTGATTGTAATTATGATTAATATAGTTGTCATTACTATTATCATGCAAATGCTTTGTCACCACTGTATTTTAAAAAGATGGTTGTTTACAAGAGAGGAAAGTCTGATACTTTGTATTCATGTCTACAGTAAGTTCGATAGAGCCAGATTGCAACTAAGACCAACCAAAGGAGGACAACCAACGTCAAAGAAAGTGGTAGGTCTATTAAAATTCCCTCGAGTGGTGACTTCAAAGAAAGGAGTTGTAGCCCAGTACCTAAAGGATACAAGAACTTAGTCAAGAAAAGCTTGGACAGTTTTTGAAGTACTACTGCACAGGCTCTGATTTCTCAGTCTCTCTGTTTAATTCACAGCTCTGACGTGTCACTAGAAGACCCATCCTTCCCATAGTACATGTGGGAAACTGTTAAAGCTGTCTTACAGCTATAACCATTACCCATACTTCCACAGTGAATTTAATTTCATTTTTGAAAACAACATCTAGATAATGGATACTGTTTAGGTTAGTCATAGTGTTGTCAGGATCGGGGGTGGCATGGAGCAGGACGACCAAGTGCAGCTTGGACCAGGGTTTATTGAAGCAACTCAAAATACAGACTCGGTAAACTGACATGACTTAAACAATAACTTGACTGACCGGGACGTGAAACAAGAAGACAGCAGGACATGACGGCATCAAGACAGTACGCCAACACCGAACGACAGCAACCAAAACCAAAACCAACCAATACCAATACCAATGATCCGGCAGGGAGAGAGGGGCAGACAGGACTTTTATACACGACAGGTAACGAGAGGCAGGTGGGAACAATCACACTGATCATGGGCACACAGGAGGGGAGGGGCGAGCACACAGACAGAAACCAAGACAACAGACACATAATGGAGCAGTTGGGGACGAGACGTGACAGAACCCCCCCCACAAGGGACGTCTCCCGACGTCCCAAAAAAAAAAAAACTAGGGGAACCGAACCGCACCGCACTCGGGCGGCGACTTGGGGAACCGCACCGCACCGCACTCGGGCGGCGACTTGGGGAACCGCACCGCACTCGGGCGGCGACTTGGGGAACCGCACCGCACTCGGGCGGCGACTTGGGGAACCGAACCGCACCGCACTCGGGCGGCGACTTGGGGAACCGAACCGCACCGCACTCGGGCGGCGACTTGGGGAACCGAACCGCACCGCACTCGGGCGGCGACTTGGGGAACCGAACCGCACCGCACTCGGGCGGCAACTTGGGGAACCGAACCGCACCGCACTCGGGCGGCGACTTGGGGAACCGAACCGCACTCGGGCGGCGACTTGGGGAACCGAACCGCACTCGGGCGGCGACTTGGGGAACCGAACCGCACTCCGGCGGCGACTTCGGGGACAGAACCGCACTCCGGCGGCGACTTCGGGGACAGAACCGCACTCGGGCAGCGACTTCGGGGACAGAACCGCACTCGGGCGGCAACTGCGGGGACAGATCCGCACTCGGGCGGCGACTGCGGGGACAGATCCGCACTCGGGCAGCGACTTCGGGGACAGAACCGCACTCGGGCGGCGACTGCGGGGACAGATCCGCACTCTGGCGGCGACCTAGGGGACAGAGCCGCACTCCGGCGGCGCCCTAGGGGACAGAGCCGCACTCTGGCGGTGACCTAGGGGACAGAACCGCACTCCGGCGGCGCCCTAGGGGAACCCAACCGCACACGGGCGGCGACTTGGGGAAACAGAACCGCACTCCGCGGAAACTCGGGGAAACAACCGCACTGGGGCGGCGACTTGGGAAGTCTGTACCGGCGGCCACTCACAAAGTCCGTACAGTGATCGGCGACATTCGGAAGGCGGAGCTGTGCGCGGCGGCAAGAGCCATCACGCGCCGCAGCAGTGGGAATGGAGCCAGGGACGATCGCGGGTCCGACGCAGCTGGCTTGGATGTCTGGCGACGTTCGCGGGTCCTGCGACGCTGGCGTGGAGCCCGATGGCGGCCGTGAGTTTGATGACGCCGGGAGGCACTCCAACGGCGGCCGTGGGTCCGGCGTCGCGGCACCAGAGTCCGATCGCGGCCGCAAAGCCGCTGGCGCCAGAAGCACTCCGATGGCGGCCGCGGGTCCGGCGTCGTGGCAGCGAAGTCCGACGACGGTCGCAGAGGCGATGGTGCCGGGAGGAACTCCGATGGCAGCCGTGAGTCCGGTGTCGCTGGAGCAAGATCCGATGGCAGTTGCAAGCCCATGGCGCTGGAACAAGCTCGGACGACGATCGGGCGTCGCAGCGGGAGCTGGTGGTGGAGGTGGGTCCAAGCGCTGGTCGTTGTGATGGCCGGATCATTCTGTCAGGATCGGGGGTGGCATGGAGCTTGGACCAGGGTTTATTGACTGACCGGGACGTGAAACAAGAAGACAGCAGGACATGACGGCATCAAGACAGTACGCCAACACCGAACGACAGCAACCAAAACCAAAACCAACCAATAGCAATACCAATGATCCGGCAGGGAGAGAGGGGCAGACAGGACTTTTATACACGACAGGTAACGAGAGGCAGGTGGGAACAATCACACTGATCATGGGCACACAGGAGGGGAGGGGCGAGCACACAGACAGAAACCAAGACAACAGACACATAATGGAGCAGTTGGGGACGAGACGTGACAAGTGTCATGAATTGTTTAACCACCACTCTATTAAATTGTGTTCATGGACATTTTGGCTGAGTTTCAACCACATTTTTGCATTTCTGGAAGTTGTAACTTCCTTCTTACCAGCACTTGTTATTGTTGAGGCCCATTGTAAAGTTTTTGGAGTTTATTCAAAGTGTTTGTGAGGTAAATTACTGTTTTGTGAATGTACAAAATGTTTAGTCAAATGTAAGTTGTCAAAGAAACCTTAGTGAACGATTTCAAGTGTACTATACTGCACATTTTGGAATTGAACAAACAACTTTGCTGAGAAACTGTCATATGTAAATTTATTTTACATGCATATTTCTACCTCATTTTGCATTTTTAAGAGTAAAAAAAAATGTAAGCTGTGCTCAGGGAGAAATTTCTTCAGCATAACAGTAAGCTTTACTCATAAAGGTTGACTGTGGTTCTCAAAATACAGTCAAACCTCAGTTTTCGACCACAATCCGTTCCAGACGGCGGTTCGAGAAGTGAATCGTTCGAGTTCCGAATCTATTTTTAACATTACAAATAATGGGGGGAAAAAATTAATCCGTTCCAAAAACGCCTTTTTAAGCATTTATTCATTTGCGCATTTTTGGCCGATCACGCAACTGCAGCGTACCGCCGAACGCGCAACTGCACCGGGCTGTTCGCATTATTGTGACAGAGCCGTGGCTGAATTTTAGAAAATATTTTTAAAGTCCTGATGTACTTTCCAAAATTTAAGTGGACCTCAGTGCGCAGGGAGCTTAATTTGGTCCGATCGTGCAACCGCAGCGCGCCGGGGGCTCACTGTCGCAATGCTTTAAGAGCGTCTTTGTGAATGGCTTTACTGCTCCCACTTGCTTTCTTTGGAGGCATGATTAGGGGTTAATACAATCCTCAAAGTAACGTAAATACGCGCTGGAGCGGCGATCTGGCTGGGGTGGACAAGCAGTTCTGCGGATTTCTGAATTGTAAAGTCAGTTTCTCAGGGACTGAAGAGCGAAACATCACGGGACAAACTGACGCTCGGGTCTGCGCTGGCGGCGCTGATACGTATAGCGCTGTCCATGAGCCCGTGGCAGGTGACGGCGATTCCACTGACAGGGGGGCGTGGTCCTGTCGCAGGTGGCGCCAGCACACGACAATAACAACGAACGGAGTCAGTCGGCATCCGGGCAACGCGGTCGAGTTTTCTCAGGTCCTCTCGGCTCATCTCGCGGGGTTCGACCTCCGAATTTTGTTCGACAACCGAAGCAAAAAAATCTCCAATTATTCGTTGGAATTCCGATTTGTTCAAGAACCGGGACGTTCGAAAACCAAGGCTTGACTGTATTGTACATCCTAAAGAACAGGACACATTTGTCAAAAAAGTTTTGTTTGATTATTAGCATTCAGAAATAAATGTCTTAGTAGTTAGTAGTAGTTAGGCCTTTTCATTCCTTTCGGAACATAGGCCATCGATGAAGAGTTTCCACCCTCGTCTGTCTTGTGCCTTTTTCTCCAGGTGTTTCCACGACAGTCCTGTCTTCTTGACATCCAACTCTATGCTCCTTCTCCAGTTGTTTTGGGGTCTCCCTCTGCTTCTTTTGCCTTGTGGGTTCCATGTTAACGCCTATTTGGTTATAGCCGTCTTGTTTATTCTCAGGGTATGTCCTATCCAGCTCCACTTCCTCCTCAAAACCTGTATCTCTATTGTTTCTTGTTTGGTGCGGTCTCATAGGCTGGTGTTGCTGATGCGGTTGGGACAGAAGATCCTGAGGATGTGTCTTAGGCAGTGGTTTGTGAAGGTTTGCAGTTTAGCGGTGATGTGTTTGGTGGTCCTCCATGTTTCTGATCCATATAGCAGCACTGTTCTGATGTTGGAGTTGAAGATTTTGAGTTTAATATTGTGTGAAATGTTTTTGGTTTTCTAGATCTTATCTAATATGTTGAATGCTGTCCTTGCTTTCCCTATTCTTGATTTCACATCTTCCTCCGTTCCACCGTCCACTGCAATTACACTTCCCAAGTATGTGAATTTGTCTACCTCTTCCAGCGGGCAGCCCCTGAGGTTAATGGGGTTTGTGTTTTTGTTGTTTACTCGCATTACTTTGGTTTTTGCTCCGTTTATTTTTAGTCCCAGTCCTGCTACTGTTTTTTTGAGTAGTTGAGTTTTCTCCTGTATCTGTCGGTGGCTGTATGAGAGTAGAGCAATATGGTCAGCAAAGTCCAGGTCTTCTAGTTGTTCTGTCAAAGTCCATTGGATGCCTGTCTTTTTAAAGTGGGTAGTTTGTTTCATGATCCAGTCAATGCATAGGAGGAATAGAAAGGGGGAAAGTAGACATTCCTGTTTCACTCCAGTGAGCACGGTGAATGTTTTCTGTGTTGGTCCCTGGTGCAGCACTTGGCACTGCATATCCTGATATGAGCTTTTGATGATGTTGATGAACTTATGGGGTATTCCGTAATGTGCCATTAAGCTCCATAATAGCTTCCGGTCTACTCTGTCAAACGCCTTTTTGAAGTCTATGAAATTTACGTAAGCCGGAGTGTTCCATTCTCTCGATTGTTCTATAATGATCCTAAGGGTAGCAATTTGGTCAATACATGATCTTCCACTTCTGAAACCAGCTTGATTTTCTCTGAGCTCCTCGTCAACCCCTTTCTGTAGTCTTTCTAAGATGATGCGGCTTACACTTTGCTCGGTGTTGATAGCATCATGATGCCTCTGTAGTTGTTGCAGTCTCTAAGGTCTCCTTTTTTGGAGATGACAGCAATAAGCCCATCTTTCCAGTCTGCTGGTATATTTTCTTCCTCCTCCCATATTTTCCTGATGAGTGTGTGGAGCATGGTGGTTGTAGTTTCAACATCCGCCTGTAGGGCCTCTGCTTGGATTTCATCTGGCCCTGCGGCTTTGCCACGTCGGAGCATCATGATAGCCATCTTTCCCTCTTTACCTCTCATCTTGTTGGGGAGGCGCAATTGATTTTGAGTTGGTATGCTGCTGGTGGGATCTCTATTACTCGGTCGGGCGATGGTTTATTCAACAGCTCGCTGAAATGCTCTGTCCACCTTTGGTGTTGTTCCTCCTTGGTGGTTCGTCCCTCTTTATTCCGGATTTGTGTGTTGTTCAGTCTGAACTTCCCAGCTAGTTTCCTGGTGGTCATGTAGAGTTCCTTGAGATTATTTTGTGCTGGTGCTTCCTGTGCTTCTTTAGCCAGTGCCTCAATGTAGTTTTTCTTGTCTCGTTTGGCACGTTTCCTTACTTCCTTGTTTGCTTCCTCGTAGTCCTTGTGGGCTGCGGCCTTTCTCGCTCCTGTCTTGCATTTGTTTAGTGTGTCCTTTTTGGCCCTCCTTACTTCTATTATTTTCCAGGTTTCTGTTAATAGCCAAGGTTTATGGTTTGTTGTCCTTTTCCCTAAAACTTCCAGACAGGTCTCCTTCTATACACTTTTCAGGCTGTTCCAGTACTCCTTCACTGGTTGTTCTTGCAGGGCTTGAAACCTGTTCTGGAGGGTGGTTTTATACAGCTCAGTTGTTCCAATGTCCTGGAAGAGCTGGATGTTGTACTTTGTTCTGTTCCCAGAAGCGGTATTGTGGCGCTTTAGCTTGAGTTGGAGTTTTGCAGCCAGTAGGTGGTGGTCTGATCCAGCGTCTGCCCCCTTCTTTACTCTCACACCCAGGAGAGACCGTCTGAACTTCCACCATATTAATAATAATAATAATAATAATAATAATAATAATACCATTGAATTTGTCCTTGACAGCAACAAGCCTGTATTGTATTGGCTTGTAACAATTTAGACAATGTTTATGATGAAAATAGTATTGCAATTGATAATTGTTTTCACAACAGACATACGTACATTGCATACATTTTACATTGTATACATTTTACCGTGCAGGGTTTTAAATGTGCCTAAGGTATTGTGAATTCACATTGTGCTATCACTGTAACATGCAATACAAAAACAAATAGGAACTATCAAACATAATTTGAATTATCACATTTCTCAGTTGTGAATAAAGTTCCAGAGCACTAAGTGCATCCACAGGTGGGTTCCAGCAATCAGGATAATGAAAAGTTCAAACAAAGTCACATCACATGAATACTGCCCTTTTGGGGTGCTCTCCGACTTGCACAATGCAACTTCTTCAGAAAGGACAGGTTGAAGTTTGTCCTCCGCTCCACATAGTTGTGGCATGGAGTATAAGAAAACGGGGACGTCCCCCTACCTACCTACCTACCTACCTACCTACCTACCTACCTACCTACCTACCTACCTACCTACCTACCTACCTACCTAACCAGTGACGTGCGGTGAGGTTCATGACTGCGGAGGCACTGACGTCACCCCCCCACCGGTAAAATTTGTCCGGCACGTAACCGTGTCACAAAAAAGGTTGGAGAACGCTGCTCTAGTGTGGCTTAATCATTATTTAATTTGAACTATTTTAATTAAAATCTCATATCAGCAGTCTTCAAACATGTTTTTGATCATGTATACCACTCTGTTCCGAAGTCCCGTTGTCCGAATAAAACCTTTTAACTCCGGAGTTGCTCTTCCTTTACTGATGACCTCTTGCTTTGACCGAAAATCCATAGTTGAAAATCGTTTGGATATGTAATCCTCCATTGTTTTTACGAAATGTAAAAACGAAAAAAAAAAAAAACAATGGAGCCTTAACTGCTACCTCAGTAGAAACATTTAAGACACGTTTAAAGTCACATTTCTATGACATGGCCTTTAAGTAACCTGTAGTGGCCAATTCGGTTGAGGTTGTTTTTGCTCCCTCTTCACTTGGAGCACAGGGCTTTGTCTAGCTCATATAACTTTACAGCACACTATTGGCCTGTAGGAGACCAATGGGAACATGTTGATATGTATCCTTGCCGATGACTGGCTTAGAGTTGTAAGAACAGCTCTAACCAGGCTTTATCTCAATCTCCTGCTAGTATCCACTTCGTTTGTGTCAGCAGAATCAGTAGTGTTAGTGTTACTCACTCTAATTTATTTGCAAGAACCACACAGGAGACAGTATGCCCTTTAAACACTTGCAAGTGGAGAGATCGTTCGTCACTGTGCATACAGCGATGTTCGAACGAAGTCTGACTTTGGATTCTTGCAAGAGCATATTTATTGAGAGAAGCAGGGTGGGGGTGAGATTGGACATGTTTGGTGGTCACTCAGCAACTGGTTAATCAGTGTAGAGGGTCCCAGCTCATTGTTTTACAAGGTCGTGGAAACAGAAACTAGTGGAGCATTGTAGATGACTAACTAAGCAAGAATGTTTCCACACCATTTGGAAAGTTTCAAGAACTGAAAAACTTTTCAGAGTCAAGGAAAGGTAAAAGGTTTAAACAAACTTAATAATTCTAGTCTACATTCCAACATAATCATACGATCAAGATAATTTGTCAACCCTACCCAGCAGCATCTCCGATTCGCGCTTCGTTTTGTTGTCACAAATGAGAAAGGACAACCAAATGCAACATGGGCTCTTTATTTGGGGAAAGTTTAAAGGAAACAAGGAGGGCCGGAATGCCGGCGGGGCAAGACTACGAGGTAAGCTGACGAGCCGGTCAGCGAGCGTCGTGTGTCATCGAAGCAGAAGCAAGCTTTTTAAAGCTATTTAAAAAGTATTTAAAGATACAATAAAGTGTTTAAAAGTATACCGTATTTGCCGGTGTACAGATCGACTCGGTGTATAAGTCGACCCCCTAAAATTCGACGGAAATTTACGATTTTATGATATATCCTTTGTATAAGTCGAGCTCAATTGTTGCATTATATTAAACTTCAAAATTCAATATGCGAAATTTATTGACGAAATGTGTTCAAATTCCGGGAGGCCGTGCGCATGTGGCTGTTTATAAGCACCGCGGAGGAGATCGCGGCCGGCGAGCTCGCGCACGCCGCCCGGCACCAACGGGAGGCCGAAAATAGCTCCAAGCCGAGCGGATCGGCTGTTTATAAGCACCGCGGAGGAGATCGCTGAGCCTCATTCGACTTCCAGCGGGCCGCGCACTCGCGCACCCGCCCGGCACATCCGGGAGCCCGTGCGCACGCGCCGAGTGGCCGAAAATAGCCCCCGCCGAGCGGATCGGCTGTTTATAAGCACCGCGGAGGAGATCGCTGAGCCTACTTCGACTTCCAGCGGGTCGCGCACTCGCGCACGCCGCCCGGTTCAAATTTTCTAAGTGCAACACACAATGAAATGCATGAGAAACGGCCTTGGTTACCATCACATTTGAAGCGATGAATACGAAGTTAAATTTTATGACTCGGTGTATAAGTCGAGGTCGATTTTTTTCGGTCGATTTTGGATCGAAAAAGGTCGACCAATACACCGGCAAATACGGTAATAAAGTGTTTAAAAATTAAAATTATACAAGTCATGTGCGGATGCCCTCGCACTGGGCTGCGGGGGCATGTCAGCTGGTCAGCATGGCAAGAGTAGAGAGGAGTTGTGATACCTTTACACTTTAAAAAGTTTAAAAATGTGTTTAAAATAAAATGACGTATTTAAAAGTACAATAGAGTATATAAAAATAAAGTTATAAAAGTCTTGTGCGGATGCCCTCGCGCTGGGCCGCAGGTCAGCCGGCCATCACGCAATGCCAGAAAGGAGCCGGACACGTTTACACTTCAAAAAAGGTTCCTAAAAGTCTTGCGTGGATATTGTAACAATATATTTACTCTTATTTATTTAAATAAATAAGAATGTTTCTAAAAGGGGGTGACTTAGTGGGGTACTGGTTAGCACGTCCGCCTCACAGTTAGGAGGGTGCAGGTCGATCCCCCTCCGTGAGTCGTCACCTTATCGTGTTATCTGGGGTTTTATGCCCCTGGTAGGGTCACCCATGGCAAAAGAGTCCTAGGTGAGGGGCCAGACAAAGCACGGCTCAGAAGACCCCTTATGACAAGTAAAATATATGGACCTAGTTTTCCCTCGCCCGGATGCGGGTCACCGGGGCCCCCCTCTGGAGCCAGGCCTGGAGGTGGGGCTCGAAGGTGAGCACCTGGTGGCCGGGCATTCGCCCATGGGGCACAGCCCGAAAAGAAAACGTGGGTCCCCTTTCCCATGGGCTCACCACCTGTACGAGGGGCCAAAGGGGTCAGGTGCAAAGTGAGCTGGGCGGCGGCCAAAGGCGGGGACCTTGGTGGTCCGATCCCCGGCTGCAGAAGCTGGCTCTTGGGACATGAAATGTTACCTCTCTGGCTGGAAAGGAGTTTGGGCTCTGGTACAATCCCTCTCGAGAGGGGCTGGATTCTCTTACACTCTGGAGTTGCCCACGGTGAGAGGCGTCGAGCAGGTGTGGGCTTACTTATTACCCCCCGACTGGGGTTCACCCCGGTGAACGAGAGGGTAGCCTCCCTCCGCCTTCGGGTGGGGGGGACGGGTCCTGACTGTTGTTTTTGTCTATGCACCAAACAGCAGCTCAGAGTACCCACCCTTTTTGGAGTCCTTGGAAGAAGTGCTGGAGAGTGCTGACCTCGAATCGGGGCGTCGTGAATCGGTGGGGAGGATACTTCGAAGACCTCCTCAATTCCACCAACACGCCTTCCATTATGGAAGCAGGGCCTGGAGACTCTGAGGCGGACTCTTCGATCTTTTGGGTCGAAGTCAATGAGGTAGTTAAAACACTCCTCGGTGGCAAGGCCCCTGGGGTGGATGAGATCCGCCCGGAGTTCTTAAGGGCTCTGGATGTTGCGGGGCTGTCATGGCTGACACGCCTCTACAACATTGGGTGGACATCAGGGACGGTGCTTCTGGATTGGCAGACTGGGATGTTGTTTCCCCTCTTTAAGAAGGGGGACCGGAGGGTGTGTTCCGATTACAGGGGAATCACACTCCTCAGCCTCCCTGGTAAGGCCTATTCAGGGGTTCTGGAGAGGAGGGTCAGTTGGGAGGTCGAACCTCTGATTCAGGAGGAGCAGTGTGGCTTTCGTCCTGGCCGTGGAACAGTGGACCAGCTCTACACCCTCGGCAGGATCCTTGAGGGGGCATAGGAGTTTGCCCAACCAGTCCACATGTGTTTTGTGGACTTGGAGAAGGCGTTTGACCGTGTCCCTTGGGAGATTCTGTGGAGGGTACTTCGGGAGTATGGGATGCCGAGCCAACTGATAAGGGCGGTTCGGTCCCTATATCACCAATGCCAGAGTTTGGTCCGCGTTTCCGGCAGTAAGTCGGATTCGTTCCCAGTGAGGGTTGGACTCCAACGATTCTGTTCATAATTTTTATGGACAGAATTTCTTGGCGCAGCCAAGGTGTTGAGAGTGTCCGGTTTGGGGACCTCAGCATCGCGTCTCTGCTTTTTGCAGACGACGTGATGCTGTTGGCTTCTTCAAGCCGTGATCTCCAACTTTCACTGGAGCGGTTCACACCCGAGTGTGAAGCGGTCGGGATGAGGGTCAGCACCTCCAAATCCGAGTCCATGGTCCACGGTCGCAAAAGGGTGGAATGCCCTCTCCGATTGGGGATGAGATCCTGCCCCAAGTTGAGGAGTTCAAGTATCTTGCGGTCTTGTTCTCGAGTGAGGGCAGGTTAGAAGCGAGATCGACAGGCGGATTGGTGCAGCGTCGGCAGTCATGCGGACTCTGTACCGGTCTGTCGTGGTGAAGAGAGAGTTGAGCCAAAAGGCAAAGCTCTCGATTTACCGGTCGATTTACCCTGCTCCCACCCTCACCTATGGTCACGAGCTATGGGTCGTGACCGAAAGAACAACATCCAGGATACAAGCGGCCGAAATGAGTTTCCTCCGCAGGGTGTCAGGGCTCTCCTTTAGAGATAAGGTGAGAAGCTTGGTCATCCGGGAGAGACTCGGATTAGAGCCGCTGCTCCTTCACATTGAGAGGAGCCAGATGAGGTGGCTTGGGCATCTTATCAGGATGCCTCCTGGACGCCTCCCAGGGGAGGTGTTCCGGGCATGTCCCGCCGTTAGGAGACCCCGGGGTTGACCCAGGACGCGCTGGAGAGACTATGTCTCTCAGCTGGCCTGGGAACGCCTTGGGAGCTGGATGAAGTGGCTGGGGAGAGGGAAGTCTGAGAGTCCCTCCTAAAGCTGCTGCCCTCGCGACCTGACCCTGGATAAGTGGAAGAAGATGGATGGATGGATGGATGGATGGATGGATGGATGGATGGATGGATGGATGGATGGATGGATGGATGGATGGGTTCGATTCCACCTCCTGTGTGGAGTTTGCATGTTCTCCCCGTGCCCACGTGGCTTTTCTCTGGGCACTCTGTTGTCCTCCCACATTCCAAAAACATGCTTGGTAGGCCGGTGTGAGTGCGAGTGCGTATTTTTGTTCGTCTCTGTGTGCCCTGCGATTGGCTGGCAACCGGTTCAGGGTGTCCCCCGTCTACTGCCTGATGACTGCTGGAATAGGTTCTAGCACACCTGCAACCCCCGTGGGGACAAGGCGGTACAGAAAATGGATGGATGTTTCTGAAAGGGGCGGCTCGGTGGGGCATTGGTTAGCATGTCCGCCTCACGGTTCGGAGGGTACCGGTTCGATTCCACCTCCAAATCTCCCTGTGTGGAGTTTGCATGTTCTCCCTGTGCCCACATAGGTTTTCTTTGGGCACTCCGGTTTCCTCCCACATCCCAAAAACATGCTTGGTAGGCCGATTGAGCACTCCAAATTGCCCCTAAGTGTGAGTGCGAGTGCACTCTTACATAAGCCGCGCCCGCAATTCAGATCCGCGAGGAAGAGGTGTGTCAGATGTTCCGGAGACAAAAGGTCAGGAATGCACCAGGAAACGTGCAAGTGACATCTCTACAGACCCTTCTCACCCAGGTCATTGTCTGTTCGAACTACTCCCCTCCTGATGACATTACAGAGCGCTGTACGCCAAAACCAGGAGACACAGACACAACTTCTTCCCCCAGGCTGTCGCTGATGAACTCACACCACTCATAGAGTCTCAGAGACATTAATGTGCAATAACATCCTGCTCTCGATGCTTTACCTTCGGATTGTCCATATTATGTGTACTATGTATCCTCTCTGCATTCATTGCAGCCTGGTCATCCTGGAAGAGGGATCCTCCCATCTGTGGTCTCTTCTGATGGTTTCTCATTTCCCCTAGTAGGAGTTTTGAGTTTTTCCTTGCCCTCCTGGGAATTTAAGATCAGAGTTTAAGATCAGGGGATGTTTGAGAATAAATGTCAATTTTTGCACATGTCGTCCTGAATGTTGTTAGCTACCTAACTGTTGCACAGAGGCCAAGACCTACCGGAGTCAAATTCCTTGTTTGGCATGCTCACACTTGGCAAATAAAAGACTGATTGATTGATTGATTGATTGATTGATTGATTGATTGATTGATTGAAATAAAAGTGAATGGTTGTTCGTCTCTGTGTGCCCTGTGATTGGCTGGAAACCAGTTCAGGGTGTTCCCCGCCTACTGTCCGATGACTGCTGGGATATGCTTCAGCACGCCCACTGCCCCCGTGGGGACAAGCGGTATAGAAAATCGATGGATGGATGGATGATATTGTACCAACTTAAAAAATGGCTGCAGTTTGCCTTGTCTTAGCCAAAAATAAATACCGTATTTTCCGGACTACAAGTCCATAAAAAGCATGATAAAGAAGAAAAAAACATACCGTATTTTTTGCACTATAAGGTTCACTTAAAAGCCTTTAATTACTCAAAAAACCACAGTGTACTTTATAATCCGGGGCACCTTGTATATGGATCAATTGGTGAATTTGTTGATCTATACTGGTCGTATACAGCGCTCCACCAAAATGTTTCAGCACGACTAGTAAATTACAAGGTCGCATCGCTTTCAGCATTACGGCAATCGTGGTAAGGGGTGTCACTGAAGTAATAGCGGTAAAAACCTATACTGTGCTGACTCCTAGTCCAACACCACTCGTGTGGATAAAGACGCCAAAATGACACGCTTGCCACTATCTGCCAATGGATTGTGGATGCCTGGGCAAATATATCAGTCTCAACTGTGGTTCGAGCTTTCGCGAAGGCAGGAATAATAACTGAACTGCCAGGGAATAGCAGCGACACTGACCCGGATCATGACGAGAGGAAGCCGGACATAATAAATGCCGCACTCGCCCAAATGTTCAATTCGGACACGGAAGAAGTTAAAAAATTAAAGTCCCAATGATCGTCACACACACATCTGGGTGTGGTGAAATTTGTCCTCTGCATTTAACCCATCCCCGTGTGATTTTGATCCATCCCCTGCGGGAGAGGGAAGCAGTGAGCAGCAGCGGTGCCGGAATCGAGAATCATTTGGTGATCTAACCCCCCAATTCCACCCCTTCATGCTGAGTGCGAAGGAGGGAGGAAATGGGTCCCATTTTTATAGTCTTACGTATGACCCGGCCGGGGTTTGAACCCACAGCCTTCCAGTCTCAGAGCGGCCACTCTACCACTAGGCCACTGAGCTGGTACGCCACTGAGCTGGTATACAAGGATATGTAAATATGTACATTAACATTTGAACATGTTATTGTGCAATGTTTGTTCAAAAAAACTCTTCAATTCAGACACGGAAGAGGAAGAATTTGACGAATTTGTGGACAGGGACATGCATATATGCACATTAACGTTTGAACAACGTTGTGTTATTGTGCAATGTTTGTAATGTATATTGTATTGTATATAAAGTTTGCTGTATATAAAGTTTGAAAAATCTACGGACGGGGATATGTAAATATGCACATTATCGTTTTAACAACGTTGTGTTATATAGTGCAATTTTCGTATGGCATGTCGTATTGTATATAAAGTTTGCCGCATATAAAGTTTGACTGAATACCTCGTTGACTAGTTTGGCAATCCCTTTAGCACAGCTCCATCTAGTGGATGCATAACGCAACCCCAGTCAAGATTCAAGATTCAAGAGTTTTTTATTCGCCATGTTTGAGCGTGCCAAACAAGGAATTTGACTTCGGTAAATCACAGCCTCTGTTCAACATTTAGGTGACTAACAACAACACTCAGGACATGTGAAGAACGAAAGATATTCTCAAACACCCCCTGATCTTAAACTCCCAAGAGGGCAAGGAAAAACTCAAAACTCCAGCTAGGGGAAATGAGAAACCTTGAGAAGAGACCACAGATGGGAGGGTCCCTCTTCTAGGATGACCAGGCTGCAATGGATGCAGAGAGGACACATAGTACAAACAGTGTAGACAAAAAAGGTGTGGCAAGCGGGATGTTATTGCACAGTAATGACTCTGAGACTCTAAGAGTGGTGTGAGTTCATCAGAGCGACAGCCTGGGGGAAGAAGCTGTCTCTGTGTCTGCTGGTTTTAGTGTACAGAGCTCTATAACGGCGTCCGGAGGGGAGTAGTTCAAACAGGCTGCAACCTGGGTGCGAAGGGTCTGTTGAGATGTTACTTGCACGTTTCCTGGTCCTGGACAGGTACAAGTCTTGGATATATGGGAGGTTGATTCCAATTATCTTTTCTGCAGTCCTTATTGTCCGTTGCAGTCTGTGCTTGTCTTGTTTGGAGGCCGATCCAAACCAAACAGTGATGGAGGTGCAGAGGACAGACTGGATGATGGCAGTGTAGAAGGTCTTCAGCAGCTCCCGTGGCAGGTTGAACTTCTTGAGCTGTCTCAGGAAGTACAGCCTCTGCTGGGCCTTCTTCCGGACAGAGTCTATGTGGCCGGTCCATTTCAGGTCCCGAGAGATTGTGGTTCCCAGGAACTTGAAGGTGTCTGATGAGAGAATAGTAATACTGCGGATAGTGAGGGGTGAAAGTGGTGAAGGGCCTCGTCTGAAGTCCACTGTCATCTCCACGGTCTTGAGCGGGTTCAGGTCCAGGTGGTTTTGGCTGCACCAGTGGACCAGCCGCTCCACCTCCTGTCTGTACGCAGTCTCATCACCGTTCTGGATCAGTCCGATGAGAGTGGCGTCGTCTGCATACTTCAGGAGCTTCACGGAAGAGTCACTTGCGGAGAAATCGTTGGTGTAGAGGGAGAAGAGCAGTGGGGAGAGGACGCATCCCTGAGGGGCTCCAGTGTTGGTGGTCAGGGTGTCAGATGTGATGCTCCCCAGCCTCACACGCTGTCTCCTGTTGGTCAGGAAGCTGGTGATCCACTGACAGGTGGAGGCAGGCACCGCGAGCTGGATGAGCTTCTGTTGGAGGATGTCAGAAGCGATGGTGTTGAACGCCGAGCTGAAGTCCACAAACAGGATCCTGGCGTACTTTCCTGGGGTGTCCAGGTGTTGCAGGATGTAGTGCAGTCCCATGTTGACCGCATCATCCACCGACCTGTTTGCCCGGTAGGCAAACTGGAGGGGGTCCAGCAGGGGGCCCGTGACATCCTTCAGGTGGTTCAGTACTAACCTCTCGAAAGATTTCATGACCAACCCTAGTTTGTTGCAGTAGCTTCTATTCTATGTGCCTTTTAATCCGGTGTGCCCTATATATGAAAATATTTCTAAAATAAAATGTTCAATGAAGATGCGCCTTATAATCCAGTGCGGTTTATAGTGCAGGAAATACTGTATATAAGACGCACCAGAGTACAAGTCGCATTTTTGGGGGAACTTTATTTGGCAAAATCCAACATCAAGCACAGACATGAATTGGCAACAACAGGCTAAACTATATGGTATGCTAAAGTTACATAAACAAAAACGAGGAACTGAGAACATGCCTGACGTAACATATTAACAGTTATTCAAATAACTACAACATAAATAACACGTTTATCAAACCATCCGTGTCGCTACAAATCATTAAATCTATTAAAACCTTTGTCCTTTGTGTCACTTATAAACAACACTGCTGCTGATTCCGGAAGTACATGCAGCGCTGACATCGGACTCATCGTCATATCAGAGCCGCTACCTCGGTAGAACACCATTAAAGGCTCTTGCCTTCAGTTAAACTACGTTGGCTGACTTGACTGGTGTAATGTCTTGTCACCGTGGGATAGTAGGAAACGCAATCTGGATGTCTTTGTATGACTTGACACGTGAAGAAATTGACAATAAAGCAGACTTTGACGTTGAACTCTCTCTCCTACCCCTTCCATTAAGTCATTAAGTTTTATTCAAGTCAAGTCAAGTCAAGTCCAGTTTATTTGTATAGCCCTAAATCACAAACAGTCTCAAAGGGCTTCACATAGCCAAAAAAACCCTACCAGGGGAAAATGAGAAACCTTGAGAAGGGACCACAGATGGAAGGATCCCCCTTTCAGGATCACCAGGTTATAATGGATGCAGAGAGTACACAAGTAATACATAATATGAAAATCAATGAAAAAAATGGATGTCGGAGGTGCCCTCGATTGTCCTGGCAGTGTCCTCAAGGGGGCCGAGCCGCAGCTCCCCCATCCCGAACTGGTCCCCGAGAATCCAGCCAGCCGCTATCCGCTTTTGAGCCACCTAACCCCCTCCCCAGCCGGGGAGGAGGTGGGCAGAGAGAACAGAACAAACTCCGGCCAAATCGGCCATCACAAGTTAGTTAAAGGCCATCTCATAGAAATGTGTCTTTAAACGTGTCTTAAATGTTTCTACTGAGGTAGTAGTTCTAATATCCATTGGTAGGGCATTCCAAAGCTCTGGAGCCCGAATAGAGAATGCTCTAGACCCTGCAGACATTTTCTTGGCCCTCGGTATAACTAAAAGACTAGCGTTTTGCGAACGAAGGTTAAGAGACGGAACATAAGGAACGACTAGGTCGACGAGATATGAAGGCGCTAAGCCATGCAGTGCTTTATAGGTTAGTAGAAGAACCTTGAAGTCACATCTTAAATGGACCGGGAGCCAATGTAATTCGGCTAATATTGGGGTAATGTGATCAAATTTTCTTGACCGTGAGAGCAGCCTCGCAGCGGCATTTTGCACTAACTGTAGACTTTTAATACTGGATTTAGGAAGACCAGAGAATAATACATTACAGTAGTCCAGGCGCGACGTGACGAACGCATGTATAATAGTTTCCGCATCCCCGGTCGAGAGGATAGGACGAATTTTCTAATAAGTAAGATATTGTAAATAAATTCAATAGTCGTTTTTGTAAATTTTGTCCCTATTATTATAATTATATTTTTCAACCTTTCCTTCCAGAGGAAGCTTGGGTTAACATTTAACATTTTGCCCACTCAGCATCCATTGCAGCCTGGTCGTCCTGAAAGGCGGATTGTTCCATCTGTGGTCCCTTTTCGAGGTTTCAAATTTCTCCCCAGTTCAGATGTTTCATTTTTCCTTGCCCTCCTGGGAGTTATAATCAGGGAATGTTGTTAATATTAATATACAGGAATCCCTCACTACATCGCGGTTCATTTATTGCGGCTTTAGTACATTGCAATTTTTTTTCCAAATAAAAAAAAAAAAAATCCAAAATTCACAAATTCAAAATAAACCTTCTAAATTGAGGAATTATGGCAAGAAAGTTGCCCACACGCCACCAGAAGGCAGGGAGTGTCCACACAATTGAAATACGTACACGTACCTTTTTATAAAAAAAGTTATAATATTAAGTGTTCTAAAAATATATTTAGCCCAGCTGAACGCTACTCTGCCTGGCTCGTCATTCAGCCACCCGCCCGCGACTACACCCCCTGTCCGATCGCCGCTCCAGCGCTCCACTGACCCCTTCCTTCCCACAGTAAAGTCTGTGTCGCTCTTCATTCGGCTGTACTGCCCATTCCTTCACAATTGTATTTTCTTATAAAAATTGTTATAATAAGACCTTGTAAAACAAAGAGCTAAGACCCTCTGCACTGATTAACCAGGTTGCAGAGGTGGCCCCCGAAACCTGTTCACTCTTACCCCCACCCTGCTTTCTCTTAATAAATATTCCCTTGCAAGAGGCGAAAGTTAGACTGCTTTCAAGCAACTCTGTACCACACAGGATGCTGATGGCTTTCTCCTTTTGCAAGCGTAAAATGGCCAAACTGTCTCACGTGTGGTTCTTGCACAAAAGGTAGAGTGGGGAAAACTCTATCAAATGGTTTGTTTATGGCCTAATTAAGGATATTATGGAAGGTGTATAGAAAGTATATAATCTGTCCCTTAGAACTGGTAGATTTCCAACTGAAATTATGCTAGCGCCTTCGCTATCACAAATCATTCCCCTGCAAAAATCTGGTGGAAAGGATGCGACAATTTATAGACCAGTATCTTTGCTTCCACAATGTTCTTAAATTAAGTTGCTTGTGGCCACATTGGAGGGCTTTATTGAAAAACATTCTATCTTTGACAATCAGTATGGTTTTAGAACAAAACAGTAATAGCTATCATGGAATTTATGGATAAAGTATTGATCTAAAAACCTTTTGATATGCTGGCTCATGAAATATTACTGCAAAAATCGTATAAATGTGGTGTCAAAGTTGTTTATATGTTCATTTTTGAATGATAGATAGTAGTATGTACATTATGATGGGGTCAATTTTATATCATTAAAGGTATCAAGTGGGGTACCACAAGGGTCGTCTTTAGGCCAAGGTTATTTGTTTTTATTTGAATAAACTACGTATGGTGTCTCAATCTGTTTACAGTAATCCTCGTTTATCGCGGATAATTGGTTCCAAAAACCACCCGCAGTAAGTGAAATCCGCGAAGTACGGTCACCCTCTCACTGGTGTGCTGTGAGAGATGTTCAGCTGTGCCGTGGGAAATTGTCCAACATTAATTATGGAGCGCATTATAAATAGGATCGCCAAACCACTGGTCAGTTAGCGCAAAGTCTGGTCAGCCACTTGCTAATCGTGCATGCGTGGCAAATCGGAGAATCTTGAGATTTAATCTTGTGGCATCAGCACATACTCAGTTTATGTGTGTGTTGCTGTGTGCTTTTACTAACACTGACACTATAACGGCTGTTGTGCGTTTTCGGTCCGATGGAAATCAGAGCATCTAGTTCAACGGGGGAACCTGGATTGTTCATTTTTCACCAACATAAAAGACACAGTCAAGTCGAGACACCTCGACTGTGATAGCCACTCAGCCGCTGTCAGAACAGCAAAGCGTCTTTAAAAGTGATTCTTTTTCTTAATGGTGCAATATTTATAGAGCTAGTCTAAAACAGTAAACAAAGTCATATAGATTCTTTTGGATTTTGATTAGAATCACTTTCAATAGTTTATTCCTTACACTGTCTAAAACCTTTTTTTCAAAAAAGCTTTATTTACAAAAGAAATACAATTTACAGAATACTTAGTATTTATTTTTATTCAATTATTCGACTCTCCATACATAAATAGGTATATAACTTTACGTGTTTTGTTGTAATATAACTGATTTTAGTATAGAAGCTGGTGTAACACTTAACAGATTTTTGTTGGTGGTGTGCCTCGAGATTCTTTCCAACGAAAGGGTGTGCCGTGAATGAAAAAAGGTTGGGAAACCCTGGTATAAATAACGTACAGAAATTTAGTATGAATATTGAAATTATAAATATTATACGTGTGTGCATGTAACATGTTAACAAGAACTACTGGGCAGGCTAACGAGTTAGCGCAAAGATGCTAATTTGCTTGCGATCGTGCTAACACGCGAAAACGGACCTCTAAAGGAATTTAAACGAACATTTGGAGCAATACTACATTGTCCTAAAGGTTAGACACGTGTGATCGTTCATTTCTCTTGTTAGGAGACCCACTTGCATCGTCAATGACTGCTGTACCACTGTAACCAACATATGTACACGAACGTAAAACAGGAAGTGGTATCGCCTGAAAACGGCCTTCAAAATAAATCAACCTACCTCAAATCAAAGCACGGCTGAATAACATAAATAACTTGGAGAATTCTTAACACAGATTGTAAATATGTTTTTAGAACAACTTTTATTGTTATACATTTTTATAACAAGGTACAAGTGTACATACTCTAAATATGTTTTTAGAACTCTTTTATTATTATAACAAATTTTCTACAACAAGGTACAACACTGTAAATATGTTTTTAGAAGTCTTATTATTATAACCATGTTTTTGTAAAAAGGTACAAGTGTACGCACTGCAATTGTGTGGGTACTCCTTGCCTTCTGCTGGCTTGTGGGCAACATAATTCCTCAATTTAGAAGTTTTATTTTGACAAGGTACAAGTGTACATACTCTAAATATGTTTTTAGAACTCTTTTATTATTATTATAACAAATTTTCTACAACAAGGTACAACACTAAATATGTTTTTAGAAGTCTTATTATTATAACCATGTTTTTATAAAAAGGTACAAGTGTACGCACTGCAATTGTGTGGGTACTCCTTGCCTTCTGCTGGCTTGTGGGCAACATAATTCCTCAATTTAGAAGTTTTATTTTGACGTAATTTTTTTTAATTTGAAAAAAAAACCTCGATGTACTGAAACTGCGATAAACGAACTGCGATGTAGCAAGGGATTACTGTATAGTGTTCTTTCTGCAGATTACATTTTTTTTGTTCTAGGCAAACTTGAGTGATTAGATCACCGCTGTGTAATGTGAAGTGAAATTGGTTTAAAATGGTTTGATGTGAATCTTCTATCTTTGAGTAAAAGTAAAACAAAATTCATGATAATTGGGGACTGTAAAATTAATTCATCGATGTAATTGAAATAGTTTGTAATACCTAATCTCTAGGTATTAACTTGGACCATTAATTGAATTGGAAACAGCAAATAACATTTGTTAAATCAAATACAGAAAAATTGCTACAATACATATAAGGTGAAAGAGGATTTTAACCAACATGCATTTGTTTTGTATTATTATTTGGATGTACCCTATATCAGTGGTCCCCAACCTTTTTTGCGTCACGGACCGGTCAGAAATATTTTCGCTGACCGGCCTTTATATAAATAAATAATACATTTATATAAATAAATACATTTATAATACATATATAAATAGGATGAAATAAAATGATACGACTGGCATAAAAAAAGTATAAACGACAAAAATAAAACTCACAATTACGTTGAATTAGTGGAAGCACCGAGCTTGTTTCCCAGAAACGAGCCGGTCCCATCGAGGTGTAATCAGAGACAATGACACCCGAAGTGCTTAAGGTATGTCTTTTAATACAGGATGCTTGGTCTCCGTGCGCTGAAGCAGTTTTGAAGGCTTCATTGCTCCATTAGCTAGCCTGTCGCCACATATTATGCAGAGTGTGCTTGGCGCGTCAGAGTCACCTGTGGCGATAAATCCATATTTTAAGTAGGACTCCATAAATTTTCTTTTAAATGCAGCTTTCCTTTTTTTAGAAGTCGTAGACTCTTCTTCTTCTGTCTCCTCATTGGGCTTTTTTCCCTTTCCGAAGAAGCTTTCCAAACATCTGTTTCTTGCTCATATTTGCTTGCTTCGCGGGCTCAACTGAGGTGACATGTAACGTGACTGAAACGAGCGTCTTAACCTGAACCGACGGATGTAATTGTGAGAGAATCACCAATTTTTTTTATATTTTTCAAAATAAATTCTTACTCATTTTTGCTAGCTTTGCGGGCTCGACTGGGGAAACATGGCATGTGACCGGGACGAGGGTCTTGACCTGAATTAATTGATCGTCGATAAAAAAGTTTTTTTTTTTTTTTCTGTGCGGCTTGGCGGCCCGGTACCAAGTGACCCATGGACCGGTACAGGTCCGCGGACCGGGGGTTGGGGACCCCTGCTCTATATAACATATGATCGAAAAATATCGGGGAATGCATATTCCACTCATACAAAACCAAATTTTCTTTAGGCCAAAGTCATTTAATTTGTATTTGAATAAACTAGGTATGGTGTCTAAATCTGTTGAAAGCAAGGCTGTGGACTCGGGGACTCGGATTCGGTCGGACTCGGTCATTTTTGCCGGACTCAGACTCGGTGCTGATTTTGACCGAGTCCGACAATAAAAAAAAATACGTTAAATTTTATTTTCATCATGCTGCTGAGAATGCATGTAGGAATACTGTCCACAGCCCTGCTTACGATCAATGCGGCCACGTTGAGCTGCACTTAGGCTACTGTTTACATTATGTACCAATGTCAAGGACGATTATGTCACCCAGCTTATATCATTGATGTGTTTCGATAGTTGTGGGGTCGTCACTAATTATTTGTGTTTAGATAAATGTCTGAGCTATAATGGTGTAATTAATGATTAAAAAATATTATCTTACATGTCCTGTGTTTCAGAATGGTTATTTAATTGGGCGAGAGTGTGTTTTCAAGCGTTTTGCCTCATGCCAATGGCACTCAGGGCTAAGGGTGGGCTTCAATCACTATTTTTGTAAAGCCACGCATTTAATACCATGTCAAATAATATATTAGAGTGTAGGTTATGTTCCAATGTATCCACTTCTATCGGTTAAATTGTCAACCGTACATTTATGACGACGCCATGAGTGATCTACGTTATGAACTAGCACAACTCCGGTAGGGCAGGGAAAATGTTATCGAAATGATGTCCGATTGGAACGTCGCTTCACTTTTATGTCCGCGCTCTCAGCAAGGGATCCTATATAAGCCGAACCAGCCAGTGTGAAAGCAGTTGCGTTCGTTCTGGTAGATTTTGATCTAAATTAGCCTTAAATAAAGACTAAGCAGTCACATGAATTAACAGAAAAAATGGACAGCCGGACTCGGACTCGGTGGTCAAGAGGCCGGACTCGGACTCGGTGCAAAAATCCGACCGAGTCCACAGCCCTGGTTTATAGTGTTCTTTTTGCTGATTAATTTTTTTGTTCTTGGCAAATTTAAGTGATTTGATCACCACTGTGGAATGTGAAGTGAAATTGGTTAAAATGGTTTGATGTGAAACTTCTATCTTTTTTTATTAGGAAAATTAAGAGGTTAGCATTTTCTATTTTGTCCATTAATCTTGGAGGAATAATGAAACAACAAATGCCTTTAAAAACACCAACTTTTATTGAGGAATAGGGCCACACACCCCTCCCCTCCATGTCTTGGTTGATGACATCATGGAAGGAAGCAATCACAATTTCCCCATCGGAAATTATTGTACAGACTGTCACTTAAAATGTCCAAAAACAGCTATCAATTGGCACCAAAACTTACATGGACATCTGTACTTATGACTACTTTCATATATCGATTAGTGTAGAAAAGGCTGCCAAAGGACTGTAAGACAGACTCCTTTAAAGGGTCAGAGCTTAGAGCCCGAGCTGCGTCATATGTAGAGGGAGAGAAAAGGCAGAAGAGAAAGGAGAGACGGTGGCCAGACTTTGCGAGTTTTGATTGGTCATTTACAGTGGGGCAAAAAAGTATTTAGTCAGCCACCGATTGTGCAAGTTGTCCCACTTGAAAGATGAGAGATGCCTGTAATTTTCATCATAGGTATACTTCAACTATGAGAGACAACATTATAAAAAAAATCCAGAAAATCACATTATTTGATTTTTAAAGGATTTATTTGTAAATTATGGTGGAAAACAAGTATTTGATCAAACATGGCCTCGATCTGGGGCTCCATGCAAGATCTCACCCCGTGTACCTAGTGAATGACTTGCAGAGAGCTGGGACCAAAGTAACAAATACTACCATCAGTAACACACAACGCCGCCAGGGACTCAAATCCTGGAGTGCCAGACGTGTCCCCCTGCTTAAGCCAGTACATGTCCAGACCCGTCTGAAGTTTGCTAGAGAGCATTTTGATGATCCAGAAGAGGATTGGGAGAAGGTCATATGGAATGTCAAATTTCAGACGGGCCTGGACATGTACTGGCTTAAGCAGGGGGGCAAAATTCCCAAAATTGTCAAGTTAAAAAAATTCACGTTTAAAATTTACGCAAAACTTTGCAAAATTTTGGTTTTCACTTCAAATTTCTACATTTTTCAACCGATTCAACCCATTCCAATATTAAACTGTTCATCTTTTGGCTTTATTGCCTCATGAGCTTATGAATGGAAGAATAATTGTCTTCCGGTCTGAGTGCACGCTGGCGTGTCTTGCTGCCACTCCTCACCGGCTGTTTTCTTCGTTTTTACCGTGTTTACTGTGCTAAACTCATCTGGCTTTTGGTTAAATGGTGTCCTCTATATGGATTTTCTGGTCTGCACTTGTTTGGATTACGCTGTCGATGCTCCACGGATTTATGTCTGGGCTTCTCCGGTACTCGGCTGCTGAGCTCCTCCGGCTACGCTTCCACCTGTCTGAGCCTCCGCCTGCAGTGCTGTGCCTCCGGGGCGACGCTCCCCTGCCTTGCCACAGATATATCCACCGGGGCTCTCACCGTAACTTTCAAACCGACAACTCCAAGCCAATAAAATCCTTCTTGTCCACCACCAGTCGTCCTTCAAGACGACCTGGCGCCCGCTGGGTTGACCACAGTGTGTTAGCTAGCCTACCCAGGTCGGCTAACGCTACTGTCAAGAATGACAACTCCACCGTCAACTTCGGGCTCATCAACATCCGCTTACTCACGAGCAAAGGTCACCTCGTCCAGGACTCCATCACCGAACGCAAACTCGACTTTCTCTGTCTGACAGAGACATGGCAGCAGCTCAATGACATTTGTCAAATCAATGATGCTACACCTCCGGGATTTGTTTACATCTCGCAACCCCATGGCTCTGGTCGCGGGGGTGGTCTCACAATAATTCATCGTGTGAAGTGGAAAGTCACTGCTCTCTCTGTTCCTCCATTCAGGTCATTCGAGTGTATTGCATGCAAATTGTCCGGTCGCATTCCTACCATTATCGCCACTGTTTACCTTCCACCTAAGCCCCACCCAGAGTTTTTAAATGACACTGCTGCTTTTCTTGCCCATCTTTCCACACTCTCACCTAACACGATTCTGCTGGGCGATTTCAACATCCATATGGACAATGCTGCTCTCCCCCTCACCCGTGACTTCTCATCCTGCCTTGAGAGCTCCGGGTTTCACATCTTCACTGACCTTCCTACCCACATTAAAGGCCACACACTGGATTTAATCTGTTTCTACGGTCTCACTCTCTCCAACTGTACAGCTGATCATCTCCCCATCACGGACTACTTCCTCCTCTCTTTTAAAGTCACACTCCGCCTCTCCATAACCAAGACACCTCGTCTCATCTCATTCCGTAACATCAAGGACATAAATACTGACACTCTCTCCTCCACCATTGCCTCTCTACCATACCCGGAGTCTTCCTGTTAGAGATTTACTCACTCCAACTTATTTTGCAAGAACCACACGGGAGACAAGCAAGTCCTTTTAGACACCTGCAGGTGGAGAGTTCACTCGCTCAAGGAATGAAATCTGAAAGTCTCCTTCCTGCAAGGGCATATTTATTAGGAGGAACAGAGTGGGGGTGAGAGTGGACAGGTTTGGTGAACCCCCGGCCTCTGATGAGATCAGAGTGTTTTACATTGTTGTGGGAAACAGAACAACTTTGATTGCTTCCTCTGCAGCTGGTCACTCAAGCAGAGGAAGCAACCACTTCATTTTACTGCATTGTGAGAGCAAGACAAGATTGGCTAATCATTATAGTCTACATTCCAACATAATCCTACGATAAAGATAACCTGGAAAACCCTAACACTTCCTCTCCTGATGAACTGGTTCTCCACTACAACAACTCACTTGCCAACATTCTCAACTCCCTCGCTCCAGTCAGAACCCGGTCTGTTTCTTTCACCCATTCTGCCCCCTGGTTCACCCCTGCTCTCCGCTCCATGAAGTCGAAAGGACGTCAACTTGAACGCCTCCATAAAAAGACTGGTCTCACTGTTCACCTGGACATGTACAATAACGACATTTTACAGTACAAGGACTCTATTGCTTCAGCCAAATCCACTTACTTTTCCAGTCTTATTTCATCCAACCGTGGGAACCCTAAGGCTCTTTTTTCACTCCTCAACAAAATTCATCAACCCCAAGATCTCCTACCCCCCACCTGTATTCCTCCGACACTTGCATCTCACTTCTTTTCTTTTTTACTCAAAAAATTGACAAAATCCACCAACAACTGAGCCCCTCTTCCCCTTCTCCCTACTCCTCTGAACCTCTCTTGTACAGTCTGCCTCTCTCTTCATTTCAACTCTCTGATCCCTCTGCTATTTCTGCTATTTCATCTCCAAAATCCAAATCGTCCACATGTCAGTTAGACCCACTTCCTACTGCCCTGGTCATATCCTGCCTCTCCTCACTGCTCTCTCTCATCACTGCCATCATCCACTCCTCTCTCAGTAGTGGCTCTGTTCCCATCCATCCATCCATTTTCTGAACCGCTTAGTCCCCACGGGGGTCGCGGGCGTGCTGGAGCCTATCCCAGCCGTCATCGGGCAGTAGGCGGGGGACACCCTGAACTGGTTGCCAGCCAATCGCAGGGCACACAGAGACAAACAACCATTCGCACTCGCACTCACACCTAGGGACAATTTGGAGTGATCAATCGGCCTATCAAGCATGTTTTTGGGATGTGGGAGGAAACCGGAGTGCCCGGAGAAAACCCACGCGGGCTCGGGGAGAACATGCAAACTCCGCACAGGGAGGGCCGGAGGTGGAATCGAACCCGCACCCTCCTAACTGTGAGGCGGACGTGCTACCCAGTGCACCACCGAGCCGCCCTAAAAAAGCTGGTTCAGATCCCAACAACTTCAATAACCTCCGCCCCATTTCCAATTTACCTTTCATCTCTAAAATTCTTGAAAAACTTTTAGCCATAGCACTAAAACAGCCCTCCTAAAAATCACCAATGACCTCCTCACTGCAGCTGATTCCTTCCAGTTTACTCTCCATCCTCATCCTCCTTGACCTGAGTGCGGCCTTTGACACGATATCTCATTCCATTCTCCTCAATAGACTATCCTCCATCGGTATCTCTGGCACCCCCCTCGACTGGTTTCACTCCTACCTCTCAGGCTGCACTCAGTTCATCCAACTTAAATCCTTCCGTACCCAATCCTCCCCTGTCTCCACTGGTGTCCCCCAGGGCTCTGTCCTGGGTCCCCTCCTTTTCATCACTTACCTCCTCCCTCTTGGTCTTATTTTCCGTAAATTCAATGTCATCTTTCACTGCTTCGCGGATGACACCCAGCTCTATCTGTCCACCAAACCCAACTCCACCCTCCCTCCCTCTTCCCTGACTCATTGCCTCCCCGAACTACAAAACCTCCAATTTTCTCAAACTTAAGTGATAAAACTGAAATCCTTTTAGTTGGTTCTAAATCTGCTCTATCAAAGGTTTACACTTTCTCCCTCCCCATTGACAGCTCCTTAGTTTCCCCCTCTCCCCAGGTTAAGAGTCTGGGTGTCATCCTCGATGGCACACTCTCCTTCTCTTCCCATATCAACACCACTACCCACAATGCTTACTTTCATCTCCGCAATATCAATCGCCTCCGCCCCTCTCTCACCCCCCACTCCACCTATATTCTTGTTCATAGCCTCGTTACCTCCCGTCTTGATTATTGTAACTCTCTCCTCTTCGGTCTCCCCCAGAAATTTATCCATAAGCTCCAACTGGTCCAGAATTCAGCTGCTCAAAAGAACTTGCATTGGCTTCCGATTCAATATCGCATTATTTTCAAAGTCCTCCATACCTTCAAAGCTATCCATAACCTTGCCCATCCCTACTTGTCTCAACTCCTCCACACAGCCACCTCCACCCGCTCCCTCAGGTCCTCATCTTCCATCCACCTCACTGTCCCCTATGCTCGGCTCATCACCATAGAGAGCAGAGCTTTCAGCTGCTCTGCTTCCAAACTTTAGAACACATTTCCGCCTGACATCCGCAATATTGACTCCCTCACACAATTTAAATCCACTTCAAGACCCACCTATTCAGGACAGCATTTCATCTCTAGTTGCCTTATTGTTGTTTTTAACATATTTTCACAATCTTCTTTATTGTATGCTATTGTTTTAATTTGTTTTTAACTTGTTTTTAACTTTTTAACTCTTGTAAAGTGACCTTCAGTGACCTGAAAGGCGCTTCTAAATTAAATGTATTATTATTATTGTTATTATCTTTTGCCTACTTGTTTCAGAACTTGCCACAATCCAGGGGTGTTGACAGTTGAAAGACAAGTCAATTGAAGCTAAAAATGTTTTCTACATCAAACCTAGATAGGATGAACAGATTTAGGCAGGATTTGACACAAATATGGACCCTTCATGCTCCAACTTTTTCCATTCATCTTCCATTCTATATAAGGTGTGAGAGTGAGTGAGTGAGTGAGTGAGTGAGTGAGTGAGTGAGTGAGTGAGTGAGTGAGTGAGTGAGTGAGTGAGTGAGTGAGTGAGTGAGTGAGTGCGTGCGTGCGTGCGTGCGTGCGTGCAAAGCTTCAGTACTTATATGGGGCTGTAAATGGACATACAGTATGCACATCTGCCAATCATATGAAATGGTGTTTTGGAAACATTCAGGATCGCACTGGCACAAAAATAACAAATGCGCATAACTGCTTTTTGCATTGACTAAGAATAGGTGTCAAGTGCGTCGTTTGAGTTCCCTAACAAAATAGTGCCAAAGGGGTGCATATTTTTCTCTTACACCCATATTTCACACATTGTCAAATTTAGTTGCACAGCAGAAAATTATCCAAACGTCTCATCTCAGCTGTATGTCAGTACTTACAGCACATACAGATCATATACGTATAGAACAATTTCACAGTCTCACAATAAACTGTTACAATTGCTAGCACAACAGTGGAAAAACGTAACTTAATCCATCCATGCATTATCTGAACGGCTTATCCTGACGAGGATTGTGGGCATGCTGGAGCCTATCCCAGCTGACTTCGGACAGTAGACAGAGGACACCTCGAACTGTATCCGGAGAAAACCAACACGCGCATGATGAGAACATGCAGACTCCACACAGGAAGGCCAGAGCCGGAATCGAACCTACACCTCTGAACTGTGAGGCAGACGTGTGAACCAGTCTATCACCGTTCTAGCGCCAAGTAGGGTGGCCAGCAGGTCCTAGGCAGTCTGAGCAGCTTCAGTTTGCTTTTAGGCTGGGCTGACCCTGGTGTCAAGGCAACAATACTAGGCATTTTGCAGTTTGCGTTCTCATACTTTCTTGTGTCCTTGTGACCTGTGAAGTGTCATCAGTCACAGTACCAAGTATTGTTCCAGTTGATAGCACAAATATACCAAGAACACAGGGAATACTCAGACGTTGTTCTTCTCACATAGCTTAATGCAAGGATGCGTTGGTTGGATACCTGTGAAGGTTAGGCTTGGAAAATATCCCAGGATTTATTTTCTGCTGCCATCAATACAATACAATAGTGAAGGAATGGGGTAAAAATACAAAAAGTCCTGCCTAGCTACAAAAACAGATATGCTCAAACCTCAGTGAATAAAGTACATAAGCAGAAAAGTATATTCACATATTAAATAAATAAAAGAAACATTCTAAGCATTTAATTATACCTACACATCAAATCAATAAAGAAGACATAACTAGACATTTTTGATAAGTGGTGATGAGAAAGGTTTTTATAACTTTATGATCTGATATATATTTCTGAGCACTTTGAAATAACAAATGACTTTTGATATATTGCCTAAATAGCTTAATGACGGTCTGATCCCCGGCTGCAGAAGCTGGCTCTTGGGACATGGAATGTCACCTCTCTGGCTGGAAAGGAGCCCGAGCTGGTGTGCGAGGCAGAAAAATTCCGACTAGATATAGTCGGACTAGCCTCCACACACAGTTTGGGTTCCGGTACAAGCCCTCTCGAGAGGGGCTGGACTCTCTTCCACTCTGGAGTTGCCCACGGTGAGAGGCCTCGAGCAGGTGTGGGTATACTTATTGCCCCCCGGCTGGGCGCCTGCACATTGGGGTTCACCCCGGTGAACGAGAGGGTAGCCTCCCTCCGCCTTCGGGTGGGGGGATGGGTCCTGACTGTTGTTTGTGTCTATGCACCAGGGAAGATGCCGGTCCGACCTGGCAGACCCAAACGCTCTGTGAGGGTCTGCTGGGAACGTCTGGCAGAATCTCCTGTCAGGAAGAGCTTCAACTCCCACCTCCGGCAGAGCTTTTCCCACGTCCCGGGGGAGGCGGGGGACATTGAGTCTGAGTGGACCATGTTCCGCGCCTCCATTGTTGAGGCGGCCGACCGGAGCTGTGGCCGTAAGGTCGTTGGTGCCTGTCGTGGCGGCAATCCCCGAACCCGCTGGTGGACACCGGCGGTAAGGGATGCCGTCAAGCTGAAGAAGGAGTCCTATCGGGCCGTTTTGGCCTGCGGGACTCCGGAGGCAGCTGACAGGTACCGGATGGCCAAGCGGAACGCGGCTTCGGCGGTTGCTGAGGCAAAAACCCGGGCGTGGGAAGAGTTCGGTGAGGCCATGGAGAATGACTTTCGGACGGCTTCGAGGAAATTCTGGTCCACCATCCGGCGTCTCAGGAGGGGGAAGCAGTGCAACGTCAACACTGTTTACAGTGGGGATGGCGTGCTGCTGACCTCGACTCGGGACGTCGTGAGTCGGTGGGGAGAATACTTCGAAGACCTCCTCAATTCCACCTACACGCCTTCCATTGAGGAAGCAGGGCCTGGAGACTCTGAGGCGGATTCTCCAATCTCTGGGGTCGAAGTCACTGAGGTAGTTAAAAAACTCCTCGGTGGCAGGGCCCCGGGGGTGGATGAGATCCGCCCAGAGTTCCTAAAGGCTCTGGATGTTGTGGGGCTGTCATGGCTGACACGCCTCTACAACGTTGCGTGGACATCGGGGACAGTGCCTCTGGATTGGCAGACTGGGGTGGTGGTTCCCCTCTTTAAGAAGGGGGACCGGAGGGTGTGTTCCAATTACAGGGGAATCACACTCCTCAGCCTCCCTGGTAAGGTCTATTCAGGGGTGCTGGAGAGGAGGGTCCGTCGGGAGGTCGAACCTCGGATTCAGGAGGAGCAGTGTGGCTTTCGTCCTGGCCGTGGAACAGTGGACCAGCTCTACACCCTCGGCAGGATCCTCGAGGGTGCATGGGAGTTGGCCCAACCAGTCCACATGTGTTTTGTGGACTTGGAGAAGGCGTTCGACCGTGTCCCTCGGGAGGTTCTGTGGAGGGTGCTTCGGGAGTACGGGGTGCCGAGCCAACTGATAAGGGCGGTTCGGTCCCTGTATCACCGATGCCAGAGTCTGGTCCGCATTTCCGGCAGTAAGTCGGATTCGTTCCCAGTGAGGGTTGGACTCCGCCAAGGCTGCCCTTTGTCACCGATTCTGTTCATAATTTTTATGGACAGAATTTCTAGGCGCAGCCGAGGCGTTGAGGGGGTCCGGTTTGGGGACCTCAGCATCGCGTCCCTGCTTTTTGCAGATGACGTGGTGCTGTTGGCTTCTTCAGGCCGTGATCTCCAGCTCTCGCTGGAACGGTTCGCAGCCGAGTGTGAAGCGGTCGGGATGAGGGTCAGCACCTCCAAATCCGAGTCCATGGTCCTCGATCGGAAAAGGGTGGAATGCCCTCTCCGGATCGGGGATGAGATCCTGCCCCAAGTGGAGGAGTTCAAGTATCTTGGAGTCTTGTTCACGAGTGAGGGGAGGATGGACCGTGAGATCGACAGGCGGATCGGTGCAGCGTCGGCAGTAATGCGGACCCTGTACCGGTCCGTTGTGGTGAAGAGAGAGCTGAGCCAAAAGGCAAAGCTCTCAATTTACCGGTCGATTTACGCTCCTACCCTCACCTATGGTCACGAGCTATGGGTCGTGACCGAAAGAACGAGATCTCGGATACAAGCGGCCGAAATGAGTTTTCTCCGCAGGATGTCCGGGCTCTCCCTTAGAGATAGGGTGAGAAGCTCGGTCATCCGGGAGAGACTCGGAGTAGAGTCGCTACTCCTCCACGTTGAGAGGAGCCAGATGAGGTGGCTCGGGCATCTTATCAGGATGCCTCCTGGACGCCTCCCTGGGGAGGTGTTCCGGGCATGTCCCACCGGTAGGAGACCCCGGGGACGACCCAGGACGCGCTGGAGAGACTATGTCTCTCAGCTGGCCTGGGAACGCCTTGGGATCCCCCGGGATGAGCTGGATGAAGTGGCTGGGGAGAGGGAAGTCTGGGAGTCCCTCCTAAAGCTGCTGCCCCCGCGACCCGACCTCGGATAAGCGGAAGAAGATGGATGGATGGATGGATGGATAGCTTAATGACCCTTAAGGAACTGTGTAATGCATGCCTGATGTTTTTTCTCTAAATCATGGACACGGCCAGAGTCGTCTTGACCGTTCAGTACTTGATTGTATCTTATGTTTTGACTAATGCTAGACGCCAGTTTTTGATTACTACTGAACGCTCTGCACAGAGGGAAATATTTTGTCTAACAAAGAAAAGATACGGTTGGAAGCATGATTAAACTAAGAATAAGCAAAGACATTAAGTATCAAAAGAACAGCAATAGATTAATGATGTCACAGCCAAAAGCTAACATAATTTCGTACAAAATGACAAAATTGAAAGAATGAGGTACGACAGTGTATGTCCAAGATTGGAGAAGAAGAAGGAAGGTCACGTGGAGATAAAACCAGCAGATGCCAGAGGGAGCCAGCCAAGGACTCGGCCAAAGATGATCGCTAAGGCCGAAAGACGGGATGGAAGACAACAGCCCCCACACACACCGAATCGCCCATAACCAGCACCCACTCCCATGGCGAACCTGCCCCACCCCAAAGACTCATCACCCATCAAACTCGGCCCACACCGGCATGTGCAACTGATATAAGCTTACCAAAGAATTCTGAATGGAGACTTTCCGCTCTTGAAGGGCCCAGCGCTGTATTGTACTTTCCTGAAAACAGAGCTGTCTGAACAAGAATTGTGATTGAACTCAACCAACCTGTGTAAGTCTAATTTGTGCTTCAGTGTCTTAGAATTTTCCTAAATCTGAAAAACTCAAACGAGCACGCAGTGATAATTGGATAACAGGTGATTGGCAATGGCTTTTGCCGTGAGGCGCAGATTCAAGATTCAAGAGTTTTTTATTTGCGATGTTTGAGCGTGCCAAACAAGGACTTTGACTTCGGTAAATCACAGCCTCTGTTCAACATTTAGGTGACTAACAACAACACTCAGGACATGTGAAGAACGAAAGATATTCTCAAACACCCCCTGATCTTAAACTCCCAAGAGGGCAAGGAAAAACTCAAAACTCCAGCTAGGGGAAATGAGAAACCTTGAGAAGAGACCACAGATGGGAGGGTCCCTCTTCTAGGATGACCAGGCTGCAATGGATGAAGAGAGGACACATAGTACAAACAGTGTAGACAAAAAAGGTGTGGCAAGCGGGATGTTATTGCACAGTAATGACTCTGAGACTCTAAGAGTGGTGTGAGTTCATCAGAGCGACAGCCTGGGGGAAGAAGCTGTCTCTGTGTCTGCTGGTTTTAGTGTACAGAGCTCTATAACGGCGTCCGGAGGGGAGTAGTTCAAACAGGCTGCAACCTGGGTGCGAAGGGTCTGTTGAGATGTTACTTGCACGTTTCCTGGTCCTGGACAGGTACAAGTCTTGGATAGATGGGAGGTTGATTCCAATTATCTTTTCTGCAGTCCTTATTGTCCGTTGCAGTCTCTGCTTGTCGTGTTTGGAGGCCGATCCAAACCAGACAGTGATGGAGGTGCAGAGGACAGACTGGATGATGGCAGTGTAGAAGGTCTTCAGCAGCTCCCGTGGCAGGTTGAACTTCTTGAGCCGTCTCAGGAAGTACAGCCTTTGCTGGGCCTTCTTCCGGACAGAGTCTATGTGGCCGGTCCATTTCAGGTCCCGAGAGATTGTGGTTCCCAGGAACTTGAAGGTGTCTGATGAGAGAATAGTATTACTGCGGATAGTGAGGGGTGAAAGTGGTGAAGGGCCTCGCCTGAAGTCCACTGTCATCTCCACGGTCTTGAGCGGGTTCAGGTCCAGGTGGTTTTGGCTGCACCAGTGGACCAGCCGCTCCACCTCCTGTCTGTACGCAGTCTCATCACCGTTCTGGATCAGTCCGATGAGAGTGGTGTCGTCTGCATACTTCAGGAGCTTCACGGAAGAGTCACTTGCGGAGAAATCGTTGGTGTAGAGGGAGAAGAGCAGTGGGGAGAGGACGCATCCCTGAGGGGCTCCAGTGTTGGTGGTCAGGGTGTCAGATGTGATGCTCCCCAGCCTCACACGCTGTCTCCTGTTGGTCAGGAAGCTGGTGATCCACTGACAGGTGGAGGCAGGCACCGCGAGCTGGATGAGCTTCTGTTGGAGGATGTCAGGAGCGATGGTGTTGAACACCGAGCTGAAGTCCACAAACAGGATCCTGGCGTACTTTCCTGGGGTGTCCAGGTGTTGCAGGATGTAGTGCAGTCCCATCTTGACCGCATCATCCACCGACCTGTTTGCCCGGTAGGCAAACTGGAGGGGGTCCAGCAGGGGGCCCGTGACATCCTTCAGGTGGTTCAGTACTAACCTCTCGAAAGATTTCATGACCACAGATGTCAGTGCAACAGGTCTATAGTCATTCATACCTGTGATGGCGGGCTTCTTGGCCACTGGAACGATGGTGGAGCTCTTGAAGCACGAGGGCACCTCACACAGCTCCAGGGAACGGTTGAAGATCCATGCAAAGGTGGGCCCCAGCTGCTCAGCGCAGACTTTCAAGCAGGAAGGTGACACGCCATCTGGGCCCGGTGCCTTCCTGATCTTTTGTCTCCGGAACATCTGGCGCACTTCCTCCTCGCGAATCTGGAGTGCGGGCGCGGCCTCTGCAAGAGAGAGAGTCGGTGACCACGGTGATGGAGGTGTGGACAGAGCAGTTGTGGGGGGAGGTGAGTATGTGGATTGTGTGGATTGTGCTGCAGGAGGTCCCGTTGTGTGGGAGGACCGATCAAACCTGCAGTACAACCTGTTTAGCTGGTCAGCAAGCCTTGGGCTCTCCACAGGACGGGGGGTTCGTTTCTTGAAGCCCGTGATGCTCTGCAGGCCTTTCCACACTGTTGAGGGATCAGGATTGGCAGAGAGGTGTCTCTCCAGGCTCTCCCCGTAACACCTCCTGGCTTTCCTGACCTCTCGGTTCAGTGTGTTTCTGGTCTGCTTGAACAGGTCCCGGTCGCCGCTCCTGTAGGCCTCCTCCTTGACTTTGCGCAGCCTCCTAAGGTTCGGTGTAAACCAAGGTTTGTCGTTGTTTTACGTGCAGAAGGTCTTAGTCTGCACACACAGATCCTCACAAAAACTGATGTGTGATGTGACAGTGTCAGTGAGTTCATGCAAGTCTGAATTTGCAGTTTCAAAAACACTCCAATCGGTGCAGTCAAAGCAGGCTTGGAGGTCCTGCCTTGACTCCACTGTCCACTTCCTGTCAGTCATCACCACAGGCTTAGAAGTTTTTAGTTTCTGTCTGTAGGCAGGGATCAGATGAACTAGACAGTGGTCCGAGAGTCCTAAAGCTGCACGAGCCACAGAGTGGTATGCATCCTTAATTACGGTGTAGCATTGGTCCAGTGTCTGTGCCCCTCTGGTGGGACACGTTATGTGCTGTCTGTATCTGGGGAGTTCGTGTGCGAGGTTCGCCCTGTTAAGATCACCCAGAACAATGATTAGTGAATTTGGTAGAAGTTTCTCCATGTCTGTCACCTGGTCAGCCAGCATCTGCGTGGCTTCACTCGCACGTGCGTGTGGTGGGATGTAAACAGCCGCCATGACGATCGAGGAGAACTCCGTGGTGAATAGAACGGCCGGCAGTTTATGAAAAGTGTTTCTAGGAGAGGGCTGCAAAACTCTTTCAACACCATGACATCGGTACACCAACGTTCATTAATGTAGAAACAGAGACCACCTCCCTTTGATTTTCCGGAGAGCTCCGCGCTGCGATCTGCACGCGTTAGCCGAAACCCAGCTAACTCCATGGCGTGGTGGGGGGTTTGTTCGCTAAGCCACGTCTCAACAAAACACAGCGCGGCGGATCTGCTGAAGTCCGTGTTCCTTGAAGTGAGGAGCAGCAGTTCGTCCATCTTGTTCGCCAGGGAGCGGACATTCGCCAGATGAATTGACGGTAGGGCAGAACGGAACCCTCTCTGCCTCAGCTTTACGAGGGCTCCCGCTCGTTTTCCGCGTCGCCGCCGTCGCGCTAGCTTGTATAGCACCGCCGCTCCGGCTAAAATCTCCGACAAACAGTCTGAATCAGAGAGAACAGGAGAGAAAATACCAGAAGAAGACTGACCGATGTTTAACAGTGCTTCTCTAGTAAAAGTGATCCGGGATGGACAGCAGAAGACACAGAAAACACACAAAATAAGACAAAGAAACAGAGAGCGACTCACCGTGGCAGCCATCCGCGGCGCCATCAGATGACGTCAATCATCATCGTCAAGATAACGCGCTCCCTAAATTGTGGACAAAATCCAACAGAACTATATCTATATCGCACATCTCACACAGCTGCAGCTGTAATGAACCACTTTGCATATAACATAAAATAACAATACAGTAATATAACACTGTGTAAAGTAAAGTAAAAGACAAATTAATGACACTCGCACATGAACAGTAGACACCTGAACAATGTCAGTCTTATGGTGGGTCAAAAGCCAAAGAATAAAAATAAAAAATTAGCCTTCTGGAATGGATCAGTTCGTCTGTCCACCATGATCAACGAAAACTGAAAATTTCATTGGTTGAATTTATATTAGTGGTGTCAGTTTAACGCGTTAATGCGATTAATCCAACCCTATTTTCATGGCATACATTTTTTGAATCGCGCAATTAAGGCTCATTTTGGCCTCATAAAATTTGCACTCTTTTCATGAACTGTTGCCGTAGAAAAACTACAACACCTCAACGAGACCGGAAATAAACGTCAAGCATGCCACACTGGTGACACTTCCCAGGGCTTGTTGTGCAAAGAAACGAACTTTAAAAATGGTTTGTTGTAGACTTAATCCTTGTTTACATTTCATGTGCATGTTGTATTTTTTATATTGCCCAAATTTTCAATTCTTAGAATGGACTGTTGAGGGGCTGTTGGTGTGACTTTTAAAAAAATGGAATCCAAGTCAATAAAATAATTGTCTGTCTGCATAAGAAAATCAATCCTCTTCTTCATGTTAAGTGTATCAAAATTTGCTAAAATAATGATGGCACAGAACAAAAGGGTTTTTTTTTTACAATGCAAGCCAGTCGCAGGGCACACATAGAAAAACAATCATTTGCACTCACACTCACAACTACAGGCAATTTGGAATTTTCAATCGACCTACCATGCATGTTTTTGGAATGTGAAAGAAACTCGAGTATCCGGAGGAAACCCACACTGTCAGGATCGGAATGGAGCAGGGCGACCAAATGCAGCTTGGACCAGGGTTTATTGAGGGAAAAGGTAGTTGGAAGGGAGGATGAGGGGAACAAACCAACAGAACCGGCAAACTAACATAACTTAACGGACCGACCGACAGACTGGCTAACCGAAACAGAACTGACAAAGACAGGAACCAAGAAACAAGAAGACAGCAACGATCCAATAGGGGAGTGAGGGGCAGACAAGACTTAAATACAAGACAGCTAAGACGCAGGTGAGGATGATCACACTGATCATGGACACACAGGAGGGGAGGGGCGAGTCGTGACACACACAGGCATGGGGGAAAACATGCAAACTCCACACAGGAAGGCCGCAGCCTCTGAACTTTGTTTACAATAAATAAAAATGTGTGGTTAACTCATGGTTAATCGCACATTTTATTTATTGTAAAAAAAGAAAAAAAGAAAATCGCTTTTTTTCTGTGCCGCTATTTTAGCAAAGTTATTTTTTTTTTTACAATAAATAAAATGTGCGATTAACTATGAAACACACACCCACACTCACACAATTACAAACTAGCATCTGACGTCTGAACTTCTTTAGCGCGTTCTCCTGATCTCCGGCGGCTGGTTCCACCACAGCGATTATCCACCAAACGGCACACACGCATGCACGCACACACACGCACGTACATGCACACACATGCAGTCCCAAGTAGTGTTCCAGTTGATAGCATTACCATTCCATGTCCATGTCCAGTGACTACTGTTAGGTTACGGATTTTAGTTATTGATCTGACTCCAAATTGCGATCAACACTTAACACATAAATTGCTATGTCCTAATCCACACACTGGCGCACCTAACAATTTTGCGAGTTCGTTCTGTCAAAGAGACCAGTAGATCAATCAGACCAAATTTACCAATTGTTTATTCCTGACAAAGCGCACTAATACAGGCCTGGGTCCCGGGTCCTTCACACTAAAACTCGTGCGTTTTTGTGACCACCAAAAGACGACACATTCTTCCGGGTTGCTCAGTTTTAAAGAAACACAATATGAATATTAAAGCATGCAAACCATTGTGAGATGATTGGTCGATGGCCATCTCCTCCCCGTCTAGGTGTCGCTGAAATCTGGCGGTTGGGTTTTCCCTGCGAAGCCCGACCACATAGACGTGCTGTTGTTCTCGTTTCTCACCGACCTTGAGGTGTTCTCGTCCGGTACTCCCTGTCTGGGCCTATTCCACAACACTTCGAAGAAAACAAGTTCATGCAGTTTGCCTGCACATTCTTCGCCACCCACCAATCCACACGAGCACTCCAATACTAGATATTATATTAATATGATAAGTTTAACACAACCTTAAAAATATGTTTGCAAACTGCCGAAAGCACATTTCCCTTTACTACCAAACTATTAATTACACTAATTTATTCTGTATTGTATAACAGGAACACATTGGTGATATAAACCTATGTCTCATATGAAGGCAAATTATTTGCATACATAAATATTTATTAATTTGGGCATTTTGCTTGAAATATGCATTAGAGCAATTAATTTCGAATATTTATATTTTGTAAAGCATCTATCAATACAAACATCAAAGTCTGTGACCTCACATTATAAATTAATACATTTAACATTATATCCACACTACATAATTAAAGAACCTTATATCCCACACTATATAATTAAAGAACCTCATTACAAGTTTACTCTACCAGCTATGGTTGCAGATTTTGCATTTTGCTTTTGTAATTTGGAAGCATTATTTGTCAGGAACAGAGACGGGGCGACCAAATGCAGCACGATCCTTTATTGAACAGGGGAAAGGGGAAGTGGAACACTGGACTGCTGGTCTGGCTGGTGTGGCTGAGCAGAAGAGCGCAGTCAGAGGCAGGCAGGTGGTCGAGGCAGGGGGCGATCAGAAAGTGTTCAAGGACAGGCAAGTAGTCAGGGCAGGCAGCAAGTCGGGTCAGAACACGAGCAAAGTCGACAACGGAAATCGTTCGGGCAGGACGCAGTGAGCCGGGCGCATTGAGCAGTGGCATCACGGGCAGGGTAAGGAGACGAACTGACAACCACTGGTTTGATTCACTGAGTTTAAATAGAGCGGACCCGACGAGCCGTGGCAGGTGCTGGTGCTTAGCTTGATTGGGGGCGTGGCTGGAAGTCAGGTGACGCAGGCACATGACATTATTAGATTATTTAATGGTTGATTATAAAATATGTAAGTGCACATTTTCACTGTTCAAATTTTAATTGTAGCTGCAACAAAGTGCTTTACATATAAATAATGATACAACTACAAGGATAGTGAAAACATTAAATTGAAACACAAATTAATAACACAAACACAAAGTAGACACCAGGAAGCAATGCAATAAGAGGCATAACAATAAATTTGTCAAACTAGTGCCCACTCAAAAGCCATCCTTGTGTCATACTGTCATGCTTATTTTTCGGGTTGTTGTTGCCTTGTCTTGTATCATAGTTTCACTTCCTGTTTTATTTTGTCAACTCTCTCGTTTCAGTTCGTGGCTCCTTCCTCTGTGCTTCTGTTGTCTTGTATTCCCTGATCACGATTGTGTGCACCTGTGTCATTTGGCCTAATTGTCTGCACCTGTGTCCCCACCCTTTTGTGTGTATTTAGTCCATGTCTTCCCCTTGTCTTGTGCCAGTGCGTCTTGCCCCGTCCCGACCACCAGCGATTCCTTGAGCTAAGAGAACCAGTAGATGCACTCCCTTTTTTGTCTCGCCTGAGTGCGACGCCTTTTGTTAGTACTTTTTGCCACATGGTTATGTACCAGTAGAGATACTCCCTTTTTTGTCTTGCCTGAGTGCGACGTCTTTTGTTAGTACTTTTTGCCCCTCGGTTTCCCTCGGTAAGAGGCGCTTTGAGTTGTTGTTTCCTGTCTCCCACCAGTTGGAATAAGTCCTTTTTAGTAACACCCTGCATCCGAGTCCTCTGCCTTGAACCCAGCCTGACACCTTGTTGGTCAATGAGGAAAGTGCTACCTCACATCTCAAAGTGGTCCACCTCACATCTCTCTCAGATCAGTTGGAGCACAATTCCAACAGCAACATCCAATTGGATCAGGAGGGTCAAGAGGGCAGGACAACCCATATGTGGTGATTTTAACATTGACCTACTAAGACGAAGTCAAAACATGCAAACGGAAGTTTTTGTGAACCAAATGTACTCACACGGGCTACGCCCACTCATTACCAAACCAAGCCGAATCACGCCTCAGAGTGCAATACTAATTGACAACATCTATACTAATTATTATGGTAACAATATCAGTGGCATCCTGATATATATATATATCTGATCACTTACCGGTCTTCTGCATTAGTGGCCAAAGAATGCCAAACCCTCAAAAGTCAGCAAACTCATCAAAGAGAACAAAAAGCAATGCCGTACTTAGAAACCTAGACCAAGAACTCAGAGGAAATTCATGGGCCGAGGTTTATATATATATATTTTTTTTTTGCATTGATTTTCATATTATGTATCACTTGTGCACTCTCTGCATCCATTACAACCTGGTGATCCTGAAAGGGGGATCCTTCCATCTGTGGTCCCTTCTCAAGGTTTCTCATTTTCCCCTGGCAGGGTTTTTTTGAGTTTTTCCTTGCCCTTTTGGGAGCTTATGATCAGGGGATGCTTTGAGAATAATTGTCAATTTTGGCTATGTGAAGCCCTTTGAGACTGTTTGTGATTCAGGGCTATACAAATAAACTTGACTTGACTTGACTTATATGGAAAATAATGTCAACAGAGCCTATAAAAACCTTCTAAAAACATTGCTTGAAACATATGAAAAGCACTGCCCTATTGTCACAGAAAAAAATACAAGCGTACAATAAAAAAAAAAAAAAGTCAAACCATGGCTAAACAAAACACTACTAAATGCATGCAAGAAAAATAAATAAATTATATAAGCAATTTCTGAAGGACAAGACGGATAGATCTCACAAGAAGTATAAAACTTATAGACATTCTGTCAATAATAAATTGAGGACAGCCAAACAAGAGTACAATGGAAGATTATTAGCCGAAAGCCAAAATTACACTAAAAAACTTTGGGACATAATTTATTCTATCACAGAGGGCAGAAGAAAGAGAAATGAAAAAACACACTTGGTCATTGACGGTCTAATAGTGGATGACCCCCAGCAAATCGCAGATAAGTTTAATCAGTTCTTTGTCGAAGTGGGGGCAAGACTCGCCCGAGACATTCCTTCTCAGGAGATAAACTGGAATGTTTTTGATCGTGGAATAAACAATACTGCTGACGACTTTTCACTGTCCCAGATAACTTTGAAGGAAGTCGAAGATACTATACTGAGTTGTTCAAGCAAGAAATCAATTGACGTTGATGAACTAGACATGAGGACGCTAAAATATATAGTGCATGCCATTTCGCCTCCACTTACACATATCTGCAATCTATCATTCAACAGTGGGATATTTCCCGATAAAATGAAAATTGTCAAAGTTCTACCCATATTTAAAGAAGGAGACAAACACCAGATCACCAACTATCGCCCAATCTCTATCCTCCCCCAATGTTCTAAAATCATTGAGAAATTATTCAGTAGCAGGCTGGAGAATTACATTGAACAAAAAAATATACTGTCGAAAAATCAATATGGTTTTCGTAAAAAACATTCGACTGCACATGCACTTTTGGATTTTGTAGAAACCACTAAAATGGCGATGGATAGAAAACTATATTGCATTGGAATATTTCTTGATATTTGTTAGGGTTTTCCAGGTTATCTTTATCATAAGATTATGTTGGAATGTAGACTATAATGATTAACCAATCTTGTCTTGCTCTCACAGCGCAGTAAAATAAAGTGGTTGCTTCCTCTGCTTGATTGACCAGCTGCAGAGGAAGCAATCAAAGTTGTTCTGTTTCCCACAATATCGTAAAACACCCCCTGCTCTGATCTTACCAGAGGCCGGGGGTTCACCAAACCTGTCAACTCTCAACCCCCACTCTGTTTCTCTTAATAAATATCCTCTTGCAGGAAGGAGAGTCCAGAGCTCTATTCGAACATCGCTGTACGCACAGCGACGAATGGACTCTCCACCTGCAGGTGTCTAAAAGGACTTACTTGTCTCCCGTGTGGTTCTTGCAAAATAAGTTGGAGTGAGCAAATCTCTAACAATATTAAAAAGGCCTTCGACACAATTCATCATGAAATATTGATTGAGAAATTGTATAGATATGGGGTAAAGGGTACAGCCTTAAAATGGATCAGGAGTTACTTAAAAAATAGAACCCAATTTGTACAGGTAGAGACCAAAAGGTCACCTAGATTGAAAGTAACGTGTGGCGTCGCCCAAGGGTCAATTCTGGGCCCTAGGTTATTCACGCTATACATAAATGACATTGCAAAGGCATGTTCCCTCAAAATGGTAATGTTTGCCGATGACACCAGTATATTATGTACTGGACATAATTTAAGACACATGGAAGCTTGTATAAACAGAGAAATCTCAATTTTACAGGCTTGGTTCAATGCAAATAAATTATCTTTAAATCCATCCAAAACTAAATATATGCTATTTGGGAAAAGAAAACCAAGCAAAGACTTAAACTTAGTGTCGAACGGTATCAAGATTGAATGAGTTAATGAGTATCAAATGCTTGGCATAACACTTGATTGTTTACTTAACTGGAAACAACAAATTACAAACTTGTGCAAAAAAATATCAAGAAATATGGCCATTCTGTGGAGGCTGCAAAATAAAATTAGTACATCTGCTTTAAGAATAATGTATTTGACACTCATGGAGCCACATCTATACTATTGTTCAGAGGTCTGGGGTCACGCATACCAGACATCATTGGAACCACTTTACAAACAACAGAAAAGAGCACTGAGGATCATTTGCAAAAAGCCGTACAATTCTCACACGAACGACCTCTTTATAAACACTGGAATACTGAAGCTCCAAGACTTAATCACTTTTGCAGGACTGTTAAATGTGTACAAAGTTTCTAGATGTATGCTACCAGTAAATATTCAAAGCCTATTCACCCTCAGGGACACAAAACACGACCTCAGAGGATTATTAAACTTTGACCAACGACAAGTGTCCAGTACACTTGGAGGACATCGCTGACGGTTGTCGGTGTAAGAAATTGGAACAAACTGAACTCTGACCTAAAACTGTCCGATAATTTCAAGGACTTCAAAAAGAAACTGAGAACCTCTCTCATATCTAATTACGTAAACTGAGTCCGCAGCAACCCTGGGACGAAAGCATTGATAGCTGTTTGTTATACTCGTTACAAATCATTCAAATTCCAAATTTTAGCATCATAAATAACCATAAATTTCTGATGTTGGCTATTTTTGGAACTAATGTGTAAATGTACTAATGTACAAATATTAGCATCATACATAACCATAAATTTTGATGTTGACTATTTTAAAATTAATGTGTTACATAATATCTGTGAAGACTCTCGTGAAATTGCTGTGTGATAAATATCTGTGAAAACACGAAAAATCTTTGGATGAAAGTTTTGGGACGGGACTCGATAAGCAAGGCTGCTTCTACCCGTTCTGTTTTCGGCGAGTACGAAACGAACTCTAAGCTCTGTAAAGAAAGTGTGACTTTGATGATGTCTGTGTACGAGCTGAAATAAACAAAAAAAAAAAAAAAAAACACGCTGGAGAGACTATGTCTCCTGCCTGGCCTGGGAACATCTACGCAAGAGCTGGAAGCTGGGCAGAAGGATTCCCTGTTGAAGCTGCTACTCTCGCGAGTCGACTCCAGATAATCGGTAGATGATTGATTAGATGTTAGGGTTTAAAAACAAACTAAAATGAGATTACCTCCAAGACGAAGCACCTTCCACGCTTTCTAAACTCAACCTTTTAAGAAAAAAAACATCAAAGTCAAAGTGGTGTCAACTTTTAAGAAAAAAATCAAGTCATTTGTTGTGTGAGCCCGTAACTGCATGGGTGAGTAACAGATTCAGTGACCAAGTGCTTGAGTGAGTGAGTGAGTGAGTGAGTGAGTGAGTGAGTGAGTGAGTGAGTGAGTGAGTGAGTGAGTGAGTGAGTGAGTGAGCGAGCGAGCGAGCGAGCGAGCGGGCGAGCGCTTGAGTGAGTGACTGGGTAGATCAGTAAGCAGTAAGCAGGTAAGTAACTGGTATGTAAGTGAGCGGGGTTACTAAGTAAGCACGCAATGAACTCAAGTAACAAGGAAATCTATAGTCAAGACAGATGCCTGTATTAAATATATGTTCAAAATGACTGTCATACATGAGACCATAACAATTGGTGCAGTTAAATCGCACACCCTGTGTCCTCTTCTCTCTCTGGCCTTTGGGATTCTGTATACTGCCTGCAGTAATCTATGGAGCAATGCTATAGCCTCGTTAGTCCAGTAAGCACAATTTTATCCATGCCTATTTGATTTTAGTTTAGAGACAAAGTTAAAGTTTAAACTAATGTAGGGACTATTTGAACTATATGGCATGCACAACAATTTACGAGAAACTCATCGGTCACAGTAATTTTATCCATGCCTATTTGATTTTAGTTTAGAGGCAAAGTTAAAGTTTAAACTAATGTAGGGACTATTTGAACTATATGGCATGCACAACAATTTACGAGAAACTCATCGGTCACAGTAAAGGTATCGCGTAATTTTACTTCTGAATAAAAAAAAAAACATACAAAAGTCAACTCATTTCTTAAAAACCCATTTCTTATCATCCTCCCATAGAGTTTTCCAACGGTAAGACGTCAGCACTTTTTCCGTTGTACGACGTCTTCCATGGTGACCCCTGCTGCCCAGATCACCGTGGCAACTCTGCAGTACATCGCAAATTTGCGCTAATAATTGTAATACGGTCACAATTTCAGGCAAATGTCCAGGACAACTCCAAGGCAGTGGGAGCAGAAAGACTAAGCATGTGAACGTGTTACAAATGCAGGAAAGAAGGTCATATCAAGCTTGGTTGTCCATATTGGAAACGTAAAACTAGGCAGAAAACTCACAAGGCTAAGAGCATGATATGAGAAGATGAAGAAGATTCATATGAAGCTGCCTTTGTCACTTAGGAAGTACTCTCAACTAACAAATAGCAACAAGGTGAATGCTTGATTGATTCAGGAGCATCAAAGCACATGAAGTGGCAAATATATACTTCAAGAATACCAACAGTTTTCAAGTGCACAGTCTGTAAAACTAGGTGATTCAAGATTCAAGAGATTCAAGAGTTTTTATTCGCCATGTTTGAGCGTGCCAAACAAGGAATTTGACTTCGGTACATCACAGCCTCTGTTCAACATTTAGGTGACTAACAACACTCAGGACATGTGAAAAATGACAAGTATTCTCAAACATCCCCTGATCTTAAACTCCCAGGAGGGCAAGGAAAAACTCAAAACTCCAGTTGGGGAAAATGAGAAACCTTGAGAAGAGACCACAGATGGGAGGGTCCCTCTTCCAGGATGACCAGGCTGCAATGGATGCAGAGAGGACACAGTACAAACAGTGTAGACAATTCAAAAAAGTTGTGGAGAGCAGGATGTTATTGCACAGCAATGACTCTGAGACTCTAAGAGTGGTATGAGTTCATCAGAGCAACAGCCTGGGGGAAGAAGCTGTCTCTGTGTCTGCTGGTTTTGACGTACAGAGCTCTATAACGCCATCCGGAGGGAAGTAGTTCAAACAGACTGCAACCTGGGTGAGAAGGGTCTGTAGAGATGTTACATGCACGTTTCCTGGTCCTGGACAGGTACAAGTCTTGGATAGATGACGGTAGGGTGATTGAACTTGATGCCGTTGGAATAGGAAATGTCAATTCGAAAATGATCTTCACACTAAGTGATGCAAAACATGTCAAGATGTATGATGTTCTCTATGTTCCAAAGCTAGCTGGGAATGTGTTCTCAGTGGGAGCTGCTACCCAAAAATGAAATACAGTGCAGTTCAAGAAGTCTTATTGTACATACGTGGAGAAAATGGCACTCTCCTTGGAGCCAGAACTAAAAGAGCTGATGGACTGCTGCTCCGCTGGGTGTTGAAAGAGCTGTACCTGTCAGTTACGGTGCAGCACTTGCAGCTAGTCTGTGGCACCAATGCCTGAAACACAACTGCAAGCTAAGGGAAGTAAATGATCTGATAAAAGGAGTGTACTTCTCTCCAGACAGGTTCCTTTCTGTGACGGGTGTGTGGAAGGGAAGCTGGCCAAACGTCCATCAAGTTGATTGGACGAATACACTCCAAACGCAGAATACAGCTAATTCATACTGTAGTCATGTCTGTGGTCCCATGCAGACTGAATCGATTCGTTGGAGCAAAATATTTTGTGACATAACAAACATAAGCAAGAAAATATAATGAAAATAGAAAAATAAAAATAGAAACAGAAACATCATTGAATTCATCACTTGTGAGGCATTTTTAACGGTCAGATCATAAGGTTTCTGTGAAAAACGTTCAGCCAATCAGCATTATCGCAATCTTCTGTCCGGGGCACATTAAAATCATCACGTTCGACATACCTGAGATGTTGTATTTGCACCTGTGCTACGGTAGAAGACACAACCCTCGTCACAGCAGACTTCAAACATGAGATAACACAGGTCGTAAACAAGCACAACAATACCAGCACAACAAGCACAGGAACCACAAGTTTCAACAGCAACTGCCACAAAGCGCCAGAGAATAGCCATGGAAAGAAATCCCATTGATGTGGGATTTTATCCTCCGACATGGCCTGCTGTAAATTCCTCAGTAAGTTCATGGCATCCTTGATGTGTGTGTCATTATCTCCTGGAATATATGTGCAACAAGAAGTCCCAATGATGTGGCACACACCACCTTGTGCTGCAGTCATATAAGTCCAGAACCATCCTGTTTTGCAAGACCATCAATAGCCTGAATCTCTCTATTTTTTCCATCGTTGACTTGCTGTGAGAGATTCACAAAGGATTGAAAATGATAGTTCAGTGTCTCGATGAAGAGTGATTGTTTTCCAAGTCCGATCCAAGGAAAAAACGCATGAATGATTTTGTCACCGACAGACCACACTTTATGGCTGTCAGGGACATTCGTGCCCCAAACGGGATCATGTGTGTTAGGGTTTTCCAGGTTATCTTTATCATAGGATTATGTTGGAATGCAACAGGTAATAAATACCTTACCTTGTCCTCCTTATCACAAGATTGTAAAACATCCCCTGAGATGTTTAGACTAGAGGACAAGGGCTTTCTATTCAGCCCACTCATACCCCCACTCTTTCTCTTAATAAATATGCCTTTGCAGTTGGGAGAGGCTCCATATTTCATTCCTGTAGCGAGTGAACTCTCCACCTGCAGGTGTCTAAAAGAACTTGCCTGTCTCCCGTGTGGTTCTTGCAAAATAAGTTGGAGTGAGCAAATCTCTAACAATGTGGTTCAAAGGTCACAACAGCCCTGCATCAACGTCCAGAAGAGTTGTGTGCTGTCGTCAGCTGATGATGTTGTATCCTGTAGGTGTGGTCTGTCACCCACACAGGTGCACACACCCCTGTCCAGTTCGCAGGCAGCATCGGATAAACATTGTGACCACAAAGCCACGAGCCATTCTGTATAAAGTATGTTCCGTTTGATGGTGCAGCCATGTTGGTAGGAGAGCCCTTTCGCCTTAAAATGGCTCTCCCATCCTGGCACTCAGTGGTGATGTCCAAAGCTCCCATCCAGTTTCCTCCTGGAGAGCAGTCATTAATGCATTCGTGGGTTTCATTTTCTTGGATGAAACACGCGTAGTCCATTCCAGGTAGCCTTTTTGTTTAGGCCACTTGTGGCATCTTTCGTCCTTCGACAGTCACATTAATCCAAAAGAGTTCAGGTTCTTTTCTGTGAGTCCAGGGCGGTAGCGGTAGCATCACTGACTGTGACAGCACGGTGTTGAAATCAAACTCCACCCATAGTGGCCATGCATTTTGCTTCAGTGACAGTCATTGCTCTGGCCTCCAGGTGAACGGTACCAAGTGTTGGTTTTGTGTGGGTTTCTGGCCAGTCCTCAAAGTTCTCATCATGTGACCATCTTTTTCCTCAGTCGACATTGTCACTTGGTCTATTCACACGAGCCCATAGACCATAGCACGCTCAAATCAAAACGCAGCAGAGGATCCACCTGGCATGTGGAGCCCCGTTGCTACTAGGATGACAGAGACACCGATATTTCCCATTGCCTAGTCAGAGTGGGGATTCCATTCTTCACCAACATTGAGACGCCCCGCCCTAAACGATAAGGCCTCTTTGTAGTCAGACTTACCCCCACTCCGAAAATGGGGTACAGCACTCTCTGTAACGTCCAGTGGCTGAGGTGGAACTTTGCTGGGCCTTTCAGCAATGTTCAGTGCAGTGGGGGTAGTCAGCAAGACTTGGAATGGCCCCTCCCACCATGAGTGGCCCAGTTTTTCCTTTTTGACGACCTTTATGTCGTCCCAGTCTCCTGGCTTGGAGCGGTTATTGACCTGTGGGGAAGAAAGATCAGGCTGCATTAAATTTGCATTTGACACATCTTTCAGTTTGAGTGCTCTGATCATGCTATCTGCCAAGGACTGTTCTTCGTCTGCTTTTTGCAACTCTTGTAGTCAATTTTATTGCCCTTTTGATCTGGGCAAATAGGAGTGTTTGCGGGAAGAGTTTGAGCACTTCCTAATGATTCCTCCTAACCAAAGACCATTTATGACAGGGGCTATCCCATTTATTGCCTCCTGTTTTAAAGGAGATTCTCTGATCTTGGCTGGATTTGTACTGAGGTAATGGACGTTAAAAGTCCTACATCAGATGGGCCCTTTGTCCACAGTTTTTCAGGAAGCCCAGCCAATTCCCCCTCCTCCTTTTCATTCAAACAAGTGTTGATTGGCCAGGGAAGCGCATAAGCGCGTGCCCTTAACAGCTACACCACTTCCTCATAGCTTATTTAGTCACTTTTCAATCATCTTCCGATTGCTTCAAGCAAAAGTTTGAAAAGCTTGAGAAAAATTTAACTTGATGGCATGATGCCAAATGTATTAGAGAATCCATATGTCGTAAAGTGTTGTATTATTACTATCTTTTACTATCTGTCCTACTTCCTCCCTCCTTCTGAGGCTTGGCAACGCCCATGCCTCACACCTTGACAAACTCTTTGGGAGGATGTGTTCTTTACTACATATGATTCTATCATCATTTAATTTGACTTTCTTTCCAAAACGCTTCTCAATTTCCCAGTTCACACATCTTCTGCATGTGTTACTGGTTCTCCAGTTTTTTCTCTAGTTAATTATCAATCCAAAAGCACTTTTTTTTTCTCTCTTAGCATTTAACTTACTCAAAATCACTCTTTCTTCAAACTCGCTCTACTAATTTTCCATAGTAGTCCCCAACAACTTCAACCATTCAACCCGTATTTTCCTTTCATTCAGGCAATCATTCATCAATGCTCATTTGCATCTCACACAGTCTCCAAAAAGGAGTCGTTCTATCACATTGGTCCCAGTTTATCCAAGCTCTCCACACAACATTCATAACTCAGTCTCTCGGATTTAACTCACATATAAAAGTTTGTATAATCTTATAACACAACCAATCAATTATTCCTATTAAATGTAGCATTGCAATGTCTTAAATTCACAATTTTGCTTCTTCCAATTCCTGAAAGCATGTACTGTTGTCTTTTTTTCGAATTTATCATGAGAGCTCGACACTAATATGCACATGTGTGGATCAGTTTCTGCCCGCAAACAGATTTCTCTCTTTTCCTCTCATTTTTATTTTTCAAAATTGTTTCTGTTTTGCAGTGCAAATTGGATAGACCGCAGTCTAGCAAATCTCTTTGCCCTAAAAGTTTAGCCAATTTCATCATTTTAACACATATGCACACACATGCACAGCTCTCGCGCATGAGGGGTGGGGCCCGGCATCAATGATTCGTCACAGGCTGGCCATTTCCTGCAGTCGATCTTGAGCTGGTCCCGCCCACGCATGCGAGGACAGCACATCATTTTTTATTTATCTTTTAAAAGTAATTTGCATTTCTTTACCACTTGATTTGCAAATTTTAACTTTAGTGTGCACACAATTTGATCTCTGGTCATTTGTCATTGGGCATACAAACAGCATTGTCATACTTCTTGTATGGACAGGAGCTCTAACAATCTAAAAATATTTCTAATAATCTGACAATGACATGTTTTGCTGTATGGACATCTATTATTTCTTTCTCTGCAGGAGCATGAGCGGTCAAAGGGGAGGAAGCTTGTCACGCTAAAAATTTGAATTTGTCTCTGCCTCTTCCTCTGTGTCACGTCTCGTCCCCAACTGCTCCACTATGTGTCTGTCTTGGTTTCTGTCTGTGTGCTCGCCCCTCCCCTCCTGTGTGCCCATGATCAGTGTGATTATACCCACCTGCCTCTCGTTACCTGTCGTGTATATAAGTCCTGTCTGCCCCTCACTCCCGGTCGGATCATTGGTTGTGGTCGTTTGGTGTTGGATTTATGTTATGTGTTAACGTCATGATGTCTTTTTGGTTCCAGTTGCTGTCATTGGTAATGTCACCCTGTCATTTTGTTTCACGTCTTTTTCGGTCAGTCTTGTTGTTAGGTTTTGTTAATGAGTTATGTCAGTTGCCGAGTCTGTTAGTTTGCCTTTTTTGAGTTCACCAATAAACCCTGGTCCAAGCTGCACTTGGTCGTCCTGCTCCATGCTCCACCCGACCGTGACACTCTGCCCTTTGATTGGTTTTGTTTTTTATGACGACACTCTCTTGACCAGTGTCCATGTTTCCCACAGTTCCAACAGTTGTCTGAATGTGATGGGGGTTTTGATTTGAATATGGTGGCTTGCGACCTTGTTGGCCTCTAAGTTTTCCTCTGCCCCTTTGGGAACTTTGGAATCTTGTATCTTCATCTAGATCATTATCATCATCATCTAGATGAAATACATCAGAACTTTCACCTTTTTTGATCACTTTGTCAGCGTCTCTGGCCCACTGCATGGTTGTTGTAACACAAGCAGTGTCCGCTTCCAAGTGTTTCCTCACCCAGTTGCCTAATTCAGGGAAGAAACCAGTGAGGAGCGCATTTTTAAGATGTTGCTGATAAGCACTCTCAGCTGCATCATTGAATGGGATGCCACTGTGCAAACTGAATTATTTTTCAAATCTTAATTGAATGGCGGCCTTATCACTTTTTTTCTTTCTATTTTTTGTCTTTTGAATTTGTTCTCTTCTCTCTTGTGAAGCTTTTAACACCCCCTTTAGCACATTGCACTTCTCTCTCTTTCCTTTCTCAATCCCTTTGGCTTCCTAGCCTCCAAAATGTCTACCACTACGTTCCACATGCCAACCTTCAACTTTCCTTGTACTCCATACTTTTTCTTCCACTTCGGCATGTATCGCATATAATTAGAAAATCTACTCACCATGCACTTCTCATCTCCTTCAAGAGCTAGAGATTTACCGTTTTTATTTCTCATCTTAATTTGGTATTTTAGTTTTTACAATTTCTTTCAATTTTTTTTCTTTGAGGATCCTCAATGCAGGTTTAAATTGACCTTTCAACAAATTTCCAACCTATGTTATTACCGTGGATTAATGCTAGAACTGTTTTTAGTCCATTTATCCTACCAGTCACACTCTCAACCACACAAGATTTTTTTTTATCCCTGCCTACGCGAAGTCCTCTTTAAAGAAAAAGAGCTGCTTCATCCGGAGGGGGGACTCTACAACACCCCTCCTTCCCTGGGAACTAAAGACAACAGTCCTGTTACCCAGCCCTGCCAACGCGAAGTAGTATTTTTTAGAACAGTGGTTGTCAAATGGGGGTACACGGAAGTACTCTAGGGGGTACGTGAGATTTTACAAAAATATATAAAACAGTTTGAGAACCACTACTCCAGAAGAGCCACGTCATCCGGAGGGGGACTCTACAACACCCCCTCCTTCCACAAGACTTAAAATCTTCTGTCCTGCCTATTTACTTGTGTATTTTCCCTGTGCACTTTTACTTTTACTTGTACGCGTTTCACAACAGCACCTTCACACAACTTTAGGGTTTTAACTTACTTGTCCCCTGGCTCGTTGCACTGCCGGATCCCGTCAATCTACTGTTGTCAGACGAAGGCAGACCTAAGATGCTGTCAAACGCACCTCTTTCAATAAGGTGCCCCCGGCTTCCCGGTAACGGGTTTGTCTTAGCCGGGTTCGGAGATTCGTCCGTAATCTAACCACCCGAGTTAAATTAACTCCACCGGAATCAATCTAATTTCTGTACGACGCCAATCCCTCTCAAGTCACCCGAAGCTCGAGCCGAGTAACTCAATTCAAGGCAAGACTTCGAAGTGACCACATCGTATTGATGGCTCCCCGCTAATGTTTGAAGTTCTTATTATGTTACGGATATTTTTAGATGTCTTTGTTAAGACCTCAGGGATTCGTTTGTATAGCGCACCCAAGCACTAGTTTTGCCGAAGTAAATGTTGATATGGGTCCGTTCCACTTGGTCGCTCATGCAGCGAGCCGACCAACTTGTTTATTCGAAAGTCAAGTCAAGTCAAGTTTATTTGTATAGCCCTAAATCACAAACAGTCTCAAAGGGCTTCACATAGCCAAAATTGACAATTATTCTCAAAGCATCCCCTGATCATAAGCTCCCAAAAGGGCAAGGAAAAACTCAAAAAAACCCTGCCAGGGGAAAATGAGAAACCTTGAGAAGGGACCACAGATGGAAGGATCCCCCTTTCAGGATCACCAGGTTGTAATGGATGCAGAGAGTGCACAAGTAATACATAATATGAAAATCAATGAAAAAAAATGGATGTCGGAGGTGCCCTCGATTGTCCTGGCAGTGTCCTCAAGGGGGCCGAGCCGCAGCTCCCCCATCCTGAACTGGTCCCCGAGAATCCAGCCAGCTGCTATCAGCTTTTGAGCCACCTAACCCCCTCCCCAGCCGGGGAGGAGGTGGGCAGAGAGAACAGAACAAACTCCGGCCAAATCGGCCCTCACAAGTTAGTTAAAGGCCATCTCATAGAAATGTGTCTTTAAACGTGTCGAAGTCTACAGTGTCAAAGGCAGCACTAAGATCAAGTAGTAACAATACAGACGACGTATTTGAATCCATAGCTATGAGGAGATCATTGGTCACTTTAGCAAGTGCTGTCTCTGTAGAATGATTAGCTCTAAAACCAGACTGAAAAGAGTCATATCGATTATTAGCGACCATGTAATCAATAAGCTGCTGTGCTACTACTTTTTCGAGAAGTTTTGCTATGAATGGGAGGTTTGAAAGAGAATCGAATTAATAAAAGTGTGACAATAATAGCATTTAAGAAGAAAATTAATGCACTTTATATTATTAATTCTAACTTCTTATATGTAGATCTAGCACTTAACTGTCGGAGTGCTTCACCCCACTTGATTGCTTTAGAAAGAGTAACAACTTTCTCAAAACTGTTAGGTTACGGATTTTAGTTATTGATCTGACTCCAAATTGCGATCAACACTTAACACATAAATTGCTATGTCCTAATCCACACACTGGCACACCTAACAATTTTGCGAGTTCGTTCTGTCAAAGAGAAGACCAGTAGATCAATCAGACCAAATTTACCAATTGTTTATTCCTGACAAAGCGCACTAAGACAGGCCTGGGTCCCGGGTCCCTCACACTAAAACTCGTGCGTTTTTGTGACCACCAAAAGACGACACATTCTTCCGGGTTGCCCAGTTTTAAAGAAACACAATATGAATATTAAAGCATGCAAAATATTGTGAAATGATTGGTCGATGGCCATCTCCTCCCGGCGTCAGCGCTATCGCTGAGGTCAGGTGGTTGGATTTCCCCGCGAAGCCGGGCCACATAGACGTGCTGTTGTTCTCGTTCCTCAACGACCTTGAGATGTTCTCGTCCGGTACTCCCTGTCTGGGCCTATACACAACACTTCAACGAAAACAAGTTCATGCAGTTTGCCTGCACATTCTTCACCCCCCACCAATCCACACGAGCACTCCAATACTAGATATTAATATGATTATAAGTTTAACACAACCTTAAAAAATATGTTTGCAAACTCCCGAAAGCACATTTCCCTTTAAAACAAATAAAAATGTCTTACTCTATTTAGATTTGCCCAGTAATTAATTTGGAAGGCAAGTCTATTTTTCGTCCGTGTCCTGTTTAACTTTTGACGCGGCCCGACAAATTTAGGAGCTGGGCCGCGCCCGACGGACAATCGAAATACTTTTATCCTTCACCAACTCTAATAATCTATTTTAACCATCGTCGTTATTTTATTTAGAGGAAGTAAATTTTCAAACGAATTCACTTTTAACGAAATTCACTCTTCCCTTAAATATCTACGAAAGTTATTTAATTCTCTAACATGTTCGGAGTTACTTTTTACGCGGCCCGTCAAAAGAGGAAACGGGCCTGCGCCCTTCAAATAATTAAATTACTTTCAGTTCTACACCAAACCAATAATCCGATTTAAACACTTACGTTAATTTATTCAGACGAAGCAAACTTTCAAACGGATTGAAATTCACTCGTGTCTCTTATTCAATCCTCTAAAATTTTCTGATGTTACTTTTATTTATTACAGTCCTATGTTATACCGTAATAACCCCCCGCACATTAATCAAATCGTCAAATCAACCCCAAACCATCGATTGCACATTCAGTACAAATCAGCGCACAACGAAGTAAATAATATACAAAACACATTTATTGAAGAAACATGAAATAGAATTACAAATCTCAATTACTCCAGAAACCGAACAATTTCACTCACTGATACCCGTGTTAATAAAATCATTCAATCCCAGAACAATTCGATTGCAAAACACAGTCCATGAAAGAGGGAAAAGGTAGATACCAGCTGCGTGCTATTTTTGGTGGAAGCAAAGTCGAGTGATCAATTCGATATTACTTCTAAGATCCAAATTAGAGAAACAGGCTGGCCTCGAGGGAGCCGGCGGCCCGATGACTATTCCCCACTCTCGCTAAAATACATAAAAGTCGTTTTCCCTTCCCTAGTTTCTCCTGTAAAGTTGTCCAGTCCAATTTTTTGGAGTAAATCCAAGTTAATTTCAGACCAGCGATCCTGCATCTCACACAAAGATCCCGGGACTCTGGAAAAAATCTTGAAACTCCTTCGGGCTTCTTCACGTATGAGCGCTCTTTGGGGGAAAAAGCCCCGTAGCTACCCCTGCAGGACTTTTTATAGACTTCTCTGTCCCCCCCCCCTTTCTTTCTTCTATAGGGTAAGACTGCCCAGTTTTCCCACGCCTCCTATAGAATAAAACTGGTCAGTTTTCCCACGCCTCCTATAGGGTAAAACTGGTCAGTTTTCCCACGCCTCCTATAGGGTATGAGTGGCCAGTTTTCCCACGCTTGGACACCTGTTGCCTTCAGCAGCTGTTTCCGCCCTGACCACGCATTACTTTCCACCAAATGCACAGCTAGCCCCTGGTAAAACCTTTCACTTCCCCTTTTCTTCACTTCCTGTTTCATGAGAATAACTTTTTAAAGTTACGCTTCAATTAACTCTGAAATAAAAATCCAAACCTTTGATCTATTTCTTTAAACAATTTATGTCACGCCACTATTCTCATAGTGACGGGTCGCTTGATCAAATTGACTAACAATATTGCTTTAAGCGGTTACAGAATACATGTTTAGCCAAGCAAAGAAATCAAAAAGTAAAAATCACATTTGTGCTTCTCCAAACAATTTATGTCACGCCACTATTCTCATAGTGACGGGTCTCTTGATCGAATTGACTAACAATATTGCTTTAAGCGGTTACAGAATACATTTTTAGCCAAGCAAAGAAATCAAAAAGTAAAAATCACATTTGTGCTTCTCCAAACAATTTATGTCACGCCACTATTCTCATAGTGACGGGTCCCTTGATCGAATTGATTAACAATATTGCTTTAAGCTGTTACAGAATAAGTTTTCAGCCAAGCAAAGAAATCCAAAAGTAAAAATCACATTTGTGCGTCCATGCGTGACTCACACTCTGACACCGTGTTCCTGTTTTATTTCTATTTTAACTTGCTTAGCTTATTTTGGCCCCTTTTTTGGTCTCATGTTTTGGTCTGGCGCCATCTTTTGGACAAATTTGGAATTTCAGCTCTGCCAATTTATTCCTGTGAACAATCCATATTTTACCATTTGCACCATCTCTTCCCCCCATGTTACATGACAATGCTGGCCCAGCAAAGAATTTTCTTCCCAGGTCTTTCTTTTCCAGATCCTCCTAATGGACACTGGCTTATCGACAATGCAGCACGTCGTCCTCTGTCCACCAGCAGCGGGTATGAGGGATCCGGGTCACAGCACCAAAATGTTAGAGTGGTGCTCACGCTAACTTATTTTGCAAGAACCACACGAGAGACATTATGCCCGTTTAAGCACTTGCAAGTGGAGAGTCATTCGTCGCTGTGCATACAGCGATGATCGAATGAGGTCTGACTCAGGCCTCTTGCAAGAGTATTTTTATTGAGAGAAACAGGGTGGGGGTGAGAGTGGACAGGATGGGGGTGAAACCCCTGGCCTCTGATCAAATCATAGCAGGGGCTGTTTTATGATGTTGTGTAAACAGAACAACTTTGATTGCGTCCTGTGCAGCTGGTCAATCCGTTCAAAGGAACTTAGCACTTTGTTCTACTACTTTAACAGGACACGTTTGGTTAATTATTACAGGTTACATTCCAACATACATAAGTATAGGATCAAACTAACTATCAACCCTAACAGGAAAGGTCTGCCGACGAGGAGATTAGCCATCGCCGTTACATTGGCGTCTTCCCCTTTCTGCCCGAAGGGGCTGTGTCCTCTGCCTTCCTCGAAGCTTAAAATTTGACAAAGTTCAATTTGAAGCTTAAAATTTGACAAAGTCCAATTCGAAGACTCTGGAAATTCATCTTAGTAGATTGTGGTCTGAAAAATGAAAAATCCATCTTCGTCTAAACGGCGTTCTTTATTCTGGGCAGCAACAGGGCCATCACCCTGACCAGGAAGAGCAGCCTCGCTCTGTGTCAGGACGACATTTTTATAGGCTTCCCTTGCACGTGACTTCCCCTATAGGTCTCCCTGCACGTGACGGGGCTTTCCCTGTAGGCCTCTATAGGTCCCCATAGGTTCCCATAGGTCCTACGCCTATATTTTGTACAAAAAATAGACTGCAGCTGCATCCTCGACCGGATGAGGTGACCTCTGGGTCAGGCTCATGCGTGGGATCACAGTCTTCACCTGACTGTCAGCTGGGAACCACTGGTTGCCTTGGCAACTTTGATCAAACCAGAGAGCATTGCACATGACTGTTCTCTGCTGCTGTTTCCTGTTTTGCTCGTTCTTTCACTATTAGCCCTTGATGTCTCCTCTTAATACATTCAGGTATGGATGGAACACCAATGTTAACTACAGGTTGGATAAAACATTGCAACATTAATAACATATATCTTATCTAGTAAAGATCAATCTTAACACATAATCATACTTAACCATAATAATGAGTTTTTTTAACTTTAACATATATATTAATATTGCTCAAGCTGTTACATCTTAAAATTATATCATAGCAAACTCATATTCCAAAATTGTGTGTTGCTACGTGTTTGAACAGGTCGTGTCCTCCCAATTGCTAACAATTTAATTTATTAGATTTGTTAGTTTCCATCAGGTCACCCCTATGTCAAGCTTTAAGCCCATCTTCTGGTGTAATTTTGGAACTACATGTTTTGGGATAGCCAATGTGCCTGGGCCAAATTCGCTACCCAATTTTACACCATCTTGTACCACCATGCCACTTGACAGCGGCAACGACAACTATGTAATCAAGTTTTGTTTAGCGCCATACTTCAAGAAGAAGCCAGTTACGAGTGTCAACAAAGCTGGACCATTCGTCCTCATGTTCAATGATAGTCTCAATAAGTGTTCAAAGAAAAAAGAGATGGACAAACATTCAATTTTTAGAGAATAACCGTGTGATTTCAAGATATTTTGGTTCCGAATTCCTGGGACATGAGGGCAGATGATCTGTCACAGCACATCAAATTGTGTTTTCATATGTATGAGAGTGAACCAAGACTAAATAATAAATACCGTATTGGCCCAAATATAAGATGACCCTGATTATAAGACGACCCCCTCTTTTTCAAGACTCAAGTTTGAAAAAAAGTTTACTTTTTGACTCGTTTGAAAAAACTTTTTGAACACCAAGTTTAATTTTTATACAGAAAATAATTGCAGTACATCTGAAACGATTATAACAATATATTCGAGAGAAAAAGCATGTTATTTTGCCATTTCGCAAAAACTGTCTATCACTTCTTAATATCTGAACATTTAAATATGTAAACTAAAGTGCAATCACATTTGTAAATGAATGGCTTCTGTTTTTTAAAATGTAAATAAACCAATCTACTGTGATAAAACAACAAAATTGCAATAACTGCATTAACCATCAGAGTGAAGTCTATCTGTAACTGTAGTCTTGAAACAAATCTGAATAAGGAAAAACATTGCAATAAAATAATGCAAACTGCTACCGCTATTGTTGGGGAGCCTGAGGACTGTTGGCTCGGATGGTTATGCTCTTTTCGCCCCCGGGTGTCGGTCAGAACACAAGAGGGAAAACGTGTTTCAGTTTTGATTGCTTTACTGAATTATTGGCAAAAATGTAACAGGCACTGTGGCCCATAGGGGCATACAGGCAAATTGGCAAAAGGGTATAGGCACACGTTTTGTCGTAGCGTATATGGGTGAGTCATTGGGTGTGTGAATGTGATTCTTGTGTGTGATTATTGTATGAAGCGTGTGTGGAGTGTGTGTGCGTGTGTGTGTGTGTGTGTGTGTGTGCGCGCGCGTGTGTGTGTACGTGCGCTTGCTTGTGTGCTGGCTCCCAGAGGTACACGTTGACAGAGAAGAGGGAAAAATCAGGGGTGAATATTGATGATGTAGTATGTAGTAAACAAAAATGCATTCAAATGACCATTAATGGATCCTGACAAAAACTATCCATCCATCCATCCATCCATCCATCCATCCATCCATCTTCTTCCGCTTATCCGGGGTCGGGTCGCGGGGGCAGCAGCTTTAGGAGGGACTCCCAGACTTCCCTCTCCCCAGCCACTTCATCCAGCTCATCCCGGGGGATCCCAAGGCGTTCCCAGGCCAGCTGAGAGACATAGTCTCTCCAGCGCGTCCTGGGTCGTCCCCGGGGTCTCCTACCGGTGGGACATGCCCGGAACACCTCCCCAGGGAGGCGTCCAGGAGGCATCCTGATAAGATGCCCGAGCCACCTCATCTGGCTCCTCTCAACGTGGAGGAGTAGCGACTCTACTCCGAGTCTCTCCCGGATGACCGAGCTTCTCACCCTATCTCTAAGGGAGAGCCCGGACATCCTGCGGAGAAAACTCATTTCGGCCGCTTGTATCCGAGATCTCGTTCTTTCGGTCACGACCCATAGCTCGTGACCATAGGTGAGGGTAGGAGCGTAAATCGACCGGTAAATTGAGAGCTTTGCCTTTTGGCTCAGCTCTCTCTTCACCACAACGGACCGGTACAGGGTCCGCATTACTGCCGACGCTGCACCGATCCGCCTGTCGATCTCACGCTCCATCCTCCCCTCACTCGTGAACAAGACTCCAAGATACTTGAACTCCTCCACTTGGGGCAGGATCTCATCCCCGATCCGGAGAGGGCATTCCACCCTTTTCCGATCGAGGACCATGGACTCGGATTTGGAGGTGCTGACCCTCATCCCGACCGCTTCACACTCGGCTGCGAACCGTTCCAGCGAGAGCTGGAGATCACGGCCTGAAGAAGCCAACAGCACCACGTCATCTGCAAAAAGCAGGGACGCGATGCTGAGGTCCCCAAACCGGACCCCCTCAACGTCTCGGCTGCGCCTAGAAATTCTGTCCATAAAAATTATGAACAGAATCGGTGACAAAGGGCAGCCTTGGCGGAGTCCAACCCTCACTGGGAACGAATCCGACTTACTGCCGGAAATGCGGACCAGACTCTGGCATCGGTGATACAGGGACCGAACCGCCCTTATCAGTTGGCTCGGCACCCCGTACTCCCGAAGCACCCTCCACAGAACCTCCCGAGGGACACGGTCGAACGCCTTCTCCAAGTCCACAAAACACATGTGGACTGGTTGGGCCAACTCCCATGCACCCTCGAGGATCCTGCCGAGGGTGTAGAGCTGGTCCACTGTTCCACGGCCAGGACGAAAGCCACACTGCTCCTCCTGAATCCGAGGTTCGACCTCCCGACGGACCCTCCTCTCCAGCACCCCTGAATAGACCTTACCAGGGAGGCTGAGGAGTGTGATTCCCCTGTAATTGGAACACACCCTCCGGTCCCCCTTCTTAAAGAGGGGAACCACCACCCCAGTCTGCCAATCCAGAGGCACTGTCCCCGATGTCCACGCAACGTTGTAGAGGCGTGTCAGCCATGACAGCCCCACAACATCCAGAGCCTTTAAGAACTCCGGGCGGATCTCATCCACCCCCGGGGCCTTGCCACCGAGGAGTTTTTTAACTACCTCAGTGACTTCGACCCCAGAGATTGGAGAATCCGCCTCAGAGTCTCCAGGCCCTGCTTCCTCAATGGAAGGCGTGTAGGTGGAATTGAGGAGGTCTTCGAAGTATTCTCCCCACCGACTCACGACGTCCCGAGTCGAGGTCAGCAGCACGCCATCCCCACTGTAAACAGTGTTGACGTTGCACTGCTTCCCCCTCCTGAGACGCCGGATGGTGGACCAGAATTTCCTCGAAGCCGTCCGAAAGTCATTCTCCATGGCCTCACCGAACTCCTCCCACGCCCGGGTTTTTGCCTCAGCAACCGCCGAAGCCGCGTTCCGCTTGGCCATCCGGTACCTGTCAGCTGCCTCCGGAGTCCCGCAGGCCAAAACGGCCCGATAGGACTCCTTCTTCAGCTTGACGGCATCCCTTACCGCCGGTGTCCACCAGCGGGTTCGGGGATTGCCGCCACGACAGGCACCAACGACCTTACGGCCACAGCTCCGGTCGGCCGCCTCAACAATGGAGGCGCGGAACATGGTCCACTCAGACTCAATGTCCCCCGCCTCCCCCGGGACGTGGGAAAAGCTCTGCCGGAGGTGGGAGTTGAAGCTCTTCCTGACAGGAGATTCTGCCAGACGTTCCCAGCAGACCCTCACAGAGCGTTTGGGTCTGCCAGGTCGGACCGGCATCTTCCCTGGTGCATAGACACAAACAACAGTCAGGACCCATCCCCCCACCCGAAGGCGGAGGGAGGCTACCCTCTCGTTCACCGGGGTGAACCCCAATGTGCAGGCGCCCAGCCGGGGGGCAATAAGTATACCCACACCTGCTCGAGGCCTCTCACCGTGGGCAACTCCAGAGTGGAAGAGAGTCCAGCCCCTCTCGCGAGGGCTTGTACCGGAACCCAAACTGTGTGTGGAGGCTAGTCCGACTATATCTAGTCGGAATCTTTCTGCCTCGCACACCAGCTCGGGCTCCTTTCCAGCCAGAGAGGTGACATTCCATGTCCCAAGAGCCAGCTTCTGCAGCCGGGGATCAGACCGCCAAGGTCCCTGCCTTTGGCTGCCGCCCAGCTCACATTGCACCCGACCCCTTCGGCCCCTCCCACAGGTGGTGAGCCCATGGGAAGGGGGACCCACGTTTCCATTTCGGGCTATGCCCGGCCGGGCCCCATGGGCGAAGGCCCGGCCACCAGACGCTCGCCTTCGAGCCCCGCCTCCAGGCCTGGCTCCAGAGGGACAAAAACTATTTTGTCCTATTTTTCTTATCAACTAATAAGTTGATATAGTAATTGTCGTGACAGGCCTACACATATATACATACTCTCTTTGAATGTGGGGAACCTAAGCTTGCCCAACAGCATGTTGCGCTCTCATAATTGAATGAATCAATTTTATTTCGAGCTTAAAAACAGGAAAAGATATCAGTAAAATGTAAAAGGAAAAAAGAAAACAGGACAATAACAAAATGTCCCAAGTAAGTCGTAAATAACTTAAACAACAACAATTAGGACAGCTCGAAAAGGAGTAGGAAGAAGTTAAGGAACTTTTCCAACTTTTCGAATGTCCCGGTTCTCGAACAAATCGGAAATCGAACGAAAAATTCGAGATTTTTTTGCTTCGGTTGTCGAACAAAATTCGGAGCTCGACCCTTGGGAGATGAGCCGAGAAGACCTGAGTTGCGCGGTCGGCGGTGCACTACAGTTGCGCATTCGGCCGTGCATGCAGTTACGCGTTCGGCAGTGCGCTGCAGTTGTGCGATGCGACAAAATAAAGCTCCCTCGCACTGAGGTCCACTTAAATTTTGGAAAGTACATCAGGACTTTAAAAAATTCAGCGATGGCTCTGTCACCATAATGCGACCAGCGCGGTGCAGTTGTGCGATCGGCGGCGCGCTACGGTTGCGCGTTTGGCGGTGCGCTGCAGTTGCGCTGCAGTTGTGCGATTGGACAAAAATGCGCAAATGAAAAAATGCTTAAAAAAGGCTTTTTTTTTTTTGTCTTGGAACGGAATAATTTTTTTTCCAAAATAGATTCGGAATTCGAACGATTCGCTTCTCGAACCGCCTTCTGGAACGGATTGTGGTCGAAAACTGAGGTTTGACTGTATATATTATTATATTGTATATACATTTCCAATATTCAATTTGCCATACATCATGTCACGGTCGGGTGTGGAGCATGGAGCAGGACGACCAAGTGCAGCTTGGACCAGGGTTTATTGGCGGAACTCAAAATACAGACTCGGTAAACTGACATGACTTAACAAAACAACATGACTTCCCAACCAAAACATACTTGAAACCGACAGGAACCAAAAGGACATGAAGACGACACAACAGCAACCAAAACCAGCAGCAACCAATACCAATGATCCGACAGGGAGTGAGGGGCAGACAGGACTTTTATACACGACAGGTAACGAGAGGCAGGTGGGAACAATCACACTGATCATGGGCACACAGGAGGGGAGGGGCGAGCACACAGACAGAAACCAAGACAACAGACACATAGTGGAGCAGTTGGGGACGAGACGTGACACATCAGCTGTATTTAGTAATTTTACCATATGTATAACACTACATATCCATATTCAATAATCAATATACTACCATATTTATAACACTACATATCCATATTCAATAATCAATATACTACCATATTTATAACACTATATATCCATATACAATAATCAATATACTACCATATTTATACAATAATCAACATACTAGCATATTTATATCATACCACACATTTCGCCATATCAATACCACATTTATACTACATTTGACTACTCTCATTTATATTTACAGATATATATACCATAATGGCGGCTCGGTGGCGCACTGGGTAGCACGTCCGCCTCACAGTTAGGAGGGTGCGGGTTCGATTCCACCTCCGGCCCTCCCTGTGTGGAGTTTGCATGTTCTCCCCGGGCCCGCGTGGGTTTTCTCCGGGCACTCCGGTTTCCTCCCACATTCCAAAAACATGCTTGGTAGGCCGATTGAAGACTCCAAATTGTCCCTAGGTGTGAGTGTGAGTGCGCTTGGTTGTCTGTCTCTGTGTGCCCTGCGATTGGCTGGCAACCAGTTCAGGGTGTCCCCCGCCTACTGCCCGATGACGGCTGGGATAGGCTCCAGCACGCCCGCGACCCCCGTGGGGACTAAGCGGTTCAGAAAATGGATGGATGGATATACCATAATTATATACAGTACACCAGGGGTCACCAACCTTTCTTAAACCGAGAGCTACTTCCTGGGTACTGATTAAGGCAAAGGGCTACCAGTTTGACACACTGTCACGGTGGAGCATGGAGCAGGACGACCAAGTGCAGCTTGGACCAGGGTTTATTGAACAACGCAAACTAACAGACTCGGCAACTGACATGACTTAACAAAACCTAACAACGAGACTGACCAAAAAGACGTGAAACAAAAAGACAGGGTGACATTACCAACGACAGGAACCAAAAAGACATCATGACATGAACACACAACATAAATCCAACACCAAACAACCACAACCAATGATCCGACCGGGAGTGAGGGGCAGACAGGACTTATATACACGACAGGTAACGAGAGGCAGGTGGGAATAATCACACTGATCATGGGCACACAGGAGGGGAGGGGCGAGCACACAGACAGAAACCAAAACAGAGACATAGTGGAGCAGTTGGGGACGAGACGTGACACACACACTTCTGAAATAGCCAATTTGCTCAATTTGGCTTTCGCTATGTGTTATTATTGTCATTTTCCAATTCGCATGTAAGTGTGATTTTAACAAGAATAGCAAAAATACAGTCAAACCTTGGTTTTTGACCACAATCCGTTCCAGAAGGCGGTTCGAGAAGCAATTCGGTCGAATTCCGAATCTATTTTTCATATTACAAATAATCCGTTTCAAGACAAAAAACTTGTTTAAGCATTTTTTCATTTGCGCGTATTTGTCCGATCGCACAACTGCAGCGCACCGCTGAACGTGCAACCGCAGCGCGTCGCATACCGCGCAACTGCACCGCGCTGGTCGCATTATTATGACAGAGCCGTCGCTGAAATTTTGAAAATATTTTTAAAGTCCTGATGTACTTTCCAAAATTTAAGTGGACTTAAGTGCGCAGGGAGCTTAATTTTGTCCGATCACGCAACTGTCACGTGCTGGTGGCACCTGCGACAGGACCACGCCCCCCTGTCAGTGGAATCGCCGTCACCTGCCACGGGTTCATGGACAGCGCTATATCAGCGCCGCCAGCGCAGACCCGAGTGTTAGTCTGTCCCGTGATGCTTCGCTCATCTGTCCCTGAGAATCTGACTTACAATTCGAATCCACAGAACTGCTTGTCCACCCCAGCCAGATCGCCGCTCCAGCGCCAGCCACCCCAGCGCCAGCCACCCCCAACATCCCCTTCCACAATAAAGTCTTGGCTGTACTGTCCGATCCCTTACAGCAACTGCAGCGCACGGCCGAACGCGCAACAGTGTCGCGTCACCGACCACGCAACTGCACCGCGCTGGTCGCATTATTGTAACAGAGCGGTCGCTAAAATTTAGAAAATATTTTTAAAGTCCGGATGTACTTTCCAAAATTTAAGTGAAGCTCAGTGCGCAGGGAGCTCAATTTGGTCCGATCGCGCTACCGCAGCGCGCCGGGCGCTCACTGTCGCATTGCTTTAAGAGCGTCTTTGTGTTTTAGGATGTCTTTACTGCTCCCACTTGCTTTCTTTGGAGGTATGATTAGGGCAGTGACGTGCGGTGAGGGTTGGGGTTGGTGAGGCAAGTAACGAAAATACAATAACAACGGAGTCAGTCGGCATCCGGGCCGCGCGGTCGGGTTTTTTCGGGTCCTCCCGCCTCATCTCGCGAGGTTCGACCTCCAAATTTTGTTCGACAACCGAAACAAAAGAATTCTCGAATTTTTTGTTCGAATTCCAATTTGTTCGAGAACCGGGACGTTAGAAAACCGAGGTTTGACTGCAAAATAAATAGATGCAGCTCGCTGACAAATGCCGCTATTTGAGCTAATTTTAGAACAGTCCTGCGGGCGACTCATGCGGTCCTCACGGGCGACCTGGTGCCCGCGGGCACCGTGTTGGTGACCACTGCAGTACACATTACCATACTTATGTAATAATATATAATAATCATGTACCATACATATTTCTATACCTATGTACTTGTGAGGGATCGGACAGTACAGCCAAATCCAAGTGTAACAGTCTTTATTGTGGAGGGAGAGGGGAACGCTGGGGAGCTGAAGAGGCGATCGGGCGAGACTGCGCTTGTCGGGGGTGGTTAGCCGGATGGCAAGCCAGGTGAAGGAGCTGTCGGCTGGGCTTCGCACTGGCGAGGACTGGACGTGGCAGACGGGTGATCTCTAAGTAGAGCAGCTGTGGAAGGGACCAGTGTGCGCGCAGACATAACGAGACAAGCTGACATGAATTGTTGTGCTGGCCGCGCTAATATAGCGCTCCCAATCAGCCCGTGACAGGTGACAGCGATCGCGGTGGCAAGGGGGCGTGGCTGGACGACACCGGTGCGTGACAGTACTAATATACCATAATTATATGCCACACACATTATTATACTTATGTAATATGCACAATAATCAGAACAATAGACACATATGTACTAATATGCAATAATCAAAATAATCAATAATAATCAATGATATAATCATCAATACATTATAATCAATACCTTATTTATATAATAACACAGGTAGGACTGTTTTACAATACCCATACCCTCTTCCCTGTATTTGGCCCACATCGATACTTTGTATTTATTTTTAAATTGGTTGATGGCTGTGCATTGTTTCATTTCCGTGCTAAGGCTGTACCATAGCTTCACTCCGTAAATTGTTATGCAGTGTTTTTTGATTGTGGTCCGGCAATTTTGTACTCTGTGTCATGCGGTCGCGTTTATTTTTCCGGTTTTCTGTCTCGTCGGTGTCGTAACTTTACTTCCTGTTTTATTTTGTCATCCCTTCCGTTTCAGTTCGTGTTTCCTTCCTCGGTGTTTGGTTGTCTTGTCTTCCCTGATCCCGATTGTGTGCACCTGTGTAGTTGACACTAATTGTCAGCACCTGTGTCCCCGCCCTTTTGTGTGTATTTAGTCCGTGTCTTCCCCTTGTCTTGTGCCAGTGTGTCTTGCCTCGTCCCGACCACCAGCGATTCTTTGACGTCCGAGTTCTCAGTAAGACTCCTCCTTTTTGTCTCGTCACAGAGCGACGCTTTTTGTTAGTGCCTTGATCCCCATAGCCTTTTTGTCTCGCCACCGAGCGACGCTTTTTGTTAGTGCCGTGATCCCCATAGCCTTTTTGTCTCGCCCCAGTGCGACGCTTTTTGTTTGTACTTTTTGCCACGTGTTTTCCCTCGCAAGAGGCGTTTTGAGTTGTACTTTTGATCAGTGTGTGTGCTGGAATAAATCAGAGAAAGAAACGACTCTGCATCCGAGTCCTCCGCCTTGTTCCCAGCCTGACAGTACACACTGGCCAGACATGGACTCGGCAGAGTCGGAGCACCTGTGCGCCGCAGTGCGCTCCCATGCCTCACAGCTCGCCCAGCACCAGAGGCAAGTGGGCGACTTGGGTGAAGAAATCCGAGGACTCGCTAAGAGTCAAGAAGACTTCAGAGGAGCGGTCGCCACCCAAGTAGCAAAGCTGGGTCAGCAAATGCAGGACGTGCTCTCGCTCTTAAACGCGGGACCAGCAGCGACCTCCAGTACACCCGCTGCTTCCCCAGTTACTCCCCTTGCAATAGCTCCCATGACCGGCGGTGCCAGACTGGCTCCTCCAGAGCGCTACTCCGGTGAACCCGGCCTTAGCCGGGCCTTTATTACTGAATGCGAGATGCACTTTGAGAGGTCCCCAGCAGATTTCCCCACCGAGCGCTCCAAGGTGGCCTACATGGTATCATACCTGACGGGAAGGGCCCGCACGTGGGCCACCGCGGAATGGGCCAGGGATTCCATCTCCTGTCGCTCTCTCCCCGCTTTTATCGAGGCTCTGCGAACGGTGTTCGACCCAATCTCCGCTGACCGAGAAAAGGCTCGCCAACTCTGTCAGATAGTCCAGGGACAAGAGACCGTCGGAGACTACGCCATCCGATTCCGCACGCTGGCCGCGGAGTGCGGTTGGAACGCGACGGCACTGTATGACATCTTCCTCCGGGGCCTCTCTGGATCCATACAGGATCAGCTAATCCCCCTAGATCTTCCCACCGACCTCGACGCCCTCATCGCTCTGGCTATCCGCACAGACAACCGGCTGCAAGAGTGGAGGAAGCACCGAAGCAGGAACGTCCCCGCCTTCGTCCCAGTAGCCGGTCCTTCCGTCCTAGACGCTAACCACTCCAGGCCGGACGGGGATCGGCAGCGCCAGGAGCCAGAACCGATGCAGTTGGGCAGAGCTAAGTTAACAGAGGAGGAGAAGTTACGGCGACGCCGGGAAGGAAGATGCTACTACTGCGGTGAGCTCGGACACCTCCTTCTCTCTTGTCCGGTGAGGAGGACCCTGAAGGTAAGCGCCTTCTCTGCGGCTCTGTCCCCGGGGCGAGTGCTCCCCAAGGGCAGGATTACACAGCTGGGAAAAGAAATAGAACTTGAAGTGCTAATAGACTCAGGAGCGGATGAAAGCTTGATAGACTGGGCATTTGCTCGCCGATGGGGGGTAAAGACTGACCTGCTGAACACTCCCGTGAAAGCTAAGGCACTCAATGGACAGGCACTTTTTGAGGTAACTCACATAACAGAACCTGTTTCGTTGTCGATTGGGCCCCACCAGGAGAATATACGGCTACATGTCGTGACCTCTCCAATGAACCCTCTCATTCTCGGGTATCCATGGCTTCAACGCCACAACCCCGCTATAGACTGGGGATCAGGGGAAATAACGGGATGGGGGCCCGACTGTCATGATTCCTGTATCAAGTCTAACCGGCGCGCTGTGCCTCCTGCTCTAGACGCGCAAACCCCAGACATAACCGGGGTCCCTGCGTGTTACCACCAATGGGCCGAGGTATTCAGCAAGGCCAAGGCTACCTCCCTACCTCCCCACCGTCCGTATGATTGCGCCATTGAACTCCTGCCGGGTTCAACTATACCCAAGGGGAGGCTTTATTCTCTTTCGGGACCTGAAAAGCAAGCCTTGAACGAATATATAGACTCCTCCCTGCAAGCAGGACTGATTCGACCATCATCGTCGCCTGCGGGGGCGGGGTTCTTTTTCGTGGGCAAGAAGGACGGCACCCTACGTCCCTGTATTGACTATAGTCCCCTCAATCAGATCACAATCAAGAACCGGTATCCGCTCCCACTGATGTCGACCGTGTTCGACCAATTACAGCAAGCCCGGGTGTTCACAAAGTTAGATCTGCGCAACGCATACCATCTAGTGCGCATCCGAGAAGGGGACGAATGGAAGACAGGGTTCAACACCCATCGAGGACACTTTGAATACCTAGTCATGCCATTTGGCCTCACCAATGCTCCCGCTGTGTTTCAGGCCATGATAAATGATGTTTTGAGAGACTGTTTGGACCGTTTTGTGTACGTATATTTGGATGATATTTTGATTTATTCCCCGGATCTGAAGACCCATAGGTTTCACGTCGAGACGGTGCTGCGACGACTCGTTGCACACCAACTGTACGTAAAGGCCGAGAAAAGTGAATTCCACAAGAACACCGTATCTTTTCTCGGTTTCATCGTAGCCCCGGGCAAAGTTGAGATGGACCCGGCGAAAGTTAGCGCGGTAAGGGAATGGCCTACCCCTGACTCACGCAGAAAGGTGCAGCAATTCCTGGGCTTTGCCAATTTTTATCGGCGGTTCATCAAGGGCTTCAGTGCCACGGCGGCTCCCTTGCACGCGCTCACGTCTCCTAAGGTTCCCTTCCGCTGGTCGGCGGAGGCGGCCTTCCAGGAGCTGAAGAACCGCTTCAGCACCGCTCCCATCCTCACGCTTCCCGACCCGTCACGACAGTTTGTGGTGGAGGTGGACGCCTCCAATCGAGGAGTAGGGGCCATTCTATCACAGAGAGCCAAGAGCGACATCAAGCTCCATCTGTGCGCGTTCCTGTCTCGACGGCTGACGCCCGCCGAACAGAATTACGATGTGGGAGATCGCGAACTGTTGGCAGTAAAACTGGCATTGGAAGAATGGAGACATTGGTTGGAGGGAGCACAGCAGCCTTTTTTGGTCTGGACAGACCATAATAATTTAGAATACATAAAGTCAGCTAAGAGATTGAATTCCCGCCAAGCCCGCTGGTCACTTTTTTTCAATCGTTTTAACTTTTCTCTGTCTTACAGACCGGGAACCAAAAACACCAAGCCTGACGCCCTCTCCCGTGTCTACAACTCAGATCCAGAAATTAAGAAGCCCGAATCCATTCTGCCTCCTCATTGCCTGGTGAGAGCAGTGACCTGGCCAATCGAAGGCCGGGTACAGCGGGCCAATTGTAACAAGCCCCCTAGTAGTTGCCCGGAGAACAGACTTTTTGTCCCCGATCAATTACGATCCCAAGTCGTCCATTGGGCTCACACCTCCAGACTCTCCTGTCATCCGGGCATGCGCAGAACCCTGTTTGTCATCCAGCAGCGATTCTGGTGGCCCTCCATGAGGGCAGACTTCAAAGAATACGTTGCAGCCTGTCCCGTCTGCGCCCGGAATAAGAACTCCCACGGCGCCCGTATGGGGTTGCTGCATCCCCTACCCATTCCTTCGCGTCCGTGGGCAGAGATATCCATGGACTTCGTCACCGGGCTTCCGGCCTCGCATGGGCGAACCACCATACTCACGGTGGTAGACAGATTCTCAAAGATGGCTCACTTTATCGCCTTGCCCAAGCTCCCGTCCGCTAAACGAACGGCCACAGTGATGATGGACCACATATTCCGGGTTCATGGGTTCCTGAAAGACATTGTTTCCGATAGGGGGCCCCAATTCATATCCAGGTTTTGGAGGGAGTTTTGCAGGCTCATAGGGGCAACCGTGAGTCTCACGTCAGGCTATCATCCGGAGGCAAACGGGCAGACGGAACGCATCAACCAGCAGTTGGAGACAAGTCTCCGCTGCCTGGTCTCCCAGAACCCCTCCTCGTGGAGCAAGAACCTCACCTGGGTGGAGTATGCCCACAACTCCCTGCCCACCACGGCTACAGGTATGTCCCCATTCAAGTGTGTGTATGGCTACCAGCCCCCAGTCTTCCCTGACAGTGAGCCGGAGGTGACGGTGATCTCGGCCCACGCCTTGGTGCGCCGCTGTCGTCGCGTCTGGTCGGCGGCACGGGCCACGCTGGTCTGACAGGGGGACCGGGTCAAGCGGATGGCTGACCGGAGGAGACGTCCGGCGCCCGTGTACCAGCGAGGTCAACGTGTCTGGCTGTCCGCCAAGGATCTCCCCCACTGGGGGGACTCCAGGAAACTGGCGCCTCGCTTCGTGGGTCCGTTCCCCATCGCCAAGGTCGTGCACCCGGCCGCGGTGCGTCTCCGCTTGCCCAGGTCCCTTGCAGTCCACCCCACCTTTCACGTCGGGAAGGTCAAGCCGGTTGTGGACAGTCCATTGGTGCCAGATCCTGCGCCGCCCCCGCCTCCGCGGACTGTGGGAGGTGGGACGGCCTACACCGTGAAAGAACTATTGGACGTGCGCAGAAGAGGCCGGGGCTGGCAGTACCTGGTGGACTGGGAGGGTTATGGGCCGGAGGAGCGGCAATGGGTGCCGCCTAGTTATATTTTGGACCCGGGACTGTTTGAGGACTTTTATGCAGCTCACCCTGAGGCTCCTGGGCCGTCTGGGATCCGGCCCTAGGGGGGGGGGGGTTATGTCATGCGGTCGCGTTTATTTTTCCGGTTTTCTGTCTCGTTGGTGTCGTAACTTCCTGTTTTATTTTGTCATCCCTTCCGTTTCAGTTCGTGTTTCCTTCCTCGGTGTTTGGTTGTCTTGTCTTCCCTGATCCCGATTGTGTGCACCTGTGTAGTGTCTGTGTCCCCGCCCTTTTGTGTGTATTTAGTCCGTGTCTTCCCCTTGTCTTGTGCCAGTGTGTCTTGCCTCGTCCCGACCACCAGCGATTCTTTGACGTCCAAGTTCTCAGTAAGACTCCTCCTTTTTGTCTCGCCACAGAGCGACGCTTTTTGTTAGTGCCTTGATCCCCATAGCCTTTTTGTCTCGCCACCGAGCGACGCTTTTTGTTAGTGCTGTGATCCCCATAGCCTTTTTGTCTCGCCCCAGTGCGACGCTTTTTGTTTGTACTTTTTGCCACGTGTTTTCCCTCGCAAGAGGCGTTTTGAGTTGTACTTTTGATCAGTGTGTGTGCTGGAATAAATCAGAGAAAGAAACGACTCTGCATCCGAGTCTTCCGCCTTGTTCCCAGCCTGACACTCTGAAGTTTAATGGCTCTCAATTCATAACCTCCTCTTCTATCATGAAACCTTGAAACCATGAAATATGTAGTTGTTTTGGCGATGAATTATTCCTGGCTTTATACATGAATTGTGTTGTCATTAAATCTATGGTACCTTGCAATTTGATTACTTTTGACTTTATGAATAATGGATTGGTATGTTCAATGTAACCGACTTTATTGATGAATCTTATGGCTCTTTTTTGAAGGCTGAATAATGGCTCTAATGAACATTTGAATGTGTTGCCCCAGACCTCTATGCAATAAATTAATTCCGATGAAACCAGGGAATAAAACAGAGTGAGGAGTGATTTTCTGTTTAAATAGTGTTGTATTTTAGCTATGACTTGTCAAGTAACATGGTGGATGTGGAATACAGATGGTGCAAAAAGTGAGTATTGGATTTTTCCCAGGAATAACTTGGCATAGCTGAAATTCCAAATTTTAGCAGCAGATGGTGCAAAATGTGAATAGAGAGTTTTTGGGTAAATTGGCATTGCTGAAATTCCAAATTTTTCCAAGGGATGGTGCGAAATCTTCACATGAGACCAGAAGGGGCAGTCGAGCAAAACAAGCTGAACTAGCAAAAATATGGATAAACAGAATAGCACGGGGTCGGTTTTGGGTCACACATGGGAGGACAAATGTTTGGATTCTTTATTTTATTTCTTTGCTTGGCTACATATATTTAGTAACAGCTTAAAGCAATATTATCACATAATTGGACCAAGGTGCCCACTACCATTAGAATACGGTGGCGTGTTGAGAAATATTCAAAAGGTCGATTCAAATGTTTTGACATATGTTAATCAGTAAGAAATATTCAAAAGGTTGATTGAAATGTTTTGACATATGTTAATCAGTAAGAAATATTCAAAAAGGTTGATTCAAATGTTTTGACATATGTTAATCAGTAATATTCAAAAGGTTAATTCACATGTTCTGACATGTGTTAATCAGTAAGACATATTCAAAAAAGATTAATTCAAATGTCTTGAGATGTTTCAATCAGTATAGTCAAGGATTCATGATTTTATGTTTTATTGACATGTAACGTTGAAGTTTTATTTTCATGACAAGTGTTGTGAAGGATTTAAAAAGGAAGGGGGAGGCTCACCAGGGTGTTGGCTGTATTTTTGGTGGAAAATAGTTCGTGGGAAAAATGAAAAAGCGGAAACAGCTGCCAAGGGGCAGCAGTCTTGCTAAGGTTAATCTGGGAGAGACCCGGATTGTGCAATAGGGTGAGACGCTGAACCAGCAGTGGTTCACAGTTGAGAGGTAAAAGGGGATTGCGCAATCCTCAGAGATCAACTGAGATTGTGCAATCCTATGCTATGCAAAGTACAGATGCCAGTAAAGGGGGGAGGGGGGGGTGGGGGGCAGAGAGGCCTATAAAAAAGCCCGTGGTTGCCTGCGGTGGCTCCCCCAAAGAGCATTAATACGTGAAGAAGCCCGCAAGAGTTCCAAGACTTTTTTCAGCCTCAGGAATCTTAGTGTGAGACGCAAGATCGCTTGCTTGGATTAACTTGGATTTACTCAAAGAATTGGATTTGACGACATTTCATAAGGAACGAGGTGAGGGGAACAGCTTTTTCCGTGTTTACGCCAGGGAGAAGACAGCCGTCGGGCGAGCGCCGGTCCTCTCAAGGCCAACCTATTTCTTAAATTTGAATTTTAGAAATAAAAGCGAACTGATCACTCGACTTTATTTCTACCAAAATTAGCATACAACTGGTAGCTACCTTTTCCTACTTTACTGATTTATGTTTTATAATCAAAAGGACTCCGTGACTAAATGATTTTATTTGCACGGGTGAAATTGCTCAAATTGTTGGAAGAATTAAGATTTGTAATTCTATTTCATACTTTTTCAATACATGTGGCATTTCTTCATTTAATTGTACTAAGTTCATTTTGTTTTTCCTTATTTAATCACTTCACTGGTTTCTTTTATATCAAACAAATTGTTTTAGGTTATTCACCTGACATGTTTCGGCGGTTTGAAACAGCATGCGAAAAAATACATAACCCGGGACAAAAAGCAGCACTACGCAATGAAGTTGTAGGTATTTTAAAAACGGCTAAATCACCACCCAGTAACATTACAAAACAGGAAATAAACGCAATGATCACACTAGCAAAAAATAAAGACATTACAATCCTCCCAGCGGACAAAGGTAGAACAACAGTAATTATGGACACAGACACTTACGAAGAATCAATGCAACAGTTACTACAGGATGACACTTACGAAGTAGTACAAAAAGACCCAACAGAAGACAAGAAAAACAAACTCAAAGCATTACTCAAACCACTACTCATTGAAAATAAAATAAACAAACAGGCATACAATCACTTAATACCCACAGCAAACATCATCCCCAGAATTTATGGCACACCAAAAATTCATAAACCAGGTACACCTCTCCGCCCCATCGTAGACAGCATAGGGTCAGTCACATACAACCTTTCAAAAGCACTCACAGAAATAATAAAACCACTACTAGGACTCACGGATCGACACTGCAAAAACTCGAAACAACTCGCTACAGAACTCACACACGTAAAGGTACAGAAAGATGAAATGCTCATATCACACGACGTCATTTCACTCTTCACAAAAACACCCACACATGCCACCATACACATAGTACATGACAGACTATCAGCAGACAGGACACTTAAGAAACGCACAAACCTAACAGCACAGGACATCACCCAACTACTCCACTTCATCGCCACCTCCACATACTTTCAATACAGAAACACAATTTACAGGCAAAAAGAGGGATTCCCCATGGCAGACCCTCTTTCTGCCATCATGTGCAATTTTTTTATGGAAGATTTGGAACAAAAGGCACTCTTAACAGCTCCGGACACATACAAACCCACCTATGGAGACGCTACGTCGATGACATTCTAGAAAAAACAAAAACAGGACATACACAACACCTCACAGACCATCTCAACACCATAGACACCACCGGTAACATTAAATTCACCCATGAAGAAGAAACAGACCAAGCCATAGCCTTTCTAGACATCAACATACACCATACAGACAACGGAGACATAAAAATAAAAGTACACAGAAAACCCACACACACCGACCAATACCTCCTCTGGACATCAGAACATCCCACTATACATAAACTGTCAGTTGTCAGAACACTATACGAACGCACAACAATAATCACGGATCCGGAGGACGTAGCACAGGAAGAACAATACATACAACAGGCACTTAAAAAATGTCAGTATCCACAATGGGCAATAACCAAAGGTGCAGAACAGGTAAAAAACAAAGGATACAAAACACAGGGGAAAAGAAAGAAACAAACACGGAAACAAGACCCCAGCGGAATGGTGATTTTGCCGTATGTGAGAGGAATTACGGAACGCATCAAAAGAGCCATGAATAAACACAACATAACCACACCTATCAAACCACATACAACACTCCGTCAAATACTGGTCCACCCAAAAGACAAAGTCAACCCGGAAAACAAATGCAATTCCATATACGAAATTCCATGCAAATCATGCAATAAATCATACATTGGAGAGACAGGGAGGAACTTCATCACAAGAAAAATAGAACACAAGAAGGAGTGTGAGAAGGAGACGGCAACAAGACAAACAAGAGCAATAAAACTACAAGCAGAACAGGAGCGCTACAAGTCAGCCATAACCGATCACTGTAAAAGAGAAAACCACATCATGGACTGGGAAAAGGCCAGAGTCATCCGCACTGAAGAAAATAAACATCAGCGTTGGATCAGGGAGGCCATTGAGATCCGCAAGCGGGGCCCGAGAACCATCAACAGGGATGAGGGAGCCTATATGCTCTCTACAACCTGGAACAGCATTCTGGAGAGGTGAATGGACAGCAGAGGGCTGTCAGATTTGACAGGTGAGCCGCGCCTTCATCCATGAGCTGATAAAGACGCGTCACTATCACATCTGTGACACTCTGATGAAAGCGGAAGAGACCGCCGAAACATGTCAGGTGAATAACCTAAAACAATTTGTTTGATATAAAAGAAACCAGTGAAGTGATTTCTTCATTTAATTCGTTGTGCGCTAATTTGTATGGTATATGCAATCGATGGTTTGTTTTTGATCTAAAAATTTGATTCGGTTACAGGTAATTATTATGGTATAAAATCGGACCGTGATAAATAAAATTAACGAGGGTGTTTAAAGTAGAGTAGTCGGATTAGTGTTGGATTCAAATCCATTTAATTGTTCGTTGGTCGCGGGCCCGTCCTGTATTTGTCGGGCCGCGTCTCAGTCTAACTCAAACAATTGACGCATTAAATTGCCTTCAAAAATTATTTGAAGGATAATTATAATTCATTTAAATATTTCATTTGTTTTAAAAGAAATATGATTCGTTTAAACAATCGAGTTGGTTGAAGCATTTCAACAGTTAAGAGTTTATATATAGTTTTAGAATTAATGATTAATGTATCAAATTTCTTCTCAAAAACTATTATTGTCATACTTCCATTAATTCGATCCTTCATTGAATAAAGACAAGTAGGCTCGCTACTTCGGCAACAAAGTAGAGCAGACATAAATAGTTACTTCGGCACAACTAGGGCGAGTGCGCTCTAGTAAATCAACGAATCCCTGAGGTCTTAACAAAGACATTTAAAAATATCCGTAACATAACAAAAGCCTCAAACAACGGAAGGGAGCCATCATTATGGCGCGGTTATTCTGACGACGTGCTTCAAATTTTAGTTACTCAGCGCGAGCGTCGTTTGACTTGAGAGGGATTGGCGTCATAAAGAGATTATATTGATTCTTTTAGAATTAATTTAACTCGGGTGGTCGGAGACGGATGAGTCCCTTCACCCCAGCTTATCGAACCCTTTGATGGGAAGCCGGTCACTTTAATAAAAAGTGCAGGTTTGACAGACTGAAATGCTTTTTGTACAGATATATTATTGTGAGGTCTCCAGCAGATTTTGCCGTTTATTATCAGACCAAGAAATTTGATTTCATGTACTCTTTCAATGCGAACACCCTCTATCTGCACTGCTGCTTTGCTGTCAATCTTCCTATTACTGAATATAATGAATTTTGTTTCGCTTAAGTTTAATGGTAACTTATTTGTATTGAACCAAGATTTCATTTTGATGAATTCTGATGTGATATTGTTCAAAAGCTTATTTCGATTAGTTTCATAATGTCTTCTGAATGCTATTATTAGATTCTTATTTTCAGACAAATGCTAGAAATTTTTCATTGTTACTTGCTGCTGACAGTTACGCCTGCGCACTCCAGTCTTCCTCAGAGCCGTCATCCGACGAGTTGATGCACAGTCAAATCCTCAGAGCCTTCATCCGACGAGTTGATGCACAGTCAAAACTGTCAGCAGCAGGCAACAACAAAGAATTTCTAGCATTTGTCTGAAAATAAGAATCTAATAATATTGCTCAAAAGTTGCTGCAAATTCTTATTTGTACCAAGGATGCTTGTGTCATGAGCAAACAGAATAAATTTGAGTAATTGAGAAGTTTTCAATACAGGACTGTGTCAGAAAATTAGAATATTGTGATAAACTTCTTTATTTTCTGTAATGCAATTAAAAAAACAAAAATGTCATACATTCTGGATTCATTACTATTAACTGAAATATTGCAAGCCTTTTATTATTCTAATATTGCTGATTATGGCATACAGCTTAAGAAAACTCAAATATCCTATCTCAAAATATTAGAATATCATGAAAAAGTAAAACTAATCAACTAATCACTTGATTCGTCTAATTAACTCGAAACACCTGCAAGGGTTTCCTGAGCCTTGAAAAACACTCAGCTTGGTTCAGTAAACTAAATCACAAGTATGGGGAAGACTGCTGATCTAACTGCTGTCCAGGGGACCATCATTGACACCCTCTGTTAGAAAAATTGTATATACATGTTATCATGCGTTCTCTAATGAGTACTTATTCACAATGTTACTGTTCAGTATGCTTGCTGCTTTGCCTTGCTTATTCTTATCTTGTACAACAGAACAGAAGGATTACGGCTGGGTCAGGGGCGAGATGACGGTTGTGTCAAACAAGATGCTGCTGACAGCTCAGCGTCCACCAGAACAGATCGTGAAAACAACACGTCAAACGATGCGTCATGAACCTTCTGATCTTCCTTAAAGAACGTCACTTTCTCTTTTATCTCTCGGAATATCGCTTAAACTGTTTTGCTGATATAGCCATATCTGCACGCAACACTTTGTGCGTTACTTTTTGTTTCTTTTCTTACGAGACGAAGCCACAATCTCTTTTTCCCCCCCTTAAGGGCTAATCGTCTCACACTGTGGGTAGGGCATTCCAAATAAAAAGAGCGAGGAGTGTAAAACAGATTTTTAGTGTAGTCGGATTGCTGTAAGTCTGAATGCACTCCTCGCGAGAAAAGACTCAATATTCTGCCTCACTGGTTTTGTCTGCTGATCCTTTTCTCTTATTTTATTTTTTTTGTTTATTTCGAACATTTAAAGAAATACAAGAAAAGAAAGTAAACAATACTGAAAATAATAACTCCATACAATAGAGAAGAAAGAAAAGAAAAAAAAAACATTGCGTTATAAATTTTCACTTTATCATAAAAATCTTATTTGTTCAAAAGGGAGTAGAAGGAAGCCTAGGCTTATCTAGCTCTACCCCTTGTAACCACGTTTGCTTGATTCCGTCAAGATTTGTCCACTTTCAGATATGTTAAAGATATACATATATATATATATATATATATATATATATATATATATATATATATATATATATATATATATATATATATATATATATACATACATATAGATATTATACATACACACACTTATACATACATACACCTCCTTTAGATAAATACAAAAGCAGTTTAAACACCTCACAGCATGCTACGGTATCCCATCAGTATTTTGCCTTTATACATTTTTTTAAACTGAGGTAAAGAACTACAATTTTTTAGTTCGTCACTGCTGGCGTTCCATAATTCCACACCTTTAGCTGTTATACAATGCAACTTTAAAGTTGTTCTCACCAAATCTCTTTTAAACATAAGTGTTCCTCTTAAATAATAGGTACTTTCCCTCCACTCAAACAACCTCTGGATACATGAGTTGGATGGTTTTAAAATCGACTAGGTCATTGTATTTCAGTGCATTCAGTTTTACAAAAAGAGGGTTAGATGGTTCTCTGTAATCAACAGTATTTACAAGTCGTATAGCTTTTTTTTGTAGAATGTAGATTGGATCTGTGTTTGTTTTGTATGTGTTGCCCCACACCTCCACACAGTACATAATGTATGGGAGTATGAAGGAGCAGTACAAGGAATATAATGATGTTTGGTTTATAAGATCTTTTACTTTATACAATACTGCCAGTGATTTTGAGATCTTTGATTTGATATACATTATATGTGGTTTCCAACTTAATTTTTTATCTATTAGCACTCCAAGAAATTTTACTTCATTCACTCTTTCTATCCATCCATCCATCCATTTTCTGAACCGCTTAGTCCCCACGGGGGTCGCGGGCGTGCTGGAGCCTATCCCAGCCGTCATCGGGCAGTAGGCGGGGGACACCCTGAACTGGTTGCCAGCCAATCGCAGGGCACACAGAGACAGACAACCAATCGCACTCACACTCACACCTCGGGACAATTTGGAGTCTTCAATCGGCCTACCAAGCATGTTTTTGGAATGTGGGAGGAAACCGGAGTGCCCGGAGAAAACCCACGCGGGCCCGGGGAGAACATGCAAACTCCACACAAGGAGGGCCGGAGGTGGAATCGAACCCGCACCCTCCTAACTGTGAGGCGGACGTGCTACCCAGTGCGCCACCGAGCCGCCCTCACTCTTTCTATTTCTATATTATTTATTGTAAGAATTTTGTCTGTGTTTGTCGGACGGTTTCCAAATATAATATACCTTGTTTTACTTAAATTCAATGTAAGTTTATTTGTGTCAAACCAACTCTGTAATTTTTCCATTTCAATACCCACAATATCCAGTAGTTGGTCCAGGTCGTCCCCACTACAGAGCAGATTCGTGTCATCTGCAAAAACTACGGCCTTGAGTAATCTGGAGACCTTGCACATATCATTAACATACAAAATAAATAACAAGGGGCCTAATATTGAACCCTGAGGAACCCCACACTTTACCTGCTTTAGCTTTGATTTGAAGTCCATTAATTGCACATATTGATTCCTGTTTGATAAATAACTGTTTAACCAAGTGAGTGGCATACCTTGTATGCCATATCTCTCAAGTTTTGTTAACAGTATTTTATAATTTACAGTATCAAAAGCTTTCTTAAGATCTAAGAAGACACCTACAGCATATCGTTTATTTTCAATAGCTGTTGTTATTTCAGCTACGAAAGCTAACAAAGCCATTGTGGTGGTTCTATTTTTCCGAAATCCATACTGTTGGTCACACAGAATATTTTGTTTTGTGATGAAATCATCAAGCCTTTTATAAAATATTTTTTCTAGTATTTTGGAGAATTGTGGGAGTAAAGATATTGGCCTGTAATTTGAGAATATGTGTTTGTCCCCAGCTTTATATATCGGAATAATTTTAGCTGTTTTCATTTCACTCGGAAAAACACCATTTGTCAGTGATTGGTTGCAAATATGTGTTAGGGGTTTCACCACACTTTCAATAATATTTTTAACAAGTGACATATCTATTCCATTACAATCAGTTGACTTTTTACCTTTAAATCGTCTAACAATTTCTATTATTTCCGTCTCATCCGTTCCCCTTAGAACCATACTTTTGGCTATGGGTACATCCTTAATTAGGTCACTTGTACTCCCTTTTTTTGGTACTTCTTCCGCCAAAGTAGGCCCAATACCAACATAGTAATCATTAAACTCCTCTGCAATCATTGCAAGTTCATTTATAGTTATATTGTTACTGTTTACAAAGTAAGAAGGATATCCTGGCTTTCCAGTTCTGTTTTTAATAATTTCATTTAACACTTTCCATGTTGTTATTGTGTTACTCTTGTTTTCCTCCAGTTTCTTGCTATAGTAGTTCCTTTTACTGTTTCTCATTATTTTGATCAATTTGTTTTTATAGGTCTTATATTTCAATTCAGCTTCTTTTGTTCTTATCTTTAGGAAATCTTTGTATAACAGTTTTTTTTTTCTTGCAGGCGTTTAAGATTCCCTTTGTCAGCTATGGTTTTTCCACTGAGTTGTGTTTGACCGCTTTCCTTACAAGAGGACAGTTTTTATCATAAAGTTCAGATATAATGGCCATGAATGTGTTGTAGGCTTCATTTACATCACCCACATATACCTTTTTCCAGTCTTGTTTTAGAAGATCATTTTTGAATGAGTTAATTGAATTACCAGAGTTCATTCTACACATTATAAAAGCTATAGCATCCTTTTTTTTCCTTGTACAGTTCTGGATCACCACAAACACTGGCAGGTGGTCACTTGAATCATTTATTATCAGTCCAGTTTTTACTTTCTTTTCAATCACATTTGTAAATACATTATCAATTATAGTGGCACTGTGCGATGTGATTCTATTCGGACGAGTTATTGCAGGGTAAAGACTCATACTGTACATTAAGTTAATGAATTCTGTTATTGGAGTCAGCTGAAGTGGGTTCAGTAGATCTATATTATAATCACCATTTTCATATTGATTTTTCTTTCATACATTCTTGATAATAGTTCACTAAATGCCTCAATACTTGAACCTGGACATCTGTATACACAGCTTACCAGAATGTTTTTTGATGATTCCATTTCTATTTCAACAGTAATACATTCCATGAGATTATCTATTGCTTGAGACATATTTCTTACTATCTTACACTTACAGTTTTTGTCTATGAATAGAGCAACCCCTCCGCATCTTTTTCCCATCCTATTTAATGTATAACTCTCATACCCCTCTATGTCAATCTTTTCAGCCTGATCTTCCTTTAACCAGGTTTCAGATATTGCAATAACAGTAAACGGATTATTCATATCTTTTAAACATTGTTTGATCTTAGAGATGTTTGCTTTCAAGCTCCTACTATTAAAATGTATAATTGACATTGCCCTATTTGTTGCTACATTCTCGCTAAATTGCTCTACAGTATAGTATTTACAGTACGTTTGATTGTAGTTGATAAAGAAGTTATTCACAGGATCAATATTGTTTTCTATATCAAATCCCTTATGATCAGTGTAATCAAATGTTTTCAAATCAAGTTCTTCATTTTCAGCTATTAGTGCTTGTTTGTTAAACAGACCAGTTGGAAAGGAAAGGCATTTGTCAGTACTGTTCATGATAGGTTGATAAGTTCACCAGGTTTTTTACCTTCCATGATATAAAAGTATCACAACTTGAGGTTCTAAGTAATGATGTACAGGTTACTGATCTCCTTCATACCGCTTAAGTTGCTCTATGGCACTAATGCAGAAACCATGAGAACTCTCTGCTGCTCCAACAGGTTTGATGAATACCTTACAACCTGCAGTCCAAGTGGACTGTATTTTACCGTTTTTCTTAAGAGCTCTTGCTTTTTTAGCTATTTCACCATTTTTCTTGGTGAGGTGTTCATTCATGTTTACGTTCGTGCCTTTTAATTTCCTACCTTGTTTGAGTAGATTTATCTTACTTTTCCTATTTGTAAAACAGACAATTATAGGTGGTATCTTGCTATCTAGACTCCTCGTTGGTAGAGTGTGGCATGCCTCAATATTGATAGTGTCAATGACGATGTCTTTGCTGTGGAGGAAAGATTTTACCTGCTCCTCGGTTGTCTCCTCATGTTCTCTGAAGCAAGGCCTTTCACAGCCTGCTGGTAGCTTCGTGGTTTAATCTTTAAACCTGTGATGATGACATCGCTCATTCTGGAATACTGCTCCAAGTTGTCTAATCTATTTTCCAGGGTGACTATTTTCTTATTTTGTTCAGTATTTGTTTGAGCTGCTTCACCTCTCCCATCAGCTCTGTAATAATGGCCTGTTGCTTCATTATGGTTTCAAGAGTTGAAGACATCACTTCCATTGATAGCTTCAGTTCCTCCATGTCCTTCTGGAGCAATTTCATGGCCATCCTGGCTATCAACCTATACCTGATGGTAGCTTTCTTCCTGGGGCTGGAGATGCTATCCCACTCAACCCGGTGTCAGATGACCTCCTAGGGCGGCTGGTGGTGCCAACTCACTGGAGCTAGTGGTGGCTATCCTCCTGAGCCTGGTGATGGTAGTCTGCTGAGCCTGGTGGTGGTTGTCCTCTTGGGGTTGGTGGTACTAGCTTACTGAGCCTGATGTTAGCTCTCTTCCAGGGGCTGGTTGTGCTAGCACACTGGGCCAGATGGTAGCTCTCCTCCTGGGGCTGATGGTGTTAGCCTCCTGGAGGTCCGGTGTAGACCGCAGGTCCGGCGTTACTGGCACGCAGTCACCGACGGTCACAGGTCCAGCGTTGCTGGGACGAAGTGCAGCACCGACAGCGGGTCCAGCGTTGTTGGCTCGAGGTCCGGCAAGGGCAGCGAATCCGGCGACGTTGGAGTGGGACACTAATGCGACCGCGAGTCCAATTGCGCCGGGAGGATTCCCAGTGGCGGCCGCGGATCTGGCGTCACGCTGATCTTATTCAGATATTCAGTTAGCACCCAACACCTTCCATCAGGAGGGTAAGACACAAAAAGAAATTTCTCAAAGAGCAAGCTGTTCACAGAGTGCAGTTTCAAAGCACATCCACAAAAAGTCTGTTGGAAGGGGGAAATATGGCAGGAAACGCTGCACAACCAAGAGAGATGACCTCAGCCTTAACACTATTGTACAGAAGAAGAGTCACTTCCAGAATTTGGGGGAGCTTCAAAGAGAGTGGACTGAAGCTGGAGTCTAGGTATCAAAAGCCACTGTTCACAGACGTGTCCGGGAAATGGCCTACAATAGCCGTATTCCCATGGTCAAGCCACTTCTGAAGCGTCTGACTTGGGCTATGGAAAAAGAAGTACTGGACAGTTGCTCTTCACCCTGCTGACGCATGACTGCACTGCGACCTACAGCGACAACCGCATCGTGAAGTTTGCTGACGACACGACTCTGGTGGGTCTCATCACGAAGGGCGACGAGACTCGGTACAGGTCGGAAGTTGACCTTCTGACCACGTGGTGCAGGGACAACAACCTCCTGCTGAACGTCAATAAGACCAAGGAAATCATTGTTGACTTCCGGAAGGGTCACACAACACACCTGCCGCTGATCATCGATGGTGCTGTGGTGGAGAGGGTGAGCTGCACCAAGTTCCTGGGGGTGCACATCAGTGAGGACCTCTCCTGGTCCGCAAATACCTCGTCACTGGCAAAGAAAGCTCAGCGCCGCCTGTACTTCCTGCGGAAGCTTAGGCGTGCATGTGCTCCTCAGGCAGTTCTGTCTACATTCTACCGTGGCACCATTGAGAGCGTCCTCACCAGTTGCATCGCTGTCTGGGGTGGTAACTGCACTGAACAGAACTTGAAGGCCCTGCAGCGCATAGTGAATACGGCTGGTAAGATTATTGGTGCTTCGCTCCCCTCCCTGAAGGACATTTACACCTCCCATCTCGCCCGCAAGGCAACCTCGATTGCCAGAGATGTGAGTCACCCGGCTCACTCTTTGTTTGACCTTCTGCCCTCTGGGAAGAGGTACAGGAGCCTGCGCTCCTGCACCACCAGACTCGCCAACAGCTTCTTTCTCCAGGCTGTTAGGGCCCTGAACTCGCTACCCCCTTCTGCGTAGCGTGCGGCACTGTTGCGCTATTTTCGGGAATGTCTGCTGTACGCGCACTTGCTCCTTTTTTTTCTGCTCCTCTTATTTATTTATTTATTGTTGTGTTATTTATTCATTATTTATTCAGCACGCTTTTGTTATACTTGTTTACTTGTTTGTCTGTTGTGAGCCATGTCTTGTCACCGTGGGATAGGGGGGAACGAAATTTCGGTTTCTTTGTGTGTCTTTGGCATGTGGAGAAATTGACAATAAAGCTGACTTTGACTTTGATTTTAGTTGGTGGGGCTTATACACACCCGTGTGGGTTATACACCGGAAATTACGGTACTACATGATAAACAATTTTGGTCCCAACACTAACCCCTGTGGCACACCACAAACAATGTCCAACCAGCTTGACTGTACATCTTCTAATTTTACAAATTGCTTCCTGTCTTTTGAATAACTTATTATCCAATGTAGTGCTTGTACTCCTGATCCTATATTGTTCTAGTTTATGTATTAATATATTATGGTTTATTGTATCAAATGCTTTATTTAAATCGATAAACACCCCCACTGCATATTTCTTTTTATCCATAGAGTTAGTTATTTCATTATCCATTAATTCAATTAGAGCATGTGCTGTAGATCGGTTGCCTCGGAATCCATATTGATTGTCTGTAAGTAAACCATGTTCTTCAATAAAATTATCCAGCCTGCTGATGAAAACTTTTTCTAAGATTTTTGAGAATTGTGGGAGAATAGAGATGGGCCTGTAATTAGTGAAGAGGTGTTGTCTCCAGTTTTGAACAGTAGAATGACCTTTGCTATTTTCATATTGTTGGGAAATTGATCAGTTTGCAGTGACAAGCTGTTAATGGTTTGGAGATACAGTCAAACCTTGGAAGGTCCCGGTTCTCAAACAAATCGGAATTCGAATGAAAAATTCGAGATTTTTTTGCTTCGGTTGTCGAACAAAAATTCGGAGGTCGAACCTCGCGAGATGAGCCAAGAGAACCCAAGAAAACCCGACCGCGCGGCCCGGATGCCGACTGACTCCGTTTGTTGTGATTGTATATTCGTTACTTTGAGGATTGTATTAACCCCTAATCATGCCTCCAAAGAAAGCAAATGGGAGCAGTACAGCCATTCTAAAACACAAAGCTCTTAAAGCAATGCGACAGTGAGCGCCTGGTGCGCTGCGGTTGCGCGATTGGACCAAATTAAGCTCTCCGTGCACTTAAGTTTTGGAAAGTACATCAGGACTTTAAAAATATTTTCTAAATTTCAGCGATGGCTCTGTCACAATAATGCGACCAGCGCGGTGCAGTTGCGCGGTCGGCGGCGCGCTATGGTTGCGCCTTCGGCGGTGCGCTGCAGTCGCGCGATCGGAAAAAATGGGCAAATGAAAAAATGCTTAAAAAAGGCGATTTTTTAAGTCTTGGAACGGATTAATTTTTTTTCCGTCATTTGTAATGGGAAAAATAGATTCGGAATTCGAACGATTCACGTATCGAACCGCCTTCTGGAACGTATTGTGGTCGAAAATCGAGGTTTGACTGTACCATGAATGACTATTTTTACTGTTTTCATGTCAGTATCTTCGAAATTAGTGGATGCCTTGTTTTTGCAGGAATGTACTATATCTATCGTTTCTTTTTCTATAACAGGCTTCAGAAACATAGAATTTGTATTTCTATCTATTAATTTGTCAATATCTATTCTGGATTGTCTAAACTAGTTTTGGTCCAATATTTACAAAAAAGTTATTAAATTTATTAGCTACTTCATTGTTATCATTTATAGTTTGGGCATTATCTATAAAATACTGTGGTTAATTACCGTATTCTTCAGACTAAAAGCCGCTCTGGAATATACGTCGCATCAGCCATAAAATGCACAACAAAGTGAAAAAAAAATGTCGCACCAGAGTATAAGTCGCATTAAAGGGGAAATTTATTTGACAAAATCCAACACCAAGAACAGATATGAACAAGCAACAACAGGCTAAATGATATGGTATGCTAACGTGACATAAACACAAATGAAGAGTTGAGAACTGGCCTGACGTAAGATTAACAGTCCAAATAACTATAACATAAATAACACCTTTATCAAACCATATGTCATTCCAAATCATTAAATCCTTCGATCGTCCTTTATGTAAACAATGCCGCGTGTGCGCCGCGCTGCTGACGTCGGACTCGTCGTCAGTTGCAGTTCAAATTATTCCACTGGCCCATATAACGATATATAAATTATATATCAAATAACTATTATATAAACAACATTATCAAACCATCTGTGTCACTCCAAATCATTAAATCCATCGATCGTCCTTTATGAAATCAATGCCGCATGTGCGCCGCTGACGTAGGACTCATCGTCAGTTGTAGTTTAAATTATTCTACAGGCCCATATAACGATATCCATCCATCCATTTTCTGAACCGCTTAGTCCCCAGGGGGGTCGCGGGCATGCTGGAGCCTATCCCAGCCGTCATCGGGCAGTAGGCGGGGGACACCCTGAACCGGTTGCCAGCCAATCGCAGGGCACACAGAGACAAACAACCATTCGCACTCGCACTCACACCTAGGGACAATTTGGAGTGATCAATCGGCCTACCAAGCATGTTTTTGGGATGTGGGAGGAAACCGGAGTGCCCGGAGAAAACCCACGCGGGCTCGGGGAGAACATGCAAACTCCGCAGAGGGAGGGCCGGAGGTGGAATCGAACCCGCACCCTCCTAACTGTGAGGCAGACGTGCTACCCAGTGCCCATATAACGATATATAAAGTATATATCAAATTCCTATTATATAAACAACAATATTATCAAACCATCTATGTCACTCCAAATCATTAAATCCATCGATCAAAATCTTCGTCCTTTATGTAAACAACGCATGTGCGCTGCACCGCTGACGTCGGACTCGTTGTCAGTTGCACTTCAAATTATTCCACAGGCCCATATCATTATAAACAATTTTAACAATCTCTGTCACTCCAAGTCATTAAATCCTGTGATCGAATCCTTTGTCCTTTATGTGAACAACGCCGCTGACGTCAGTTGCAGTTCAAATTACAGTAATCCCTTGCTACATCGCGGTTCGTTTATCGCGTTTTCACTACATCGCAGATTTTTTCCCAAGTTAAATAAAAATAAGATTCAAAATAAAACTTTTAAATTGAGGAATTATGGCACGAATGTTGCCCACTTGTCAGCAGAAGGCAGAGAGTGCTCACACAATTGCAGTGCATACACTTGTACCTTTTAAAAAAAAATGTTATAATAATAAGTCTAAATACACATTTAAGAGTGTTATACCTTGTTATAGAAAAATCTTTATAATAATAAAAAAGTTCTAAAAACATATTTACAGTATGTACACTTGTACCTTGTTATTAATGTTTTTATAATAATAAAAGCTGTTCTAAAAAGATATTTACAGTATATGTTAAGAATTCTCTATGTTATTTATATTATTCAGCCGTGCTTTGATTTGAGGTAGGATGCTTTATTTTGAAGGCCGTTTTCAGATGATACCATTTCAAATCATTAAATCTCCTAACTCTAGAAGTCAATAAATGGAACTCAGCCATAGTGCGCCCTCATGCGGTTTAAAGTGAAACAACATGAGAAGTGATCAACTATACTAGTAAGTAATGTGTTAATGATCAAGTAAAAATTTGTGAATAATTTCACATATGTCACTCTTGAGTATAAGTCGCCCCCCCAGACAAACTATGAAAAAAAAACACGATTTATAGTCTGAAAAATACGGTAATATGTCTAGATCTATTTCTAATTACGCTATTTAGAATATTCCATATACTTTTTATACTTTCATACTTGTCTTTGGGACGGGATTCATAGTGTCGACACAGATTGTATTCTTTGAATACCGCCACCGCCTCTAGACATGACACAGACAGCCTTTTCTTTGCATTGAACAATAATCATTTGTCCACTGCAGATTAAATGCCCTGCATTCTGAATCAATATTTATCTTACCTAATATTTTTGCTATTATTCCATTCTCTCTTTGAGAGGGGTGGGTTTAGGATTTTTTTCTGGGGGTTGCCAGATAGGGGCACAGACCGCAGAAGGGTGGAACAGAATGTCACGTTATATGCGTGTATAAAATACAGGGTCTGGCAAAATGATCTGACACATTTGTAGGTTTAATAAAATGCAAATGAATTAAAGAAACAAAAACGTTTTTTTTATTGTATAAAATACAGGTCCGGCAAAATGACCTGACGCATTTGTAGGTTTAATAAAATGCAAATAAATTAAAGACACAAAAAAGTTTTTTTTTATTTTCGAAAATTACATATGATGCCATTTTGTTTTGTTTCATTTCATTTTCATTTTGTTTTCGAATAATGTTATTCTGGACTTACCACTGCCACATTTTCTGGAGTTCTGGCGGTGCGAGGTCGGCCGATTGATTTTCGTTTCAATGCTGATCCACTGGCTCTGAAGTTAGTAACCCATAATAAGATCGTGTTTCGAGCAGGTACGGGGATCATGTCTACCAAGTCTGAAGCGCAAACGGAACGTTTGTTGTGTTGCAGTCACAGATTCGTTCTTGATAAACGTTTCCACAATGAAAGCGCGATGCTCACCGGTCCAATTCATGTTAGCAACTGATACGAAACAAAATAACATTATTCAAAAACGAAACGAAACAAAACAAAATGAAACGAAACATAACAAAACGGTATAATGTGTACTTTTCGAAAGTAAAAAAAAAAAAAATGTTTTTTTTAATTTATTTGCATTTTATTAAACCTACAAATGTGTCAGATCATTTTCCTGTACTTCTCGCTTATGGTTAATAATGAAAAAAGTTCATAACTAAGGAATATTTTATTTCCAAAAGTCCAACTTAATCATTAAATACAAATACACGTACGAAAAAAAAATCTAAATGCTCTCTGGTATTGTTACGAGGGCCGGACCAAATGTGGAGGTGGGCCATATTCAGCCCGCGGGCCGTATTTTGCGGACCGCTGCTGTGCATCATTACTTCTCTATCACTTGTCACCTTAAACTCCTCTTCTAGTGATCTCAGGGGCAGTTGGAGCTTGGTGTTACGTCCATAAAGCGCAATGTTGCTAAGGCTCCTAGGCAAACCCAGCCACCTGGAAGCTGCTGACTTTCCTCTCTAAGCCCTCCATGATTGATATGGGAGACGTCGACGAGCAGAGGTCAAAGTACTGTAGGCATGATGCCATGTTGGTAGATCAAAGCCTTGAACTTACTGGGAAGCCTAGACCGGTCCACTGCTCTCAACCAGCTCTCCAGCTCCTGACAGGTTTCCTGAACCGATGCTGAATCCTTCTGCTGTTAAATACCTTGCCTTCATTGGTTTCTCAGATACAGTTGGGATGCTGAAGTGGAACCTGTCCATGACTTTGCCCCTCTTCAACACCAGTGACCTTGATTTTTTGGGCTTGCACCTCATCTTTGCCTATTCACACAGCTCCCCCAGCCCTTGCAGGATCACCTACTCGCTGGTACTGACTTGGTGGTAATAATCAGGTCGTCCATGAACGCCCTCACTTCCTGGTCCTTTCTTTCTGGCTCTGTCAGTGCTGTTCAGCTCTGCAGAGAGTCAGCAGCTTTACTCTCAGGATAGTTTGCAGCTCTACCAAGGGGGGCGGGGGGATATTGCTCCTCGCTTGCCTCCTTGAACAGCGTCTTGAGAGACTTGAGCTCCTGCCAGAACTGGTGGATTTTTGCAGCTTTGGTTCATGGTAAAGGTTTCTGTCCTCTTTTCCACTGCTCTAAACTTTTCCACAGCTAGACTGACAATGTCTGTCATCATCGTTTGCAGCCTTACGGCCGTGTCGCCCTTCGCGGACCGAAGGAGTTTTGTATTCTCATCGAACTGCTGCCACACTGCCGTCTTGCAGATTTGTGGCCATTTGACTCGAACCCTCTCCGGAGGCCTGTTCTGGGGAATTGGTTGCAACTCTTGGAGCTTCCTGGCTCTGTGGGGTATTTCCGGGCCTGGCTCCTCCGGCATCTCACCAGTTTGAGGATCTGTGTGTTGTGGTGCGGGCTCTCCCTCCAAACATTTCATCCGGGTCTGGTGAATCGTAATACCTCAGCTGCTCTTGCAAACCTTCCCGCATCTGCACCTCATGTTCGTTGTCGATTGTCATTATTGCCATTTGATTATTGCCATTTTTCATTAACCTTAGGTCTGTCAGGTTGGTATGGTCATCCTCCCCCCCCTCTCAGGCATCCCTGGGGGTATGTTTCTGGTTGCCGCTGGTTTTGCCAGCAAAGTGATTGGTAGAATACATCTCTGGAATGCTCCTGTGCACATAGTGATATAACCAGGGGTTCTCGGGTGTTTCAGGTCTTTCAACATCAAACACCCTCACCCAGGCGACCCAGCCATGGTTGCTCAGACCCGGCTGGAGTTCAGGTGCTATTTGCTACTCCACTGGAGGCTTTCTCTGCTTCCCCTGTGATGATATTGATGGCTCTTTTCCTCTCCATCCCGGTAATGCCCGAGGTTTTGTGGAGTGATTGGCCTGCAAAGCCTCTGCAACCAACCTTGATGGGCATACGCTTCGCCTCCCAGCTCTGCATGCAGCAGTCAAAGACCAGTTCCTCATTCTTGGTCCTATTTCTCTCGTGGGCCTCGTCCAGTCTGTCCTCCCATGGCTCTGTCAGCTACAACAGGGTAATGTTTGTTTCCTCTGAGACCAGGAGGATGTCTAGCCTCAGGGTGGTTATGACTAAAAATATCACACGCTGCCTCATCGGGTGCTCTGGGGGTCTATGGGTCATTGTGCTGGCCCTAAAGCTTGGTCTCTGCATGATAATTGGAGGATCTGTGTGAGCGGAGCTGAGCTTCCACCCATTTGAATGACCAGCAGCCACCACTGGTCTACACGCATCAGTGTGAACATCTATACACACAACGAGAATACAATATGAATAATTGCTTATATGTGAATTTTTATGCAGATTCACACACAATTGTGTGAACATCACACTCTCTGTATGGTCCACACGCAATGGGCCGGGTTTTCATGGCCTGCTGCTGCTGTCGAGTAGGCCAGCAGAACTCGACCGAAGGGTCTCCCGGCTCTGCTCCCCTACTGCTGAAGGCAGATAAAGAGGCGGCCATCTTCTTCAACAAAACAAAATGTGTCTACCATCTTGTCTATCTCCAGTTAGATGCTCATCCTTTGTTCTTTTTCATCCCATTCCTTCCATTAAACAGTGACTCTACTCACTATCTGCACTTCCTGTCTTCCTTTCTGCAGCAGCATCAGAAGTCGTCATTGAAACTGAAGATTTGGTTTGACAAGGCCATGAAAAATAGATACACAAAGATGATGTTTAGGGACAGTTTGAAATAATTGTGTTAATGTTAAGCATGAAAAAAATCAATCAAGTCTAGATATCTAAACTTGAATTAACAAAAATTATCCTATTGCGGTCAAATGATCTTCGTTATTTTTTTGCAAAAAATGTTGATTAACAACCTTTTGTACACATTAACCCACTGAAGTGAGTAACAATGTACTTTGCATTTGAAAACTAATGGCTCACTGGCCTGTTCTCACCCTGGTTATCGTCACATGATTGACAAGATATCTGCGGGGTTATAAAAGGTACTAAAAGGCAGTAAATTAAATGAGTGAGAAATAAGACCATTAAAAAGTAGTACCGTATTGGCCCGAATATAAGACGACCCTGTTTATAAGACGACCCCCTCTTTTTCAAGACTCAAGTTTGAAAAAAAGACTTTTTGAACACCAAATGTAATTTTTATACAGAAAATGATTACATCTGAAACAAATTATCATAATATATTCGAGAGAAAAAGCACGTTATTTTGCCTCATTCATATCATGTAAAAATATCACATATCACATATGCAAAAAATGGTAAATGCCATCTGTTGCGGTATTAAATTTTTGAATTGCTATTCACCTCTAAGACCCATTTGTATTAAGTGCTTGCCTATTCCACAGATAGATAGATAGATAGATAGATAGATAGATAGATAGATAGATAGATAGATAGATAGATAGATAGATAGATAGATAGATAGATAGATAGATAGATAGATAGAATATACTTTATTGGCCCGAATATAAGACGATGCTTTTTGCATTGAAATAAGAAAAAGTGGGGGGTCATCTTACATTTGGGGTCTAGACATTATACCCATTCACTTGTGCGCAGCAGTAAGTTAAACTGTCACGGAACGGATGGAAATAGAGCAGGGCGACCAAGTGCAGCTTGGACCAGGGTTTATTGACGAACGGAAACTAACAGATTCGGCAGACTAACGTAACTTACTAACAAAACCAACAACAGAAACTAAACAGAGACGTGAAACAAAAAGACAGGGTGACATTGACAATGACAGCAACAAGACAATAATGATCCGACAGGGGAGTGACGCAGACAGGACTTAAATACGAGACAGGTAATGAGAGGCAGGTGAGAATGATCACACTGATGATGGGCACACAGGAGGGGAGGGGCGAGCACACAGACAAAACTATGACAATATGGACATGATCGGGGACGAGTCGTGACATAAACGTTGCTGGTATCGAGTATTGAGTATGTTGTTGTGATCGTGTGCATCGTTGACACAAAGTGAGTATATACATTTCATTGTTACTACTGTTGTGCCGTTTGTCTGATCCCAGTTTGTTTCGTGTGCGCCGTTTGATTGATAGCTTCGGCGTGCTCCATTAAGTTCGCCTAGCATCGTATGAGTAGCCGTTACGCAGCAGCATGGCGACTAACGGTCGCCAGCAAATGTATTTTGTTGTCTCGATGACTTGTGTTTAATGTGTTGCCGAGAGTATTCCATCCATCCATCCATCCATCCATCCATCCATCCATCCATCCATCCATCCATCCATCCATCCATCCATCTTCTTCCCCTTATCCGGTCAGGTCGCGGGGGCAGCAGCTTTAGGAGGGACTCCCAGACTTCCCTCTCCCCAGCCACTTTATCCAGCTCATCCCGGGGGATCCCAAGGCGTTCCCAGGCCAGCCGAGAGACATAGTCTCTCCAGCGCGTCCTGAGTCGTCCGCGGGGTCTCCTACCGGTGGGACATGCCCGGAACACCTCTCCAGGGAGGCGTCCAGGAGGCATCCTGATGAGATGCCCGAGCCACCTCATCTAGCTCCTCTCAACGTGGAGGAGCAGCGGCTCTACCGAGTCTCTCCCGGATGACCGAGCTTTTCACCTTATCTCTAAGGGTGAGCCCGGACACCCTGCGGAGGAAACTCCGCTTGTATTCTGGATCTATTATAGAGTATTTCATTTATGGTTATTTAGTATAGCGGAACCGTTACACGCAGTTAGTTATGTAATGTGTGCCGTCTACTAGTGTTGTGTGACGTCAGAAGTTGAGTGTTGACTTACGTGCTGCATATCTGTCTGTTGCAGAACCACACACGCACATACGCACACGCACACACGCACACACTCACTCACACACGCACACACTCACACACACCCTTCGCACGCACGCACACACACACACACACACCCTTCACACGCTTCATACAATAATCACACACACGAGAATCACATTCACACTCCCAAAGACTCACCCATGTACACCACACACACCTGCTCTCACATCCTTACGACCAAACATGTATCTATAACCTTTTGCCAGTTTGCCTGTATGCCCCTATGACAGCCATGACCAAAGTCCGGCCTGCGGGCCAAATCCGGCCCCTGGTCATATTTCATACGGCCCACAGCTTCAGTCTTATAATGTATAATGCATGGCCCGCCTGCACTGTCAAACTAAATAAAAAAAAATCATAAAACTTGAAACTGTAATTCCTCCTTTACCAAAAGGTGGCAGAATCAGCCCTCTCCGCTCATTTCTGCCATGGCGACTGCAAAGAAAACTAGGGAAGTTGACATTGAGAGCCGTCGCTTTCAAGAGTAATGGGAATTACAATATTTCTTCCTTGAAAATCAAGGCAATTGTGTTTGTCTAATCCATAAAGAGACTGTTGCCTTGTTTAAGGATTTCAACCTAAAGAGACACCATCAGACTAAACATATGACAAGCTAACAGGGAGTGACCGCGCTGATAAAGTGAAGCAGCTCCAAGCTGAACTGGCATCACAACAGCGATTTATCACGTGGGACTGTGAGTCAAAAGTAAATCAAAAGTAAAAATAACTTAATATTAAATGTTACGAAGTGGCCATGTTAATACTGTTGAAGTTATGAACCTGTAGATGTGACACAAACTATTACTTTCTGAAAAACATTGTAAATGACAAGCGCAAAATTCACTTGTTTTAAGTTTTAATAATAACAGACAACTTTGCATTACTCATAAATCCTGTTTAAAATGTTCATGAGGGAAAAGTAATTTTAAAGTCTTGTAAATTAAATTATTTCATACAGTTTGTTCAATGTTATCTGACTCTTCAGATATGAATGAAAGGCAGAATTTGTGTTTTTAAAGTTGTTCACATCTGCCTGAGTGGCTTATATTTGGTTATTTGGTCATTTCAAAAATAACGACAATTGGGACAATGAAATTTGTTTCATAACAGTATGTATTTGCATGAAATTTCTGTAGTTAACATATGTCTGAAAAAAGTATTGGCCCCCGGGCCCCTTCACTTTATCAAATCTGGCCCTCCTTGCAAAAAGTTTGGAGACCCCTGCCCTATGAGCCACAATGCCTGTTACTTTTTTGCCAATAATTCAGTAAAGCAATCAAAACTGAACCACGTCTTTCCTCCTGTGTTCTGACTGACACTCGGGGGCAAAAAGAGCATAACCATCCGAGTTATGGGTCAGGCTCCCTAACAATAGCGGTAGCTGTTTGCATTATTTTATTGCAATGTTTTTCCTTATTCAGATTTGTTTCAAGACTACAGTTACAGTTAGACTTCACTCTGATGGTTAATGCAGTTATTGCAATTTTGTTGTTTTATCACAGTAGATTGGTTTATTTACATTTTAAAAACCAGAAGCCATTCATTTACAAATGTGATTGCACTTTTGTCAGGTTCAAAGTGCTAAATGAATATCTGAATAAAAGAAAAGGATCAGCAGACAAAAACAAGTGAGGCAGAATATTGATTTTTCTCGCGAGGAGTGCGATACAGATTGCTTTCTACAATCTGACTACACTAGAAATCTGTTTACACTCCTCGCTCTTTTTATTTGGAACGCCCTACCCACAGTGTGAGACGATTAGCCCCTGAGGGTGAGGGAAAAAAAAGATTGTGGGCTTCGTCTCGTAAGAAAAGAAACAAAAAGTAATGCACAAAGGACAGATATGGCTATATCAGCAAAACAGTTTAAGCAATATTCCGAGAGATAAAAAGAGAAAGTGATGTTCTTTAAGGAAGATCAGAAGGTTCATGACGCATCGTTTGATGTGATCTGTTCTGGTGGATGTCATTTTTCTGCTGAGATGTCAGCAGTATCTTGTTTGACACAACCGTCATCTCGCCCCTGACTCAGCCGTAATCCTTCTGTTCTGTTGCACAAGATAAGAATAAGCAAGGCAAAGCAGCAAGCATACTGAGCAGTAACATTATGAATAAGTACTCATTAGAGAACGCATGATAACATATATATACAATTTTTCTAACAACTTTAGTTTACATATTGGGTAAAGTGGGTTTTGTGGTGTTCTCGACTTTGAAGCGGCAACATTAAAGGCGCTCAGACTGCTACGTCCTGAAACGTCGCCGACCTCGCCCGCTATTCCTCCCCCGGTTGGGAGCCGTCGGAAACGGTGTGGAGGAGGCAGAAGAGGGGCAAGCGCGGAGGCGTCCGGGCCAGGCTGGCGGCCGACCCAGCTCGACCGGCGGTGCCTTCCATTCTTCTGGCGAATGTTCGATCGCTGGACAACAAAATGGATTACGTTCGCCTGCTGAGGTCTACGAACCGGACGGTGCGGAACTGCTGTGTGCTCGTGTTCACCGAGACCTGGTTGACTGACAACATTCCGCACTCTGCCGTGCATCTGGAGCGGCTAGCGTGCTATCGGGCGGACCGTGCCATTGTATGAGGGGGAAAGTCGCGAGGAGGTGGAATATGCGTCTACGTCCGAGAAGAATGGTGCCGGGACTCTGTGGTGGTATGTATGCACTGCTCGCCACTTGCGGAGTTTGTGATCATCAAGTGCCGTCCTTTTTACCTGCCGAGGGAATTTACCGCGATTCTGCTAGTTGCGGTATACATCCCGCCTTCTAACATCGAAGGCGACAGGATCGCGGCGCTTGGTGAACTGTACCAGGCTGTCAGTGAACAGCAGACAGCGCACCCTGACGGTTTCACCATCTTCGCTGGAGACTTTAATCATGCCAACCTGAAGTCTGTTTTCCCGAGGCTTCACCAGCATGTTACTTTTCCGACACGTGGAGACAGCTTCCTGGACCTAGTCTACTCTGCGCAAAAGGGAGCTTTCAAAGCCACCCCCCTCCCCCATCTTCGGCTTTGTGACCATCTCACCGTTTTGCTTTTGCCCGCATACAGACAATTGGTAAAGGCATCCAGGCCGGTTCGGAGGCGGGTTCGGGTGTGGCCTGAGGGTGCCTCCGATACACTTCGTGACTGCTTCGACACCACTGACTGGGACTTGTTTAAGCAGGCGGCCACCTACAACTATTGGACGGACATAGAGGAGTATACTGACTCTGTTTCCTCTTACATCACGAAGTGCATCGATGATATGACTTGCTCAAAATCTGTCGTCACTCGCGCGAACTGGAAGCCGTGGCTGACAGGGGCTGTCCTCAGACTGCTGAGGGCCAGGGACAAGGCTTTCAGAGCAGGGGATGAGGCTGGCCGACTTGTCCTGGGGCATCAAAGAAGCGAAAAAGGCGTTCTCGTGCAAGGTCTCCACCCACTTCAAGGACAGCAAGGACGCACGTAGCCTTTGGCAGGGCATTCAGACCATCACGGACTACAAGCCCGCGCCGAGGAGCTGTGAGGGCAACGTCCGTCTGCTGAACGATCTTAACCGCTTCTTTGCTCGCTTCGACGCCCAGAACAGCACTTGCCCGCTGAAGACCACTCCCTCCAACCCCCCCCCCCCCCCCCCCCCCCCCCCCCCCACACACACACACACACACACACGAGCAGCCCCTGCGCCTCTCTGCCGACGGAGTGAGGAGGGCACTTGCCGCTATTGACACCCGTAAGGCGGCGGGCCGCGACAACATCCCGGGTCGAGCGCTGAAGGACTGCGCCGGGGAGCTGTCGGGTGTCTTCACGGACATCTTTAACGTGTCCCTGCAGCAGGCCATCGTCCCCTCGTGTTTCAAGGCTGCCACCATCGTTCCTGTGCCGAAGAAACCTGCACCGTCCTGCTTCAATGACTACCGCCCCGTGGCACTGACGCCCATCATCATGAAATGCTTTGAGCGGCTTGTGACGTTGCTGTTTGTGGACTTCAGCTCTGCCTTCAACACCATTGTGCCGCAGCGACTCATCTGCAAACTCGACGAGCTGGGCCTCAGTACCTCCCCCTGCAACTGGCTACTGGACTTCCTCTGTCAGAGGCCTCAGGTGGTGCGTGTTGGCGACAAAATCTCCGCCAGCATCACGCTGAGCACGGGGGCCCCCCAGGGCTGCGTGCTCAGTCCATTGCTCTTCACCCTGCTGACGCATGACTGCACTGCGACCTACAGCGACAACCGCACAGTGAAGTTTGCTGACGACACGACTCTGGTGGGTCTCATTACGAAGGGCGACGAGACTCGGTACAGGTCGGAAGATGACCTTCTGACCACGTGGTGCAGGGACAACAACCTCTTGCTGAACGTAAACAAGACCAAGGAAATCGTTGTTGACTTCCGGAAGGGTCACACAATCACCTGCCGCTGATCATCGACGGTGCTGTGGTGGAGAGGGTGAGCTGCACCAAGTTCCTGGGGGTGCACATCAGTGAGGACCTCTCCTGGTCCGCAAACACCTCGTCACTGGCAAAGAAAGCTCAGCGCCGCCTGTACTTCCTGCGGAAGCTCAGGCGTGCATGTGCTCCTCAGGCAGTCCTGTCTACATTCTACCGTGGCACCGTTGAGAGCGTCCTCACCAGTTGCATCGCTGTCTGGGGTGGTAACTGCACTGAACAGAACTTGAAGGCCCTGCAGCGCATAGTGAATACGGCTGGTAAGATTATTGGTGCTTCGCTCCCCTCCCTGAAGGACATTTACACCTCCCATCTCGCCCGCAAGGCAACCTCGATTGCGAGTGATGTGAGTCACCCGGCTCACTCTTTGTTTGACCTTCTGCCCTCTGGGAAGAGGTACAGGAGCCTGCGCTCCCGCACCACCAGACTCGCCAACAGCTTCATTCTCCAGGCTGTTAGGACCCTGAACTCGCTACCCCCTTCTGCGTAGCGTGCGGCACTGTTGCGCTATTTTCTGGAATGTCTGCTGTACGCTCACTTGCTCCTTTTTGCTCCTCTTATTTATTTGTTGTGTTATTTATTCATTATTTATTCAGCACGCTGTTGTTTACTTGTTTACTTGATTGTCTATTGTCAATGTCTTGTCACCGTGGGATAGGGGGGAACGAAATTTCGGTTTCTTTGTGTATCTTTGGCATGTGGAGAAATTGACAATAAAGCTGACTTTGACTTTGATATTTAAATGTTCAGATATTAAGATATGATAGACAGTTTTTGCATGATTTGAATGAGGCAAAAACCCATGCATTTCTCTCAAATATATTGTTATAACCATTTGTTTCAGATGTAATCATTTTCTGTATAAAAATTAAATTTGATGTTCAAAAAGTCTGTTTTTCAAACTTGAGTCTTGAAAAAGAGAGAGGGTCGTCTTATAATCAGGGTCGTCTTATATTCAGGCCAATACGGTACTACATTTTAATGGTCTTATTTCTCACTCATTTAATTTACTGCCTTTTAATACCTTTTATAACACCGCAGATATCTTGTCAATCATGTAACGATAACCAGGGTGACAACAGGCCAGTGAGCCATTAGTTTTCAAATGCAAAGTACATTGTTACTCACTTCAGTGGGTATATAGATAGATCGATCGATTGATAGACAATCACGTAATTTCATTTATTATATAAATTTTATGTTCGAGTAGGACTCGTGACGCATGCTGTACTGTGGATGCCAACAACCATAAAAAAAGAAGGTCCATGAAGTTGGAAGCTCCAACAATCGCGATAAGCTGAGGTAACTCACGTGAGACCTAAGGCGTGGTGACGTAACTTTCCAACATTTTAACATCAAAATAGGAACCTTTCTAACAGCTATTTTAATGTTTCCTCTTTGTGACAGGGTTTCGCTTTGGCCTGGGGAGTTAAGTTCATCATTCGCTTTAAAGATATCTGGTGCCATCTTGCGTTGTGAATGGGTATAATGTCAGTCTTATTTCAATGCAAAAAACATTGTCTTATATTCGGGCCAGTACGGTATAATAGAATACAATACACGGTGGTACACTGGTTAGCACGTCTGCCTCACAGTTCGGAGGGTGCGGGTTCGATTCCACCTTCGGCCCTCCCTGTGTGGAGTTTGCATGTTCTCCCCGTGCTCGTGTGGGTTTCCTAATAACATGGTCGGTAGGCCGATTGAGCACAGTGCTGTGTGTGCCCTGGCTGGCAACCAGTTCAGGGTGTCCCCCGCCTACTACCCAATGACAGCTGGGATAGGCTCCAGTACGACCGTGACCCCCGTGGGGATAAGCAGTATCAAAAACGGATGGATGGAGAATACAATACAAGCGAAAATCATACAGATTTTCTAACTTACCTCACTAAACGCCTGCCCCATGTTATACCTAAGGAAAGTGTACAGCCATATTTGTAGACTAAGGTTGTACGTGCTTGTGTGTGTGAGAGAGAGAGAACCATCAGTAAACAGTGTTGGGCAAATTACTTACAAAATATAATAAGTTACTAGTTACCTTTCCAAAAAAGTAATCAAATGTGTAATTTGATTACTCATTCTTAAATGTAACTAGTTACTAGGCAAAGTAATTATTGCATTATTAAGTCACGACTCGTTCCCAGTCATTTCTTGTGTCTGCGTGTCATGGTTTTTGCCCGCGTCTTTGAGTACTCGCCCCTCTCCTCCTGTGTCTACGCACAATCAATGTGTAATCACAGTCAGCTGCCTCTCATTACCTGTCTTGTATTTAAGTCCTGTCTGCCTCTCACTCCCCTGTCAGATTTTTTTTTCATTTCTAGTCTGCTCTGGTCTTGTCTCGTCTCTAGTCTTGTCTCTGACTATCTGTTCTGTTTCTGTTAGCCAGCCCTGTTTGTCTGTCAGTCCCGTTGTTGTTTTGTTAGAAAGTCATGTTAGTTTGCCCGTTGTCCCTTCATCCTCCCTACCAACTCCATTTTCCCTCAATAAACCCTGGTCCAAGCTGCATTTGGTCGCCCTGGCTCCATTCCATACGTGACAGAATTATGTGAAAGAATTCAGATTTTTTTTAGCATGTGTCAATACAGTTCCATAGAGTATAATAGCACAGACCAGTACTTTATTTAACTGAATATTTTTTGAACAATAATGTAAAATAAGCATAAAATAAATAATAAATTGTCACACAATTTCCAGACAGTTGTTCACATCGGCCAGACGAGCACACTGCACACTTTTCCTTTTTTTATATGGCAAAACTCAGATGAGAGAAAAAATAGATCGCTATATGGTAATGTAAAGAATGTTGCATCTTTCTACAATACAACAGCTGAATAATGATTTAAAAAAAAAGTAAAAACAAGCCAGTTGTGGTGTGTGCTCTTTCTGCACATAAGAATGAAATAATAATTTGTCCTTTCATTGCACTTACCCACTCAGAAAGTTGTGTGAGTAAATGAAAGTAATCTGTAACTTTATTGGAAACCCCTAACACTGACGTTTGAAAGGCTGTCATACATAGAGCCAGAAATAATGTTGGTATTCAAAAATGTTGTGATGGTATTAAATTACACTTAAGATGTTTTGTATATAGCCTGATACACAAATGAATAATGATGATGATTGATGTCTATTGTATGTCAATGAGGTAGGGGGGTCATAAAATTTTATGGCATTTTATGGCGCCATAAATCGGCGCCATTTTGGATTGGGGGGGCATGTGCGCCAGTCTGGTGGGCGCCAAGATCGAGACGGCACCATCTTTGGCTGTCGCCATTTTGGTTTGCTGGCGCCATTTTTGGATGGGGACATGTATGGGCATGTATAGGGCCTGCATTTTTGTGAAACAAACCAAAGAAGTGATACACCTGAGCTAGATTTGCTATCAACCAATGCGTCTAGGGTTCAAGCGGGGTGTTTTGTTGAAAAAAGAGGGGTCAAGGGGGGAGTTTTGTTGAAAAAAAAAAAAGGCATCTGAAGGGTGATAGTCAAGGTGTTGCTGCATCTAATTTGACATACAATAGCTTGTGGGGCCACCGCTAGTTGAGTCAGGAGAATCAACATTATTGGCTCCAAGCTGTCTGCGTGCAACTTTGTTGAAAAAGACATCTGAAGGAGAAAGTTTAACATACAATAGTTTGAGCTGAGGTCGAGTCTTTAAAGCGTCGTCAATATGCTGACGAAGTTATCTGAAAGAAAGAGACTGGCTGTTGGGAGCATTTAATTTTGGAGGGAGACAGATGAAGGCCTCTAAAGGCCTTATATTTCAGTATATTTGATGTGCCTCCAGCATATTTCATATGTTACAATTTGTTTAGATAGTTTTTCTGAAAGTTGCCGAAGTTAAAAACACGTGATACACAGAGGTGTGGTTTGAGAGAGGGGGTGGATCTGCTGCAGCTATATTACGGCAGAGTATCGAGCGGCTGGTTCACAGAAAAGAGCTAAGTTAAAGCTTTGGTGTTAAACTGCAAACCTGAAGCTCAAATCCTGATAGCGGAAACACCGGTCAGTATTCATCTTTGCCGTAAAGGCCCTGATGGCTTGTTAGACGCACCTAGGAAGAAACATATGTATCTAAAGCATATCCAACAGCCTCCTACAGAAAAAGCACGATGCCTACACCCGAACTGAGCGTCATGACGTCACAAACAGCTGAGCGGGTGAGCGATCTCTTATCACCGGTGCTACAGCTACTGTCGCTGGACTACGCTGATCAGCGGTTCGCGCGTCTCTTTGGAGCGTCGTCATCAACCTTCGAGGTGTTTGAGAGTCCTGAGACGAGTCCTGAGACCCTTTCAGCAACCCCGGGGTACAGCAGCGAGGGCCGCTTAACGGGATGGAGCAGCAGCATGAACATTGGTCCTCGTCTCGTGCCATCGACCTGTTTGACGACGCATGCGCACGTTACCCTGAAAACGGTATGGATTTGCCCTGCTGATCTGCCGCTGACATAGCCCACTTACTCAATACAGAGACAGAGGCCAGGGTAACCGATGATTTTGCGTGGAACATGGATCTGGCCGCGGATGACACAATCGTAGAAGGCTATCCGAACATCATTGTCAACTACCCCTCACCCAGCGCTGGGGGCAACAGTCCGACGCAGGTCCTATGAGACAATTTCAAGCTGTTTTATGCGATATGCAATCATTAGCACAGCAGACCACATCTAACAATGGATGTCTTGAAAAGCTCTATTATAATCCTAAAAATCCAGCTAGTTTTGGGGGAGAGGCAGGCTTACACAGAACAGCGGTCGTTAGCTGTAAAAACACTAATATTAAAAAAGTGAAAGCTTTTCTATCAGATCAAGATACTTATACAAACCAGCCAGAATAACTTTTCCTAGAAATAAAGTTTTTGTTCGAGGTCCTATGAGACAATTTCAAGCTGTTTTATGCGATATGCAATCATTAGCACGCTACAATGATGGATATAAATATTTACTGACCGTGATCAATATTTTCTCGAAACGTGCATATGTACGAGTTTTGAATGCTACTACAGGTCACCAAAGCATTTGAAGATGTCTTATCAGTTAGCGGCACACCATTACGGCTCCAGACATATAAGGGGAAATAATTTTTTAACAAACATTTCCAGAAATTAATGAGACAGCACAATATTATACATTTTGCAACGTCTTCCGATACAAAAGCGCAAACTGTTGAACGATTCAACAAAACATTAAAGTCACGCGGAGGTATTTCACAGCTAAGAACACACAACGATACATCGATGTAATTCAGGATTTTATTGTCAGCTATAATGACAGTTTTCATACTAGTATAAAAATGGCACCGAATGCCATTAACGAGGATAATAAAGATATTGTTTTCACCAACCTGTATGCAAACAATCCTTTCCACCGGGGGGTTAAATTCCGTTTCGCTCCAGGTGAAACTGTGCGGCTTTCCAAACTTAGAGGCGTTTTTGAGAAGGGTTTTTTACAAAGTCACACAGACGAAGTATTCAGAATAACACAACGTCTCCATCGCGTTCACCCGTCTACAAAATATCGGACTTGGACGGTATGCCTATAGAAGGCAGCTTTTACAAAGCGGAAGTTGGGTACCCGCAAAGAGCGTTAAAGACATTTGAAATTCGATAAAACGGTCATTCTGTGAAAATTACAAGATGGGTGAAGTCCAGAGAGAATTCTATGTAACATTAGCGTCAAATCCTAGTATGCACATTTTCAGTGAAAATACCCTTTCAGAATTTAAGGTGGAATTAGCGCAACATATTGACTTAAAAGGTTCATGGGAGGTCGGATTATGTGAAATTTCATACATCAACTCAATGTCTGACGTTCCTGAGAAAAAACGGAATTTCTATCTCAAACAGCCGAAGTTTTCTGCTCACAGAGGCGACATATTCCAAGATGATTCAGAAGTTCAACGTATGCCGAAGGTTCGAGGAGGCGTTTACAACAATCATGAGTCATTGGCTTCGGAAATTCAAACTCTATTAACTAAAGCGAGTAAGAAAAAGATTGATGTGCAATTTGATTAACATAAGCAGAGGTTCTTGTTTTCGGACGAAGGAGGTTTGAGAATTATGTTCAAGAGCCCTCTAGTGTACATTGTTGGAATGAACCCTGAACATTGGCTCTCGCTCAGACCGGAAGGCGTAAACGGACAGCATCCGGCCGACAGACGAGCCGGATAATATTTCATATTTGTTTACACAGACGTCATAGATCATCAGACAGTAGGCGACGCCTACGCTCCGATGCTCCGAACTCTCCCCATTGAAGGAGAATACGGTGATGTTATAAACAAGACTTTTTATCCTGTTTACTATTTAGACGTGTGCAGAAGCCATATCGAAACCATTTCGATTTACCTATGAACACGGATCAAGTGCCTCCGTGATTCGTACCTACGAACGAACGAAAGAACGAACTGAATCTGCACGCAGACCTGGCCCAGGACTACGCTGAGAGAATCAGCTGGAAGTTGAAAGCCCAAGCTACTGCGATCGACCATTACACGGTTTTTTGGAAGGAAATACTGCACAAAATCGCCATCCTGGTTGCAAACCATGCTAGGCTACCAAAGCTAACGTCAAGACGAGAGGATTATAAATGGCACCGAAAAGGGATACCCGGGAGTCCGAAAGTTATGAAGAAATCAAGAAAGCTCTGCAAGGAATGCAGAGTAGAATAGAAAAAGTTTTAGACGTTAAAGATGAAATAGAAGAAGTTAAAAAAGTCCTGAAAGAAATGCAGAGTGGACAGCAAGAAATCATCAAACAACTTGCGGAGGTCCAGGAACTAAGGAGAGAGGTCAAATCTCTCAAAGAAGAGAACAAGAACAAGGATAAATTGATCAGCGACCTCACAAACGAAGTGGAGGAACTCGACCAGCAGATCAAAGGTAATGATGTCATCATTACCGGCCTTAAAATTTTGCCAAGAACTTATGCAAATCAGGCGAGTGGTGTTATTGGCTCGTAGGCAGAGGAGCAGGACAATCGCTCCATTGAAGCTCAAGTTACCGCGTTTTTTAAAACAAAGAACATAACCCTGGAAAAAGACACTTTGGATTCATGTTACCTGCTTCCAAAAAAAGCTGCAAGTGACAGAGGCAACGACACCCGTGCTGTATTGCTGAGATTTGTAAGCAAAAAATTTAAAACAGATCTGCTCAAGAGAGGAAGAAATTTGAAAGGTTCCAATGTCTACATAAACGAAAATCTTACTAAAAAAAAACGCCACCATCGCCTGGAAAGCCCGACAATTAAGAAAACAAGGGAAAATTCATAGCACCTGGACGTCAAACTGTAAAATCTACGTGAAACCAAATGGAGCTACCCCAGAAAATACAAGACCAGTGCTCATCAGAGCCTTGGTTGAGCTGGATCATTTTGCAAATTAAGAAAAGGGAAAGTCCAAAAACATCTTTGATTAGCTCGGATTAATCATGGAATCTGGCAAATCAAGATAAACAAAAGATCCTGATGGACCTGGTAAAAGCCTATGAAAATGTGACTCTGCCTACAAATCAATATTGTGCCCATGACCCAAATCTAAGCATTGACTCGGTAAGCAATTTTTATACAAGCGAAATGGACACTTGTGGATATTTTTTGGAAGAAAACCTAAACAAAATAAATGATGACGGAGAGAAACTTTCTTTGATCCATATAAACAGCAGGAGTTTATACGCAAATTTCGACAAAATCCAGGATTACCTGTTGACTCTAGACAAACACTTCAACATTATTGCAATATCGGAAACATGGATTACTGAAGAAAGGGGAGCAGCTTTTCATCTTAACGGATATAATTTTGCCCAAAAAAAACGGTCGGAGAAATCTGGAGGTGGAGTCGCGCTATTCGTTGACGACAGGCTCAACTGGAAGATTTTGGAAGACTTGTCCCTTGCAATAGAGAATGTGCTCGAATGTCTGACGGTAGAAATTGAATTGTGTACAGGAAAAAAGTCTGTAATCTGCTGTATGTATAGAGCTCCGTCGAACGACCTTGTAATGTTCAACAATCAAGTGACCGTACTCCTCTCAAAAATAAGACACAAAGAAATTTACATATGTGGTGATTTTAACATTGACCTATTAAGACGAAGTCAAAACACGCAAACGGAAGTTTTTGTGAACGAAATGTACTCACACGGGCTACGCCCACTCATTACCAAACCAAGCCGAATCACGCCTCAGAGTGCAACACTAATTGACAACATCTATGTTAGAGATTTGCTCACTCCAACTTATTTTGCAAGAACCAAACAGGAGACAAGCAAGTTCTTTTAGACACCTGCAGGTGGAGAGTCCATTCGTCGCTGTCTGAACAGCGATTATCCAATGAAGTCTGACTCAGGCCTCGTGCAGGAGCATTTTTATTGAGAGAAACAGAGTGGGGGTTGAGAGTGGGGGTCAGAGTAGACAAATGGCCGAAGCCCCTGGCTGATCAAAGCACAGCAGGGGGTCCTTCACGATGCTGTGTGAACAAAACAACTTTGATTGCTTCCTCTGCAGCTAGTCAATCAGTTCAAAAGATCTTAGCACTTTGTTCTACTACTTTTGTTAAGACAGGACAGGCGAGTTTAATTATTACAGGTTACATTCCAACATAATCATAGGATCAAGATAACCTGGAAAACCCTAACATCTCCCTCCTGTTTTATCATATGATTATGTCACCCCAAACAACAAAGACAAGTAAGAAAGAAAAACATATATATATGTATAATGAAGAAAGAAGAATAGGGAAAATAAAAACAACAAACAATGATAGCAACACTTTCCAGTGAAGATGAGGCATTACCTCAAACTTATTGTGTAAGCGAAAAACCTGCTGGCCAGATGTTATTAGCAGAAAAATTCTTACACGGCCCCGTTGCCACAGGCGACCAGAATGCTATCAATAAATAAATAAAAAGAAAAACACAGAAACAGTACATCATTGTATCCATCACTTGTGAAGCATTTTCGATGGTCAAATCAACAAGTTTCCGTAATACATACTCAACAAAACAGCATCTACGCAATCCACGTCTCATTATCATTATCACAACTGTCACGTCTAAGAAGTTGTATATGTGCCCGTGTTTTCGTCAGCTGATGATGTTCTAGTCTGTAGGTGAGGTCTGTCACACACACCGGCGCACACACTCGTGTCCAGTTGGCAGGCAGCATCGGACAACTCTCGTGACCACAAAACCATGATCCGTACTGAACAGGCACGTGCACTCATAGGATGCAGGTGAGGCAGTGCCTCTGAACTTCTGGACGAAGTAGGTCCCGTCCGATGGTGCAGCCATGTTGGTAGTAGAGCCCTTACACCTTGAAAACGGCTCTCTCATCCTGACACACAGCGGTGATGTCCAAAGCTCCCATCCAGTTTCCTCCTGGAGAGCAGTCGTCGTTAATGCATTTGTGGGTCCTGCAACCTTGGGTGCAACATGTGTAGTCAGCAAGACTTGGAATGGTCCCTCCCGTCGTGGCTGGCCCAGTTCCTTCCTTTGATGACCTCGATGTAGACCCAGTCTCCTGGATTGATGGGGTTGTCGACCTGTGAGGAGGAAAGATCAAGCGGCAGTAAATTTGTCTTTGACACAGTTTGAGCGTCCTGATCATATAATCTGCCAAGGACTGCTCTTCATCTGTTGTTTGCAACTCTTGTAGTCAATTGTAGTGCCCATTTAACTGGCAAATAGGAATGTTTGCGGGAAGAGTTTGAACACTTCCTAATGATTCCCTTTAACCAAAAACTATTTATGACAGGGGCGTTCCCATTTATTGCCTCCTGGTTTAAAAGAGATTGTCTTACCCATGCCTTCTTTCTCCTCACATGCTCGCACCCACACAGGGTGTGAACACACACACGCGCACCCACGCAGACAAAGAGATTCTAATCCATCTCTCATGTAGCTTCTCTTGATAGAATCTCCTATTGGTCACTGTATAGCAGACGTTTTAGCATATAATCCCATACTCTGCTCTCTCACTTCTACTTTTCCATGTCGGTGCAGTCGTAGGTGGCCCCTATTGCAGTCATTGTCTTGTTAACTGTTGCCTTGTGACTCCTATGCGTGATTGTGTGAATGTCAAAAATTGAACGTACCTAACTTTCTGACCATCCAACCTCCACTGTGGTATAAAAACCCTTACTATTGTATTGAGTAGGTACATTGAGCAACCTAGCTTCCTCCTGACTGCCAAATGTCCTGTTCTAAAATTTATATAACTCGACCTCTACGTCTTAAGCTTGATGAGCCAAAATATAAGATCTTGCTCTTGTTTCCTACCGTTTTAGCCTATTTGTTTTATCCAAATCCGTTCAATCTCTGATTATAATCTGTAGCCCTACGTATTTTTCAAATTTTTATTTATTCATTTATCAAATCTCCTCAGTTCTGTCAAACTCAGTGCACAATGAACCTCCCTTCCACTTTGAACCAAGCTTCACCAAATTTGGGAACGCCGTAGCAAGGAGTGCGATTTGGTTGTCAGACACTCCAAGTCCATATCTTTTTGCCGCACTTCACCCTCTCACGTTGGTGTTCTTTTGTTGTTGCTTCAGAGCGACCCCATCCATCACTCTTGAATGAGTCCATTGTTCAAATGAGTCAATTTTCATCATTGTGAGTTCCTCCGCTTTTCACTGTCTTTTCTCGTCCACGAGGATGTTGTCTGTCCTCCGGAGTGTACTTGTCCTTCTCAAAGCACAACAGCAGTCTTTTCTTGTCCTTCGCCAAAGGTCAAAGGTGCTTCAGAGCCAGGCACCATTTTGTAGTTGTTCACGGCTGCAGGCGAAGACTCGGATTGGGTTTCAGGGGCCCTGACACTGAGAATGACAAGCTGGGACATCTAACTTGTAAGACTATCTCCAAATGTAGCTGCTTCCATCAATTTGCTGGTAATGTTTGTTTACCAAACTTCAAATTCTTCTAATAACAGCGGTCTCGTTTTTATATCGTAAATCCTGCAACTCATCCTATTTTTGAGCTACATTTTATCTATAGTTCCAATTTAATCGGACAGTATGTTGTCTTCAGTATCATTATTGAAAATCAACTCATCGAGGTCTGCTTTCCACATCAAGCCCTGATCTGTATGTCTTGACCTCTCACATGTTATTGTTATGCTTGCTCAAAAATGTGACTTAGAGTATGGTGCTGTGAATTCTCCATCTCCCCAATGAAATTGGATCCCACCTCGTAGTTCTTATCGTTCTCATGTTCCTGTTAGCCTGCAATTGTCCAAATCAAAAATGTTTTCTTTTAACTGTCTTTCTTTTGAACCTCTAAATCTCTCGTGTTGCTAACCTATCTACACCAGAACAAAAAAATTACCACAATATAACACCAAATGTATTCGAAAATTCATTGTCATAAAGTGTTGTATTATTACTATCTTCCACTCAGTTCACACATCTTCTACATGTGTTACTGGTTCTCCATTTTTTTTCTAGTTAATTATCAATCCAAAAGCTACGTGTTTCTTTCTAACATTCAACCTGCTCAAAATCACTCTTTCATCAAAGTCGCTCTACTAATTTTCTATAGTAGTCGCCAACAACTTCAACCATTCAACCTGTAATTTCTTTTCATTCAGGCTATCATTCATCAATGTTCATTTGCATCTCACACGCAGTCTCCAAAAAGGAGTCTTTCTATCACATTGGTCCCAATTCATCCAAGCTCACCACACAACATTCATATATCATTTCCAACTTAGGTTTCCTGGTAGAACAATCCACCAATTCAAAAAAACTTAACTAAAACAAACAATTGGCAAATTAATCTGAAGTTTTTCTTTGTTTTTAAATTTGAAGAACTCAATCTCTCAGATTTAGCTTGCATTTAGAATTTTATATAATCTTATAACACAACCAATCAATTATTCCTATTAAATGTAGCATTGCAAAATCTTAAATTCACAATTTAGCTTCTTCCAATTCCTGAAAGCATGTTCTGTCATTTTTTTTTTTCTTCGAATTTCTCATGTGGGCTCGACACTTAACATGCACTAGTGTGGATTAGTTTCTGCTTGCAAACAGATTTCTCTCTTTTTCCTCTCATTTTTATCTTTCAAAATCATTTCTGTTCTGCGGTGCAAATTGGATAGACCACAGTCTAGCAATTTTTTTTTTTTTTTATACTAAAACTTTAGCCAATGTTCATCATTTTAACATATACGCACACACATGCACAGCTCTCGCATGCAAAAGGTAGTTTCCAGCACCAATGATTCGTCACAGGCTGGCCATTTCCTGTGGTCGATCATGAGCTGGTCCCTCCCATGCACACGAGGACAGCACATTCTAATTTTATTTATTTATCTTCTAGAAGCAAGTTGCATTCCTTTACCACTTGATTTGCATATTTTAACTTCAGTGTAACACAATTTGAGCTCTAGTCATTTGTAATTTGGGCATACAAACAGCATTGTCATACTTCTTGGATGGACAGGACTTCTAATAATCTAAAGAAAATTCTAATAATCTGACAATGACATGTTTTGCTGTCATATGGGCATCTATTCTTTCTTTCTCTGTATGAGCATAAGCGGTCAAAGAGGAGGAAGCTTGTCATGCTAAAAATATGGCTTTTCCTCTGCTCCTTCCTCCACCCTTTGATTGATATTGTTTTGCAAAACGACACTCTCGTGCGAAGTGTCCTCGTCTCCCACAGTTCCAACAGTTGTCAGAATCTCGTGGGGGTTTTGAATTATATGGCGGCCTGCGACCTTGTTGGCCTCTACCTCTTCCTCCGCCTTGCTGGGACCCTTGGAAGAAGACTGTTGTATCTTCATCTAGTTCATCATCATCATTATCTAGATGAAATACATCAGAACTTTTGCCTTTTTTGATCACTTTTTCAGCATGTCTGGCCCATTGCATAGTTGTTGTCACACTTGCAACATCCACTTCCACCAAATGTTTCCTCACCCAGTTGCCTATTTCAGGGCGGAAATTAATGAGGAGCGCATTTTTAAGCTGTTGTTGATAAGCACTCTCAGCTGTATCATTCAATGGGATGCCACTATGCACCCTGAATTCTTTTTCAAATCTCAATTGAATGGCGGCCTCATCACTTTTCAACTTTCTATCTTTTGTCTTTTGGATTTGTTCTCTTCTTTCTTGTGAAGCTTTCAACCACATTTTAGCACAATCCAATTCACTCTCTTTTCTTTTCTTTTTCAGTCCATTTTTCTTTCTATCCACACTCTCTTCTAAAACATCAACTACTATCTTCCACACTTCAACTCTCAACTTCCCTTCTACTCCATACTTTTTCTTCCACTTCGGCATGTATTGCATACAATTAAGAAATCTACTTGCCATGAACTTCTCGTTTTAAAGAAGAGCAGAGCAAGAGATTTACCGTTCTTATTTCCCATCTTAATTTTAGTAGCTTAAGGTTTTATATTTTTTCAATTTTTTTTTTCTTTGAGGATCCTCAATGCAGGTTTAAATTGACCTTTCAACAAATTACTAGCCTGTTTTATTGCCATGGATCAACGCTAGAACTGCTTCTTAGTCAATTTATCCTACCAGTCACACACTCAATCACACAAACTCCAGCGCTTTTTTAGGCCTCATGGCTCGGACAAACCAAAGCCGTATCTCATAGCTCGGACAAACCAAAGCCGTATCTCATAGCTCGGACAAACCAAAGCCGAATCTCATAGCTCGGACAAACCAAAGCCGAATCTCATAGCTCGGACAAACCAAAGCCGAATCTCATAGCTCGGACAAACCAAAGCCGTATCTTTAGCGCTTTAACTTACTTGTCCCCTGGTTCGTTGCACCGCCAGATCCCGTCAATCCACCTCTGTCAGACGAAGGCAGACCTAAGATGCTGGCCCAGCGAAGAATTCTCTTCCCAGGACTTTCTTTTCCAGGTCCTCCTAATGGACGCTGGCTTGTCGACAATGCAGCACGTCCTCCTTCGCCGGTCAGATGGTGGGTATGAGGATCCCGGGTTTCGGCACCAAAATGTTAGAGATTTGCTCACTCCAACTTATTTTGCAAGAACCAAACAGGAGACAAGCAAGTTCTTTTAGACACCTGCAGGTGGAGAGTCCATTCGTCGCTGTCTGAACAGCGATTATCGAATGAAGTCTGACTCAGGCCTCGTGCAGGAGCATTTTTATTGAGAGAAACAGAGTGGGGGTTGAGAGTGGGGGTCAGAGTAGACAAATGGCCGAAGCCCCTGGCTGATCAAAGCACAGCAGGGGGTCCTTCACGATGTTGTGTGAACAAAACAACTTTGATTGCTTCCTCTGCAGCTAGTCAATCAGTTCAAAAGATCTTAGCACTTTGTTCTACTACTTTTGTTAAGACAGGACAGGCGAGTTTAATTATTACAGGTTACATTCCAACATAATCATAGGATCAAGATAACCTGGAAAACCCTAACAATCTATACTAATTATTACGGTAAACATATCAGTGGCATCCTGATATGTGATATATCTGATCATTTACCGGTCTTCTGCATTAGTGGCCAAAGAATGCCAAACCCCCAAAAGTCAGCAAACTCACCAAAGAGAACAAAAAGCAATGCTGTACTTAGAAACCTAGACCAAGAACTCAGAGGAAATTCATGGGCCGAGGTTTATATGGAAAATAATGTAAACAGAGCCTATGAAAACTTTCTAAAAACATTGCTTGAAACATATGAAAAGCATTGCCCTATTGTCACAGAAAAAAATACAAGCGTACAATCAAAAAAAAACAAAAATGTCAAGCCATGGCTAAACAAAACACTACTAAATGCATGCAGGAAAAAAAATAAATTATATAAGCAATTTCTGAAGGACAAGACCGATAGATCTCAGAAAAAGTATAAAACCTATAGAAATATCGTCAATAACAAATTGAGGACAACGGAAGATTATTAGTCGAAAGCCAAAATTACACTAAAAAACTTTCGGACATAATTTATTCTATCGCAGAGGGCAGAAGAAAGAGAAATGAAAAAACACACTTGGTCATTGACGGTCAAATAGTGGATGATCCCCAGCAAATCGCAGATAGGTTTAATCAGTTTTTTGTCGAAGTGGGGGCAAAACTCGCCCGAAACATTCCTTCTCAGGAGATAAACTGGAATGTTTTTGATCGTGGAATAGACAATACTGCTGACGACTTTTCACTGTCCCAGATAACTTTGAAGGAAGTCGAAGATACTATACTAAATTGTTCAAGCAAGAAATCAATTGACGTTGATGAACTAGACATGAGGACGCTAAAATATATAGTGCATGCCATTTCGCCTCCACTTACACATATCTGCAATCTATCATTCAACAGTGGGATATTTCCTGATAAAATGAAAATTGCCAAAGTTCTACCCATATTTAAAAAAGGAGACAAACACCAGATCACCAACTATCGCCCAATCTCTATCCTCCCCCAATGTTCTAAAATCATTGAGAAATTATTTAATAGCAGGCTGGAGAATTACATTGAACAAAAAAATATACTGTCAAAAAATCAATATTGTTTTCGGAAAAAACATTCGACTGCACATGCACTTTTAGATTTTGTAGAAACCACTAAAATGGCGATGGATCGAAAACTATATAGTATTGGAATATTTCTTGATATTAAAAAGGCCTTTGACACAATTCATCATGAAATATTGCTTGAGAAATTGTATAGATATGCGGTAAAGGGTACAGCCTTAAAATGGATCAGGAGTTACTTAAAAAATAGAACCCAACAGGTCACCTACATTGAAAATAACGTGTGGCGTCCCCCAAGGGTCAATTTTGGGCCCTAGGTTATTCACGCTATACATAAATGACATTGCAAAGGCATGTTCCCTCAAAATGGTAATGTTTGCCGATGACACCAGTATATTATGTACTGGACATAATTTAAGACACATGGAAGCTTGTATAAACAGAGAAATGTCAATTTTACAAGCTTGGTTCAATGCAAATAAATTATCTTTAAATCCATCCAAAACTAAATATATGCTATTTGGGAAAAGAAAACCAAGCGAAGACTTAAACTTAGTGTCAAACGGTACCAAGATCGAACGAGTTAATGAGTATCAAATGCTTGGCATAACACTTGATTGTTTACTTAACTGGAAACAACAAATTACAAACTTGTGCAAAAAAATATCAAGAAATATGGCCATTCTGTGGAGGCTGCAAAATAAAATTAGTACATCTGCTTTAAGAATAATGTATTTGACACTCATAGAACCATATCTACATTATTGTTCAGAGGTCTGGGGTCACGCATACCAGACATCAATAGAACCACTTTACAAACAACAGAAAAGAGCACTGAGGATCATTTGCAAAAAGCCGTACAATTGTCACACGAACAACCTCTTTATAAACACTGGAATACTGAAGCTCCAAGACTTAATCACTGTTGCAGGACTGTTTAATGTGTACAAAGCTTCTAGATGTATGCTACCAGCAAATATTCAAAGCCTATTCCCCATGAGGGACACAAAATACGACCTCAGAGGATTATTTAACTTTGACCAACGACAAGTGTCCAGTACACTCGGAGGTCAATCGCTGACGGTTGTCGGTGTAAGAAATTGGAACAAACTAAACTCTGACCTAACACTATCCGAAAATTTCAAGGACTTCAAGAAAAAACTGAGAGCCTCTCTCATATCAAATTACGTAAGCTGAGTCCGCGGCAACCCTGGGACGAAAGCATTGATAGCTGTTTGTTACACTCGATACAAATCATTCAAATTCCAAATATTAGCATCATCTATCATAACCATAAATGTTTGATGTTGGCTATTTTGAAACTAAATGTGTAAATGCACTAATGTACAAATATTAGCATCATACATAACCAGAAATTTTTTATGTTGTGTTGGATTCTGTCCACAATTTAGGGAACGCGTTATCTGCGCCTCACGGTAAAAGCCTTTGCCAATCACCTGTTATCCAATTTACTCACTGCGTGCTCGTTTGATTTCTTCAGATTTAGGAAAATGCAAAGACACTGAAGCAGAAATTAGACTTAGACAGATTGGTTGAGTTCAATCACAATTCTTGTTCAAAAAGCTCTGTTTTCAGGAAAGTACAATACAGCGCTGGGCCCTTCAAGAGCGGAAAGTCTCCATTCAGAAAAGGCAAAGTCCAAGGTTGTTAGATCAGTTTTATATTCAGTAGCACATTGTGGGCTGGGATTGATGGGCGATGAGTCTTCGGGGTGGGGCAAGTTCGAAGGAGAGTCTGCTTCCATGGGAGTGGTGCTGGTTATGGGCGATTCGGTGTGTTGGTGGGGGGCTGTTGGTGTGTGTGTGTGTGTGGAGGGTGCTGTTGTCTTCCATCCCGTCTCTCGGCCTTGGCGATCATCTTTGGCCGAGTTCTCGGGTGGCTCCTTCTGGCACCCACTGGTTTTATCTCCACGTGACCTTCCTGTGAACATTCTTCTCCAATCTTGGACATACGTACACTGTCGTACCGCATTCAACTGTATCTTTTCTTTGTTAGGCAAACTATTTCCCTCTGTGCAGAGCGTTCAGTAGTAATCAAAAACTGGCGTCTAACATTAGTCAAAACATAAGATACAATCAAGTACTGAACGGTCAAGACGACTCTGGCCGTGTCCATGATTCAAAGAAAAAACATCAGGCATGCATTCCACAGTTCCTTAAGGGTCATTAAGCTATTTAGGCAATATATCAAAAGTCATTTGTTATTTCAAAGTCCTCAGAAATATATATATCAGATCATAAAGTTATAAAAACCTTTCTCATCACTACTTATCAAAAATGTCTAGTTATGTCTTCTTTATTGATTTGGTGTGTAGGTATAATTATATGCTTCAAATGTTTATTTTATTTATTTAATATGTGAATATACTTGTCTGCTTATGTACTTTATTCAATGAGGTTTGAGCATATCTGTTTTTGTAGCGAGGCAGGACTTTTTGTATTTCGACCTCATTCCTTCAGTTGACTATTTTAAAATTAATGGGTTACATAATATCTGTGAAGACTCTCATGAAATTGGTGTGTGATAAATATCTGTGAAAACACGAAAAATATTTGGATGAAAGTTTTGGGACGGGACTCGATAAGCAAGACTGCTTCCACCCGTTCCGTTTTCGGCAAGTACGAAACGAACTCTAAGCTTTGTAAAGAAAGTGTGACTTTGATGATGTCTGTGTACAAGCTGAAAAAAAAAAAAAAAAAAAACCAGACCAGAACAATCCGTTAGAATTTGAATACGGGAAAGTTATTCTCATTCAGCATTTTAGATAGAAATAATAAAAAATAATGGCGACGTCAACCACGCATCCTGTATCATTTTTTCAATTATTACGAAACACAAGTAGGGGGTTCATTTCAGGGGTTCCAAGGAAGCCCCGTTCAATATGGGCGCGGTCTGGGCTCTATTTTTGCAAAACTCTTCTGCTTCGTGGTGCCGATGTTCAAAAATGGCTTTAACTTGGCGAAGCCACACCATCAAGCCGCAGCTAAAAACATAGCAACGGATGTAGCAGGGCGGGTCATAGAGAGGATTCACCGAAAACCGGAAACCACTCAAGAAGGTTTCGGACTTGCAGCTTTATCACGCCGAGGGCTGCACCCTGGTGGGCGGAGAAAAAGGAGCGTTAAAAGAAAAAGGCGCTCGGCCGATCTCAGATCAGTTGTCAAGAAAAGGCGGAGGAGACGCAAGACAGATATTTTCTCTTAAAATGTCCCTTCTACATTTTAAAAGTCAAGAGGGAACGCTATCAAGTCTCGACTTGTTTTGTCCTCCAATGACGCAACTCTCCATCGAAGACTTCTTATGTGGAATTTCTCCCTTCATCCGCCATTGTGGACCAGGGACCAATCGAATTTTTTATACCCCGGGACGGCTCAAAATATTTAGATTTATCTGACACATTACTACACCTGCATTTAAAGGTGACACGTAGAGATGGAACTAATTTACCGCCACAAGAGCAAGTTGGCATTGTGAATTTCCCGATAAACACAATTTTTAGTCAATTAGATGTTTCGCTGGGCGGGCGGCTAATCTCACATTCTAGCGCCACACACGCCTATCGGTCCATCATTGAGTTATTGTTAAATGTTTCAAACAATTCTTTGGAGTCACAATTCACAGCAGGAATGTTCGCAAAAGACACAAGGGGGCGTATGGACTCTATCGCTTTCGAAGGGGGCGGGGCCAACGAGGGGTTAGTCCGACGCGCACAGCAGATAGCAGGGTCACGTGAATTCAACCTAACGGGACCGCTTCATGGAGATATTTTCTTTTCTGAACGGCATCTATTGAATAATGTGGATCTGTGCCTGAAGTTAACTAGAGCTCCTGATGATTTCTGTCTCATGAGCACTCCAGACAGCGATTCGTGTCTCAAGATACTAGGAGCATCACTGTTTGTGAAAAAAGCAACAGTCTCACCAGCCGCAGCAATAGGCCACGCCGCAGCTTTACAGAAAGGTAACGCATTGTATCCATTAACCAGAATCAATATGAATACATTCTCCATACCTCAAAACTCGCGGATTTGTCATCAAGACAATCTCTTTCTCGGACATATCCTAAACAAATTGTATTAGCTATGGTAAATCATGACAGCTTCATGGGACGGAGATATTTAAATCTGTTTAATTTTTTGCATCATAACATAGAGTACTTGGCTCTTAGCCATGAAGGTCGACAAATACCTGCCAAAGCTTTTCAGCCCAATTTCGAAGCTGGGATATGCACACGTGAATTTCATAATTTATACACAGCGACAGGGAGTTTTTTGAAAGATTTACCTCTTTGTATCGATCAACAGGATTTTAGTCAAGGCTCCTCACTTTTTGTTTTCAATTTAAGTCAGGCAGATGACTCTGGGGCTTTGTCACCCGTATATAACGGTGTTTTAAGACTAGAATTGCGTTTCCGTACGCCGCTACCGCACACAGCCACTCTTATTGTATACGCGGCTTATGATTCCCTTATTGAGATTAATGCCAAAAGGGAAGTATTGATGGACTATTATTAACGTTACGAACGGTCGTGAATTGGACTTGATTATGACTCAGATGCAAAGAGCGTTGTTTGGAGGTGTTTATGCATCGGACAAGTTAGCTGACGTCAAAGACACACACCCTGGACACTACATTGTAAACATGCATCAGAGGCATCTACCCGGCAAACACTGGCTTGCTTTAACTTTAGAATCGGATGGTTCGGCCACATTCTTTGACCCTTTTGGTCTGCCACCGGACAGTCCATATTACCCGTGAAGTATATACAGATTTCTGAAGAAGCATTCTAATCGGGTAGAATACCAGAATGGCCAACTGCAACACGAGCTGACAGACACCACATCAACACTGCGTGTATTATTTAAGCCAACGTGGGTGGGGGCTTACCTACCATGAAGTGATGACTCATTATACTCTTGATCCTCTGAATAACAACGCCATGTTTAGCGAGTTTGTCAAAAAATGTCGAAGGCCAGACCGGATGTGCGGCGGACAAACATCATGTTCATTGCATAAATTAAAAAAATGCCATTGTCTGAAACCGTGTTAATGTTTTATAAAAATCTCTTTTATTCAATAAACATTGTTAAAGAGCGTTACAGAGTCCTGCATTTTTTTTCAGTAACAACAATAGAGTATCTAACGTCTAATAACTGACCCATTTTACTACTGGCGATGTCTTCTTTCTTTTTCTTATATTTATCACGCTTACATCTTTTGCGTAAGAAACATCATCTCTAGCGTATTTTAAACGTTTAAAATCTGCAAGCCAAGGGATTTGAGATGTTTGTTTCCGGTAGGTTGAGCTGTGCTAGTGTACGCAGAAATTCGTCCCACCCTACCGGTTGGCCGGTTAGTTTTGTCCCACTTACGATTAGATGCTTTAACAAATCGCTCATATGTGAGCCTTTGACAGTTTTTCCTCTAAAATAAATTCATTTAATGGTGTCCAGCTTACATCTTCTGCCGATAGTCTTTTCAAAACATAGGTGGCGTTGCGGCGGAAACGTGGACCTATGGCGTCCAAAATATCCCCCCATTGTTCACCTGTCACCTCATCTGTCGTCTTTCTTTCACCCTCCTCATTGGCTTCGTTGCGAATCGCAATAGGAATTTGCTCGGAGTCTTTTTGTTTGACCAACCCTATGTAACGTTGCATGAGGGCTTGATGAATTTTGATCTTTTCATATTGATTTAAATTTTTATTACCCAAAATCTGCTGCATCTCTTCAACCAAAGAATACTCGGCTGTATCGCGAATGGTCGGGGCAGGTCGATTTAGTCTCTCAAGCTGATAAGGGGAGACCAGGTACATTTTCTGCGCCGTTTTCAAACTCATTTTATTATTTGTTCATAAAACCACTAACGACGGTTCCCAGAACAGGTGCGAATGCGGCTCGTAAAGGCAATATAAAACCACCTTTCTGAACTAACACAGCTCTTTTCTTCTTCAAAGTATTTTACTTTTATTGTTTGGGGATATAAACTACAGGCCACTGGTTATGCAGTACACCTGTACGTAGTCTATATTGTTCTGTACGTAGGTGTCAAATCTATCACAAAATACCCGTGCGGCTCCCTTGTAGCATCCTCAAAACACTCCAGAAAAACTTCCGGTTGTTGGGAGGAATTTGATTCGCCAAAACTTGCAATTTATCGCAGGGGTTTTTAAACAAAATCAAATAATTACTGTTAAAAACGAATAGTACGGCTGAATTTGCCCTGATGGAATACATTCTGTGTTAGCATATAACGCTTACATTTTTGTGATGTCTATATTGGGTGAATATTCGAACCACTTCCAGATTATCCGAAGCTTGGAAGATGATGTCATCCACAATCAATAGATGCTGCTGTGGCGGGAACAACTTCTCGTCATCAAAAAATTCAGGCAGTCCCTTGATATAAATGATGTCTTTATTCAGGTTTTTGAGCTCATCGTACATTGGTTGATATGAAGTATAAGCCCAGACAATATTATCAGTTTTTTTTCTCATAACATGTTCAGGATTTTCCAATACATTTTTTTACAAAGAAAGGCCCTGCTACTAAAGATGCAAAAGGAAGTTCTGATCTAGGGTCAAATTCAATCTGGTTAAAAGCCATTTCCACACACACACATAGGGATAGAGAAATGTCAATAGCCAAACGGTTCAGTGGTGCCTCGTTCCAACAGCCTTCTTTTATCATACACCACACGAAGAAAATGATGTGTTTCTGAGATGAAACCTTCTCTTATCGCGAACAATGCTGTGTTGAGGGGGCATAGCACATCTGAGGATGCACCTGATGTGTCGATGTACCCTTGAACCAAATTGAGCATGCTATCGAGATTGATGCTCTTACCGCTTTCGTGAGTCTGCGTGATTCCCTTCACCTTCATGACTGTGTGACCTGTCTCCCGCTTCCTGTACCCTTCTATGTATCTTTCGCTATCAGCCTGATTGACCACGTGAGCCGGATAACCTGAAGATTCCTGTTTACCTTTTAGAAATGTTCGCATGTAATCACAGAAAATTGTGTCGCTTGCCCTTGTGTAATGCCATACTTCTGTAATATCTGCAACCGTGTAGCCGAGATCAAGTGCCTTAACAAATTCAGGGGTTGTCCAAACACCTGTTAACGATCTTTGCTCATCATTATGTGTACACGCCCTCTGGTGGTTGTTACGCTCAGTGCATGTACAACACAGTGTGAAGACGAGTTTACCTTTAGCTGTTTTGAAGGGTAAAACAGGAAAATACAAACCACGGGGTGGGTTGACTGTGGCGCTGATCAGAATCAGAATCAGAAGAATCAGAAAACCTTTATTGTCATTCTACATAGTACAATGAAATTGGAGACCTCCATCCAGTGCATGAGGTAGACACAAGTAACAGTCAAGTAATCGACTAGTAGAAAAGTAGATGAAATAATCAGAAACAGTAGTGCGGACAAAGTGCAGTAATAGTGCAGGAGGAAAGTGTCATCAGTGTCGGCTGGAGTTGAGGGCGGCTATGGCTTGGGGAAAGAAACTGTTTCTGAGTCTGTTTGTCCTGGTCTTCATTTGCCTGTAGCGTCTTCCAGAGGGCAACAGGTCAAACAGGGCGGAGCCAGGGTGGGAGCTGTCCGCTGAGATGGCCTTAGCCCTGCTGAGGCAGCGGGTAGTGTAGATGTCCGTAAGGGAGGGGAGAGGGCGGCCGATGATCCTCTGGGCTGCCTTCACCACTCTCTGCAGCTTCTTCCTGTCAGCGGCGGTGGAGCTGCCGAACCATACTACGATGCAGTAGGTCAGTAGACTCTCGATGGAAGATCGGTAGAAGGTCAGCAACAGGTCGGTGTTGAGGTTGTACCTCCTGAGGACTCTCAGGAAGTGTAACCGCTGCTGAGCCTTCTTGACGATGGTGGTGATGTTCTCTGACCAGGAGATCCGGTCAGAGATGTGGACGCCCAGGTACTTGGTGCTGTGGACCCTCTCCACCTGCTCGCCGTTGATGAAGAGGGGAGGTGGCTCAGGGCTGTGTCTTCTGAAGTCTATGATGAGCTCGTTGGTCTTCTTGGTGTTCAGAGCGAGATTGTTCTCAGAGCACCAGTCGACCAGCTCCAGGACCTCCTCTCTGTAGGCTACCTCATCGCCATTGGAGATGAGACCGACCACAGTGGTATCGTCGGCGAACTTGACAATCCGGTTGTGTTTGTGAGCCGGTCTGCAATCATGAGTGTAGAGGCAGAAGAGGAGGGGGCTCAACACACAGCCCTGTGGGGAGCCGATGCTCAGCGTACGGGTGGAGGAGAGGCGGGAGCCAACTCTCACAGCCTGGAGTCGGTTGGTCAGAAAGTCATTAATCCAGGCACATGTGAGAGAGGGGAGTCCGAGAGTGTCCAGCTTTGTGGTGAGTCTGTCCGGGAGGATGGTGTTGAATGCCGAACTGTAATCCACAAAGAGCATCCGGACATAGCTCTGCTGCTGCTCCAGGTGGTTCACCGCACAATGGAGGGCTACGGCGATGGCGTCTTCTGTGGATCTGTTGGTCCGGTATGCAAACTGGTGGGGGTCGAGGTGTGGGGGAAGATAATCCTTGATGTGCTGAAGAACCAGCCTCTCAAAGCACTTCATGATCACCGGAGTGAGGGCCACTGGCCGGTAATCATTCAGGCTAGAGATGGCCGACTTCTTCGGCACTGGGATGATGGTTGAGGTTTTCAGGCAGGGCGGGACGGTTGCTAGGGCCAGGGAGCGGTTGAAGATCGTGGTGAAGGTGGGGGCGAGCTCCTCAGCGCATGCCCTCAGCACCTTGCCGGGGACCCCATCCGAAACCGAAATACGACCTGGGGTATTTAAAATCACCGTGGATAATCGTTGGATGACCGATGGGGTAGGTGCCTGTACTATTGATGAAAGGGTATAATGACGTCACATCAACATACAACACACGCTTGTCAGGTTCTGCCGTGTATCTTAAAAACGAATGCGTTTGTTCGACCCCCAAAAAGGGCCTGCCTCGGCTTGAGCGGTGTAGGAAACAAATCTGATATTTGGCTCGTAGACGCATTGGTTGATAGCAAATCTGTCAGGCTGGGAACAAGGCGGAGGACTCGGATGCAGAGTCGTTTCTTTCTCTGATTTATTCCAGCACACACACTGATCAAAAGTACAACTCCAAACGCCTCTTGCGAGGGAAAACACGTGGCAAAAAGTACAAACAAAAAGCGTCGCACTGGGGCGAGACAAAAAGGCTATGGGGATCACGGCACTAACAAAAGGCGTCGCTCGGTGGCGAGACAAAAAGGCTATGGGGATCAAGGCACTAACAAAAAGCGTCGCTCTGTGACGAGACAAAAAGGAGGAGTCTTACTGAGAGCTCGGACGTCAAAGAATCGCTGGTGGTCGGGACGAGGCAAGACACACTGGCACAAGACAAGGGGAAGACACGGACTAAATACACACAAAAGGGCGGGGACACAGGTGCTGACAATTAGTGTCAACTACACAGGTGCACACAATCGGGATCAGGGAAGACAAGACAACCAAACACCGAGGAAGGAAACACGAACTGAAACGGAAGGGATGACAAAATAAAACAGGAAGTAAAGTTACGACACCGACGAGACAGAAAACCGGAAAAATAAACGCGACCGCATGACAAAATCATTGTTAACGCTTGACAAATCTAGCTCAGGTGTGTCACTTCTTTGGTTTGTTTCACAAAATGGTTGCAAATCTATTTCGTCGATGTTTGTTAAGAAATCTGACTCTGCTGCTGTGAGGTTAGAAAGATCCATTATATTTCTTTTTTTAAGAAAATCACAACAGAAACAACACAGAGTAGTAAAAAACCAGACCTATCTTGATTCGGCCAAATCTGTCAGGATACGTACGTAGCTTAAAACATTCCTGTAACCAACTTTTGTAGATACAATTACCTCTGCGCTTTACAGGATGCCTTCTATTCGTGTGGTGATGACTCTCGTGTGCCGGTTTAGGCCCCCTGGTGGCTGAGTGGTTCGTGCTGTAGAAGGATGACCCCCTCCTCCTCCTCCTTGAACCCCCGTCCTGCGTCACGACGCTTAACTGGAAGTAGATATAAAAAAACAGTTAAACCGTTATAACACCAAAAATAGCAAGTAGAATGATAACACAGAAAAAAATAGAAGGAATACCTCTAACTTTGTTTGTCGACTCATGAGGATGGTTCAAGCCTTCGTATCAAAGTCAAAGTCAAAGTCAAAGTCAGCTTTATTGTCAATTTCTCCACATGCCAAAGACACACAAAGAAACCGAAATTTCGTTCCCCCCTATCCCACGGTGACAAGACATGGCTCACAACAGACAAACAAGTAAACAAGTATAACAAAAGCGTGCTGAATAAATAATGAATAAATAACACAACAATAAATAAATAAATAAATAAAGAAATAGGAGGAGCAGAAAAAAAAGGAGCAAGTGCGCGTACAGCAGACATTCCCGAAAATAGCGCAACAGTGCCGCACGCTACGCAGAAGGGGGTAGCGAGTTCAGGGCCCTAACAGCCTGGAGAAAGAAGCTGTTGGCGAGTCTGGTGGTGCGGGAGCGCAGGCTCCTGTACCTCTTCCCAGAGGGCAGAAGGTCAAACAAAGAGTGAGCCGGGTGACTCACATCTCTGGCAATCGAGGTTGCCTTGCGGGCGACATGGGAGGTGTAAATGTCCTTCAGGGAGGGGAGCGAAGCACCAATAATCTTACCAGCCGTATTCACTATGCGCTGCAGGGCCTTCAAGTTCTGTTCAGTGCAGTTTCCACCCCAGACAGCGATGCAACTGGTGAGGACGCTCTCAATGGTGCCACGGTAAAATGTAGACAGGACTGCCTGAGGAGCACATGCACGCCTGAGCTTCCGCAGGAAGTACAAGCGGCGCTGAGCTTTCTTTGCCAGTGACGAGGTGTTTTCGGACCAGGAGAGGTCCTCACTGATGTGCACCCCCAGGAACTTGGTGCAGCTCACCCTCTCCACCACAGCACCGTCGATGATCAGCGGCGGGTGTGTTGTGTGACCCTTCCGGAAGTCAACAATCATTTCCTTGGTCTTATTGACGTTCAGCAGGAGGTTGTTGTCCCTGCACCACGTGGTCAGAAGGTCAACTTCTGACCTGTACCGAGTCTCGTCGCCCTTCGTGATGAGACCCACCAGAGTCGTGTCGTCAGCAAACTTCACTATGCGGTTGTCGCTGTAGGTCGCAGTGCAGTCATGCGTCAGCAGGGTGAAGAGCAATGGACTGAGCACGCAGCCCTGGGGGGCTCCCGTGCTCAGCGTGATGCTGGCGGAGATTTTGTCGCCAACACGCACCACCTGAGGCCTCTGACAGAGGAAGTCCAGTATCCAGTTGCAGAGGGAGGTACTGAGGCCCAGCTCGTCGAGTTTGCAGATGAGTCGCTGCGGCACAATGGTGTTGAAGGCAGAGCTGAAGTCCACAAACAGCAACCTCACATATGAGTCCTTTCTCTCCAGGTGGGTGAGGGCCGAGTGGAGGGCAGAGCAGATGGCATCCTCAGAGGACCGCTTGGCACGGTACGCAAACTGGAAAGGGTCAATGGTGGGGGGGAGAACGGACTTGATGTGCTCCATGACCAGCCGCTCAAAGCACTTCATGATGATGGGCGTCAGTGCTACAGGGCGGTAGTCATTGAAGCAGGACGGTGCAGGTTTCTTTGGCACAGGAACGATGGTGGCAGCCTTGAAACACGAGGGGACGATGGCCTGCTGCAGGGAAACGTTAAAGATGTCCGTGAAGACACCCGACAGCTCCCCAGCACAGTCCTTCAGCGCTCGACCCGGGATGTTGTCAGGGCCCGCCGCCTTACGGGTGTCAATAGCGGCAAGCGCCCTCCTCACACCGTCGGCAGAGAGGCGCAGGGGCTGCTCGTGTGGGGGGGGAGTGTATGCAGATAGAGCCTCCGCTAATTATGTGTCCTTGGATGGTTCCTGTCGGTCGGCATGGGATGCAAGTGGATTGGTTTCAATGGTAGCACGTGACTCTGATGCGGTTGGTCTTGCTGGCTCTGATGCGATTGGCTTTGCTGCTTCCGATACTTTAAAATGGCGTCCAGAGACATCCACTAGAGTCTGTGTTTCAAAATCAGCTTGTGTCGGTTGCTTTTCCTAGTGGCCACGGCCACGAGATCTGTTACATACATAAAATAAATCACCAACTAATACCATTTATATTAACTACCTTAGATGAACGGTTGACTCACCGTAGTCTGATTGTGTTAGATAAACGCCGCTAAAGTTGTCATCAAAGGATGCGTGGACATCGGCAAAAACGGTGATGTCTACAAACATTACATAAACATTACATCGTGTTCTACAAATAACCCCAGTGTATTATTATTATTTATTATTATTGTGCCGACAAAATAGTAACATGACTTACCTTTAACCATCTCGAAACAATTTTCGACGCACTCCGACTCCGCTGATCAGAGCGCTGGCTTGTCTTCTCAAAATGAGCGCTGGTCATCCGTCCCAAACTAACTTCAAATTCGGCGGAAAAAAGACCACGCCTATGGGGTCACGTGCCGCTAGAACACTCTGTTACCGCTAATGATTTATGACGTCATTTTAATGACTCGACCTCAGTTCAAACTATTGTATGTTAAACTTTCTCCTTCAGATGTCTTTTTCAACAAAGTTACACGCAGACAGCTTGGAGTCAATAATGTTGATTCTCCTGACTCAACTAGCGGTGGCCCCACAAGCTATTGTATGTCAAATTAGATGCAGCAACACCTTGACTGTCTCCTTCAGATGCCTTTTTTTTTTCAACAAACTCCCCCCTTGACCTCTCTTTTTTAAACAAACCTCCCCCCTTGACGCACTGGTTGATAGCAAATCTAGCTCAGGTGTATCACTTCTTTGGTTTGTTTCACAAAAATGCAGGCCCTATACATGCCCATACATGTCCCCATCCAAAAATGGCGACAGCCAAAGATGGCGCCGTCTCGACTGGCGCTATCTTGGCGCCCGCTAGACTGGCGCATATGCCCCCCCCCAATCCAAAATGGTGCCGATTTATGGCGCCATAAAATGCCATAAAATTTTATGACCCCTACCTCATTTACATACAATAGACATCAAGGGTAAGTGATTCATGTGAACGGTAAGTCATGTGACCTAAGTGATGGTCAACCTGTTGCCCTGGTTACATGAAAGATAAATTTTCAAAAATGAGAAATAAAAAAGCCTAAAGTCTTTATTCAGATTCTGGTCCATTTTCCTTGGTCACAGTCTTAAAATTCTTCAATTTGTTCAGTCATATTGGTACATTTTAAAATAATATTTGAATTCTGCATTTTAGCTAACAATAAAGTACACAGGATTTACAAGTAATAATTCATGTCTTGAGTCAAAATTTTAAATGGTCACATTACAAATGTAGCCAATGAATAAAGGAACTTATTTGGGCTACACATTTTATTTCAACATTTTAACAATGATCGTGCAATTTAAACATTTATCCATGTTTCTTTCTCAGAACATTTATCAGTGAATAGAAATATACTTTGTTTGAAATTTGTCCACATCTAACATTTATGAACAGGAGAAGTGGAGCATAAAAAAATTACAAACAAATAGTGAACAAATGGTGAAACAGGACCAGCCATGTGTTTCTACCTCTGTTAAGGGAAGCTCTTTCACTCATATTTTCTCCTCATGGTGGTTATTCTATTTTTGACAAAGTACTTAACAGCTTTCCAGTCTCTGTTACTCAGTGCTTGTGGTTCTGCAGCAAAGCATCTCTCGCAGTCAAACTTACCAGGAACCTGATTTGTCAATATATAGTACTTCCTTAAATGTTTATTTACTGCAGCACATTCCTCTGGGGTCCAGCTTCTTTTCACAACTTTTTCTGTACCTAAGGGCATAAGAAGAGCACTTTAAGTTTACAACTTAATTAGAACAAGACTGCATGAAGAATACATTCACTTTATGTACAATAGTCCGACAAAATAATTTAAATGAGATATTTTAAAAATTTACAATAGACATAAGTAAATCCGTTATTATCTGGGATATTAATCCGGTCATTTAAGTTGCTAGGTGGTTTTCAGTGTCAGCTGTTTTTATATTAACAAAATTAAAAATAGATGCCCAAAAGGGCAATATTAGAATGGCCCCAGTTTTGGAGTTGGGGGACAGAGGTCTCTCATTTTCTTGACTACTTTTAAGCAGTTTTGCATTTGACCAGAGTGTCACTGCTGGTAGATGAAGCAATTGCTGGCCCCAACAGAGGTTGCACAGGCAGTCAAACTCCGCCATAGCAGCACATTGGGATGCACCATTTCTCTGACAAAACCATTAAGAACAGATACAAGTTGTGCAAAATCAGGGAAAATAAAAAATAAAAATCAGAAAAAAACTTTTTTCAGACAGTGTTTTACATGTATGGGGAATTTGCTTTGATAATGTGCTACACATAGACAAACAAAGATTATATAAATAAATTTGGAAATATATAGTGTGTAAACAAACAAACAAATGCAAGCTGTATAAAAATGGTATCTGCCTTGGTGTGTCAATGTGTGAATTTGCATATTCACTAATAGGTTAATCTAGTGCATTTTTTTTCTCTCTTTTGAGGTAGATGTGTCATGTACATTACCCCTATTTAAAAATAGATGTAAACAAACATCTCACATACTATAATCAAGGTTAGCAATGACCTGTACCTTACATGAGAAAGGATGGGTTAATTTTCATTTTATCACAAAATTCAAAAGTTTAGACTGAGAAAAAAAGTCAAGTGGTGTTTAATATATCTTGCTTGGGTCATCTAAATCTTAGTAAGCAGCATATGTGAGGATAATTAGATACTGATACAGTAGTAACAATTGGACAATTTAAAAGCAACCATGATAAAGTTATATATTGAAAAGGAATACTCCAAACTCACCTCTCTTTTTGGCAGACTTTTCATTACTTGGGCCACGAGATGTGGAGGTACAAGAGGTCACTTCTATGACTTCTGGCACCATCTGAAATGATGATTTTTAAGTGCAGAAAAAAACATGTTAAACTTATCTTATTAGGACAACAAAAACACTGATCAAGGGTACAGTTTCTAACAGCAAACTAAAGAGAAAAAAAAAAAACTATCTACACTTGTGCTCATAAGGAGTTATTTATTACAATAATGTCCTGTAGAACCAATCTTGTTGGAACCAAATTTGCATTTTAGTAAATACGAGACAGTAGCAGATATAAATGTAATAAACTTGTAATATTTAAAAGTGGTGAAATTAAAAAAAAAAATATAAAATCAATATTGAAAATGAGTACTGACCTTAAACTGCAGTTTTACAAACTCACCTTTCTTTTTGGCCATTTTTTTCTGAGTTGAACGACTGGATGTGGGAGTACAAGGTGTCTCCTCAGAAGCTTCTGGCATCTAATCTTCTGAAATATTGATTTTAGGAACAGAAAAAGCGGTTTAAACTTTCAGTGATCTACAGTGACAATTCTTTAACATTTCATGTATATAGAAGTCAGGTTGTAAAATGTGTAACACAAAGAAAAGTGGCCTTTTTTGTTTAACTGATTTCTTTATTGTGTGAACATTTTACCTTCTTGTGGGGATAATATGATGCCATCCTCTGCCCCCTCAGTCATGTCATCTATGTATATGAAAGAAGAATTGTTTTCAAAAGTCAGAATTAAAATTATGATAAAAAGAAAACAAAATTGTAAAATTAACTATTGCTTGGATCCATATTTTAGGTCATCTTAATTGACAAGAAATCAGAAGTAATATTGGTTTACCAGAGATATAAGTGCTCGTCATAATGTACATGGCAAATAAACTTGTGTGAATGAGCCACTTGTTACACAGCTGAATAAGACATTATGATATAAAAAAAAAAAATGTTCGCTGGCAGTATTACTAAGAAATTGTGTTTCCTATAAATGTTTTCAGTAACATTTTATTTTATGGAACACAAACTAACCCTTAGCTGTCAATTAGTAGGCTACATATTTGTGGACTTTAAACTCTTCCTTACTCAATTATTTAATTAATGACTTATTGTGACTGACCAAATTCTAATAGTAAGAGGCCATAAATTAAGAATTTTTTCACAGCAGGCCACTATTTTGTTAACTCAAAGTAAACAGGTAATTCTATTTAATGCTGATTTTAATATGCTCTTCTTAATATGGGGCTTACAAAGAAGTAATCAAGGGGGTTAAGGTTTTCAACCTTAACTGGTAAAAAAGTAATTCCTTTTATAATACAACTATACACCAGTATTCGGGCCAAAACAACAGTTTACCAACTATACATGAGAATATGTTCCCCATTCTAAAGGTAAGGTTTTGCTAATAATTACCAGTAGTTTGATTTTGATCAATTCACACAGTTTGGAAAATATGAAGTGTGCAACTATAAGCTGGATTTCAACTTAAAAATGATTGGTTAATTTAAAAATGAACAGCTTAAGTATCATTTATTTACTACAGATCGGAGTGAAGCCTATTCAGCAGGTAGGCAAGGACTAAAAGTTTTCAGTGCTTGCGACAAAAACAAAAGGATAAACCCTCTCAATGACAGCCTCAAAGTGTAAAATGTATACAACAGAGAACAACAAACAAGTGCCAAATTTCCCAATAACTAATTAATAGCAGCAGCTAGTTAACGGTTCCATAACCAAAAATATTGAACTTTTTCAATACATTCTATCAATACATTTGAATTTATCTGAAAGTTTTGAATGTAGATACAAAACTTAATCTTTGTTAAAAAAAAATAAAAAATAAATGATGAAGCTTAAATAAAGTTATGGCTTGAAATTTCTCCACATCACTCCTATTTTGGACGTTTTCAATTTAATGAGATTTTAATTAAAACAACATTAACATGTAGTCATCTAGTGTGTTTAAAACTACTGAGATAATTCCCATTGAGAAAAATAAATAAATTCATACCTTTCTCTTCCGAAGTCCCATCCGTGTCAAATGTCTCTAAAATGGTAATGAGATAAATTTGAAGAGATTTGTTTAATAGAATAAATAAAACACTCAAGAACCACCTAACGTAGGAAACCATAAAAAGTACTGAAAAAGCATCTTTTTTTTTTTTTTTTGCCTCAAACCAAATCATTTAAAGCAAAACATTTTATGTAAAGCTTAAACAATACTATTTTCAACTAATATACTGTTTGTTCATCCTTAATAAAACATACTCTCCTACATACCGTATTTGCCGGTGTATTGGTCGACCTTTTTCGATCCAAAATCGACCTCGACTTTCAAAGTCAAAGTCAAAGTCAAAGTCTCCTTTATTGTCAATTCCTCCGCATGTCAAGACACACAAAGAGATCGAAATTACGTTTCTCACTATCCCAGGGTGACAAGACAGAGTTCACAACGCACATACAAGTAAACAACACAGGAAAAATAACATAAGAAGTCAACATCAATGAACAATAAGCGTGATAGCACGCTAGCCGCTCCCGATGCACAGCAGAGTCCGGTAAGATGACAGTCAACCAGGCCACTGTGAAAACGAGCACACAGCAGGCACGCACTGTCCGGTTCGTGGATCCTATCAGGCGAACGCAACCCATCTTGTCGTCCCGCGAACGAACGTACGCCAGGAGAATGGAAGGCACGGATGGGCGAGCTGGGTTGGCCGCAAGCCTGGCCCGACGTCTCCGCGCTGGCCCCTCTTCCGCTGCCTCGCAGACCCGCTGCCGACGCATCCCAACAATGCTCCAGGACGGAGCAGTCCGAGCTCAGGACGCAGTCCAACCGGGGGAGGAAGAGCAGGCCAGTCCGGCGTCGCTCCATGACGAACCAGTCCGAGCGCTAACACCAGCAGCAAATCTCTCCACACCAAAGTCCAGAACGCCATAAAACCCACTTCCGCCGATGTTGAGCAGAACATGCCCGCCGCACTAGTAGCACGACGTATCACACGAGACGAATACACACAAAACTGCCAGACAAACACTCAGTAAACACTCACAAAACACCGAACGGGACAGAGAGTGGCCGCTGCGTGTATACACCGAGTCATAAAATTTAACTTCGTATTCAAATGTGATGGTAACCAAGGCCGTTTCTCATGCATCTCATTGTGCGTTGCACTTAGAAAATTTGAACCGGGCGGCGTGCGCGAGTGCGCGGCCGGCTGGAAGTCGAATGAGGCTCAGCGATCTCCTCCGCGGTGCTTATAAACAGCCGATCCGCTCGGCGGGGGCTATTTTCGGCCACTCGGCGCGTGCGCACGGCCTCCCGGATGTGCCGGGCGGCGTGCGCGAGTGCGCGGCCCGCTGGAAGTCGAATGAGGCTCAGCGATCTCCTCCGCGGTGCTTATAAACAGCCGATCCGCTCGGCGGGGGCTATTTTCGGCCACTCGGCGCGTGCGCACGGCCTCCCGGATGTGCCGGGCGCCGTGAGCGAGTGGGCGGCCCGCTGGAAGTCGAATGAGGCTCAGCGATCTCCTCCGCGGTGCTTATAAACAGCCGATCCGCTCGGCGGGGGCTATTTTCGGCCACTTGGCGCGTGCGCACGGCCTCCCGGATGTGCCGGGCGGGTGCGCGAGCTCGCCGGCCGCTGGAAGTCGAATGAGACTCCGCGATCTCCTCCGCGGTGCTTATAAACAGCCGATCCGCTCGGCGGGGGCTATTTTCGGCCACTTGGCGCGTGCGCACGGCCTCCCGGATGTGCCGGGCGGGTGCGCGAGCTCGCCGGCCGCTGGAAGTCGAATGAGGCTCCGCGATCTCCTCCGCGGTGCTTACAAAGTGCCGATCCGCTCGGCTTGGAGCTATTTCCGGCCTCCCGTTGGTGCCGGGCGGCGTGCGCGAGCTCGCCGGCCGCTGGAAGTCGAATGAGGCTCAGCGATCTCCTCCGCGGTGCTTATAAACAGCCGCATGCGCACGGCCTCCCGGAATTTGAACACATTTCGTCAATAAATTTCGCATATTGAATTTTGAAGTTTAATATAATGCAACAATTGAGCTCGACTTATACAAAGGATATATCATAAAATCGTAAATTTCCGTCGAATTTTAGGGGGTCGACTTATACACCGAGTCGACCTGTACACCGGCAAATACGGTAAATGTCACAATTTCATAAATCTATTCTTAAATACGAAGGTTAGTAGCTTCAATTTTCCTTGAATTAAAGTGTTAAATGTTAATACCGTTGACATCAAGGTGGATTTGCAAGGAGAACTTTGCTGATTTTTGCTAACTGCGTGATACCCGCTAGAAGGCGATAGTACTTTCTGTGAACTGCATTGTTATGCCCAAGAAAATCTGCCAACTGGTCAAGTTCTGTGGTCTTGAGGTTCAAAACAGTTGACATTGTAGCAATGTGCTTCCTGAGCTTTTTGAGGTGAGTGCCGTAGGGTTTTTGAGGCCACTGCATTCACTCACAAACTGCCTTATACAATCCGAACCCCTGAGGTAATGGACAGAATTCGGCAATGCAAACAGGTATTGATTTTCTTTCAAAACTCCACATTCTTCCCGCTTTTCAGTAAGCACATCGAGGGATTCCTTCATCGACGGACTCAGTAGAACAGGAACTTTTCTTCCTCTCTTTCCCACTATAGTTATCCGGACAAAATACTTGCAAAGGTTTTGTTCAAGTGCTGTGAGGGCCAGGTTAACATCCTCATGTGTTTCTGATGTGTCCTTTGATAAGTAAACTGACAAATGCATCCTGGAAACCTCCCCTGGTCGCCGGCGGTTGAAAAGGATTACTTGTGCCAGAGTCACGTTGCCAAGATCCTTCCAGCTGGACTGTGAGGCCTCTTTTTTCAAGGCATGAAAACATTCCTCCTGTTTCACTGACAAATGGTTGTGAAGAATCTGGACATCCTGTGTAAAAAGTAATAGTAGAGGTGCATTCCACTTTTTCTGTTCAATCTGAGTTAAAGCTTGGCTTGCAATGTCATATTTCCAACTTTCTTGATATACTAGTTGTGCAAACTCCTCTGCATTTTGGACAGTTTCCTTATCCTTCATCTTCAGTCCTTCGGTCTTAATAAACATAGCTAAAAAATGCATGTTATGACCAATTTTTCTAGCAAGAGATGGTCGTTAAAATTTACCACTTTCTTCATTGAACCCATCTAGACGTTTTGCAGCAGCGACAAGTTCAACATACTTTTCAGGCTTTATGAGATCTTTAAGACTCTTCACAGGAGCAGCTAAGTAGCAGTCTGTCAATCTCTCTTAGCTTTTGACAGATGTACGGGAGCTGGCTAACTACCTTCTCATTCTTGTAGAACAATCTGTATCCAAACTCCAGTATGTAATGATCACTCTTACATGCAACTGTAATCTCATCTTGATGTATCTCACTTAGAAACTTCCAGTACGATTCACTGAACTCTGGTGGAACTGGTTCAGCAAATGCACACAATGCTTGAACTCTTGTTTTCCCCTTTTTGGAAGACTGATCTTGAGGCTTGAATTTGCAGGTCTGGAAATGTCGCTACATGGTCTTTTTTTTTTTTTTTTAACAGCCCAAAGCAATGTTTGAATGTTTCTACTTCTGTTTTCTTCTTTGGTTGTTCCCATGCAATGAGCTTGCCTTGGTTACTTTCCAAAGCTTCATTGTTGTGCTCAAAGTTTCCCTTATTTCGTATATAATCCAACTGCTGTCGTCTTTGTTTAGATTTTTTTGGAAAACTATAAGCTTTTGCAACCTCTACTTTGTCCATGTGTTTGCGCAGCAGATGTCTTGACATTTTTTGAACAAGTAAACCACAATACACACAGTGGTGCTTCATGTTATATCTTCTGGATCCATCTTCCTTCTTCAAAACAGGAACAACATAAACAGATGCTTCCTCCAGGGGTGCCCTTTCATCTATACATGTAGTGGATCTGGAATCATGACTTTCAAAGCTTGTACTCTGACTGGACTCACCCTTGCCTTGCCTCCGAAACTTGCTTCTGTTTCGACTGAATGACACTGTTTTCAGACCTTTTTCCATAGACAATTCCATGCTGGCTTCACTGTCTGAGCTTTCTCCACAGGTTTCTGGAATATATTCGTCTTCACTATCTTCACTTCTCTCATCTAACCCTGTCAAGCTTCTCTAAATCATTTAGAGAAAGGAGAGAAGAACCAAATTAGCATTTCCTTTCCTATTAGAAATTACTAAAAGAAAAGAAAATCAGGCCTTAATTTAAAGTCTAGCTTAAAAACAAAGATGCTAAAACTATAGGTACTTCCTGAGGAGACTACGTTCTTTTAACATCTGCAACAAACTCTTGGAGATGTTCTACCAGTCTGTGGTTGCCAGTGTCCTGTTTTACACCGTGGTGTGCTGGGGCAGCAGCACATCCAAGAAGGACACCTCCAGACTGGACAAACTGGTCAGGCGAGCCGGCTCTCTGATCGGCAAGAAGCTGGACTCATTGGAGACGGTGGCAGAGGCAAGGACACTGAAAAAACTGTTGGACATTATAGACAATGTCAGTCACCCTCTGCACACTGTCATCACTAATCAGAGGAGCCGGATCAGTGGGAGACTGCTCCTCCCCAATTGTAGGACAAGCAGACTGAAGAACTCCTTTGTCCCCCAAGCCATCAAGCTATTCAACTCCTCACTGGGGGGGAGGAGGTGACATGGACATGAACATGGACATGAACAGGGACATGGAAATGCTTGTAATAACTGTACACATTCTTCACGTTGTTAGGGTTTTCCAGGTTATCTTGATCCTATGATTATGTTGAAATGTAACCTGTAATAATTAAACTCGCCTGTCCTGTCTTAACAAAAGTAGTAGAACAAAGTGCTAAGATCTTTTGAACTGATTGACTAGCTGCAGAGGAAGCAATCAAAGTTGTTTTGTTCACACAACATCGTGAAGGGCCCCCTGCTGTGCTTTGATCAGCCAGGGGCTTCGGCCATTTGTCTACTCTGACCCCCACTCTCAACCCCCACTCTGTTTCTCTCAATAAAAATCCTCCTGCACGAGGCCTGAGTGAGACTTCATTCGATAATCGCTGTTCAGACAGCGACGAATGGACTCTCCACCTGCAGGTGTCTAAAAGAACTTGCTTGTCTCCTGTTTGGTTCTTGCAAAATAAGTTGGAGTGAGCAAATCTCTAACATTTTGGTGCCGAAACCCGGGATCCTCATACCCACCATCTGACCGGCGAAGGAGGACGTGCTGCATTGTCGACAAGCCAGCGTCCATTAGGAGGACCTGGAAAAGAAAGTCCTGGGAAGAGAATTCTTCGCTGGGCCAGCATCTTAGGTCTGCCTTCGTCTGACAGAGGTGGATTGACGGGATCCGGCGGTGCAACGAACCAGGGGACAAGTAAGTTAAAGCGCTAAAGATACGGCTTTGGTTTGTCCGAGCTATGAGATACGGCTTTGGTTTGTCCGAGCTATGAGATTCGGCTTTGGTTTGTCCGAGCTATGAGATTCGGCTTTGGTTTGTCCGAGCTATGAGATTCGGCTTTGGTTTGTCCGAGCTATGAGATTCGGCTTTGGTTTGTCCGAGCTATGAGATACGGCTTTGGTTTGTCCGAGCCATGAGGCCTAAAAAAAAAAAGCGCTGGAGTTAGTGTGATTGAGTGTGTGACTGGTAGGATAAATTGACTAAAAAGCAGTTCTAGCGTTGATCCACGGCAATAATACAGGCTAGTAATTTGTTGAAAGGTCAATTTAAACCTGCATTGAGGATCCTCAAAGAAATAAATAAGTAATAATAGTAATAATAATAATGATATTTTTGAGACAGAGATTGTAAAACCTAAAACTACTAGAATTAAGATGGGAAATAAAAACGGTAAATCTCTACCTCTTGACGGAGATGAGAAGTACATGGCGAGTAGATTTCTTAATTGTATGCAATACATGCCAAAGTGGAAGAAAAAGTATGGTGTAGAAGGGAAGTTGAAAGTTGAAGTGTGGAAGATAGTGGTTGAAGTTTTGGAGGACAGTGTGGCTAGGAAGATAGGACTGAAAAAGAAAAGAAAAGAGAGTGAATTGGATTGTGCTAAAATGTGGTTGAAAGCTTCACAAGAAAGAAGAGAACAAATCCAAAAGACAAAAGATAGAAAGTTGAAAAGTGATGAGGCCGCCATTCAATTGAGATTTGAAAAAGAATTCAGGGTGCATAGTGGCATCCCATTCAATGATACAGCTGAGAGTGCTTATCAACAACAGCTTAAAAATGCGCTCCTCACTAATTTCCGCCCTGAAATAGGCAACTGGGTGAGGAAACATTTGGTGGAAGTGGATGTTGCAAGTGTGACAACAACTATGCAATGGGCCAGACATGCTGAAAAAGTGATCAAAAAAGGCAAAAGTTCTGATGTATTTCATCTAGATAATGATGATGATGAACTAGATGAAGATACAACAGTCTTCTTCCAAGGGTCCCAGCAAGGCGGAGGAAGAGGTAGAGGCCAACAAGGTCGCAGGCCGCCATATAATTCAAAACCCCCACGAGATTCTGACAACTGTTGGAACTGTGGGAGACGAAGACACTTCGCACGAGAGTGTCGTTTTGCAAAACAATATCAATCAAAGGGTGGTGGAAGGAGCAGAGGAAAAGCCATATTTTTAGCATGACAAGCTTCCTCCTCTTTGACCGCTTATGCTCATACAGAGAAAGAAAGAATAGATGCCCATATGACAGCAAAACATGTCATTGTCAGATTATTAGATTTTTTTTTTTAGATTATTAGAAGTCCTGTCCATCCAAGAAGTATGACAATGCTGTTTGTATGCCCAAATTACAAATGACTAGAGCTCAAATTGTGTTACACTGAAGTTAAAATATGCAAATCAAGTGGTAAAGGAATGCAACTTGCTTCTAGAAGATAAATAAATAAAATTAGAATGTGCTGTCCTCGTGTGCATGGGAGGGACCAGCTCATGATCGACCACAGGAAATGGCCAGCCTGTGACGAATCATTGGTGCTGGAAACTACCTTTTGCATGTGAGAGCTGTGCATGTGTGTGCGTATATGTTAAAATGATGAACATTGGCTAAAGTTTTAGTATAAAAAAAATTTTTGCTAGACTGTGGTCTATCCAATTTGCACCGCAGAACAGAAATGATTTTGAAAGATAAAAATGAGAGGAAAAAGAGAGAAATCTGTTTGCAAGCAGAAACTAATCCACACTAGTGCATGTTAAGTGTCAAGCCCACATGAGAAATTCGAAGAAAAAAAATGACAGAACATGCTTTCAGGAATTGGAAGAAGCTAAATTGTGAATTTAAGATTTTGCAATGCTACATTTAATAGGAATAATTGATTGGTTGTGTTATAAGATTATACAAAATTCTAAATGCAAGCTAAATCTGAGAGATTGAGTTCTTCAAATTTAAACAAAGAAAAAAATTCAGATTAATTTGCCAATTGTTTGTTGTAGTTAAGTTTTTTTTGAATTGGTGGATTGTTCTACCAGGAAACCTGAGTTGAAAATGATATATGAATGTTGTGGTGAGCTTGGATGAATTGGGACCAATGTGATAGAAAGACTCCTTTTTGGAGACTGCGTGTGAGATGCAAATGAACATTGATGAATGATAGCCTGAATGAAAAGAAATTACAGGTTGAATGGTTGAAGTCGTTGGCGACTACTATAGAGAATTAGTAGAGCGACTTTGATGAAAGAGTGATTTTGAGCAGGTTAAATGTTAGAAAGAAACACGTAGCTTTTGGATTGATAATTAACTAGAAAAAAAAACTGGAGAACCAGTAACACATGTAGAAGATGTGTGAACTGAGAAATTGAGAAGCGTTTTGGAAAGAAAGTCAAATTAAATGATGATGGAATCGTATGTAGTAAAGAACGCATTCTCCCAAAACGTTTGTCAAGGTGTGAGGCATGGGCGTTGCCAAGCCTCAAAAGGGGGGGAGTAAGTAGGACAGATAGTGGAAGATAGTAATAATACAACACTTTATGACAATGAATTTTCGAATACATTTGGTGTTATATTGTGGTAACTTTTTTGCTCTGGTGTAGATGGGTTAGCAACACGAGAGATTTGGAGGTTCAAAAGAAAGACAGTTAAAAGAAAACATTTTTTGGACAATTGCAGGCTAACAGGAACATGAGAACGATAAGAACTACGAGGTGGGATCCAATTTCATTGGGGAGATTGAGAATTCACAGCACCATACTCTAAATCACATTTTTGAGCAAGCATGACAATAACATGTGAGAGGTCAAGACATACAGATCAGGGCTTGATGTGGAAAGCAGACCTCGATGAGTTGATCTTCAATAATGATACAGAAGACAACATACTGTCTGATTAAATTGGAACTATAGATAAAATGTAGCTCAAAAATAGGATGAGTTGCAGGATTTACGATATAAAAACGAGACCGCTGTTATTAGGAGAATTTGAAGTTTGGTAAATAAATGTTACCAGCAAATTGATGGAAGCAGCTACATTTGGAAATAGTCTTACAAGTTTTTATGTCCCAGCTTGTCATTCTCAGTGTCAGAGTCCCTGAAACCCAATCCAAGACTTCGCCTGCAGCCGTGAACAACCACAAAATGGTGCCTGGCTCTGAAGCACCTTTGACCTTTGGCGAAGGACAAGAAAAGACTGCTGTTGTGCTTGGAGGAGGACAAGTACACTCCGGAGGAAATACAACATCCTCGGGGACGAGAAAAGACAGTGAAAAGCGGAGGAACTCACAATGATGAAAATTGACTCATTTGAACAATGGACTCATTCAAAAGTGATGGATGGGGTCGCTCTGAAGCAACAACAAAAGAACACCAACTTGATAGGGTGAAGTGCGGCAAAAAGATATGGACTTGGAGTGTCTGACAACCAAATCGCACTCCTTGCTACGGCGTTCCCAAATTTGGTGGAGCTTGGTTCAAAGTGGAAGGGAGGTTCATTGTGCACTGAGTTTGACAGAACTGAGGAGATTTGATAAATAAATAAATAAAAATTTGAAAAATACGTAGGGCTACAGATTATAATCAGAGATTGAACGGATTTGGATAAAACAAATAGGCTAAAACGGTAGGAAACAAGAGCAAGATCTTATATTTTGGCTCATCAAGCTTAAGACGTAGAGGTCGAGTTATATAAATTTTAGAACAGGACATTTGGCAGTCAGGAGGAAGCTAGGTTGCTCAATGTACCTACTCAATACAATAGTAAGGTTTTTTATACCACAGTGGAGGTTGGATGGTCAGAAAGTTAGGTACGTTCAATTTTTGACATTCACACAGTCATGCATAGGAGTCACAAGGCGACAGTTAACAAGACAATGACTGCAATAGGGGCCACCTACGACTGCACCGACATGAAAAAGTAGAAGTGAGAGAGCAGAGTATGGGATTATATGCTAAAACGTCTGCTATACAGTTACCAATAGGAGATTCTATCAAGAGAAGCTACATTTTCAAAGTCAAAGTCAAAGTCCCCTTTATTGTCAATTCCTCCGCATGTCAAGACACACAAAGAGATCGAAATTACGTTTCTCACTATCCCAGGGTGACAAGACAGAGTTCACAACGCACATACAAGTAAACAACACAGGAAAAATAAAACAAGAAGATGAACAATAAGAGTGATAGCACGCTAGCCGCTCCCAATGCACAGCAGAGTCCGGAAAGATGACAGTCAACCAGGCCACTGTGAACACGAGCACACAGCAGGCACGCACTGTCCGGTTCGTGGATCCTATCAGGCGAACGCAACCCATCTTGTCGTCCCGCGAACGAACGTACGCCAGGAGAATGGAAGGCACGGCTGGCGAGCTGGGTTGGCCGCAAGCCTGGCCCGACGTCTCCGCGCTGGCCCCTCTTCCGCTGCTTCGCAGACCCGCTACCGACGCATCCCAACAATGCTCTAGGACGGAGCAGTCCGAGCTCACGACGCAGTCCAACCAGGGGAGGAAGAGCAAGCCAGTCCGGCGTCGCTCCATGGCGAAGCAGTCCGAGCGCCCTTAATCTCTCCGCACCAAAGTCCAGAACGCCATAAAACCCACTTCCGCCGATGTTGAGCAGAACATGCCCGCCGCACTAGTAGCACGACGTATCACACGAAACGAACATACACAAAACTGCCGGACAAACACTCAGTAAACACTCACAAAACACCGAACCGGACAGAGAGTGGCCGCTGCGTGTGCACGCGCCGCCATCTTGAACCGGAACATGAGAGATGGATTAGAATCTCTTTGTCTGCGTGGGTGCGTGTGTGTGTGTGTGTGTGTGTTCACACCCTGTGTGGGTGCAAGCGTGTGAGGAGAAAGAAGGCATGGGTAAGACAATCTCTTTTAAACCAGGAGGCAATAAATGGGAACGCCCCTGTCATAAATAGTTTTTGGTTAAAGGGAATCATTAGGAAGTGTTCAAACTCTTCCCGCAAACATTCCTATTTGCCAATTAAATGGGCACTACAATTGACTACGAGAGTTGCAAGCAACAGATGAAGAGCAGTCCTTGGCAGATTATATGATCAGGACGCTCAAACTGTGTCAAAGACAAATTTACTGCCGCTTGATCTTTCCTCCTCACAGGTCGACAACCCCATCAATCCAGGAGACTGGGTCTACATCGAGGTCATCAAAGGAAGGAACTGGGCCAGCCACGACGGGAGGGACCATTCCAAGTCTTGCTGACTACACATGGTGCACCCAAGGTTGCAGGACCCACAAATGCATTAACGACGACTGCTCTCCAGGAGGAAACTGGATGGGAGCTTTGGACATCACCGCTGTGTGCCAGGATGGGAGAGCCGTTTTCAAGGTGTAAGGGCTCTACTACCAACATGGCTGCACCATCGGACGGGACCTACTTCATTCAGAAGTTCAGAGGCACTGCCTCACCTGCATCCTATGAGTGCACGTGCCTGTTCAGTACGGATCATGGTTTTGTGGTCACAGGAGTTGTCCGATGCTGCCTGCCAACTGGACACGAGTGTGTGCGCCGGTGTGTGTGACAGACCTCACCTACAGACTAGAACATCATCAGCTGACGAAAACACGGGCACATATACAACTTCTTAGACGTGACAGTTGTGATAATGATAATGAGACGTGGATTGCGTAGATGCTGTTCTGTTGAGCATGTATTACGGAAACTTGTTGATTTGACCATCGAAAATGCTTCACAAGTGATGGATACAATGATGTACTGTTTCTGTGTTTTTCTTTTTATTTGTTATTGATAGCATTCTGGTCGCCTGTGGCAACGGGGCCGTGTAAGAATTTTCCTGCTAATAACATCTGGCCAGCAGGTTTTTCGCTTACACAATAAGTCTGAGGTAATGCCTCATCTTCACTGGAAAGTGTTGCTATCATTGTTTGTTGTTTTTATTTTTCCTATTCTTCTTTCTTCATTATACATATATATATGTTTTTCTTTCTTACTTGTCTTTGTTGTTTGGGGTGTCATAATCATATGATAAAACAGGAGGGAGATGTTAGGGTTTTCCAGGTTATCTTGATCCTATGATTATGTTGGAATGTAACCTGTAATAATTAAACTCGCCTGTCCTGTCTTAACAAAAGTAGTAGAACAAAGTGCTAAGATCTTTTGAACTGATTGACTAGCTGCAGAGGAAGCAATCAAAGTTGTTTTGTTCACACAACATCGTGAAGGGCCCCCTGCTGTGCTTTGATCAGCCAGGGGCTTCGGCCATTTGTCTACTCTGACCCCCACTCTCAACCCCCACTCTGTTTCTCTCAATAAAAATCCTCCTGCACGAGGCCTGAGTGAGACTTCATTCGATAATCGCTGTTCAGACAGCGACGAATGGACTCTCCACCTGCAGGTGTCTAAAAGAACTTGCTTGTCTCCTGTTTGGTTCTTGCAAAATAAGTTGGAGTGAGCAAATCTCTAACACACGTCAATATACAATGTGCAATATTATGGCAACTACTGTGTAGTGTTTTTACCTCCCTCAATTTTCTTGCCTAGTTTATCTTTTTGCCTCTTTTACATTTCATTGCTAACTCTTGCACTGTGTGTATTTCTGCATCTTCTGTATGTCTTGATCTCTTGTGTTTTTCTTGTGTATTTTTGTATTTTACTGCTACTGGACACAGAATTTCCCTGAAGGAGTAATCCCAAGGGATTAATAAAGTTGAGTCTAAGTCTAAGTCTAAAAAAAAAAAGAAAACTGCATAAAAGTGAAATGTTTTTGTCAGTCTTCTCAGAAAGTGAAACTCATCTTATATAGAATCATTACACAGAGTGATAGAAATGGACATACTGTTGAAAAGCCTGACATTAGTGCTTAAAACAACCTTTTCTGATTGGCCTAATATGATTTTCTAGGACACTACATTCAGGGATTTCTTTACCTGTGAGCCATAATTGTCTAAATTACAAGATATAAAAGCTTGAAACAATCTACTCAATGTGCAATAAAAAAATACAACAAAACAACAATAAAAAATAAATAACAATAAAACAATAGTGCGAAGGTCTTCGCCTTCACACGCAATTTTTCCAGGAATTGCAATTCTAGTTGTGTGAAGGCGAAGGCCTTCACACATTGTTATTCTACTTTATTATTATTATTATTATTATTATCCATCCATCCATTTTCTGAACCGCTTAGTCCCCACGGGGGTCGCGGGCGTGCTGGAGCCTATCCCAGCCGTCATCGGGCAGTAGGCGGGGGACACCCTGAACTGGTTGCCAGCCAATCGCAGGGCACACAGAGACAGACAACCAATCGCACTCACACTCACACCTAGGGACAATTTGGAGTCTTCAATCGGCCTACCAAGCATGTTTTTGGAATGTGGGAGGAAACCGGAGTGCCCGGAGAAAACCCACGCGGCCCCGGGGAGAACATGCAAACTCCACACAGGGAGGGCCGGAGGTGGAATTGAACCCACACCCTCCTAACTGTGAGGCGGACGTGCTACCCAGTGCGCCACCGAGCCGCCTATTATTATTATTATTATTGTGTGAAGGCGAAGGCCTTCACACATTGTTATTCTACTTTATTATTATTATTATTATTATTATTATTGTGTGAAGGCGAAGGCCTTCACACATTGTTATTCAACTTTATTATTATTATTATTATTATTGTGTGAAGGCGAAGCCTTCACACATTGTTATTCTACTTTATTGTGTGAAGGCGAAGGCCTTCACACATTGTTATTCTACTTTATTATTATTATTAGTGTGAAGGTGAAGACCTTCACACTATTGTTATTGCTGTCCTTTATTATTAGTGTGAAGGTGAAGACCTTCACACTATTGTTATTGCTGTCCTTTATTATTAGTGTGAAGGTGAAGACCTTCACACTATTGTTATTGTTGTCCTTTATTATTATTATTAGTGTGAAGGTGAAGACCTTCACACTATTGTTATTGCTGTCCTTTATTATTATTAGTGTGAAGGTGAAGACCTTCACACTATTGTTATTGCTGTCCTTTATTAGTGTGAAGGTGAAGACCTTCACACTATTGTTATTGCTGTCCTTTATTATTATTATTAGTGTGAAGGTGAAGACCTTCACACTATTGTTATTGCTGTCCTTTATTATTAGTGTGAAGGTGAAGACCTTCACACTATTGTTATTGCTGTCCTTTATTATTATTATTATTAGTGTGAAGGTGAAGACCTTCACACTATTGTTATTGCTGTCCTTTATTAGTGTGAAGGTGAAGACCTTCACACTATTGTTATTGCTGTCCTTTATTATTATTATTATTAGTGTGAAGGTGAAGACCTTCACACTATTGTTATTGCTGTCCTTTATTATTAGTGTGAAGGTGAAGACCTTCACACTATTGTTATTGCTGTCCTTTATTATTAGTGTGAAGGTGAAGACCTTCACACTATTGTTATTGCTGTCCTTTATTATTATTATTAGTGTGAAGGTGAAGACCTTCACACTATTGTTATTGCTGTCCTTTATTATTATTATTCTACTTATTCCGCTCACTTTTTTGACGCTTAACTCCTTCCACATACTTCAACCGATTCACTCCGTTCCACTTTTCACTTATTCCAAATATTCATGACACGGCTGCTTACATTTTTTTTGTTCGAAAAATTTTCCGTTTTCACAAAATTCACGATTTTGTGGCATTTTTTTCCCCATTCATTCTTAATGGCAGATTCAACATTTCACATTTTTGTTGTTCCAGTTTGAAATTCACTTATTTCAACACATTCAAATCACATTGGGGACATTCCCAAACTTGCCAAATTCAAAAATTTCACGTTTTCACTTTTAAAATTTGCACAAAATTTTGCAAAATTTCACAAAATTTAGTTTTTCACTTCTAGTTTCTACATTTTTCCACCGATTCAACTCGTTCCAACTTTCAACTGTTCATCTTTTGCCTACCTATTCCACACCTTCCCACTTAGCAAAATTTCCAAATTTTCAATTTTGAAATTCACACCAAATTTTCCCAAAATTTAGTTTTTCCCTTCTAATTTCTACATTTTTCAACCGATTCAACCCATTCCAACTTTATTCACTTTGTTCACCTTATGCTTACCATATTCACCCCCTTCACCCCCACTTCCACAATTCAACCCTTGACCCCCACTTCCAGAGTGGCGGCCATCTTGGATTGACCCTGAAGTGCCCCAATGAACCCGGAATGAACTGGAAGTGCCCCAAATCAAACCGGAATTGACCCCAAATGAACCGGAAGTGACCTCAGGTAAACCGGAAGTGACCCCAAATCAAACCGGAAGTGACCCCAAATCAAACCGGAAGTGACCTTTTTAAACCGGAAGTGACCCCAAATAAACCGGAAGTGACCTCAGCTAGACCGGAAGTGCCTCTAATCAAACCGGAAGTGACCCAAATAGACCGGAAGTGACCCAAATCAAACCGGAAGTGACCATATTTCAACATTAAGTGCCCTAAATACCTACATTTGCGCTAACTTTTGCAAATTTTGCCCGATTAAACCCATTTCAACATTTTAACCCCAAAAGTGAACCTCCTAAAGCTGTTTTTTTCCTTTTGTTCCAAATTTCAAAAAATTTTGGTGCAATTTTTTTTCTTTTAATTCCCATTCATTCTCTATTAGGATTCAAGATTTGCTCTAACTTCTACATTTTTTAACCGATTCAACTTGTTCCAACTTTGAACTGTTCTTCTTTTGCCTTCCTATTCCACAATTACCCACTTACCAAAAATTCTCTACAATTTTGTTTTTCTAATCTAATTTCTACATTTTTCAACTTATTCAACCCATTCGACCTTTCAACTGTTCATCATTTTCCTACCTATTCCACAACTTCCCACTTACCCAAAATTCCAAATTTTCAATTTTGTAACTGACACCCAATTTTCCCAAATTTCCTTTTTCCCTTGTAATTTCTACATTTTTCAACCGATTCAACTCTTTTCAACATCATTCTGCAACATTCCCCAAGTATTTATTCAACCTCTTCACCTTCACATGCAATTTCTTCAGGAATTGCAAATTCTAGTTATTATTATTATTATTATTCTACTTATTCCGCTCACTTTTTTGACGCTTAACTCCTTCCACATACTTCAACCGATTCACTCCGTTCCACTTTTCACTTATTCCAAATATTCATGACACGGCTGCTTACATTTTTTTTGTTCGAAAAATTTTCCGTTTTCACAAAATTCACGATTTTGTGGCATTTTTTTCCCCATTCATTCTTAATGGCAGATTCAACATTTCACATTTTTGTTGTTCCAGTTTGAAATTCACTTATTTCAACACATTCAAATCACATTGGGGACATTCCCAAACTTGCCAAATTCAAAAATTTCACGTTTTCACTTTTAAAATTTGCACAAAATTTTGCAAAATTTCACAAAATTTAGTTTTTCACTTCTAGTTTCTACATTTTTCCACCGATTCAACTCGTTCCAACTTTCAACTGTTCATCTTTTGCCTACCTATTCCACACCTTCCCACTTAGCAAAATTTCCAAATTTTCAATTTTGAAATTCACACCAAATTTTCCCAAAATTTAGTTTTTCCCTTCTAATTTCTACATTTTTCAACCGATTCAACCCATTCCAACTTTATTCACTTTGTTCACCTTATGCTTACCATATTCACCCCCTTCACCCCCACTTCCACAATTCAACCCTTGACCCCCACTTCCAGAGTGGCGGCCATCTTGGATTGACCCTGAAGTGCCCCAATGAACCCGGAATGAACTGGAAGTGCCCCAAATCAAACCGGAATTGACCCCAAATGAACCGGAAGTGACCTCTGGTAAACCGGAAGTGACCCCAAATCAAACCGGAAGTGACCCCAAATCAAACCGGAAGTGACCTTTTTAAACCGGAAGTGACCCCAAATAAACCGGAAGTGACCTCAGCTAGACCGGAAGTGCCTCTAATCAAACCGGAAGTGACCTAAATAGACCGGAAGTGCCTCTAATCAAACCAGAAGTGACCTAAATAAACCGGAAGTGACCCAAATCAAACCGGAAGTGACCCCAAATCAAACCGGAAGTGACCTTTTTAAACCGGAAGTGACCTTTTTAAACCGGAAGTGACCTCAGCTAGACCGGAAGTGCCTCTATTCAAACCGGAAGTGACTCAAATAGACCGGAAGTGACCCAAATCAAACCGGAAGTGACCATATTTCAACATTAAGTGCCCAAAATACCTACATTTGCGCTAACTTTTGCAAATTTTGACCGATTAAACCCGTTTCTACATTTTAACCCCAAAAGTGAACCTCCTGAAGCCGTTTTTTCCTTTTGTTCCAAATTTCAAAAGATTTTGGCGCAATTTTTTTTTCTTTTAATTCCCATTCATTCTTTATTAGGATTCAAGATTTGCTCTAACTTCTACATTTTTTAACCGATTCAACTCGTTCCAACTTTCATCTGTTCAATTTTGGTTTTCTACTCTAATTTCTACTTTTTTCAACTTATTCAACCCATTCAACTTATTCAACCCATTCCACCTTTCAACTGTTCATCATTTTCCTACCTATTCCACAACTTCCCACTTACCCAAAATTCCAAATTTTCAGTTTTGAAATTCACACCCAATTTTCCCAAATTTCCTTTTCCCTTGTAATTTCTACATTTTTCAACCGATTCAACTCTTTTCAACATCATTCTGCAGCATTCCCCAAGTATTTATTCAACCTCTTCACCTTCACACGCAATTTCTTCAGGAATTGCAAATTCTAGTTATTATTATTATTCTACTTATTCCGCTCACTTTTTTGTCCGTTAACTACTTCCACATACTTCAACCGATTCACTCCATTCCACTTTTCACTGATTCCAAATATTCATGACACGGGTGCTTACATTTTTTTCGTTCAAAAAATTTTCCGTTTTTGCAAAATTCACAAAATTCCGGCAAATTCTTCCCCATTCATTCTTAATGGCAGATTCAACATTTCACATTTGTGTTGTTCCAGTTTGAAATTCACTTATTTCAACACATTCAAATCACATTGGGGACATTCCCAAACTTGCCAAATTCAAAAATTTCACGTTTTCACTTTTAAAATTTGCACAAAATTTTGCAAAATTTCACTAGATTTAGTTTTTCACTTCTAATTTCTACATTTTTCCACCGATTCTGCTCGTTCCAACTTTCAACTGTTCATCTTTTGCCTACCTATTCCACACCTTCCCACTTAGCAAAATTTCCAAATTTTCAATTTTGAAATTCACACCAAATTTTCCAAAAATTTAGTTTTTCCCTTCTAATTTCTATATTTTTCAACCGATTCAACCCATTCCAACTTTATTCACTTTGTTCACCTTATGCTTACCATATTCACCCCCTTCACCCCCACTTCCACAATTCAACCCTTGACCCCCACTTCCAGAGTGGCGGCCATCTTGGATTGACCCTGAAGTGCCCCAATGTACGCGGAATGAACTGGAAGTGCCCCAAATCAAACCGGAATTGACCCCAAATGAACCGGAAGTGACCTCAGGTAAACCGGAAGTGACCCCAAATCAAACCGGAAGTGACCCCAAATCAAACCGGAAGTGACCTTTTTAAACCGGAAGTGACCCCAAATAAACCGGAAGTGACCTCAGCTAGACCGGAAGTGCCTCTAATCAAACCGGAAGTGACCCAAATCAAACCGGAAGTGACCATATTTCAACATTAAGTGCCCTAAATACCTACATTTGCGCTAACTTTTGCAAATTTTGCCCGATTAAACCCATTTCAACATTTTAACCCCAAAAGTGAACCTCCTGAAGCCGTTTTTTTCCTTTTGTTCCAAATTTCAGAAACTTTTGGTGCATTTTTTTTTCTTTTAATTCCCATTCATTCTCTATTAGGATTCAAGATTTGCTCTAACTTCTACATTTTTTAACCGATTCAACTCGTTCCAACTTTCAACTGTTCCTCTTTTGCCTTCCTATTCCACAACTTCCCACTTACCAAAAATTCTCTACAATTTTGTTTTTCTACTCTAATTTCTACATTTTCAACTTATTCAACCCATTCCACCTTTCAACTGTTCATCATTTTCCTACCTATTCCACAACTTCCCACTTACCCAAAATTCCAAATTTTCAATTTTGAAATTCACACCGAATTTTCCCAAATTTCCTTTTTCCCTTGTAATTTCTACATTTTTCAACCGATTCAACTCTTTTCAACATCATTCTGCAACATTCCCCAAGTATTTATTCAACCTCTTCACCTTCACACGCAATTTCTTCAGGAATTGCAAATTCTAGTTATTAGTGTGAAGGTGAAGACCTTCACACTATTGTTATTGCTGTCCTTTATTATTATTATTATTATTATTATTCTACTTATTCCGCTCACTTTTTTGACGCTTAACTCCTTCCACATACTTCAACCGATTCACTCCGTTCCACTTTTCACTTATTCCAAATATTCATGACACGGCTGCTTACATTTTTTTTGTTCGAAAAATTTTCCGTTTTCACAAAATTCACGATTTTGTGGCATTTTTTTCCCCATTCATTCTTAATGGCAGATTCAACATTTCACATTTTTGTTGTTCCAGTTTGAAATTCACTTATTTCAACACATTCAAATCACATTGGGGACATTCCCAAACTTGCCAAATTCAAAAATTTCACGTTTTCACTTTTAAAATTTGCACAAAATTTTGCAAAATTTCACAAAATTTAGTTTTTCACTTCTAGTTTCTACATTTTTCCACCGATTCAACTCGTTCCAACTTTCAACTGTTCATCTTTTGCCTACCTATTCCACACCTTCCCACTTAGCAAAATTTGCAAATTTTCAATTTTGAAATTCACACCAAATTTTCCCAAAATTTAGTTTTTCCCTTCTAATTTCTACATTTTTCAACCGATTCAACCCATTCCAACTTTATTCACTTTGTTCACCTTATGCTTACCATATTCACCCCCTTCACCCCCGCTTCCACAATTCAACCCTTGACCCCCACTTCCAGAGTGGCGGCCATCTTGGATTGACCCTGAAGTGCCCCAATGAACCCGGAATGAACTGGAAGTGCCCCAAATCAAACCGGAATTGACCCCAAATGAACCGGAAGTGACCTCAGGTAAACCGGAAGTGACCCCAAATCAAACCGGAAGTGACCCCAAATCAAACCGGAAGTGACCCTTTTCAACCGGAAGTGACCTTTTTAAACCGGAAGTGACCCCAAATAAACCGGAAGTGACCTCAGCTAGACCGGAAGTGCCTCTAATCAAACCGGAAGTGACCCAAATCAAACCGGAAATGACCATATTTCAACATTAAGTGCCCTAAATACCTACATTTGCGCTAACTTTTGCAAATTTTGCCCGATTAAACCCATTTCAACATTTTAACCCCAAAAGTGAACCTCCTGAAGCCGTTTTTTTCCTTTTGTTCCAAATTTCTGAAACTTTTGGTGCAATTTTTTTTTCTTTTAATTCCCATTCATTCTCTATTAGGATTCAAGATTTGCTCTAACTTCTACATTTTTTAACCGATTCAACTCGTTCCAACTTTCAACTGTTCCTCTTTTGCCTTCCTATTCCACAACTTCCCACTTACCAAAAATTCTCTACAATTTTGTTTTTCTACTCTAATTTCTACATTTTCAACTTATTCAACCCATTCTACCTTTCAACTGTTCATCATTTTCCTACCTATTCCACAACTTCCCACTTACCCAAAATTCCAAATTTTCAATTTTGAAATTCACACCCAAATTTCCCAAATTTCCTTTTTCCCTTGTAATTTCTACATTTTTTAACCGATTCAACTCTCATCATTCTGCAACATTCCCCAAGTATTTATTCAACCTCTTCACCTTCACACGCAATTTCTTCAGGAATTGCAAATTCTAGTTATTATTATTATTCTACTTATTCCGCTCACTTTTTTGACGCTTAACTCCTTCCACATACTTCAACCGATTCACTCCGTTCCACTTTTCACTTATTCCAAATATTCATGACACGGCTGCTTACATTTTTTTTGTTCGAAAAATTTTCCGTTTTCACAAAATTCACGATTTTGTGGCATTTTTTTCCCCATTCATTCTTAATGGCAGATTCAACATTTCACATTTTTGTTGTTCCAGTTTGAAATTCACTTATTTCAACACATTCAAATCACATTGGGGACATTCCCAAACTTGCCAAATTCAAAAATTTCACGTTTTCACGTTTAAAATTTGCACAAAATTTTGCAAAATTTCACAAAATTTAGTTTTTCACTTCTAGTTTCTACATTTTTCCACCGATTCAACTCGTTCCAACTTTCAACTGTTCATCTTTTGCCTACCTATTCCACACCTTCCCACTTAGCAAAATTTCCAAATTTTCAATTTTGAAATTCACACCAAATTTTCCCAAAATTTAGTTTTTCCCTTCTAATTTCTACATTTTTCAACCGATTCAACCCATTCCAACTTTATTCACTTTGTTCACCTTATGCTTACCATATTCACCCCCTTCACCCCCACTTCCACAATTCAACCCTTGACCCCCACTTCCAGAGTGGCGGCCATCTTGGATTGACCCTAAAGTGCCCCAATGAACCCGGAATGAACTGGAAGTGCCCCAAATCAAACCGGAATTGACCCCAAATGAACCGGAAGTGACCTCAGGTAAACCGGAAGTGACCCCAAATCAAACCGGAAGTGACCCCAAATCAAACCGGAAGTGACCTTTTTAAACCGGAAGTGACCCCAAATAAACCGGAAGTGACCTCAGCTAGACCGGAAGTGCCTCTAATCAAACCGGAAGTGACCCAAATCAAACCGGAAGTGACCATATTTCAACATTAAGTGCCCTAAATACCTACATTTGCGCTAACTTTTGCATATTTTGCCCGATTAAACCCATTTCAACATTTTCCACTTACCCAAAATTCCAAATTTTCAATTTTGAAATTCACACCCAATTTTCCCAAATTTCCTTTTTCCCTTGTAATTTCTACATTTTTCAACCGATTCAACTCTTTTCAACATCATTCTGCAACATTCCCCAAGTATTTATTCAACCTCTTCACCTTCACACGCAATTTCTTCAGGAATTGCAAATTCTAGTTGTGTGAAGGCGAAGGCCTTCACACATTGTTATTCTACTTTATTATTATTATTATTATTATTATTATTGTGTGAAGGCGAAGGCCTTCACACATTGTTATTCTACTTTATTATTATTATTATTATTATTGTGTGAAGGCGAAGGCCTTCACACATTGTTATTCTACTTTATTATTATTATTATTATTATTGTGTGAAGGCGAAGGCCTTCACACATTGTTATTCTACTTTATTATTATTATTATTATTCAACTTATTCCGCCCACTTTTTTGGCACCTAACTAGTCCTACATGCTTCAACCGATTCACCCCGTTCAAACTTTCACACATTCCAAATATTCATGTCATGCTTGCTACCATTTTTTTTGTTGATAACATTTACCGTTTTTGTGTAATTAGCAAATTTGTGACTTTTAAATCCCCATTCATTCTTAATGGCAATTTCAACACGAGCCATTTCCCTGCGTGGGTTCGAATTTTACATGTGTCACATTGGGCGTCTCACCATTACACAAACTCACACGACACTGGCTGCAGTTTTTTTTCGTTATAAACATTTGTCATTTTTGCATAATTACTACATTTGTGGTATAAAATTACGCATTCATTCTTAATGGCGCATTCAACATGAACATTCATCACATTAAGCAAATTCTACCGTTTCACAAAAGGAGACTGATTAGCTCAGTTAGTAACGAGGGCACTTATTAACTCTAGCCGCTTCCCGTGTGAGTTCGATTCCAACTGTGGGTGATGTTTTTTTTTTCCTTTTTATTCAATACTTAATATTTTTAACGCTTATGATTTGTAACTCGTCATTTTCCCATTTATTTTATAATAATTTAATTTCCTTTATATTTTTCCCGCTTTTCATTTATAACGTTTATCATTTGTAACTTTTGTCATTTTCCCATTTATTTTATAATAATTTAATTTCCTTTATATTCTTCCCGCTTATCATTTTTAACTCTCGTCATTTCCCCATTTTTTTATAATAATTTATTTTCCTTTTTATTCTTCCCGCTTATCATTTTTAACGCTTATTATTTGTAACTCGTAATTTTCCCATTTATTTTATAATAATTTATTTTCCTTTTATTCTTCCTTCTTATCATTTGTTACTCTAGTTATTTTTCCTATTTATTTTATCATAATCAATTTTCTTTTTTATTGTTATTATCAAACATTTTCCACTTTTTTGGCACTTAACATGCTTCAACCGATTCACCCTGTTCAAACTTTCACACGTTCCAAAAATTCACGTGACGCTTGCTACCATTTTTTTGTTTTTAACATGCTTCAGTTTTTTTTTCGTTTTAAACATTTACCGTTTTTGCATAATTAGTTCATTTGTAGTATAAAATTCAGCATTCATTCTTAGCTGCACATATAACATAAACATTTATTAAATTGAGCAAATTCCAACATGTGTTAAAATATGTTTTGTTAGCTCAGTCGGTAGAGTACTAGAATAACGACCTCAGTGTGATGTGTTCAATCTCCACTTTTGGCAACTGTATGTTTTCCCCATTTATTTGTCTTTATATTTTTCACATTTATCGTTTATCCCATTTATCTTAATATCATTTATTTGCCTTTTTATTTTTCACACTTTTCCCATTTCAACGTGAAAAATAAAGACGGCGTGATAAAGCATTAATTTCCAATGGTACACGAATGCATCATCTGATAGCTCAGTACCGTCGATTACGCGCGCCTGTTTAGATTGCCTGCGGCTGACCAGACGTAAGTATACGTGGTGTCGTGGTGCGATATTAAGATAGACTCGCGAGCATTTCCCCGCCCGCCGTAACGGCATCTTTAAGTTTTGTGGCGGTGGAATAAAGCATTCATTTCCAACGGTACGCGAATGCATCATTTGTTATTAGCTAAGTGCGGTCGATTTGCACACCTGTTCAGATTGCCTGCGGCTGACCAGACGTAAGTAAAAATGTGGTGTCTTGGTGCAATATTAACCATTGTAAATGTTCAATTTACACGACACTAATCCTAAAGTTATTATTGGAATGTACAAACAGATGAGCAGTTTCGCATTGCTGTTTTTGTGGTGTGATGTAGACTTTTCGCCCCGTTTAGACTTGAACTGGTAAACTTCGTTTGTGTGGATTAAGTAAAAAGTAGCCCCCACTGTTGTAAAAATCAGGGATGAGAATTATCCGCGGATTTCCTTTTTTTGTCCGTCGAAAGTATCATTTTCGTGAATCGTGCAAATTCGTTGAGGAAAAAAAATATATATGTGTGTGGGGGGGCGGCCAGCTCGTCGGGAAACGTTAGCCTCGGTGACTCGCGAGCATTCCCCACGCCCGCCTTGACGGCATGTTTAGGTTTTGTGTATTCTCTGTCAAGATACGATCAGCTATGGAGGTTGCGGCGCTAGGAACATTAGAGAAGCACATCGAAACAAAACAAAATAAACCCCAAAGCTAAGTTTTTACTTTTACAAGCATGTGGGTTTAGAAAGTCACATGACGTTACATCTAAGCTAATGTTAGCCCACTGCCATGATATTGTTGAAGAAAAAAATATCTATCTATCTATCTATCTATCTATCTATATATATATGTAATTTTTTTTAAAAACATCAATTTCTTAAATAAAATTTAAATAAAAACCATATGTCTCTTTTTATGAGCTTTGGATGTGTGCAATATTTAGTTATATATTGAACAAAATTAAGCTTTTCTTGTTCCATATTTGATAATTTGGGTCGCTAGGAAAAGGTTCGTTATTATATGTAGAGGCAGATACTTTACAATAAATATCGATGTTGGCCTGCGACCTTGTCCAAATTTCAAATTTTGGACAGCTGTGTGTTTGAGTTTGACACCCCTGCCCTAAGTTAAGTACAAAGTATTCATCGCAGTTGAATCTGTGCCTCTTATCCCGACGTGCCTTATGGTGCGGAAAATACTGTAACTATATTGTATTTTGACCCAGAACAAAGTTTTTCATTACCAAATACAAACACGTCAATCAACGTGTTTCCCAACATCAATTTCTCAATGCACCTGTATACGCGGCTCTGAATCATTTCCCCTTCCAAGACATTCTGTATAACAAGCTTTTGTGGATAAAGCCATTCCAAAATTCTGCACCACAAAGTCTGCATAAGATCGAGGCTTAGCTGTATTTGTTCTCTTTCTCTGCACAGGTCTGTGAACTGCGGCTGACCTGTGCCTGATCTTGCTGACCTGCGGCTGATCCAGCTGACTTCTCGCTGATCCTGCTGACCTGTGGCTGATACCCCAATACCCTGTCTTGTCTCTGTTCTACCTATTGTTTCTGCCTTCCTTCTGTCTAAACCCCATAAGTGGCGGAAACGATTTGAGATCGACATGCCGAAAAAGGGCAGGAGATCACAGTCTGTAAAGTTGTGCTGGGAGCGACGTGCTAAAACACGTAGCTCCCAAGCACCTCTTCCACCTTCTGCTGATATCTCTGCCCGGCATGAGCGTGCTGTTGAAGCAACTGAAAGACATACAAATGATTTGCAAATGGATAAACATGATACAAATGACAAGCAAATGATAACAAACAATACTGAACACTCTAAGAATATTCCTGCTGAAGTTTCCATTGCTGTAAAGGAACCAGTGCAACATGATTTGGTAATGTATGTGATGGCAACTGAAAGAGATACAAATGATTTGCAAATGGATAAAGATGATACAAATGACAAGCAAATGATAACAAACAATACTGGACACTCTGAGAAGAATATTCCTGCTGAAGTTTCCATTGCTGTAACGGTACCAGTGCAACATGATTTGGTAATGTATGTGATGGCAACTCACAGCCAAGACCATCCGAGATACGGCCAATCCAGAAATAGTCAATGTGTGGCTAATTCGGTAACATTTCTGGCTTTCCTGCAGGATATAAATAACTTGACTACGTCTGACCTGGATGCTGTTCTCAGTGTGGGTAATAAACTGTATACATGTACTGTGGCTGCGTTGAAAGCCCGAGGATGCTTTCTAAACAGTTTTTTGACGGTTGATGAACTTCCAGAGATTGTAAGTAGTTCCACAAAACAGCATGTGTTAATTAGGAGTATGTCAAGGTGTGGTTTTTTCACCTCTTTCCATGGAGATGCGCTCTTTCTGAACCTTTGCGACAGACTTGAGTGCTTGACATCCGAGGTCAGTTGTGCTCTTCTGATTATGCAGTCGACATGCATTGCTGTTTTCCGAGACCTCCGAGGCAAGTACGGATATTTTGATCCTCACTCTAGAGGACGAGATGGCCTCCCTGCTCACAATGGCACAGCTGTCATGATGCTTTTCGTGCGTCTGAATGACCTTAGAAATAAATTGACAGAGATCTACACACGTTTGGACTGCTCCTGTAATTCTCAGTATGAGCTTGTACCAGTCCAGTTTGAACCTATTGATGTTCCTCCAAATGACATTGAGATGGTGCCATGTACTTCATTGCAATCTGTGCTGGCAGATGTTGATGACGACGGTGTAAGCAAAGCTGTTTCCGAGACGTCATATTTGGAGATGAGCGATTCTACAACACCGGCTGGTGAACAACGTCACTGCGACGAGTTGATCGATGACGATAGCGAAGTGGTTTCTTGGACTACAGGTAAAGAGCTCCAACGCGTGTCAAAAATCCCGAAATCAAGTAGGAGAAAATTTCTAAGACGATTGAAGGCACAGGAAAGTTTGAATGCTAAATCTGAACAAAGACTTACAAAACAGGAACTAAAGAGAAGAAATAAAAATCTGAGAAATAAGGAAATGTACAGTCAAAATTTAGAGATAAGACAAAGGAAGAGGTGTTATGTTACAACGCGTTATCAGCAAGACGTACATTTTCGCACTAAACAAAAATCCTATTATACACAACGTTGTAAGACTGATCATATCTTTAGGAAGAAAAATCATTTTCGCTTCTTACTTCGTTATAAGACAGATGATTGTTTTCGAATGGGACGATGCACCTACGTAACGCAACGTTACCGTGACGACCCTGAGTTTAATGCAAGGCAACGTTCCTACGTAACGCAACGTTACCGTGACGATCCTGAGTATAATGTAAGACAGCGTACCTACATAACGCAACGTTACCGTGACGACCCTGATTTTAAAGCAAGACAACGTACCTACATTACAGAACGTTACCGTGACAATCTTGCATTTAAAATAAGACAGCGCATGTATATTACACAGCGAACAGAAAAAGCGGTTTAAACTTTCAGTGATCTACAGTGACAATTCTTTAACATTTCATGTATATAGAAGTCAGGTTGTAAAATGTGTAACACAAAGAAAAGTGGCCTTTTTTGTTTAACTGATTTCTTTATTGTGTGAACATTTTACCTTCTTGTGGGGATAATATGATGCCATCCTCTGCCCCCTCAGTCATGTCATCTATGTATATGAAAGAAGAATTGTTTTCAAAAGTCAGAATTAAAATTATGATAAAAAGAAAACAAAATTGTAAAATTAACTATTGCTTGGATCCATATTTTAGGTCATCTTAATTGACAAGAAATCAGAAGTAATATTGGTTTACCAGAGATATAAGTGCTCGTCATAATGTACATGGCAAATAAACTTGTGTGAATGAGCCACTTGTTACACAGCTGAATAAGACATTATGATATAAAAAAAAAAAATGTTCGCTGGCAGTATTACTAAGAAATTGTGTTTCCTATAAATGTTTTCAGTAACATTTTATTTTATGGAACACAAACTAACCCTTAGCTGTCAATTAGTAGGCTACATATTTGTGGACTTTAAACTCTTCCTTACTCAATTATTTAATTAATGACTTATTGTGACTGACCAAATTCTAATAGTAAGAGGCCATAAATTAAGAATTTTTTCACAGCAGGCCACTATTTTGTTAACTCAAAGTAAACAGGTAATTCTATTTAATGCTGATTTTAATATGCTCTTCTTAATATGGGGCTTACAAAGAAGTAATCAAGGGGGTTAAGGTTTTCAACCTTAACTGGTAAAAAAGTAATTCCTTTTATAATACAACTATACACCAGTATTCGGGCCAAAACAACAGTTTACCAACTATACATGAGAATATGTTCCCCATTCTAAAGGTAAGGTTTTGCTAATAATTACCAGTAGTTTGATTTTGATCAATTCACACAGTTTGGAAAATATGAAGTGTGCAACTATAAGCTGGATTTCAACTTAAAAATGATTGGTTAATTTAAAAATGAACAGCTTAAGTATCATTTATTTACTACAGATCGGAGTGAAGCCTATTCAGCAGGTAGGCAAGGACTAAAAGTTTTCAGTGCTTGCGACAAAAACAAAAGGATAAACCCTCTCAATGACAGCCTCAAAGTGTAAAATGTATACAACAGAGAACAACAAACAAGTGCCAAATTTCCCAATAACTAATTAATAGCAGCAGCTAGTTAACGGTTCCATAACCAAAAATATTGAACTTTTTCAATACATTCTATCAATACATTTGAATTTATCTGAAAGTTTTGAATGTAGATACAAAACTTAATCTTTGTTAAAAAAAAATAAAAAATAAATGATGAAGCTTAAATAAAGTTATGGCTTGAAATTTCTCCACATCACTCCTATTTTGGACGTTTTCAATTTAATGAGATTTTAATTAAAACAACATTAACATGTAGTCATCTAGTGTGTTTAAAACTACTGAGATAATTCCCATTGAGAAAAATAAATAAATTCATACCTTTCTCTTCCGAAGTCCCATCCGTGTCAAATGTCTCTAAAATGGTAATGAGATAAATTTGAAGAGATTTGTTTAATAGAATAAATAAAACACTCAAGAACCACCTAACGTAGGAAACCATAAAAAGTACTGAAAAAGCATCTTTTTTTTTTTTTTTTGCCTCAAACCAAATCATTTAAAGCAAAACATTTTATGTAAAGCTTAAACAATACTATTTTCAACTAATATACTGTTTGTTCATCCTTAATAAAACATACTCTCCTACATACCGTATTTGCCGGTGTATTGGTCGACCTTTTTCGATCCAAAATCGACCTCGACTTTCAAAGTCAAAGTCAAAGTCAAAGTCTCCTTTATTGTCAATTCCTCCGCATGTCAAGACACACAAAGAGATCGAAATTACGTTTCTCACTATCCCAGGGTGACAAGACAGAGTTCACAACGCACATACAAGTAAACAACACAGGAAAAATAACATAAGAAGTCAACATCAATGAACAATAAGCGTGATAGCACGCTAGCCGCTCCCGATGCACAGCAGAGTCCGGTAAGATGACAGTCAACCAGGCCACTGTGAAAACGAGCACACAGCAGGCACGCACTGTCCGGTTCGTGGATCCTATCAGGCGAACGCAACCCATCTTGTCGTCCCGCGAACGAACGTACGCCAGGAGAATGGAAGGCACGGATGGGCGAGCTGGGTTGGCCGCAAGCCTGGCCCGACGTCTCCGCGCTGGCCCCTCTTCCGCTGCCTCGCAGACCCGCTGCCGACGCATCCCAACAATGCTCCAGGACGGAGCAGTCCGAGCTCAGGACGCAGTCCAACCGGGGGAGGAAGAGCAGGCCAGTCCGGCGTCGCTCCATGACGAACCAGTCCGAGCGCTAACACCAGCAGCAAATCTCTCCACACCAAAGTCCAGAACGCCATAAAACCCACTTCCGCCGATGTTGAGCAGAACATGCCCGCCGCACTAGTAGCACGACGTATCACACGAGACGAATACACACAAAACTGCCAGACAAACACTCAGTAAACACTCACAAAACACCGAACGGGACAGAGAGTGGCCGCTGCGTGTATACACCGAGTCATAAAATTTAACTTCGTATTCAAATGTGATGGTAACCAAGGCCGTTTCTCATGCATCTCATTGTGCGTTGCACTTAGAAAATTTGAACCGGGCGGCGTGCGCGAGTGCGCGGCCGGCTGGAAGTCGAATGAGGCTCAGCGATCTCCTCCGCGGTGCTTATAAACAGCCGATCCGCTCGGCGGGGGCTATTTTCGGCCACTCGGCGCGTGCGCACGGCCTCCCGGATGTGCCGGGCGGCGTGCGCGAGTGCGCGGCCCGCTGGAAGTCGAATGAGGCTCAGCGATCTCCTCCGCGGTGCTTATAAACAGCCGATCCGCTCGGCGGGGGCTATTTTCGGCCACTCGGCGCGTGCGCACGGCCTCCCGGATGTGCCGGGCGCCGTGAGCGAGTGGGCGGCCCGCTGGAAGTCGAATGAGGCTCAGCGATCTCCTCCGCGGTGCTTATAAACAGCCGATCCGCTCGGCGGGGGCTATTTTCGGCCACTTGGCGCGTGCGCACGGCCTCCCGGATGTGCCGGGCGGGTGCGCGAGCTCGCCGGCCGCTGGAAGTCGAATGAGACTCCGCGATCTCCTCCGCGGTGCTTATAAACAGCCGATCCGCTCGGCGGGGGCTATTTTCGGCCACTTGGCGCGTGCGCACGGCCTCCCGGATGTGCCGGGCGGGTGCGCGAGCTCGCCGGCCGCTGGAAGTCGAATGAGGCTCCGCGATCTCCTCCGCGGTGCTTACAAAGTGCCGATCCGCTCGGCTTGGAGCTATTTCCGGCCTCCCGTTGGTGCCGGGCGGCGTGCGCGAGCTCGCCGGCCGCTGGAAGTCGAATGAGGCTCAGCGATCTCCTCCGCGGTGCTTATAAACAGCCGCATGCGCACGGCCTCCCGGAATTTGAACACATTTCGTCAATAAATTTCGCATATTGAATTTTGAAGTTTAATATAATGCAACAATTGAGCTCGACTTATACAAAGGATATATCATAAAATCGTAAATTTCCGTCGAATTTTAGGGGGTCGACTTATACACCGAGTCGACCTGTACACCGGCAAATACGGTAAATGTCACAATTTCATAAATCTATTCTTAAATACGAAGGTTAGTAGCTTCAATTTTCCTTGAATTAAAGTGTTAAATGTTAATACCGTTGACATCAAGGTGGATTTGCAAGGAGAACTTTGCTGATTTTTGCTAACTGCGTGATACCCGCTAGAAGGCGATAGTACTTTCTGTGAACTGCATTGTTATGCCCAAGAAAATCTGCCAACTGGTCAAGTTCTGTGGTCTTGAGGTTCAAAACAGTTGACATTGTAGCAATGTGCTTCCTGAGCTTTTTGAGGTGAGTGCCGTAGGGTTTTTGAGGCCACTGCATTCACTCACAAACTGCCTTATACAATCCGAACCCCTGAGGTAATGGACAGAATTCGGCAATGCAAACAGGTATTGATTTTCTTTCAAAACTCCACATTCTTCCCGCTTTTCAGTAAGCACATCGAGGGATTCCTTCATCGACGGACTCAGTAGAACAGGAACTTTTCTTCCTCTCTTTCCCACTATAGTTATCCGGACAAAATACTTGCAAAGGTTTTGTTCAAGTGCTGTGAGGGCCAGGTTAACATCCTCATGTGTTTCTGATGTGTCCTTTGATAAGTAAACTGACAAATGCATCCTGGAAACCTCCCCTGGTCGCCGGCGGTTGAAAAGGATTACTTGTGCCAGAGTCACGTTGCCAAGATCCTTCCAGCTGGACTGTGAGGCCTCTTTTTTCAAGGCATGAAAACATTCCTCCTGTTTCACTGACAAATGGTTGTGAAGAATCTGGACATCCTGTGTAAAAAGTAATAGTAGAGGTGCATTCCACTTTTTCTGTTCAATCTGAGTTAAAGCTTGGCTTGCAATGTCATATTTCCAACTTTCTTGATATACTAGTTGTGCAAACTCCTCTGCATTTTGGACAGTTTCCTTATCCTTCATCTTCAGTCCTTCGGTCTTAATAAACATAGCTAAAAAATGCATGTTATGACCAATTTTTCTAGCAAGAGATGGTCGTTAAAATTTACCACTTTCTTCATTGAACCCATCTAGACGTTTTGCAGCAGCGACAAGTTCAACATACTTTTCAGGCTTTATGAGATCTTTAAGACTCTTCACAGGAGCAGCTAAGTAGCAGTCTGTCAATCTCTCTTAGCTTTTGACAGATGTACGGGAGCTGGCTAACTACCTTCTCATTCTTGTAGAACAATCTGTATCCAAACTCCAGTATGTAATGATCACTCTTACATGCAACTGTAATCTCATCTTGATGTATCTCACTTAGAAACTTCCAGTACGATTCACTGAACTCTGGTGGAACTGGTTCAGCAAATGCACACAATGCTTGAACTCTTGTTTTCCCCTTTTTGGAAGACTGATCTTGAGGCTTGAATTTGCAGGTCTGGAAATGTCGCTACATGGTCTTTTTTTTTTTTTTTTAACAGCCCAAAGCAATGTTTGAATGTTTCTACTTCTGTTTTCTTCTTTGGTTGTTCCCATGCAATGAGCTTGCCTTGGTTACTTTCCAAAGCTTCATTGTTGTGCTCAAAGTTTCCCTTATTTCGTATATAATCCAACTGCTGTCGTCTTTGTTTAGATTTTTTTGGAAAACTATAAGCTTTTGCAACCTCTACTTTGTCCATGTGTTTGCGCAGCAGATGTCTTGACATTTTTTGAACAAGTAAACCACAATACACACAGTGGTGCTTCATGTTATATCTTCTGGATCCATCTTCCTTCTTCAAAACAGGAACAACATAAACAGATGCTTCCTCCAGGGGTGCCCTTTCATCTATACATGTAGTGGATCTGGAATCATGACTTTCAAAGCTTGTACTCTGACTGGACTCACCCTTGCCTTGCCTCCGAAACTTGCTTCTGTTTCGACTGAATGACACTGTTTTCAGACCTTTTTCCATAGACAATTCCATGCTGGCTTCACTGTCTGAGCTTTCTCCACAGGTTTCTGGAATATATTCGTCTTCACTATCTTCACTTCTCTCATCTAACCCTGTCAAGCTTCTCTAAATCATTTAGAGAAAGGAGAGAAGAACCAAATTAGCATTTCCTTTCCTATTAGAAATTACTAAAAGAAAAGAAAATCAGGCCTTAATTTAAAGTCTAGCTTAAAAACAAAGATGCTAAAACTATAGGTACTTCCTGAGGAGACTACGTTCTTTTAACATCTGCAACAAACTCTTGGAGATGTTCTACCAGTCTGTGGTTGCCAGTGTCCTGTTTTACACCGTGGTGTGCTGGGGCAGCAGCACATCCAAGAAGGACACCTCCAGACTGGACAAACTGGTCAGGCGAGCCGGCTCTCTGATCGGCAAGAAGCTGGACTCATTGGAGACGGTGGCAGAGGCAAGGACACTGAAAAAACTGTTGGACATTATAGACAATGTCAGTCACCCTCTGCACACTGTCATCACTAATCAGAGGAGCCGGATCAGTGGGAGACTGCTCCTCCCCAATTGTAGGACAAGCAGACTGAAGAACTCCTTTGTCCCCCAAGCCATCAAGCTATTCAACTCCTCACTGGGGGGGAGGAGGTGACATGGACATGAACATGGACATGAACAGGGACATGGAAATGCTTGTAATAACTGTACACATTCTTCACGTTGTTAGGGTTTTCCAGGTTATCTTGATCCTATGATTATGTTGAAATGTAACCTGTAATAATTAAACTCGCCTGTCCTGTCTTAACAAAAGTAGTAGAACAAAGTGCTAAGATCTTTTGAACTGATTGACTAGCTGCAGAGGAAGCAATCAAAGTTGTTTTGTTCACACAACATCGTGAAGGGCCCCCTGCTGTGCTTTGATCAGCCAGGGGCTTCGGCCATTTGTCTACTCTGACCCCCACTCTCAACCCCCACTCTGTTTCTCTCAATAAAAATCCTCCTGCACGAGGCCTGAGTGAGACTTCATTCGATAATCGCTGTTCAGACAGCGACGAATGGACTCTCCACCTGCAGGTGTCTAAAAGAACTTGCTTGTCTCCTGTTTGGTTCTTGCAAAATAAGTTGGAGTGAGCAAATCTCTAACATTTTGGTGCCGAAACCCGGGATCCTCATACCCACCATCTGACCGGCGAAGGAGGACGTGCTGCATTGTCGACAAGCCAGCGTCCATTAGGAGGACCTGGAAAAGAAAGTCCTGGGAAGAGAATTCTTCGCTGGGCCAGCATCTTAGGTCTGCCTTCGTCTGACAGAGGTGGATTGACGGGATCCGGCGGTGCAACGAACCAGGGGACAAGTAAGTTAAAGCGCTAAAGATACGGCTTTGGTTTGTCCGAGCTATGAGATACGGCTTTGGTTTGTCCGAGCTATGAGATTCGGCTTTGGTTTGTCCGAGCTATGAGATTCGGCTTTGGTTTGTCCGAGCTATGAGATTCGGCTTTGGTTTGTCCGAGCTATGAGATTCGGCTTTGGTTTGTCCGAGCTATGAGATACGGCTTTGGTTTGTCCGAGCCATGAGGCCTAAAAAAAAAAAGCGCTGGAGTTAGTGTGATTGAGTGTGTGACTGGTAGGATAAATTGACTAAAAAGCAGTTCTAGCGTTGATCCACGGCAATAATACAGGCTAGTAATTTGTTGAAAGGTCAATTTAAACCTGCATTGAGGATCCTCAAAGAAATAAATAAGTAATAATAGTAATAATAATAATGATATTTTTGAGACAGAGATTGTAAAACCTAAAACTACTAGAATTAAGATGGGAAATAAAAACGGTAAATCTCTACCTCTTGACGGAGATGAGAAGTACATGGCGAGTAGATTTCTTAATTGTATGCAATACATGCCAAAGTGGAAGAAAAAGTATGGTGTAGAAGGGAAGTTGAAAGTTGAAGTGTGGAAGATAGTGGTTGAAGTTTTGGAGGACAGTGTGGCTAGGAAGATAGGACTGAAAAAGAAAAGAAAAGAGAGTGAATTGGATTGTGCTAAAATGTGGTTGAAAGCTTCACAAGAAAGAAGAGAACAAATCCAAAAGACAAAAGATAGAAAGTTGAAAAGTGATGAGGCCGCCATTCAATTGAGATTTGAAAAAGAATTCAGGGTGCATAGTGGCATCCCATTCAATGATACAGCTGAGAGTGCTTATCAACAACAGCTTAAAAATGCGCTCCTCACTAATTTCCGCCCTGAAATAGGCAACTGGGTGAGGAAACATTTGGTGGAAGTGGATGTTGCAAGTGTGACAACAACTATGCAATGGGCCAGACATGCTGAAAAAGTGATCAAAAAAGGCAAAAGTTCTGATGTATTTCATCTAGATAATGATGATGATGAACTAGATGAAGATACAACAGTCTTCTTCCAAGGGTCCCAGCAAGGCGGAGGAAGAGGTAGAGGCCAACAAGGTCGCAGGCCGCCATATAATTCAAAACCCCCACGAGATTCTGACAACTGTTGGAACTGTGGGAGACGAAGACACTTCGCACGAGAGTGTCGTTTTGCAAAACAATATCAATCAAAGGGTGGTGGAAGGAGCAGAGGAAAAGCCATATTTTTAGCATGACAAGCTTCCTCCTCTTTGACCGCTTATGCTCATACAGAGAAAGAAAGAATAGATGCCCATATGACAGCAAAACATGTCATTGTCAGATTATTAGATTTTTTTTTTTAGATTATTAGAAGTCCTGTCCATCCAAGAAGTATGACAATGCTGTTTGTATGCCCAAATTACAAATGACTAGAGCTCAAATTGTGTTACACTGAAGTTAAAATATGCAAATCAAGTGGTAAAGGAATGCAACTTGCTTCTAGAAGATAAATAAATAAAATTAGAATGTGCTGTCCTCGTGTGCATGGGAGGGACCAGCTCATGATCGACCACAGGAAATGGCCAGCCTGTGACGAATCATTGGTGCTGGAAACTACCTTTTGCATGTGAGAGCTGTGCATGTGTGTGCGTATATGTTAAAATGATGAACATTGGCTAAAGTTTTAGTATAAAAAAAATTTTTGCTAGACTGTGGTCTATCCAATTTGCACCGCAGAACAGAAATGATTTTGAAAGATAAAAATGAGAGGAAAAAGAGAGAAATCTGTTTGCAAGCAGAAACTAATCCACACTAGTGCATGTTAAGTGTCAAGCCCACATGAGAAATTCGAAGAAAAAAAATGACAGAACATGCTTTCAGGAATTGGAAGAAGCTAAATTGTGAATTTAAGATTTTGCAATGCTACATTTAATAGGAATAATTGATTGGTTGTGTTATAAGATTATACAAAATTCTAAATGCAAGCTAAATCTGAGAGATTGAGTTCTTCAAATTTAAACAAAGAAAAAAATTCAGATTAATTTGCCAATTGTTTGTTGTAGTTAAGTTTTTTTTGAATTGGTGGATTGTTCTACCAGGAAACCTGAGTTGAAAATGATATATGAATGTTGTGGTGAGCTTGGATGAATTGGGACCAATGTGATAGAAAGACTCCTTTTTGGAGACTGCGTGTGAGATGCAAATGAACATTGATGAATGATAGCCTGAATGAAAAGAAATTACAGGTTGAATGGTTGAAGTCGTTGGCGACTACTATAGAGAATTAGTAGAGCGACTTTGATGAAAGAGTGATTTTGAGCAGGTTAAATGTTAGAAAGAAACACGTAGCTTTTGGATTGATAATTAACTAGAAAAAAAAACTGGAGAACCAGTAACACATGTAGAAGATGTGTGAACTGAGAAATTGAGAAGCGTTTTGGAAAGAAAGTCAAATTAAATGATGATGGAATCGTATGTAGTAAAGAACGCATTCTCCCAAAACGTTTGTCAAGGTGTGAGGCATGGGCGTTGCCAAGCCTCAAAAGGGGGGGAGTAAGTAGGACAGATAGTGGAAGATAGTAATAATACAACACTTTATGACAATGAATTTTCGAATACATTTGGTGTTATATTGTGGTAACTTTTTTGCTCTGGTGTAGATGGGTTAGCAACACGAGAGATTTGGAGGTTCAAAAGAAAGACAGTTAAAAGAAAACATTTTTTGGACAATTGCAGGCTAACAGGAACATGAGAACGATAAGAACTACGAGGTGGGATCCAATTTCATTGGGGAGATTGAGAATTCACAGCACCATACTCTAAATCACATTTTTGAGCAAGCATGACAATAACATGTGAGAGGTCAAGACATACAGATCAGGGCTTGATGTGGAAAGCAGACCTCGATGAGTTGATCTTCAATAATGATACAGAAGACAACATACTGTCTGATTAAATTGGAACTATAGATAAAATGTAGCTCAAAAATAGGATGAGTTGCAGGATTTACGATATAAAAACGAGACCGCTGTTATTAGGAGAATTTGAAGTTTGGTAAATAAATGTTACCAGCAAATTGATGGAAGCAGCTACATTTGGAAATAGTCTTACAAGTTTTTATGTCCCAGCTTGTCATTCTCAGTGTCAGAGTCCCTGAAACCCAATCCAAGACTTCGCCTGCAGCCGTGAACAACCACAAAATGGTGCCTGGCTCTGAAGCACCTTTGACCTTTGGCGAAGGACAAGAAAAGACTGCTGTTGTGCTTGGAGGAGGACAAGTACACTCCGGAGGAAATACAACATCCTCGGGGACGAGAAAAGACAGTGAAAAGCGGAGGAACTCACAATGATGAAAATTGACTCATTTGAACAATGGACTCATTCAAAAGTGATGGATGGGGTCGCTCTGAAGCAACAACAAAAGAACACCAACTTGATAGGGTGAAGTGCGGCAAAAAGATATGGACTTGGAGTGTCTGACAACCAAATCGCACTCCTTGCTACGGCGTTCCCAAATTTGGTGGAGCTTGGTTCAAAGTGGAAGGGAGGTTCATTGTGCACTGAGTTTGACAGAACTGAGGAGATTTGATAAATAAATAAATAAAAATTTGAAAAATACGTAGGGCTACAGATTATAATCAGAGATTGAACGGATTTGGATAAAACAAATAGGCTAAAACGGTAGGAAACAAGAGCAAGATCTTATATTTTGGCTCATCAAGCTTAAGACGTAGAGGTCGAGTTATATAAATTTTAGAACAGGACATTTGGCAGTCAGGAGGAAGCTAGGTTGCTCAATGTACCTACTCAATACAATAGTAAGGTTTTTTATACCACAGTGGAGGTTGGATGGTCAGAAAGTTAGGTACGTTCAATTTTTGACATTCACACAGTCATGCATAGGAGTCACAAGGCGACAGTTAACAAGACAATGACTGCAATAGGGGCCACCTACGACTGCACCGACATGAAAAAGTAGAAGTGAGAGAGCAGAGTATGGGATTATATGCTAAAACGTCTGCTATACAGTTACCAATAGGAGATTCTATCAAGAGAAGCTACATTTTCAAAGTCAAAGTCAAAGTCCCCTTTATTGTCAATTCCTCCGCATGTCAAGACACACAAAGAGATCGAAATTACGTTTCTCACTATCCCAGGGTGACAAGACAGAGTTCACAACGCACATACAAGTAAACAACACAGGAAAAATAAAACAAGAAGATGAACAATAAGAGTGATAGCACGCTAGCCGCTCCCAATGCACAGCAGAGTCCGGAAAGATGACAGTCAACCAGGCCACTGTGAACACGAGCACACAGCAGGCACGCACTGTCCGGTTCGTGGATCCTATCAGGCGAACGCAACCCATCTTGTCGTCCCGCGAACGAACGTACGCCAGGAGAATGGAAGGCACGGCTGGCGAGCTGGGTTGGCCGCAAGCCTGGCCCGACGTCTCCGCGCTGGCCCCTCTTCCGCTGCTTCGCAGACCCGCTACCGACGCATCCCAACAATGCTCTAGGACGGAGCAGTCCGAGCTCACGACGCAGTCCAACCAGGGGAGGAAGAGCAAGCCAGTCCGGCGTCGCTCCATGGCGAAGCAGTCCGAGCGCCCTTAATCTCTCCGCACCAAAGTCCAGAACGCCATAAAACCCACTTCCGCCGATGTTGAGCAGAACATGCCCGCCGCACTAGTAGCACGACGTATCACACGAAACGAACATACACAAAACTGCCGGACAAACACTCAGTAAACACTCACAAAACACCGAACCGGACAGAGAGTGGCCGCTGCGTGTGCACGCGCCGCCATCTTGAACCGGAACATGAGAGATGGATTAGAATCTCTTTGTCTGCGTGGGTGCGTGTGTGTGTGTGTGTGTGTGTTCACACCCTGTGTGGGTGCAAGCGTGTGAGGAGAAAGAAGGCATGGGTAAGACAATCTCTTTTAAACCAGGAGGCAATAAATGGGAACGCCCCTGTCATAAATAGTTTTTGGTTAAAGGGAATCATTAGGAAGTGTTCAAACTCTTCCCGCAAACATTCCTATTTGCCAATTAAATGGGCACTACAATTGACTACGAGAGTTGCAAGCAACAGATGAAGAGCAGTCCTTGGCAGATTATATGATCAGGACGCTCAAACTGTGTCAAAGACAAATTTACTGCCGCTTGATCTTTCCTCCTCACAGGTCGACAACCCCATCAATCCAGGAGACTGGGTCTACATCGAGGTCATCAAAGGAAGGAACTGGGCCAGCCACGACGGGAGGGACCATTCCAAGTCTTGCTGACTACACATGGTGCACCCAAGGTTGCAGGACCCACAAATGCATTAACGACGACTGCTCTCCAGGAGGAAACTGGATGGGAGCTTTGGACATCACCGCTGTGTGCCAGGATGGGAGAGCCGTTTTCAAGGTGTAAGGGCTCTACTACCAACATGGCTGCACCATCGGACGGGACCTACTTCATTCAGAAGTTCAGAGGCACTGCCTCACCTGCATCCTATGAGTGCACGTGCCTGTTCAGTACGGATCATGGTTTTGTGGTCACAGGAGTTGTCCGATGCTGCCTGCCAACTGGACACGAGTGTGTGCGCCGGTGTGTGTGACAGACCTCACCTACAGACTAGAACATCATCAGCTGACGAAAACACGGGCACATATACAACTTCTTAGACGTGACAGTTGTGATAATGATAATGAGACGTGGATTGCGTAGATGCTGTTCTGTTGAGCATGTATTACGGAAACTTGTTGATTTGACCATCGAAAATGCTTCACAAGTGATGGATACAATGATGTACTGTTTCTGTGTTTTTCTTTTTATTTGTTATTGATAGCATTCTGGTCGCCTGTGGCAACGGGGCCGTGTAAGAATTTTCCTGCTAATAACATCTGGCCAGCAGGTTTTTCGCTTACACAATAAGTCTGAGGTAATGCCTCATCTTCACTGGAAAGTGTTGCTATCATTGTTTGTTGTTTTTATTTTTCCTATTCTTCTTTCTTCATTATACATATATATATGTTTTTCTTTCTTACTTGTCTTTGTTGTTTGGGGTGTCATAATCATATGATAAAACAGGAGGGAGATGTTAGGGTTTTCCAGGTTATCTTGATCCTATGATTATGTTGGAATGTAACCTGTAATAATTAAACTCGCCTGTCCTGTCTTAACAAAAGTAGTAGAACAAAGTGCTAAGATCTTTTGAACTGATTGACTAGCTGCAGAGGAAGCAATCAAAGTTGTTTTGTTCACACAACATCGTGAAGGGCCCCCTGCTGTGCTTTGATCAGCCAGGGGCTTCGGCCATTTGTCTACTCTGACCCCCACTCTCAACCCCCACTCTGTTTCTCTCAATAAAAATCCTCCTGCACGAGGCCTGAGTGAGACTTCATTCGATAATCGCTGTTCAGACAGCGACGAATGGACTCTCCACCTGCAGGTGTCTAAAAGAACTTGCTTGTCTCCTGTTTGGTTCTTGCAAAATAAGTTGGAGTGAGCAAATCTCTAACACACGTCAATATACAATGTGCAATATTATGGCAACTACTGTGTAGTGTTTTTACCTCCCTCAATTTTCTTGCCTAGTTTATCTTTTTGCCTCTTTTACATTTCATTGCTAACTCTTGCACTGTGTGTATTTCTGCATCTTCTGTATGTCTTGATCTCTTGTGTTTTTCTTGTGTATTTTTGTATTTTACTGCTACTGGACACAGAATTTCCCTGAAGGAGTAATCCCAAGGGATTAATAAAGTTGAGTCTAAGTCTAAGTCTAAAAAAAAAAAGAAAACTGCATAAAAGTGAAATGTTTTTGTCAGTCTTCTCAGAAAGTGAAACTCATCTTATATAGAATCATTACACAGAGTGATAGAAATGGACATACTGTTGAAAAGCCTGACATTAGTGCTTAAAACAACCTTTTCTGATTGGCCTAATATGATTTTCTAGGACACTACATTCAGGGATTTCTTTACCTGTGAGCCATAATTGTCTAAATTACAAGATATAAAAGCTTGAAACAATCTACTCAATGTGCAATAAAAAAATACAACAAAACAACAATAAAAAATAAATAACAATAAAACAATAGTGCGAAGGTCTTCGCCTTCACACGCAATTTTTCCAGGAATTGCAATTCTAGTTGTGTGAAGGCGAAGGCCTTCACACATTGTTATTCTACTTTATTATTATTATTATTATTATTATCCATCCATCCATTTTCTGAACCGCTTAGTCCCCACGGGGGTCGCGGGCGTGCTGGAGCCTATCCCAGCCGTCATCGGGCAGTAGGCGGGGGACACCCTGAACTGGTTGCCAGCCAATCGCAGGGCACACAGAGACAGACAACCAATCGCACTCACACTCACACCTAGGGACAATTTGGAGTCTTCAATCGGCCTACCAAGCATGTTTTTGGAATGTGGGAGGAAACCGGAGTGCCCGGAGAAAACCCACGCGGCCCCGGGGAGAACATGCAAACTCCACACAGGGAGGGCCGGAGGTGGAATTGAACCCACACCCTCCTAACTGTGAGGCGGACGTGCTACCCAGTGCGCCACCGAGCCGCCTATTATTATTATTATTATTGTGTGAAGGCGAAGGCCTTCACACATTGTTATTCTACTTTATTATTATTATTATTATTATTATTATTGTGTGAAGGCGAAGGCCTTCACACATTGTTATTCAACTTTATTATTATTATTATTATTATTGTGTGAAGGCGAAGCCTTCACACATTGTTATTCTACTTTATTGTGTGAAGGCGAAGGCCTTCACACATTGTTATTCTACTTTATTATTATTATTAGTGTGAAGGTGAAGACCTTCACACTATTGTTATTGCTGTCCTTTATTATTAGTGTGAAGGTGAAGACCTTCACACTATTGTTATTGCTGTCCTTTATTATTAGTGTGAAGGTGAAGACCTTCACACTATTGTTATTGTTGTCCTTTATTATTATTATTAGTGTGAAGGTGAAGACCTTCACACTATTGTTATTGCTGTCCTTTATTATTATTAGTGTGAAGGTGAAGACCTTCACACTATTGTTATTGCTGTCCTTTATTAGTGTGAAGGTGAAGACCTTCACACTATTGTTATTGCTGTCCTTTATTATTATTATTAGTGTGAAGGTGAAGACCTTCACACTATTGTTATTGCTGTCCTTTATTATTAGTGTGAAGGTGAAGACCTTCACACTATTGTTATTGCTGTCCTTTATTATTATTATTATTAGTGTGAAGGTGAAGACCTTCACACTATTGTTATTGCTGTCCTTTATTAGTGTGAAGGTGAAGACCTTCACACTATTGTTATTGCTGTCCTTTATTATTATTATTATTAGTGTGAAGGTGAAGACCTTCACACTATTGTTATTGCTGTCCTTTATTATTAGTGTGAAGGTGAAGACCTTCACACTATTGTTATTGCTGTCCTTTATTATTAGTGTGAAGGTGAAGACCTTCACACTATTGTTATTGCTGTCCTTTATTATTATTATTAGTGTGAAGGTGAAGACCTTCACACTATTGTTATTGCTGTCCTTTATTATTATTATTCTACTTATTCCGCTCACTTTTTTGACGCTTAACTCCTTCCACATACTTCAACCGATTCACTCCGTTCCACTTTTCACTTATTCCAAATATTCATGACACGGCTGCTTACATTTTTTTTGTTCGAAAAATTTTCCGTTTTCACAAAATTCACGATTTTGTGGCATTTTTTTCCCCATTCATTCTTAATGGCAGATTCAACATTTCACATTTTTGTTGTTCCAGTTTGAAATTCACTTATTTCAACACATTCAAATCACATTGGGGACATTCCCAAACTTGCCAAATTCAAAAATTTCACGTTTTCACTTTTAAAATTTGCACAAAATTTTGCAAAATTTCACAAAATTTAGTTTTTCACTTCTAGTTTCTACATTTTTCCACCGATTCAACTCGTTCCAACTTTCAACTGTTCATCTTTTGCCTACCTATTCCACACCTTCCCACTTAGCAAAATTTCCAAATTTTCAATTTTGAAATTCACACCAAATTTTCCCAAAATTTAGTTTTTCCCTTCTAATTTCTACATTTTTCAACCGATTCAACCCATTCCAACTTTATTCACTTTGTTCACCTTATGCTTACCATATTCACCCCCTTCACCCCCACTTCCACAATTCAACCCTTGACCCCCACTTCCAGAGTGGCGGCCATCTTGGATTGACCCTGAAGTGCCCCAATGAACCCGGAATGAACTGGAAGTGCCCCAAATCAAACCGGAATTGACCCCAAATGAACCGGAAGTGACCTCAGGTAAACCGGAAGTGACCCCAAATCAAACCGGAAGTGACCCCAAATCAAACCGGAAGTGACCTTTTTAAACCGGAAGTGACCCCAAATAAACCGGAAGTGACCTCAGCTAGACCGGAAGTGCCTCTAATCAAACCGGAAGTGACCCAAATAGACCGGAAGTGACCCAAATCAAACCGGAAGTGACCATATTTCAACATTAAGTGCCCTAAATACCTACATTTGCGCTAACTTTTGCAAATTTTGCCCGATTAAACCCATTTCAACATTTTAACCCCAAAAGTGAACCTCCTAAAGCTGTTTTTTTCCTTTTGTTCCAAATTTCAAAAAATTTTGGTGCAATTTTTTTTCTTTTAATTCCCATTCATTCTCTATTAGGATTCAAGATTTGCTCTAACTTCTACATTTTTTAACCGATTCAACTTGTTCCAACTTTGAACTGTTCTTCTTTTGCCTTCCTATTCCACAATTACCCACTTACCAAAAATTCTCTACAATTTTGTTTTTCTAATCTAATTTCTACATTTTTCAACTTATTCAACCCATTCGACCTTTCAACTGTTCATCATTTTCCTACCTATTCCACAACTTCCCACTTACCCAAAATTCCAAATTTTCAATTTTGTAACTGACACCCAATTTTCCCAAATTTCCTTTTTCCCTTGTAATTTCTACATTTTTCAACCGATTCAACTCTTTTCAACATCATTCTGCAACATTCCCCAAGTATTTATTCAACCTCTTCACCTTCACATGCAATTTCTTCAGGAATTGCAAATTCTAGTTATTATTATTATTATTATTCTACTTATTCCGCTCACTTTTTTGACGCTTAACTCCTTCCACATACTTCAACCGATTCACTCCGTTCCACTTTTCACTTATTCCAAATATTCATGACACGGCTGCTTACATTTTTTTTGTTCGAAAAATTTTCCGTTTTCACAAAATTCACGATTTTGTGGCATTTTTTTCCCCATTCATTCTTAATGGCAGATTCAACATTTCACATTTTTGTTGTTCCAGTTTGAAATTCACTTATTTCAACACATTCAAATCACATTGGGGACATTCCCAAACTTGCCAAATTCAAAAATTTCACGTTTTCACTTTTAAAATTTGCACAAAATTTTGCAAAATTTCACAAAATTTAGTTTTTCACTTCTAGTTTCTACATTTTTCCACCGATTCAACTCGTTCCAACTTTCAACTGTTCATCTTTTGCCTACCTATTCCACACCTTCCCACTTAGCAAAATTTCCAAATTTTCAATTTTGAAATTCACACCAAATTTTCCCAAAATTTAGTTTTTCCCTTCTAATTTCTACATTTTTCAACCGATTCAACCCATTCCAACTTTATTCACTTTGTTCACCTTATGCTTACCATATTCACCCCCTTCACCCCCACTTCCACAATTCAACCCTTGACCCCCACTTCCAGAGTGGCGGCCATCTTGGATTGACCCTGAAGTGCCCCAATGAACCCGGAATGAACTGGAAGTGCCCCAAATCAAACCGGAATTGACCCCAAATGAACCGGAAGTGACCTCTGGTAAACCGGAAGTGACCCCAAATCAAACCGGAAGTGACCCCAAATCAAACCGGAAGTGACCTTTTTAAACCGGAAGTGACCCCAAATAAACCGGAAGTGACCTCAGCTAGACCGGAAGTGCCTCTAATCAAACCGGAAGTGACCTAAATAGACCGGAAGTGCCTCTAATCAAACCAGAAGTGACCTAAATAAACCGGAAGTGACCCAAATCAAACCGGAAGTGACCCCAAATCAAACCGGAAGTGACCTTTTTAAACCGGAAGTGACCTTTTTAAACCGGAAGTGACCTCAGCTAGACCGGAAGTGCCTCTATTCAAACCGGAAGTGACTCAAATAGACCGGAAGTGACCCAAATCAAACCGGAAGTGACCATATTTCAACATTAAGTGCCCAAAATACCTACATTTGCGCTAACTTTTGCAAATTTTGACCGATTAAACCCGTTTCTACATTTTAACCCCAAAAGTGAACCTCCTGAAGCCGTTTTTTCCTTTTGTTCCAAATTTCAAAAGATTTTGGCGCAATTTTTTTTTCTTTTAATTCCCATTCATTCTTTATTAGGATTCAAGATTTGCTCTAACTTCTACATTTTTTAACCGATTCAACTCGTTCCAACTTTCATCTGTTCAATTTTGGTTTTCTACTCTAATTTCTACTTTTTTCAACTTATTCAACCCATTCAACTTATTCAACCCATTCCACCTTTCAACTGTTCATCATTTTCCTACCTATTCCACAACTTCCCACTTACCCAAAATTCCAAATTTTCAGTTTTGAAATTCACACCCAATTTTCCCAAATTTCCTTTTCCCTTGTAATTTCTACATTTTTCAACCGATTCAACTCTTTTCAACATCATTCTGCAGCATTCCCCAAGTATTTATTCAACCTCTTCACCTTCACACGCAATTTCTTCAGGAATTGCAAATTCTAGTTATTATTATTATTCTACTTATTCCGCTCACTTTTTTGTCCGTTAACTACTTCCACATACTTCAACCGATTCACTCCATTCCACTTTTCACTGATTCCAAATATTCATGACACGGGTGCTTACATTTTTTTCGTTCAAAAAATTTTCCGTTTTTGCAAAATTCACAAAATTCCGGCAAATTCTTCCCCATTCATTCTTAATGGCAGATTCAACATTTCACATTTGTGTTGTTCCAGTTTGAAATTCACTTATTTCAACACATTCAAATCACATTGGGGACATTCCCAAACTTGCCAAATTCAAAAATTTCACGTTTTCACTTTTAAAATTTGCACAAAATTTTGCAAAATTTCACTAGATTTAGTTTTTCACTTCTAATTTCTACATTTTTCCACCGATTCTGCTCGTTCCAACTTTCAACTGTTCATCTTTTGCCTACCTATTCCACACCTTCCCACTTAGCAAAATTTCCAAATTTTCAATTTTGAAATTCACACCAAATTTTCCAAAAATTTAGTTTTTCCCTTCTAATTTCTATATTTTTCAACCGATTCAACCCATTCCAACTTTATTCACTTTGTTCACCTTATGCTTACCATATTCACCCCCTTCACCCCCACTTCCACAATTCAACCCTTGACCCCCACTTCCAGAGTGGCGGCCATCTTGGATTGACCCTGAAGTGCCCCAATGTACGCGGAATGAACTGGAAGTGCCCCAAATCAAACCGGAATTGACCCCAAATGAACCGGAAGTGACCTCAGGTAAACCGGAAGTGACCCCAAATCAAACCGGAAGTGACCCCAAATCAAACCGGAAGTGACCTTTTTAAACCGGAAGTGACCCCAAATAAACCGGAAGTGACCTCAGCTAGACCGGAAGTGCCTCTAATCAAACCGGAAGTGACCCAAATCAAACCGGAAGTGACCATATTTCAACATTAAGTGCCCTAAATACCTACATTTGCGCTAACTTTTGCAAATTTTGCCCGATTAAACCCATTTCAACATTTTAACCCCAAAAGTGAACCTCCTGAAGCCGTTTTTTTCCTTTTGTTCCAAATTTCAGAAACTTTTGGTGCATTTTTTTTTCTTTTAATTCCCATTCATTCTCTATTAGGATTCAAGATTTGCTCTAACTTCTACATTTTTTAACCGATTCAACTCGTTCCAACTTTCAACTGTTCCTCTTTTGCCTTCCTATTCCACAACTTCCCACTTACCAAAAATTCTCTACAATTTTGTTTTTCTACTCTAATTTCTACATTTTCAACTTATTCAACCCATTCCACCTTTCAACTGTTCATCATTTTCCTACCTATTCCACAACTTCCCACTTACCCAAAATTCCAAATTTTCAATTTTGAAATTCACACCGAATTTTCCCAAATTTCCTTTTTCCCTTGTAATTTCTACATTTTTCAACCGATTCAACTCTTTTCAACATCATTCTGCAACATTCCCCAAGTATTTATTCAACCTCTTCACCTTCACACGCAATTTCTTCAGGAATTGCAAATTCTAGTTATTAGTGTGAAGGTGAAGACCTTCACACTATTGTTATTGCTGTCCTTTATTATTATTATTATTATTATTATTCTACTTATTCCGCTCACTTTTTTGACGCTTAACTCCTTCCACATACTTCAACCGATTCACTCCGTTCCACTTTTCACTTATTCCAAATATTCATGACACGGCTGCTTACATTTTTTTTGTTCGAAAAATTTTCCGTTTTCACAAAATTCACGATTTTGTGGCATTTTTTTCCCCATTCATTCTTAATGGCAGATTCAACATTTCACATTTTTGTTGTTCCAGTTTGAAATTCACTTATTTCAACACATTCAAATCACATTGGGGACATTCCCAAACTTGCCAAATTCAAAAATTTCACGTTTTCACTTTTAAAATTTGCACAAAATTTTGCAAAATTTCACAAAATTTAGTTTTTCACTTCTAGTTTCTACATTTTTCCACCGATTCAACTCGTTCCAACTTTCAACTGTTCATCTTTTGCCTACCTATTCCACACCTTCCCACTTAGCAAAATTTGCAAATTTTCAATTTTGAAATTCACACCAAATTTTCCCAAAATTTAGTTTTTCCCTTCTAATTTCTACATTTTTCAACCGATTCAACCCATTCCAACTTTATTCACTTTGTTCACCTTATGCTTACCATATTCACCCCCTTCACCCCCGCTTCCACAATTCAACCCTTGACCCCCACTTCCAGAGTGGCGGCCATCTTGGATTGACCCTGAAGTGCCCCAATGAACCCGGAATGAACTGGAAGTGCCCCAAATCAAACCGGAATTGACCCCAAATGAACCGGAAGTGACCTCAGGTAAACCGGAAGTGACCCCAAATCAAACCGGAAGTGACCCCAAATCAAACCGGAAGTGACCCTTTTCAACCGGAAGTGACCTTTTTAAACCGGAAGTGACCCCAAATAAACCGGAAGTGACCTCAGCTAGACCGGAAGTGCCTCTAATCAAACCGGAAGTGACCCAAATCAAACCGGAAATGACCATATTTCAACATTAAGTGCCCTAAATACCTACATTTGCGCTAACTTTTGCAAATTTTGCCCGATTAAACCCATTTCAACATTTTAACCCCAAAAGTGAACCTCCTGAAGCCGTTTTTTTCCTTTTGTTCCAAATTTCTGAAACTTTTGGTGCAATTTTTTTTTCTTTTAATTCCCATTCATTCTCTATTAGGATTCAAGATTTGCTCTAACTTCTACATTTTTTAACCGATTCAACTCGTTCCAACTTTCAACTGTTCCTCTTTTGCCTTCCTATTCCACAACTTCCCACTTACCAAAAATTCTCTACAATTTTGTTTTTCTACTCTAATTTCTACATTTTCAACTTATTCAACCCATTCTACCTTTCAACTGTTCATCATTTTCCTACCTATTCCACAACTTCCCACTTACCCAAAATTCCAAATTTTCAATTTTGAAATTCACACCCAAATTTCCCAAATTTCCTTTTTCCCTTGTAATTTCTACATTTTTTAACCGATTCAACTCTCATCATTCTGCAACATTCCCCAAGTATTTATTCAACCTCTTCACCTTCACACGCAATTTCTTCAGGAATTGCAAATTCTAGTTATTATTATTATTCTACTTATTCCGCTCACTTTTTTGACGCTTAACTCCTTCCACATACTTCAACCGATTCACTCCGTTCCACTTTTCACTTATTCCAAATATTCATGACACGGCTGCTTACATTTTTTTTGTTCGAAAAATTTTCCGTTTTCACAAAATTCACGATTTTGTGGCATTTTTTTCCCCATTCATTCTTAATGGCAGATTCAACATTTCACATTTTTGTTGTTCCAGTTTGAAATTCACTTATTTCAACACATTCAAATCACATTGGGGACATTCCCAAACTTGCCAAATTCAAAAATTTCACGTTTTCACGTTTAAAATTTGCACAAAATTTTGCAAAATTTCACAAAATTTAGTTTTTCACTTCTAGTTTCTACATTTTTCCACCGATTCAACTCGTTCCAACTTTCAACTGTTCATCTTTTGCCTACCTATTCCACACCTTCCCACTTAGCAAAATTTCCAAATTTTCAATTTTGAAATTCACACCAAATTTTCCCAAAATTTAGTTTTTCCCTTCTAATTTCTACATTTTTCAACCGATTCAACCCATTCCAACTTTATTCACTTTGTTCACCTTATGCTTACCATATTCACCCCCTTCACCCCCACTTCCACAATTCAACCCTTGACCCCCACTTCCAGAGTGGCGGCCATCTTGGATTGACCCTAAAGTGCCCCAATGAACCCGGAATGAACTGGAAGTGCCCCAAATCAAACCGGAATTGACCCCAAATGAACCGGAAGTGACCTCAGGTAAACCGGAAGTGACCCCAAATCAAACCGGAAGTGACCCCAAATCAAACCGGAAGTGACCTTTTTAAACCGGAAGTGACCCCAAATAAACCGGAAGTGACCTCAGCTAGACCGGAAGTGCCTCTAATCAAACCGGAAGTGACCCAAATCAAACCGGAAGTGACCATATTTCAACATTAAGTGCCCTAAATACCTACATTTGCGCTAACTTTTGCATATTTTGCCCGATTAAACCCATTTCAACATTTTCCACTTACCCAAAATTCCAAATTTTCAATTTTGAAATTCACACCCAATTTTCCCAAATTTCCTTTTTCCCTTGTAATTTCTACATTTTTCAACCGATTCAACTCTTTTCAACATCATTCTGCAACATTCCCCAAGTATTTATTCAACCTCTTCACCTTCACACGCAATTTCTTCAGGAATTGCAAATTCTAGTTGTGTGAAGGCGAAGGCCTTCACACATTGTTATTCTACTTTATTATTATTATTATTATTATTATTATTGTGTGAAGGCGAAGGCCTTCACACATTGTTATTCTACTTTATTATTATTATTATTATTATTGTGTGAAGGCGAAGGCCTTCACACATTGTTATTCTACTTTATTATTATTATTATTATTATTGTGTGAAGGCGAAGGCCTTCACACATTGTTATTCTACTTTATTATTATTATTATTATTCAACTTATTCCGCCCACTTTTTTGGCACCTAACTAGTCCTACATGCTTCAACCGATTCACCCCGTTCAAACTTTCACACATTCCAAATATTCATGTCATGCTTGCTACCATTTTTTTTGTTGATAACATTTACCGTTTTTGTGTAATTAGCAAATTTGTGACTTTTAAATCCCCATTCATTCTTAATGGCAATTTCAACACGAGCCATTTCCCTGCGTGGGTTCGAATTTTACATGTGTCACATTGGGCGTCTCACCATTACACAAACTCACACGACACTGGCTGCAGTTTTTTTTCGTTATAAACATTTGTCATTTTTGCATAATTACTACATTTGTGGTATAAAATTACGCATTCATTCTTAATGGCGCATTCAACATGAACATTCATCACATTAAGCAAATTCTACCGTTTCACAAAAGGAGACTGATTAGCTCAGTTAGTAACGAGGGCACTTATTAACTCTAGCCGCTTCCCGTGTGAGTTCGATTCCAACTGTGGGTGATGTTTTTTTTTTCCTTTTTATTCAATACTTAATATTTTTAACGCTTATGATTTGTAACTCGTCATTTTCCCATTTATTTTATAATAATTTAATTTCCTTTATATTTTTCCCGCTTTTCATTTATAACGTTTATCATTTGTAACTTTTGTCATTTTCCCATTTATTTTATAATAATTTAATTTCCTTTATATTCTTCCCGCTTATCATTTTTAACTCTCGTCATTTCCCCATTTTTTTATAATAATTTATTTTCCTTTTTATTCTTCCCGCTTATCATTTTTAACGCTTATTATTTGTAACTCGTAATTTTCCCATTTATTTTATAATAATTTATTTTCCTTTTATTCTTCCTTCTTATCATTTGTTACTCTAGTTATTTTTCCTATTTATTTTATCATAATCAATTTTCTTTTTTATTGTTATTATCAAACATTTTCCACTTTTTTGGCACTTAACATGCTTCAACCGATTCACCCTGTTCAAACTTTCACACGTTCCAAAAATTCACGTGACGCTTGCTACCATTTTTTTGTTTTTAACATGCTTCAGTTTTTTTTTCGTTTTAAACATTTACCGTTTTTGCATAATTAGTTCATTTGTAGTATAAAATTCAGCATTCATTCTTAGCTGCACATATAACATAAACATTTATTAAATTGAGCAAATTCCAACATGTGTTAAAATATGTTTTGTTAGCTCAGTCGGTAGAGTACTAGAATAACGACCTCAGTGTGATGTGTTCAATCTCCACTTTTGGCAACTGTATGTTTTCCCCATTTATTTGTCTTTATATTTTTCACATTTATCGTTTATCCCATTTATCTTAATATCATTTATTTGCCTTTTTATTTTTCACACTTTTCCCATTTCAACGTGAAAAATAAAGACGGCGTGATAAAGCATTAATTTCCAATGGTACACGAATGCATCATCTGATAGCTCAGTACCGTCGATTACGCGCGCCTGTTTAGATTGCCTGCGGCTGACCAGACGTAAGTATACGTGGTGTCGTGGTGCGATATTAAGATAGACTCGCGAGCATTTCCCCGCCCGCCGTAACGGCATCTTTAAGTTTTGTGGCGGTGGAATAAAGCATTCATTTCCAACGGTACGCGAATGCATCATTTGTTATTAGCTAAGTGCGGTCGATTTGCACACCTGTTCAGATTGCCTGCGGCTGACCAGACGTAAGTAAAAATGTGGTGTCTTGGTGCAATATTAACCATTGTAAATGTTCAATTTACACGACACTAATCCTAAAGTTATTATTGGAATGTACAAACAGATGAGCAGTTTCGCATTGCTGTTTTTGTGGTGTGATGTAGACTTTTCGCCCCGTTTAGACTTGAACTGGTAAACTTCGTTTGTGTGGATTAAGTAAAAAGTAGCCCCCACTGTTGTAAAAATCAGGGATGAGAATTATCCGCGGATTTCCTTTTTTTGTCCGTCGAAAGTATCATTTTCGTGAATCGTGCAAATTCGTTGAGGAAAAAAAATATATATGTGTGTGGGGGGGCGGCCAGCTCGTCGGGAAACGTTAGCCTCGGTGACTCGCGAGCATTCCCCACGCCCGCCTTGACGGCATGTTTAGGTTTTGTGTATTCTCTGTCAAGATACGATCAGCTATGGAGGTTGCGGCGCTAGGAACATTAGAGAAGCACATCGAAACAAAACAAAATAAACCCCAAAGCTAAGTTTTTACTTTTACAAGCATGTGGGTTTAGAAAGTCACATGACGTTACATCTAAGCTAATGTTAGCCCACTGCCATGATATTGTTGAAGAAAAAAATATCTATCTATCTATCTATCTATCTATCTATATATATATGTAATTTTTTTTAAAAACATCAATTTCTTAAATAAAATTTAAATAAAAACCATATGTCTCTTTTTATGAGCTTTGGATGTGTGCAATATTTAGTTATATATTGAACAAAATTAAGCTTTTCTTGTTCCATATTTGATAATTTGGGTCGCTAGGAAAAGGTTCGTTATTATATGTAGAGGCAGATACTTTACAATAAATATCGATGTTGGCCTGCGACCTTGTCCAAATTTCAAATTTTGGACAGCTGTGTGTTTGAGTTTGACACCCCTGCCCTAAGTTAAGTACAAAGTATTCATCGCAGTTGAATCTGTGCCTCTTATCCCGACGTGCCTTATGGTGCGGAAAATACTGTAACTATATTGTATTTTGACCCAGAACAAAGTTTTTCATTACCAAATACAAACACGTCAATCAACGTGTTTCCCAACATCAATTTCTCAATGCACCTGTATACGCGGCTCTGAATCATTTCCCCTTCCAAGACATTCTGTATAACAAGCTTTTGTGGATAAAGCCATTCCAAAATTCTGCACCACAAAGTCTGCATAAGATCGAGGCTTAGCTGTATTTGTTCTCTTTCTCTGCACAGGTCTGTGAACTGCGGCTGACCTGTGCCTGATCTTGCTGACCTGCGGCTGATCCAGCTGACTTCTCGCTGATCCTGCTGACCTGTGGCTGATACCCCAATACCCTGTCTTGTCTCTGTTCTACCTATTGTTTCTGCCTTCCTTCTGTCTAAACCCCATAAGTGGCGGAAACGATTTGAGATCGACATGCCGAAAAAGGGCAGGAGATCACAGTCTGTAAAGTTGTGCTGGGAGCGACGTGCTAAAACACGTAGCTCCCAAGCACCTCTTCCACCTTCTGCTGATATCTCTGCCCGGCATGAGCGTGCTGTTGAAGCAACTGAAAGACATACAAATGATTTGCAAATGGATAAACATGATACAAATGACAAGCAAATGATAACAAACAATACTGAACACTCTAAGAATATTCCTGCTGAAGTTTCCATTGCTGTAAAGGAACCAGTGCAACATGATTTGGTAATGTATGTGATGGCAACTGAAAGAGATACAAATGATTTGCAAATGGATAAAGATGATACAAATGACAAGCAAATGATAACAAACAATACTGGACACTCTGAGAAGAATATTCCTGCTGAAGTTTCCATTGCTGTAACGGTACCAGTGCAACATGATTTGGTAATGTATGTGATGGCAACTCACAGCCAAGACCATCCGAGATACGGCCAATCCAGAAATAGTCAATGTGTGGCTAATTCGGTAACATTTCTGGCTTTCCTGCAGGATATAAATAACTTGACTACGTCTGACCTGGATGCTGTTCTCAGTGTGGGTAATAAACTGTATACATGTACTGTGGCTGCGTTGAAAGCCCGAGGATGCTTTCTAAACAGTTTTTTGACGGTTGATGAACTTCCAGAGATTGTAAGTAGTTCCACAAAACAGCATGTGTTAATTAGGAGTATGTCAAGGTGTGGTTTTTTCACCTCTTTCCATGGAGATGCGCTCTTTCTGAACCTTTGCGACAGACTTGAGTGCTTGACATCCGAGGTCAGTTGTGCTCTTCTGATTATGCAGTCGACATGCATTGCTGTTTTCCGAGACCTCCGAGGCAAGTACGGATATTTTGATCCTCACTCTAGAGGACGAGATGGCCTCCCTGCTCACAATGGCACAGCTGTCATGATGCTTTTCGTGCGTCTGAATGACCTTAGAAATAAATTGACAGAGATCTACACACGTTTGGACTGCTCCTGTAATTCTCAGTATGAGCTTGTACCAGTCCAGTTTGAACCTATTGATGTTCCTCCAAATGACATTGAGATGGTGCCATGTACTTCATTGCAATCTGTGCTGGCAGATGTTGATGACGACGGTGTAAGCAAAGCTGTTTCCGAGACGTCATATTTGGAGATGAGCGATTCTACAACACCGGCTGGTGAACAACGTCACTGCGACGAGTTGATCGATGACGATAGCGAAGTGGTTTCTTGGACTACAGGTAAAGAGCTCCAACGCGTGTCAAAAATCCCGAAATCAAGTAGGAGAAAATTTCTAAGACGATTGAAGGCACAGGAAAGTTTGAATGCTAAATCTGAACAAAGACTTACAAAACAGGAACTAAAGAGAAGAAATAAAAATCTGAGAAATAAGGAAATGTACAGTCAAAATTTAGAGATAAGACAAAGGAAGAGGTGTTATGTTACAACGCGTTATCAGCAAGACGTACATTTTCGCACTAAACAAAAATCCTATTATACACAACGTTGTAAGACTGATCATATCTTTAGGAAGAAAAATCATTTTCGCTTCTTACTTCGTTATAAGACAGATGATTGTTTTCGAATGGGACGATGCACCTACGTAACGCAACGTTACCGTGACGACCCTGAGTTTAATGCAAGGCAACGTTCCTACGTAACGCAACGTTACCGTGACGATCCTGAGTATAATGTAAGACAGCGTACCTACATAACGCAACGTTACCGTGACGACCCTGATTTTAAAGCAAGACAACGTACCTACATTACAGAACGTTACCGTGACAATCTTGCATTTAAAATAAGACAGCGCATGTATATTACACAGCGTTATTGTGACGATTTTAGATTCAATTCTAGACAGCGCTTTTACTTTAAACACCGTTATTCAAGCAATCCTGAATTCAGAGCCAAACATCAGGAAATCATGAGGTTCATCATGAGAACAAAATCTGATTCATTGCGTAATAAAACAATGACCAGAGCAAGTACGATTTTACAAAAATACAAAATCATAAATCTGCTATGTAGAGAGCGAAATGAATGTGCATTAATGAAAGCCGTCGACCTATTCAAAGACCAAATTAAGAACGGACCCACATTTGTTTGCACAGTTTGCCACAGAGCCTTATTTCCCAACCAGGTACAGTCTTGCCGGCGTCGCCTTTATAAGAAGAGCCGAGATGTTGTTGCGCGTTGTCTCACGGGACAATTTGTTCATATTTGTAATGATGAATGTCAGACGTCGTGTAGAGTACCGGCTGAAAGAAAACTGGAGTGGATATGTCACACCTGCCATACACATCTCAAAGATGGTAAAATGCCAGCAATCGCTGTTGCAAACAATCTCACGCTAGCTGATATTCCAACAGAACTGCGTGGCTTGAACATATTAGAGAGACACCTCATTTCCAAATGCATAGCGTTTGCCAAAATTGTACCACTTCCCAAAGGTCAACAACGAGCCATTCGCGGAAATGTTGTCTGCGTGCCGTCGGAAGTACAGGAGACAGTCAATGCCTTGCCGAGGATAAGAAGTAAGTCGCAGATGTTGAGAGTGAAACTGAAGAGACGACTTTGCTACAAAGGCCATCAGTTTTTTCAAACTGTCACTTGGTCCAAGCTAATGAGCGCTCTGATAAAACTGAAGCAAATTCATCCTCAATACAGAAGCATAACTATCCGTGACGATCCGGACCTTTGCGACCCAACCGTCACTGATGATGAGAGCAGCTCAGATGAAGCGGAAATGAGCGACAGTGAGTACAATGAGGAAGCTCTGGAGGAGATATACAGATTTGAGAGTGAAGCTCTGTGTGGAATGAACAGTGACTCACAAAATGTCAACAGGGGTAACAATCAGCAACAAGAAAATGTAGAAGATGGTGGAGTTATTCTTGAATCATGTCTCCAACCAAGTGACGTGTCAGAGGAAATTATGAGTTTTACTGAGGGCATTTACTCTGTTGCTCCTGCAGAAAGAAATAACCCAGTAAGCTTTTTCAAGACTCCCAAACTCGAGGCCATGGCTTTTCCAGCGCAGTTCCCGACCGGGCAAAACACGCTCGATGAAGAGAGACCGATAAAACTCACGCCGAGCAAGTATTTCAAAACCCGACTGTGTTGTGTGGATGAACGTTTTGCGAGGGATCCGACCTATTTGTTCTTTGCTCAGTTTGTGACCGAAATCTACCAGGCGACGTCGAGCATGACAATACAGCTACGCAAAGGTAAACCGTTTACCCGAGATGGTCGAAGAATTACCAACGCTATGCTTCAGGACAAACGTCAAGTTGAAAAACTGGTGCGCAGCAAAGACGCCGTCCGCTTCATGACGCCACTGAGAGGCACGCCAGCCTATTGGGAGAGAACCACCAAAGATCTTTTTGCAATGATCCGACAGCTGGGTACACCCACGTTCTTTTGCACATTTTCTGCTGCTGAAATGCGTTGGGAAGAGGTCATCACTGCCATTAAAGCGCAACAAGGTGAGGTAGTGAATTTTGCTGAACTGGACTGGGCAACCAAGTGTGAAATTCTACGCGGCAATCCGGTGACGACAATGCGCATGTTTGACAAACGCGTGGAAGCTCTGTTCAGAGATTTGATCCTCTCTCCGGCACAACCGATTGGTGAAGTGGTTGACTACTTTTACCGATTAGAGTTTCAGCACAGAGGAAGTCCTCACATACATTGCCTCATATGGGTTCGAGGTGCCCCTGTATTTGAGGAGTCTTCAGACAAAGCCATCTGTGATTTTGTATCCCGCTACATCTCTGCTGAGCTGCCTGACCCGCTAAAGGAACCCGAACTGTACAAAAAAGTCACAGAAGTTCAGATGCACAGCAAAAGTCACTCCAAAACGTGTGTCAAACACCAGGGTGCAAATTGCCGCTTTGGATTCCCCAAACAACCGTGCCACGAAACGATGATCATCAGACCTGCGCCCGTTGACGATGACAATCGAGATCGACACGGGGACAATCGCTCGGCGGCCAACGCCAAGCTTGTTCCCGTGCTAAATCTGCTGAATGAGTCTGAAACTTCATCCTTGACTTTGCCTCAGCTACTGTCTAAATGCAACCTCACTGGTGACGACTACATGAACTGTTTGCACCAGACGGCCTCGTCGAGTTCTGTCGTGCTTAAGCGAGAACCTAAAGACTGCTGGGTCAACTACTACAACCGCCATTTGCTTCTTGCCTGGGATGGAAACCTGGACATCCAGTACATCCTGAATGCCTATTCTTGCATCGCATACATCTGCAGCTACATCAGCAAAGCGGAACACGGTCTGAGCCAATACCTGAAATCGGTCATTGAAAACTCCCGCAACGAAAACGTCAACGAGAACGACGAAATGAAACAAATTATGCAGGCGTACTCCAAGAAGAGAGAAGTGAGTGCTCAGGAGTGTGTGACGCGCGCATGCGGCTTGCATATGAAACAGTCGTCTCGCAGTGTGGTATTTGTACAAACGAGTGAGAATGCGCTGAAAATGAGTTATCCTCTCTCGCTGCTTGAGGGCAAAACCCAGGACTCGCACGAAGTGTGGATGACTGGCCTGCCAGACAAATATAAATGCAGACCTCAAGCGGAGGAATTTGAAGTAATGTGCTTGGCTGATTTTGCATCAACGTGCAGAATTGTTTACGGCAAGCAAGTCAAAGGTAAAAACGTTTTGCGTCTGCTGAACGACATGGGGTTTGTACAAAAAAGAACAGAAAAACCTGCGGTCATCAAATATTGTAAAGTCTCGGAACAAAAGAATCCAGAGGAATATCACCACACCTTGCTCAAGCTGTACCTGCCTCATCGTGCCGATTGCCAGTTAAAATCTGAACGCTTCCCCACGTCTCAGTTGTTCCACGAGCACGCCTGTGTACAGTTACCATATAGTGACTCTGTTGAGCGTGTGTGCGAAATTGTCAAAAGGAACAGAGAAAGGTATGAGAAACACAGTAAAGACATTGACGATGCCATCCAAGAGCTGGAGGAGAGTGGGCTTGTCATAAACGAATGGTGCCACCTGGCTCCTGAGAGTGAGCTGCAAAGACTCGAATGCATTGAGGAAATCAACACGAGAGACGACCCGAATGAGAACGCGGAGGAAAATGTCCCCGACTATAATGTGAGGTCGGCGACAACACAAATGGCTATTGTGACTGAACCTGCTGCCATCGATCCTACGGTGTTACGCGGTATGTATCGAAACTTGAACCGAAAACAAGCGTCCGTTTTCTACAAAGTCCGAGATTGGTGCGTAAAACGTGCATGTAGCTCAAAGCCGATCGAGCAATTTTTTTACTATGTCAACGGTGGCGCTGGGACCGGGAAATCGCATCTGATCAAATGTATCCATGCGGAGGCCACGAAAATACTTCTCAGACTACCACGATTGGCTGAGGAAGCAGACATTTCCAAACAGACGGTTGTTCTCGCAGCCTTCACCGGTACGGCGGCATTCAATATTTCAGGGACGACTTTGCATTCTCTCCTCAAACTGCCGAGAAGTCTCAAACCCCCGTATCAAGGCCTGGGCAACAAACTAGACGAAGTCAGAGCGGAGCTTTCGATCGCTGAAATACTCGTTATCGACGAGATTTCCATGGTGTCGAAAGACCTCTTTGCCTATGTGAATACCAGATTGAAACAAATCAAAGGAATCAATTTACCTTTTGGCGGCATGTCTGTACTTGCTGTCGGAGATTTCTTTCAGCTCCCTCCTGTGAGACAATCCAAACCTTTGTGCGTGTACGATCCCACACAGCTGGACCACTGGCGTGACAACTTCAAAAAGATCACGCTCACGGACATCATGAGGCAGAAAGACGATGCCGCCTTTGCCGAAGTGCTGAACAGACTCCGCGTCAAAGACAGGTCGGACGAACTCTCTGAACCGGACGCAGCTCTGCTTGCTACGAGGTACGCTTCTCCAGTAAGCTGTCCAAAGAATATTCTGCATATTTTTGCCACCAATAAACAGGTAGATGGCCATAATTCTGCAATGCTGGATCTGCTTCACAAGGACATTGTACAAATTGACGCAGATGACTACAAGAAAGACAAAAAAACTGGCAGAATGGCAAGGCAAGCGACCCCTGTCCAAGGACCTAAGAACGGGTTGCCCGACTCGATCAAAGTCGCAGTCGGCGCTCGTGTTATGATCACACGCAATATTGATGTTCAAGCAGGTCTGTGCAATGGGACATTTGCAAAAATTGTGCAATTGGTGAACTACCCAAATGAAGCGCGTGTACAGAAACTTGGGCTGGAACTAGACTGTGTCACTAAGACAACAAGTGCTGCGAATTCTGTGTTCATTGACAGACAGGAGGAGAGGATGCAGAATTCCGGAGTGGTGCGCCGGCAGTTTCCCATTAAGCTTGCTTTTGCCTGCACGATCCATAAGGTACAAGGCATGACAACATCAGAGGCCGCTGTTTCGCTGAAAGGAGTTTTCGAACACGGCATGGGCTACGTAGCTCTGAGTAGAGTGACTTCGCTCAGCGGTCTTCATATTCTGCATATGGATGAGAGAAGAATTCATGCAAATCCGGAAATCACTGCTGCTCTTGCTGAGATGACAGAGGATTCGTTGGACAGTATAATGCCCCTGTTTCACGTCATGCCGAAGGTAGATAAAGCAAAGGACCTGATCGTCGTCCATCATAACACCGAAGGGCTGTCTTGTCACGTGCAGGATATCGCGTGTCACCATGAACTGCGTTTTGCTGATGTTTTGTGCCTCACAGAAACACACCTCAGAGGATCTGCGGCTGCCTGCTTAGAAGGCTATACCATGTTTCACAGGAATCGAAGTGATTCTTATACAACCTGTCCCGACTTGGCGACAAAACTTGGTGGTGGCGTAGGTATTTGTATCAAAAGTCACATCGCAGCCCAGGAAAAAAAATACGTACAGGGTGTGACCGATATTGAATTTGTTGTGGTGAAACTCGAAGCGCCCATCAATTTGTTGATCGCTGCCGTTTACAGGCCTCCGGGCCACAGTCTGCGCGCATTTCTACCAAGCTTGGAAAATCTGTTACGTTATCTTGAAGTCATGGACCATCATCAAATCTTGGTATGTGGCGATTTTAACGAAGATGCGATCTCTGCCTCGTACAAGCCCGTCCTTGAATTGTTTTGCTCAAAGGGTTACACGCAGCTCATAACCACTGCTACCACTGACAAAAACACATTGATTGACCTCATTTTTGTCTCTCGACCTCAGTGTGCTCTTTATTCAGGTGTCCTGCAAACATACTACAGCTATCATAATCCTGTTTTCTGTGTTTTGGACAGTGAAAGGTAAGACAAATCTAAATTGTGTATTTCAGCATTTGGAAAACTATCAAGGACGGAAATCAGATGGCGTAAGTGGCGGTGTGTGGTGGGTGATTTGTTGAATTGAGATGAGTTGGTATCAGAGGCGTAGGTGGCTCAGAAAGGCAAATGTAATGTTGACATTAGGCAGAAACCTCACGATTTAAAAAACAAAATATATATATACTACAGACCAATGTGAATAGTGGTACACTATATTTTACGCTAATAGTATAAATGATGATTTATATATTATGCTGATATTTTAAATGGCTGAACTCGTGTCTGTAGATGTAAATCAAGTTGAGTTAAGGGAAGGCGCTCAACCACCAAGGGTTGCTTTAGAGCTGCACCTTCTTGGGCCGCCCATGCATGCGGCAGTATCTGCACCTGCTGGGCAAACGACCATTGAAGGCGAGAGGAAAGGGTGGCGAGGGGATGGCACGGCCGTTGACGCCTAAAACAATCTTGGTGCTGGTAAGACTTGCAGAAATAACTGCTAGTCTACTCGTCTGTCGGATCAACGAGAGATTCCATCTAATCGTTCATCAAAGAGAAGGCTTTTAAAATTTTAAAAAGCCTTCCCTTGACTCAACTTGATTTAAATTTTACACTTTTAAAAATTTGAACTATTTAAATATTTAACTTTTAAACTTTTCATATCTTGACATTTTGCAAATGAACTAAGAGGCGACTTTTTAACTTTTTACATTTTTTCATTTTAATTCTACAATCATTTTAAAGATGATTTCAGGGAAGGACTTTTAATTCTAATCCTACAATCAAATTTTAAAGATGACCTAAGGAAAGGCCTTTTAAACTTTTTTATCATTAGTTTTTTATTTTAATTTTAAAAAATTTTAACGGCATAATCACGAGGCGAGAACAGAAAACAGATGAGGTAAGTTGTTCATCAATAAACATGTTTTTTTCCTTGCAGAAATAACTGCTAGTCTACTCGTCTGTCGGATCGACGAGAGATTCCATCTCATCTCATCGTCCATCAAAGAGAAGGCTTTTAAAATTTTAAAAAGCCTTCCCTTGACTCAACTTGATTTAAATTTTACACTTTTAAAAATTTGAACTATTTAAATATTTAACTTGCAAATGAACTAAGAGGCGACTTTTTAATTCTAATCCTACAATCAAATTTTAAAGATGACCTAAGGAAAGGCCTTTTAAACTTTTTTATCATTAGTTTTTTATTTTAATTTTAAAAAATTTTAACGGCATAATCACGAGGCGAGAACAGAAAACAGATGAGGTAAGTTGCTCATCAATAAACATGTTTTTTCCTTGTCTTTGTAAAGACACTATATGCTTCTATTTTACTCTTCTGTATTTTATGAGTTTCTTTTATCTGGCGAAAGCAGTTCATCCCACAATGGAGGCCAGCGGTAAGCATGACATATCACCTTATTGTAACATTTTGTAATTCATAGCCATTCACTTTACTTGGATTGTCCTTTTTTTTTTCTCCACAAAGACCTTGAGCATGCAAAAACTTTCATCGTGGACCAATGACTCCCAAACCAGGGAGGCAAGAAGCAAGACTTATTCTTCCGTGTGTAGGCAACAAATCTTTTATTGACTATTGTCACAAAACACCCCTTAATTTTAAATGTTTTTCAACTCGTATCCTCAACAACTCAATGTTTGTTGTTTCAGTTTTTCCGTGTTTCCTGTAACTCCACGTGCTCCGTTTGTCAAGACAGGCGTTTGGCCCCTGTGGTACTCAACTTTGATGAGATATGGCCTGTCTTGCCAGAGAAATGACTGAAGAAGAAGACACAGTCAAGTCAAAGTCAAAGTCCCAATGATCATCGTCACACACACATCTGGGTGTGGTGAAATTTGTCCTCTGCATTTAACCCATCCCCATTTGATTTTAATCCATCCCCTGGGGGAGAGGGGAGCAGTGAGCAGCAGCGGTGCCGCGCTCGGGAATCATTTGGTGATCTAACCCCCCAATTCCAACCCTTAATGCTGAGTGCCAAGCAGGGAGGCAATGGGTCCCATTTTTATAGTCTTTGGTATGACCCGGCCGGGGTTTGAACCCACAACCTTCCAGTCACAGGTTCGTGAATGTGTTCCCGTCATTCACTCTTTAGTACATGGATGCTAGTTGTACATGTGCTTGAAGTATTGTAATGTGATTTTCAAAAATGAATTCATAATGATATTATATTGTAGCACAGCGACAGCCAAGTCTTTCAAAAACACTCGTACGATGGAGGCTAGCATCATGGAACGCAAACTCCCAAACCAGCGTAGCAATCGTGACTTCTGCTGATTCTTCTATGGAACAATCAAGGGCACCTCTGGCAGCTCTTCGCTTTGACTTGGACATCCACTTTTTTATTGATTTTTTTTTTTTTTAACATGTCTTTTATGTGCCCTCTCTGCATCCATTGCAGCCTGGTGATCCTGAAAGGGGGATCCTCCCATCTGTGGTCCCTTCTCAAGGTTTCTCATTTTTACCCTGGTAGAGTTTTTTTGAGTTTTTCCTTGCCCTTTTGGGAGCTTAAGATCAGGGGGTGCTTTGAGAATAATTGCCAATTTGTCTATGTGAAGCCCTTTGAGACCGCTTGTGATTAAGATCTATGTAAATATATTTTACTTGACTCTACTTCTATGAGTAGCCAGCAAGGAAAATTGTCAGGAAGCCCTTTTTTGAACGAATCGTTCACTCACGAGCCAACACTAACAGCAACACACACATAAATTGAGTATGTGCCGATGCCACAACATGAAATCTCAAAATTCTCCCATTTGCCACGCATGCACGATTAGCCTTGCGGAAACTGACCTGTGGTTTGGTAATCCTGTTACAATTCGCTCGGTATTTAATGTTGGACAATTTCCCACGGAACATCTCTCACGTGACACCGGTGTGCCGCGGCACACTGGTTGGGAAACACTGTTCTTGGGTATTGCCTGCGGGTCGACATGCAATGCAGACAAAGAACAGCCTGGCCTTTAACTGTTCGAAACTTGCCCCTCTGGTTTTACTCTATTAAGCCTCAGATACGTACAGTCTGTTTTCTGTTCTCCTTTATTTATTTATTTATTTATTTATTTATTTATTTATTTATCTATCTATCTGTTTATTTGTTTACTTGTTTGATTGCTTATTTATTGTTTAATCATACATTTATTTGGTTACTTTATTTTCGACAGTGCTTTGAACTATGAAGTTGTAATCATTTTTATTTGCACAATTGCTGGACTTTCTACATTTCTTTGCCTCAAACCATGTTTACATTGCGTTTTGTATATGCATCCCAAGTCTGTCTAATACCATCTACAATCATGCTACAGTTGAATTATTAAATAAAAGAAAACACTTGTTGTGTTTATGCGGAGTAGAGATGAACGCTGGGATAGGCTCCAGCACGCCCGTGACCCCTGTGGGGACTAAGTGGTTCAGAAAATTGATGTATCGAATCAGTAAAACATTACATGTCCTGACGGTTTATTGTGGTAAAAAATAAAACAAGTGAATTGACTTTATTCAAGAGTTTTTTTTTTTTTTTTTTATTCGCCATGTTTGAGCGTGCCAAACAAGGAATTTGACTTCGGTAAATCACAGCCTCTGTTATTATTTATTTCCTACTTCTGGATATTATTCACATTGCTGTGATTGTTTACGGCAGGGGTGTCAAAGTCCAGTCCTCGAGGGCCACATCCCTCCATGTTTTCCAAGTTTCCCTCGTTAAACACACTTGAATCAATGATCAGGCTCCTGCAGAACGTGAGGATGAACTGATCATTTGAATTAGGAGTGTTTAACGAGGGAAACTTGGAAAACATGTAGGAATGCGGCCCTCGAGGACTGGACTTGGACACCCCTGGTTTACGGCAATGGGTCCTATTTTAACCCGGATCTACCCACATTTTTTTTTCTAAAAAGGTGCATATTTTCTTGGTCCTTAGGTCTCCCTAAGTACGAATATGCCGCGCTTTTTTGGTTATGACGTCGCCTACACGAGATATGCGGCATCTATATATAGACTATGGGCTGATACGTGCACAAAAATTGGAGCATTCTGACGATTTACAAGTGTAACATGATGTAATTTATTTGAATGTTCAGAGTTAGTTGTGTTTTACACGTAACAGCTGTCTGCAACATGAAAGGGACCATTTCCGCAAGTTTCAATGGGCATGCATGTGCAACGTCTCCAGTCAACAGCGGCCGTCATCCCCAGGGTACCAGTCGTAAGAAAATGGCGAAGTTTCTATGAACACAAGTTGGCTTTCATAGCCGTATGTATTTGCAACAAACTTTCAGGGAAAACGGTACAAAACCACGGTACAATAAGTGCAGTGGACTGAAGATTGCGGTACCATAAACGCAGTGGACGGCCGTGCTTTGTAACCCAGCAGTGATCATGCTCAGCCTTGCGCCGCCACTTCCGGTCAGAAAACGGATCACGCGACCAGTGCTTCTCACACATTCTGTTCCGGCTCCTGGTAACCACGGAAACACTTCATTCATAGTGCCATGCAGCACTTGGAGCACGCACTGGACGGACGCGACTTGCAAGTCCGCAGTACGCACTTTCGGCCTTGCTCCGCCACTTCCGGCCAGTGCTCCATGCCGTCAAAGCGGGAGTCATCGGCAACTGCGCACAGGCTTGGTCTGCCCACTCTCCGAGCTCGAGTGACACCTGGTGCTGCAAGCAGAGTTCGGGCCACCTCGCGTCAGAAGTTAAGATGAGACATCCCGGCGTGATCATCCAGCCGGTGCAGCACCCATGCATTGAGGACGGCCGCGTCCAGCATCCAGATGAATATTGGCCACCACCACTTCTTCCGGCACATGTTGATGCTGTAGAGCCCGATGCTCTGGTCGGCGCGCTCCGTGCCGCCCATGCTGCGGTTGTACAGCTGGACAACAAATGGCTGGTCCACTGCCACCTTCTTCTTTTCCTTCGCTGACCAGCGTGACGCCTTCTGCAGAGGATGCTCGGCGGCGAGGGTGGAGGCGATGGTGACCACGGCGTTATCCTTCCACCGAGTGACCGCAATCTTGTTTGCCGTGTCGTACACGACAGACAAGATTTGGTGTCTCCCAAAATATTCAATCATTGCCTCGTCCACATCAACATTGCATTGGATACGCCTCCCTGAACCCAGCGTTGAGGATGTCCATCATGGGACGCAGCTTTGTCATCCGGTCGCTGAGGTTCAGGTGCGCGTTGTCGGCGCAGTGAATGTAGCGGATGATCTCCTCGAACCTGTTGCGTGATATGGCCCCAGCGACGAGGGCGCACTGGAGATCTTCATCTGTGCTCCAGTAGTGTCGGCGACTGGGGAGAGAGTGGTAACCCGAGAGCACCAAGATCCCCAACACGCGCTTCAATTCTCCGATGGTGAGCTGGAAGTTTGAGTCAGTCACCTTGGTCTCTTGAACAAGGTGAGGATATACATCAGAAAGGACGAAGTCCAGCTTCTGATTTGCGCTCTTTCCAACGACAATCGTGGGGGCGGCGAGAGGCCTGGCGTCCGGGAATTTTGTCAGGCGCAGACTCCACACTGACCGCACATCAGTCAATAACCATTATATGATAATTGTTCCCGAAAAGTAAAAATTGGAGCATCTATATATAGACTATGGGCTGAAACAGGCTACTAGTCTTCGGTGTGACGTGGCTGAGTTTTGATCTCACAACCTTCCAGTTTCAGGTTGGACACTCTACCACTAGGCCACTGAGCTGAAGGATTAGTGCTGTTTTTAGTTTATATAATCTTTGAAGCTTTTTTTTTTTTTTTTAAACTATTTTTAGCAGATGCACTGATCGTTTGGGATTTTTATTGTACATGTGACAATGACAATAAAGATCTATCTATTTATCTATTTATCTATCTGTGTAACTAATAAAGTTGTGATGCTATGCCCAAACAGCTTTTTTTTTTTTTTTTTTTACTCCACCATGCATAAAAGCGGGTGGCGACCCCAAGCTGACCTCGTTACAGCAAACCTGAAGAGAGAGGTAAGTGGTTTTGTCAGGTATCTCCTCCAACTTGAAATTTGATTTTTGATCAACATCTTTGGTAAACACAGACATGTGCATAGTTCGTTTATTATTATTTCTTTAACCTAGACTGATGTGTTGGTGTGCAAAATATCGTTTACAAACTGAGTGGAAGTTAATCAAGTATTCTGTGATTCTGCTGTTCATTTACTATACTTGGAAAAAATATTGTCCTGTTTTTGCAATGCTCTTTTTCTGAGGTACATTCTGATAAACTTGCAATGAATTAACGCCATCAGATACATGGAAGTGAAAATAAGTTGTAAAACAAGCATAGGTGGCACTTTTAAATCTGCTATATTGTTTTACCTGTGAAAATGAATGCTCTATCATAAGAAGACCGTTCAAAGTCTGTGCGCAAGGCTTTTGCACATGGGAAATTGGCCGTCCATGTGTGCACAATGGGACAAAATGGCCACCACCATACCCATGTGCTTGCAATTGGACACATTTGTGGTTTAAAGTCAAAGTGGTTACACAAACAAACAAAGGAAGATTAGCAAAATCACATGCTACAAATACAAGCAACATTTCTAGTTGCTTGGCCGCTTTCGATCATCCGTTTTGCAATTTGTTGCATTTTTTGAAATTTTCTTCACAGACTTGGAATGAAATGGAAATGTGTATATAAAAAAATTATCTGAAAAAATTCTGATCATTATCATTTGGCACTTTATCTTTCAGAATGAACAATAAAGTCATTAAAGCGCAAGTGGTCGGTGTGCGGAATGACCTTCGGGCCAGAGGGTGGAAGATGGGTGCTATGGGCTGTGAGATGGATGGGCATTATCAGAATGTAACTGTTGCCCTCTGTGATGGTACAGCCGCTTTCAAGATTACTCTTTTCAGTAATCTGGCGTGCCAAGTCACAGAGGGCAACAGTTACGTTTTTGTCCATTTCATGGCGGAGCCGGCAAACCCGAACGTTCTTCTATGTCAAAAGACTAGCAAGATATATATGGGGGCGAAAGTGGAGATCACCGATGCTTTGAGGGCTGAGGCCCTCAAGCTCATTTTCCCCCCATCGTTGCCAATGTCTGTCAGGGAGGTGATCAGAAACCCTCCTGAGGGGCTGGTAGACATCGAGGGACAGGTCGAAAGTGTAAGTTTACTTCACGCACACATGCATGTTAAATATCTATTTAGAACTACTAAAAATAAAAACTTGTTTTCTACCATTAAACATTGCAGGATAACACAATTGTATTTCTGTTTGTTCCAAATTAGAAACAGGCAAGCAGAATAGTTTCTGTACGTGGGGCTCGGTTGGTGCCATTGAGCATCGTATACTTAAAACAGGTAAGCAACCTGTCGATTTACTGTTATTCCACTTCACGCATGCATACTGAAGTAATATTTGGTTTTAAACCATTGCAGAATGAAGATGTGGTACGAGTGGCTGTGTGGAGGGAGGCGAACTTGACCCCGATCAAGGTTGGGGCCTTTTACACCTTCACGCACGTTCGTGCCGTGACGAACGAATTTGGCCTGTCGCTCAACACCACGCAATATTCTAAGATATCGGTGAGTAAAGAAAAATCTTTAAAATGGAAAAGGAATGTTATCAGTTTAGGTTGTTTTGAATGAATGAGTATAATACTATGAATGCCGGCTTTCCATACAATCTCCTTCAAATTTTACAACTTTATGAGAAATGCTGTTGACTTGTGACCAGCCTGTTTGCAAACACCCCCCCCCCTGGTGGGGACAAAACGGTACATATAACGGAAGGATTTTATGGACACCTTGTGAATTAGTAATTGCTGGGTGTGACTGTAATAAATTGACCTTAGGTTTATAGACTTATTTGTAACCTTTGAGTTATATAATTGTCAGTTTTCACCTGAGTAAACCTAATTGTGTTTTTATTCACTAGGTCTACAATGCAACTGTCGATTTGGTGGCCATAGGGCTGATGGTCGAAGAGGGAGAGGTTATGTTGGTGGATGGGGAGGGGGTTGAGACAAGAATCGCCATGAGTGTGTGGAGCAACACTTTTTCTGAGCTGCCTACAATACCACAAGGTGGCCTCTTACTGCAACTCATTTATTCACAGGGTGAAGTAGTTCAAATATGTCAATAAAGATTTTATTTTGCCAATGCTGTCCATTTGCCCAATTGGTTTCTGTCAGAGTTAGGGGTGGGTGGGGTGCAGTTGCACTTTTCATTGGGAAGACTAAGTTTTCTGTTTGAAAGCATAGCTCTTTGTGCCACTTTTACAACATTTAAGACGCGTTTAAAGACACATTTCTATGAGATGGCCTTTAACTAACTTGGAGTGGCCGATTTGGCCGGAGTTTGTGTTCTCTCTGCCCACCCCCTCCCTGGCTGGGGAGGGGGTTAGGTGGCGCAAAAGCTGATAGCGGCTAGCTGGATTCTCGGGGACCAATTCAAGATGAAGAAACTGCTGCTCAACCTTCTTGAAGACACCGCCAGGACAATCGAGGGCACCGCCGACATCCATTTTTTCATTGATTTTCATATTATGTATTACTTGTGCCCTCTCTGCATCCATTACAACCTGATGATCCTGAAAGGGGGATCCTTCCGTCTGTGGTCCCTTCTCAAGGTTTCTCATTTTGCCCTGGCAGGGTTTTTTTGAGTTTTTCCCTTGCCCTTTTGGGAGCTTATGATCAGGGGATGCTTTGAGAATAATTGTCAATTTTTGGCTATGTGAAGCCCTTTGAGACTCTTTGTGATTTAGGGCTATACAACTAAACTTGACTTGACTTAAATATTTGACTGCATTAATTTGTCAAAAGCATCGATTTCTGCCAGAGTTTGTAGTATTTTTTGTTCTAAACATTGAACGTTTTTGCATAATTGGTACATTTGTGGTATAACATTATGCATTTATTCTTGGCATTTTTTGTTCATGAAATTCACTGTTTTTGTGTCATTGGCAAATATGTGGCTTACTCAATATGTGGCCATTCATTCTGAATGGCAATTTCAACACGAGCCATCTTCATGCGAGGTTTCAAATTTCACATGTCACAAAACTTAATGCAGTTTTGGGTGTTCTAAATATTTACCGTGTTTGCATAATTAGTACATTTGTGGTATAAAATCACGCATTGATTAGCCCATTCAACTTGGACATTCATCACATTAACCAACTTTCACCCCCTCAACGGAAAGACGCCGTTAGCGCAGTTGGTGGCGCGGGGGTTTCTCAGCACGTAGCGCTTCCCCGTGTGAGTTCGATTCCTACTGGGTGCAACTTCTTTGTTCCTTTTTATTCACTGCTTATTTTTAACGCTTATGATTTGTAAGTCGTCATTTTTCCATTTTATAATATTTATTTTCTTTTTTATTCTTCCAGCTTATCACTTTTAACGCTTATTATTTGTAACTCTCGTCATTTTCCCATTTATTTCATAATTTATTTTCCTTTTTATTCTTCCCGCTTATCATTTGTAACTCTCGTCATTTTCCCATTCATTTTATAATATTTTTTTTTTTTTTATTCTTCCCGCTTATCATTTTTAACGCTTATCGTTTGTAACTCGTCATTTTCCCATTTATATTTTCATGATTTATTTTCCTTTTTTTTCTTCCCGCCTATCATTTTTAACATTTGCCTTCGCCTTCACACGCAATTTCTCCAGAAATTGCAATTCTAGTTGTGTGAAGGCGAAGGCCTTCACACATTGTTATTCTACTTTATTATTATTATTATTATTCAACTTATTCCGCCCACTTTTTTGGCACCTAACTAGTCCTACATGCTTCAACCGATTCACCCCGTTCAAACTTTCACACATTCCAAATATTCATGTCATGCTTGCTACCATTTTTTTTGTTGATAACATTTACCGTTTTTGTGTAATTAGCAAATTTGTGACTTTTAAATCCCCATTCATTCTTAATGGCAATTTCAACACGAGCCATTTGCCTGCGTGGGTTCGAATTTTACATGTGTCACATTGGGTGTCTCACCATTACACAAACTCACACGACACTGGCTGCAGTTTTTTTTCTTTATAAACATTTGTTATTTTTGCATAATTAGTACATTTATGGTATAAAATTACGCATTCATTCTTAATGGCGCATTCAACATGAACATTCATCACATTAAGCAAATTCTACCGGTTCACAAAAGGAAACTGATTAGCTCAGTTTGTAACGCGGCCACTTCTTAACTCTAGCCGCTTCCCCGTGTGAGTTCGATTCCAACTGTGGGTACCGTTTTTTTTAATTTTTTATTCACTACTTCATATTTTTTACGCTTATGATTTGTAACTTGTCATTTTACCATTTATTTTAATAATTTATTTTCCTTTTTATTCTTCCCGCTTATCATTTGTAACTCTCGTCATTTTTCCATTTATTGTACAATAATAATTTATATTCTTCCCGCTTATCATTTTTATCATTTGTAACTTTTGTCATTTTCCCATTTATTTTATAATAATTTAATTTCCTTTTTATTTTTCCCGCTTATCATTATTAACACTTATCATTTGTAACTCGTCATATTCCCATTTATTTTTTTCATCATTTATCATTTGTAACTTTTATCATTTTCCCATTTATTTTATAATAATTTAATTTCCTTTTTATTTTTCCCGCTTATTATTAACGTTTATCATTTGTAACTCTCGTCATTTTCCCATTTATTTTATTCATCATTTATCATCATTTATTTCCCTTTTTCATTTTTCCTTTCTTTCATTTCGAAAAGAGTAGAATAACAATAGTGCGAAGGTCTTCGCCTTCACACGCAATTTCTCCAGAAATTGCAATTCTAGTTATTATTATTATTAAACAACTTATTCCGCCCGCTTTTTTGGCATCTAACTAGTCCTACATGCTTCAACCGATTCACCCCGTTCAAACTTTCACACATTCCAAAAATTCATGGCATGCTTGCTACCATTTTTTTTGTTGATAACATTTACCGTTTTTGTGTAATTAGCAAATTTGTGACTTATAATTCCCCATTCATTCTTAATGGCAGTTTCAACACGAGCCATTTCCCTGCGTGGGTTCGAATTTTACATGTGTCACATTGGGCGTCTCACCATTACACAAACTCACACGACACTGGCTGCAGTTTTTTTCGTCATAAACATTTATCGTTTTTGCATAATTAGTACATTTGTGGTGTAAAATTACGCATTCCTTCTTAATGGCGCATTCAACATGAACATTCATCACATTAAGCGAATTCCAACACTATAAAAAAGAAAACCAATTAGCTCAGTTTGTAATGCGGGCACTTCTTAACTCTAGCTGCTTCCCCGTGTGAGTTCAATTCCAACTGTGGGTGATGTTTTTTTTCCTTTTTATTCAATACTTAATATTTTTAACGCTTATGATTTGTAACTCGTCATTTTCCCATTTATTTTATAATAATTTAATTTCCTTTATATTTTTCCCGCTTATCATTTATAACGTTTATCATTTGTAACTTTTGTCATTTTCCCATTTATTTTATAATAATTTAATTTCCTTTATATTTTCCCGCTTATCATTTATAACGTTTATCATTTGTAACTTTTGTCATTTTCCCATTTATTTTATAATAATTTAATTTCCTTTATATTCTTTCCGATTATCATTTTTAACGTTTATCATTTGTAACTTTTGTCATTTTCCCATTTATTTTATAATAATTTAATTTCTTTTTATTCTTTCCGCTTATTATTAACGTTTATCATTTGTAACTCTCGTCATTTTCCCATTTATTTTATTCATCATTTATCATCATTTATTTCCCTTTTTCATTTTTCCTTTCTTTCATTTCGAATAAAGTAGAATAACAATAGTGCGAAGGTCTTCGCCTTCACACGCAATTTCTCCAGAAATTGCAATTCTAGTTGTGTGAAGGCGAAGGCCTTCACACATTGTTATTCTACTTTATTATTATTATTATTATTCAACTTATTCCGCCCACTTTTTTGGCACCTAACTAGTCCTACATGCTTCAACCGATTCACCCCGTTCAAACTTTCACACATTCCAAATATTCATGTCATGCTTGCTACCATTTTTTTTGTTGATAACATTTACCGTTTTTGTGTAATTAGCAAATTTGTGACTTTTAAATCCCCATTCATTCTTAATGGCAATTTCAACACGAGCCATTTGCCTGCGTGGGTTCGAATTTTACATGTGTCACATTGGGCGTCTCACCATTACACAAACTCACACGACACTGGCTGCAGTTTTTTCTTTATAAACATTTGTCATTTTTGCATAATTAGTACATTTGTGGTATAAAATTACGCATTCATTCTTAATGGCGCATTCAACATGAACATTCATCACATTAAGCAAATTCTACCGGTTCACAAAAGGAAACTGATTAGCTCAGTTTGTAACGCGGCCACTTCTTAACTCTAGCCGCTTCCCCGTGTGAGTTCGATTCCAACTGTGGGTACCGTTTTTTTTAATTTTTTATTCACTACTTCATATTTTTTACGCTTATGATTTGTAACTTGTCATTTTACCATTTATTTTAATAATTTATTTTCCTTTTTATTCTTCCCGCTTATCATTTATAACTCTCGTCATTTTTCCATTTATCGTACAATAATAATTTATATTCTTCCCGCTTATCATTTTTAACATTTATCATTTGTAACTTTTGTCATTTTCCCATTTATTTCATAATAATTTAATTTCCTTTTTATTCTTCCCGCTTAAAGTAGAATAACAATAGTGCGAAGGTCTTCGCCTTCACACGCAATTTCTCCAGAAATTGCAATTCTAGTTGTGTGAAGGCGAAGGCCTTCACACATTGTTATTCTACTTTATTATTATTATTATTATTCAACTTATTCCGCCCACTTTTTTGGCACCTAACTAGTCCTACATGCTTCAACCGATTCACCCCGTTCAAACTTTCACACATTCCAAATATTCATGTCATGCTTGCTACCATTTTTTTTGTTGATAACATTTACCGTTTTTGTGTAATTAGCAAATTTGTGACTTTTAAATCCCCATTCATTCTTAATGGCAATTTCAACACGAGCCATTTGCCTGCGTGGGTTCGAATTTTACATGTGTCACATTGGGCGTCTCACCATTACACAAACTCACACGACACTGGCTGCAGTTTTTTCTTTATAAACATTTGTCATTTTTGCATAATTAGTACATTTGTGGTATAAAATTACGCATTCATTCTTAATGGCGCATTCAACATGAACATTCATCACATTAAGCAAATTCTACCGGTTCACAAAAGGAAACTGATTAGCTCAGTTTGTAACGCGGCCACTTCTTAACTCTAGCCGCTTCCCCGTGTGAGTTCGATTCCAACTGTGGGTACCGTTTTTTTTAATTTTTTATTCACTACTTCATATTTTTTACGCTTATGATTTGTAACTTGTCATTTTACCATTTATTTTAATAATTTATTTTCCTTTTTATTCTTCCCGCTTATCATTTATAACTCTCGTCATTTTTCCATTTATCGTACAATAATAATTTATATTCTTCCCGCTTATCATTTTTAACATTTATCATTTGTAACTTTTGTCATTTTCCCATTTATTTCATAATAATTTAATTTCCTTTTTATTCTTCCCGCTTAAAGTAGAATAACAATAGTGCGAAGGTCTTCGCCTTCACACGCAATTTCTCCAGAAATTGCAATTCTAGTTATTATTATTATTCAACTTATTCCGCCCACTTTTTTGGCACCTAACTAGTCCTACATGCTTCAACCGATTCACCCCGTTCAAACTTTCACACATTCCAAATATTCATGTCATGCTTGCTACCATTTTTTTTGTTGATAACATTTACCGTTTTTGTGTAATTAGCAAATTTGTGACTTTTAAATCCCCATTCATTCTTAATGGCAATTTCAACACGAGCCATTTGCCTGCGTGGGTTCGAATTTTACATGTGTCACATTGGGCGTCTCACCATTACACAAACTCACACGACACTGGCTGCAGTTTTTTCTTTATAAACATTTGTCATTTTTGCATAATTAGTACATTTGTGGTATAAAATTACGCATTCATTCTTAATGGCGCATTCAACATGAACATTCATCACATTAAGCAAATTCTACCGGTTCACAAAAGGAAACTGATTAGCTCAGTTTGTAACGCGGCCACTTCTTAACTCTAGCCGCTTCCCCGTGTGAGTTCGATTCCAACTGTGGGTACCGTTTTTTTTAATTTTTTATTCACTACTTCATATTTTTTACGCTTATGATTTGTAACTTGTCATTTTACCATTTATTTTAATAATTTATTTTCCTTTTTATTCTTCCCGCTTATCATTTATAACTCTCGTCATTTTTCCATTTATCGTACAATAATAATTTATATTCTTCCCGCTTATCATTTTTAACATTTATCATTTGTAACTTTTGTCATTTTCCCATTTATTTCATAATAATTTAATTTCCTTTTTATTCTTCCCGCTTAAAGTAGAATAACAATAGTGCGAAGGTCTTCGCCTTCACACGCAATTTCTCCAGAAATTGCAATTCTAGTTGTGTGAAGGCGAAGGCCTTCACACATTGTTATTCTACTTTATTATTATTATTATTATTCAACTTATTCCGCCCACTTTTTTGGCACCTAACTAGTCCTACATGCTTCAACCGATTCACCCCGTTCAAACTTTCACACATTCCAAATATTCATGTCATGCTTGCTACCATTTTTTTTGTTGATAACATTTACCGTTTTTGTGTAATTAGCAAATTTGTGACTTTTAAATCCCCATTCATTCTTAATGGCAATTTCAACACGAGCCATTTGCCTGCGTGGGTTCGAATTTTACATGTGTCACATTGGGCGTCTCACCATTACACAAACTCACACGACACTGGCTGCAGTTTTTTCTTTATAAACATTTGTCATTTTTGCATAATTAGTACATTTGTGGTATAAAATTACGCATTCATTCTTAATGGCGCATTCAACATGAACATTCATCACATTAAGCAAATTCTACCGGTTCACAAAAGGAAACTGATTAGCTCAGTTTGTAACGCGGCCACTTCTTAACTCTAGCCGCTTCCCCGTGTGAGTTCGATTCCAACTGTGGGTACCGTTTTTTTTAATTTTTTATTCACTACTTCATATTTTTTACGCTTATGATTTGTAACTTGTCATTTTACCATTTATTTTAATAATTTATTTTCCTTTTTATTCTTCCCGCTTATCATTTATAACTCTCGTCATTTTTCCATTTATCGTACAATAATAATTTATATTCTTCCCGCTTATCATTTTTAACATTTATCATTTGTAACTTTTGTCATTTTCCCATTTATTTCATAATAATTTAATTTCCTTTTTATTCTTCCCGCTTAAAGTAGAATAACAATAGTGCGAAGGTCTTCGCCTTCACACGCAATTTCTCCAGAAATTGCAATTCTAGTTATTATTATTATTAAACAACTTATTCCGCCCACTTTTTTGGCACCTAACTAGTCCTACATGCTTCAACCGATTCACCCCGTTCAAACTTTCACACATTCCAAATATTCATGTCATGCTTGCTACCATTTTTTTTGTTGATAACATTTACCGTTTTTGTGTAATTAGCAAATTTGTGACTTTTAAATCCCCATTCATTCTTAATGGCGATTTCAACACGAGCCATTTCCCTGCGTGGGTTCGAATTTTACATGTGTCACATTGGGCGTCTCACCATTACACAAACTCACACGACACTGGCTGCAGTTTTTTTCGTTATAAACATTTGTCATTTTTGCATAATTAGTACATTTGTGGTATAAAATTACGCATTCATTCTTAATGGCGCATTCAACATGAACATTCATCACATTAAGCAAATTCTACCGTTTCATAAAAGGAAACTGATTAGCTCAGTTTGTAACGCGGGCACTTCTTAACTCTAGCCGCATCCCCGAGTGAGTTCGATTCCAACTATGGGTAATGTTTTTTTTTCCTTTTTATTCACATTTATTTTAATATTAATTTATTTTCCTTTTTATTCTTCCCGCTTATCATTTATAACGTTTATCATTTGTAACTTTTGTCATTTTCCCATTTATTTTATAATAATTTAATTTCCTTTATATTCTTCCCGATTATCATTTTTAACGTTTATCATTTGTAACTTTTGTCATTTTCCCATTTATTTTATAATAATTTAATTTCCTTTTTATTCTTCCTGCTTATTATTAATGTTTATCATTTGTAACTCTCATCATTTTCCCATTTATTTTATTCATCATTTATTTCCCTTTTTCATTTTTCCTTTCTTTCATTTCGAAAAAAGTAGAATAACAATAGTGCGAAGGTCTTCGCCTTCACACGCAATTTCTCCAGAAATTGCAATTCTAGTTATTATTATTATTAAACAACTTATTCCGCCCACTTTTTTGGCACCTAACTAGTCCTACATGCTTCAACCGATTCACCCCGTTCAAACTTTCACACATTCCAAATATTCATGTCATGCTTGCTACCATTTTTTTTGTTGATAACATTTACCGTTTTTGTGTAATTAGCAAATTTGTGACTTTTAAATCCCCATTCATTCTTAATGGCGATTTCAACACGAGCCATTTCCCTGCGTGGGTTCGAATTTTACATGTGTCACATTGGGCGTCTCACCATTACACAAACTCACACGACACTGGCTGCAGTTTTTTTCGTTATAAACATTTGTCATTTTTGCATAATTAGTACATTTGTGGTATAAAATTACGCATTCATTCTTAATGGCGCATTCAACATGAACATTCATCACATTAAGCAAATTCTACCGTTTCATAAAAGGAAACTGATTAGCTCAGTTTGTAACGCGGGCACTTCTTAACTCTAGCCGCATCCCCGAGTGAGTTCGATTCCAACTATGGGTAATGTTTTTTTTTTCCTTTTTATTCACATTTATTTTAATATTAATTTATTTTCCTTTTTATTCTTCCCGCTTATCATTTATAACGTTTATCATTTGTAACTTTTGTCATTTTCCCATTTATTTTATAATAATTTAATTTCCTTTATATTCTTCCCGATTATCATTTTTAACGTTTATCATTTGTAACTTTTGTCATTTTCCCATTTATTTTATAATAATTTAATTTCCTTTTTATTCTTCCTGCTTATTATTAATGTTTATCATTTGTAACTCTCATCATTTTCCCATTTATTTTATTCATCATTTATTTCCCTTTTTCATTTTTCCTTTCTTTCATTTCGAAAAAAGTAGAATAACAATAGTGCGAAGGTCTTCGCCTTCACACGCAATTTCTCCAGAAATTGCAATTCTAGTTGTGTGAAGGCGAAGGCCTTCACACATTGTTATTCTACTTTATTATTATTATTATTATTATTATTATTATTATTGTGTGAAGGCGAAGGCCTTCACACATTGTTATTCTACTTTATTATTATTATTATTATTCAACTTATTCCGCCCACTTTTTTGGCACCTAACTAGTCCTACATGCTTCAACCGATTCACCCCGTTCAAACTTTCACACATTCCAAATATTCATGTCATGCTTGCTACCATTTTTTTTGTTGATAACATTTACCGTTTTTGTGTAATTAGCAAATTTGTGACTTTTAAATCCCCATTCATTCTTAATGGCAATTTCAACACGAGCCATTTGCCTGCGTGGGTTCGAATTTTACATGTGTCACATTGGGCGTCTCACCATTACACAAACTCACACGACACTGGCTGCAGTTTTTTCTTTATAAACATTTGTCATTTTTGCATAATTAGTACATTTGTGGTATAAAATTACGCATTCATTCTTAATGGCGCATTCAACATGAACATTCATCACATTAAGCAAATTCTACCGGTTCACAAAAGGAAACTGATTAGCTCAGTTTGTAACGCGGCCACTTCTTAACTCTAGCCGCTTCCCCGTGTGAGTTCGATTCCAACTGTGGGTACCGTTTTTTTTAATTTTTTATTCACTACTTCATATTTTTTACGCTTATGATTTGTAACTTGTCATTTTACCATTTATTTTAATAATTTATTTTCCTTTTTATTCTTCCCGCTTATCATTTATAACTCTCGTCATTTTTCCATTTATCGTACAATAATAATTTATATTCTTCCCGCTTATCATTTTTAACATTTATCATTTGTAACTTTTGTCATTTTCCCATTTATTTCATAATAATTTAATTTCCTTTTTATTCTTCCCGCTTAAAGTAGAATAACAATAGTGCGAAGGTCTTCGCCTTCACACGCAATTTCTCCAGAAATTGCAATTCTAGTTGTGTGAAGGCGAAGGCCTTCACACATTGTTATTCTACTTTATTATTATTATTATTATTCAACTTATTCCGCCCACTTTTTTGGCACCTAACTAGTCCTACATGCTTCAACCGATTCACCCCGTTCAAACTTTCACACATTCCAAATATTCATGTCATGCTTGCTACCATTTTTTTTGTTGATAACATTTACCGTTTTTGTGTAATTAGCAAATTTGTGACTTTTAAATCCCCATTCATTCTTAATGGCAATTTCAACACGAGCCATTTGCCTGCGTGGGTTCGAATTTTACATGTGTCACATTGGGTGTCTCACCATTACACAAACTCACACGACACTGGCTGCAGTTTTTTTTCTTTATAAACATTTGTTATTTTTGCATAATTAGTACATTTATGGTATAAAATTACGCATTCATTCTTAATGGCGCATTCAACATGAACATTCATCACATTAAGCAAATTCTACCGGTTCACAAAAGGAAACTGATTAGCTCAGTTTGTAACGCGGCCACTTCTTAACTCTAGCCGCTTCCCCGTGTGAGTTCGATTCCAACTGTGGGTACCGTTTTTTTTAATTTTTTATTCACTACTTCATATTTTTTACGCTTATGATTTGTAACTTGTCATTTTACCATTTATTTTAATAATTTATTTTCCTTTTTATTCTTCCCGCTTATCATTTGTAACTCTCGTCATTTTTCCATTTATTGTACAATAATAATTTATATTCTTCCCGCTTATCATTTTTATCATTTGTAACTTTTGTCATTTTCCCATTTATTTTATAATAATTTAATTTCCTTTTTATTTTTCCCGCTTATCATTATTAACACTTATCATTTGTAACTCGTCATATTCCCATTTATTTTTTTCATCATTTATCATTTGTAACTTTTATCATTTTCCCATTTATTTTATAATAATTTAATTTCCTTTTTATTTTTCCCGCTTATTATTAACGTTTATCATTTGTAACTCTCGTCATTTTCCCATTTATTTTATTCATCATTTATCATCATTTATTTCCCTTTTTCATTTTTCCTTTCTTTCATTTCGAAAAGAGTAGAATAACAATAGTGCGAAGGTCTTCGCCTTCACACGCAATTTCTCCAGAAATTGCAATTCTAGTTATTATTATTAAACAACTTATTCCGCCCACTTTTTTGGCACCTAACTAGTCCTACATGCTTCAACCGATTCACCCCGTTCAAACTTTCACACATTCCAAATATTCATGTCATGCTTGCTACCATTTTTTTTGTTGATAACATTTACCGTTTTTGTGTAATTAGCAAATTTGTGACTTTTAAATCCCCATTCATTCTTAATGGGGATTTCAACACGAGCCATTTTCCCGCGTGGGTTCGAATTTTACATGTGTCACATTGGGCGTCTCACCATTACACAAACTCACACGACACTGGCTGCAGTTTTTTTCGTTATAAACATTTGTCATTCTTGCATAATTAGTACATTTGTGGTATAAAATTACGCATTCATTCTTAATGGCGCATTCAACATGAACATTCATCATATTAAGCAAATTCTACCGTTCCACAAAAGGAAACTGATTAGCTCAGTTTGTAACGCGGGCACTTCTTAACTCTAGCCGCATCCCCGAGTGAGTTCGATTCCAACTATGGGTAATGTTTTTTTTCCTTTTTATTCACTGCTTCATATTTTTTACGCTTATGATTTGTAACTTGTCATTTTACCATTTATTTTAATAATAACCTTTTTATTCTTCCCGCTTATCATTTGTAACTCTCGTCATTTTCCCATTTATTGTATAAATAATTTAATTTCCTTTATATTCTTCCCGCTTATCATTTTTATCATTTATCATTTGTAACTTTTGTCATTTTCCCATTCATTTTATAATAATTTAATTTCCTTTTTATTCTTCCCACTTATAATTATTAACACTTATCATTTGTAACTCGTCAATTTTCCTATTTATTTTATTTATCATCATTTGTCATTATTTATTTCCCTTTTTATTTTTCCCATTAATTTCATTCATCATCATTTATCATCATTTATTTCCCTTTTTATTTTTCCTGCTTATCATTTTAACACATCATTTTACCTATGTACTTTATTCATCATCATTTATCATCATTAATTTCCCTTTTTCATTTTTCCTGTCTTTCATTTCGAAAAAAGGAGAATAACAATAGTGCGAAGGTCTTCGCCTTCACACGCAATTTCTCCAGGAATTGCAATTCTAGTTGTGTGAAGGCGAAGGCCTTCACACATTGTTATTCTACTTTATTATTATTATTATTATTATTATTATTATTATTATTATTATTCAACTTATTCCTCCCACTTTTTTGGCACCTAACTAGTCCTACATGCTTCAACCGATTCACCCCGTTCAAACTTTCACACATTCCAAATATTCATGTCTTGCTTGCTACCATTTTTTTTGTTGATAACATTTACCGTTTTTGTGTAATTAGCAAATTTGTGACTTTTAAATCCCCATTCATTCTTAATGGCAATTCCAACACGAGCCATTTCCCTGCGTGGGTTCGAATTTTACATGTGTCACATTGGGCGTCTCACCATTACACAAACTCACACGACACTGGCTGCAGTTTTTTTTGTCATAAACATTTATCGTTTTTGCATAATTAGTACATTTGTGGTGTAAAATTACGCATTCATTCTTAATGGCGTATTCAACATGAACATTCATCACATTAAGCGAATTCCACCACTTTAAAAAAGAGAACCAATTAGCTCAGGTGGTAACGTGGGCACTTCTTAACTCTAGCCATGTCCCCGTGTGAGTTCGATTCCAACTGTTGGTACTGTTTTTTTTCCTTTTTATTCACTGCTTCTTATTTTTTACGCTTATGATTTGTAACTTGTCATTTTACCATTTATTTTAATAATAACCTTTTTATTCTTCCCGCTTATCATTTGTAACTCTCGTCATTTTCCCATTTATTGTGTAAATAATTTTATTTCCTTTATATTCTTCCCGCTTATCATTTTTATCATTTATCATTTGTAACTTTTGTCATTTTCCCATTTATTTTATAATAATTTAATTTTCTTTTTATTCTTCCCGCTTATCATTTTTATCATTTATCATTTGTAACTTTTGTCATTTTCCCATTTATTTCATAATAATTTAATTTCCTTTTTATTCTTCCCGCTTAAAGTAGAATAACAATAGTGCGAAGGTCTTCGCCTTCACACGCAATTTCTCCAGAAATTGCAATTCTAGTTATTATTATTATTAAACAACTTATTCCGCCCGCTTTTTTGGCATCTAACTAGTCCTACATGCTTCAACCGATTCACCCCGTTCAAACTTTCACACATTCCAAAAATTCATGGCATGCTTGCTACCATTTTTTTTGTTGATAACATTTACCGTTTTTGTGTAATTAGCAAATTTGTGACTTTTAAATCCCCATTCATTCTTAATGGCGATTTCAACACGAGCCACTTTCCCGTGTGGGTTCGAATTTTACACGTGTCACATCTGGCGTCTCACCATTACACAAACTCACACGACACTGGCTGCAGTTATTTTCGTCATAAACATTTATCGTTTTTGCATAATTAGTACATTTGTGGTGTAAAATTACGCATTCATTCTTAATGGCGTATTCAACATGAACATTCATCACATTAAGCGAATTCCACCATTTTAAAAAAGAGAACCAATTAGCTCAGGTGGTAACAAGGGCACTTCTTACCTCTAGCCATGTCCCCGTGTGAGTTCGATTCCAACTGTTGGTACTGTTTTTTTTCCTTTTTATTCACTGCTTCTTATTTTTTACGCTTATGATTTGTAACTTGTCATTTTACCATTTATTTTAATAATAACCTTTTTATTCTTCCCGCTTATCATTTGTAACTCTCGTCATTTTCCCATTTATTGTATAAATAATTTTCCCATTTATTTCATAATAATTTAATTTCCTTTTTATTCTTCCCGCTTAAAGTAGAATAACTTATCATTTTTCCTATTTATTTTATTTATCATCATTTGTCATTATTTATTTCCCTTTTTATTTTCCCCCATTAATTTCATTCATCATCATTTGTCATCATTTATTTCCCTTTTTGTTTTTCCTGCTTATCAACACTCACACTATAAAATTACACATTCATTCTTGGCATTCAACATAATTTTGTATTCTTCCCGCTTATCATATTTAACGGTAATCATTTGTAACTCGTCATTTTTCCATTTATTTTAATAATAATTCAATTTACTTTTTATTCTTCCCGCTTATCATTTTTAACGCTTAACATTTGTAACTCGCCATTTTCCCATTTATCGCTTTTGCATAATTAGTACATTTGTGGTATAAAATTACGCATTCATTAGCGCATTCAACATGAACATTCATCACATTAAACAAATTCCGCCACCTGAACTAAAGAAGCTGTTTAGAAGCTGACAAACTCACACGACACTGGCTGCAATTTTTTTCGTTATAAACATTTATCGTCTTTGCATAATTCCGCCACCTGAACTAAAGAAGCTGTTTAGAAGCTGACAAACTCACACGACACTGGCTGCAATTTTTTTTGTTATAAACATTTATCGTCTTTGCATAATTAGTACATTTGTGGTGTAAAATTACGCATTCATTCTTAATGGCTCATTCAACATGAACATTCATCACATTTAGCAAATTCCACCATCACAAAAGAGGAAATCAATTAACTCAGTTGGTAACGCGAGCGCTTCTTGACTCTAACCTCTTTCCCGTGTGAGTTCGATTCCAAGAGCGCTTTTTGACTCTAACCTCTTTCCCGTGTGAGTTCGATTCCAACTGTGGGTACTGTCTTTCTTCCTTTTTATTCACTGTTTAATATTTTTAACGCTTATGATTTGTAACTTGTCATTTTCTATTTATTTTAATAATAATTCAATTTACTTTTTATTCTTCCCGCTTATCATTATTAATGCTTACCATTTGTAACTCGTCATTTTCCCATTTATTATATAATAATTTATTTTCCTTTTTATTCTTCCCGCTTATCACTTTTAACGTTTATCATTTGTAACTCTCGTCACTAGACTAATGACTTCAGTGTGATGTGTTCGATCCCCACATTCGGCAACTGTATGTTTTCCCCATTTATTTGCCTTTATATTTTTCACATTTATCGTTTATCCCATTTATCTTAATATACTTTATTTGCCTTTTTATTTTTCACACTTTTCCCATTTTAACGTGAAAAATAAAGACTGCGTGATAAAGCATTCATTTCCAATGGTACACGAATGCATCATCTGATAGCTCAGTACCATCGATTACGTGCGCCTGTTTAGATTGCCTGCGGCTGACCAGACGTAAGTATACGTGTTGTCTTGGTGACTCGCGAGCATTTCCCCGCCCGCCGTGACGGCATCTTTAAGTCTTGTGGCGGTGGAATAAAGCTTTCATTTCCAACGGTACGCGAATGCATCATTTGTTATTCGCTCAGTGCGGTCGATTTGCACACCTGTTCAGATTGCCTGCGGCTGACCAAACGTAAGTAAAAATGTGGTGTCTTGGTGCAATATTAACAATTGTAAATGTTCAATTTACACGACACTAACCCTAAAGTTATTATTGGAATGTACAAACAGATGAGCAGTTTCGCATTGCTGTTATTGTGGTGTGATGTAGACTTTTCGCCCCGTTTATACACTTGAGCTGGGAAACTTCGTTTGTGTGGATTAAGTAAAAAGTAGCCCCAACTGTTGTAAAAATCAGGAATGAGAATTATCCGCGGATTTCCGTTTTTTTTTTTTTTGTCCGTCGAAAGTATCATTTTCGTGAATCGTGCAAATTCGTTGAGAAAAATATTTTTTTATGTAGGGGGGGGAGTGCCCGGCCAGCTGGTCGGGAAACGTTAGCCTCGGCGACTCGCGAGCATTCCCCACGCCCGCCTTGACGGCATGTTTAGGTTTTGTGTATTCGCTGTCAAGATATGATCAGCTATGGAGGTTGCGGCGCTAGGAACATTAGAGGAGCACATCGAAACAACAACAACAACAAAAAAAAAAAGCTAAGTTTTTACTTTTACAAGCATGTGGGTTTAGAAAGTAACATGACGTTACATGTAAGCTAATGTTAGCCTACTGTTATGATATTGTTGAAGAAAAAATCTCTCTCTCTCTCTCTCTATATATATATATATATATATATATATACACATATATATTAAAAAACATTTATTTCTTAAATAAAATTTAAATAAAAACCATGTGTCTCTTTTTATGGGCTTTGGATGTGTGCAATATTTAGTTATATATTGAACAAAATTAAGCTTTTCTTGTTCCATATTTGATAATCAAAACTAATTTGGGCCACTAGGAAAAGGTTTATTATATGTGGAGGCAGATACTTTATAATAAATATCAATGTTGGCCTGCGACCTTGTCCAAATTTCAAATTTTGGACAGCTGTGTGTTTGAGTTTGACACCCCTGCCCTAAGTTAAGTACAAAGTATTCATCGCAGTTGAATCTGTGCCTCTTATCCCGACGTGCCTTATGGTGCGGAAAATACTGTAACTATATTGTATTTTTACCCAGAACAAAGTTTTTCATTACCAAATACAAACACGTCATACAACGTGTTTCCCAACATCAATTTCTCAATGCACCTGTATACGGGGCTCTGAATCATTTCCCCTTCCAAGACATTCTGTATAACAAGCTTTTGTGGATATGCCATTCCAAAATTCTGCACCACAAAGTCTGCATAAGATCGAGGCTCTCTGCACAGGTCTGTGAACTGCGGCCGACCTGTGCCTGATCTTGCTGACCTGCGGCTGATCCAGCTGACTTCTCGCTGATCCTGCTGACCTGTGGCTGATACCCCAATACCCTGTCTTGTCTCTGTTCTACCTATTGTTTCTGCCTTCCTTCTGTCTAAACCCCATAAGTGGCGGAAACGATTTAAGATCGACATGCCGAAAAAGGGCAGGAGATCACAGTCTGTAAAGTTGTGCTGGGAGCGACGTGCTAAAACATGTCGCTCCCAAGCACCTCTTCCACCTTCTGCTGATATCTCTGCCCGGCATGAGCGTGCTGTTGAAGCAACTGAAAGAGATACAAATGATTTGCAAATGGATAAACATGATACAAATGACAAGCAAATGATAACAAACAATACTGGACACTCTGAGAAGAATACTCCTGCTGAAGTTTCCATTGGTGTAACAGTACCAGTGCAACATGATTTGGTAATGTATGTGATGGCAACTCACAGCCAAGACCATCCGAGATACGGCCAATCCAGAAACAGTCAATGTGTGGCTAATTCGGTAACATTTCTGGCTTTCCTGCAGGATATAAATAACTTGACTACGTCTGACCTGGATGCTGTTCTCAGTGTGGGTAATGAACTGTATACATGCACTGTGGTTGCGTTGAAAGCCCGAGGATGCTTTCTAAACAGTTTTTTGACGGTTGATGAACTTCCAGAGATTGTAAGTAGTTCCACAAAACAGCATGTGTTAATTAGGAGTATGTCAAGGTGTGGTTTTTTCACCTCTTTTCATGGAGATGCACTCTTTCTGAACCTTTGCGACAGACTTGAGTGCTTGACATCAGAGGTCAGTTGTGCTCTTCTGATTATGCAGTCGACATGCATTGCTGTTTTCCGAGACCACCAAGGCAAGTACGGATATTTTGATCCTCACTCTAGAGGACGAGATGGCCTCCCTGCTCGCAATGGCACAGCAGTCATGATGCTTTTCGTGCGTCTGAATGACCTTAGAAATAAATTGACAGAGATCTACACATGTTTGAAATGCTCCTGTAATTCTCAGTACGAGCTTGTACCAGTCCAGTTTGAACCTATTGATGTTCCTACAAATGACATTGAGATGGTGCCATGTACTTCATCGCAATCTGTGCTGGCAGATGTTGATGACGACAGTGTAAGCAAAGCTGTTTCCGAGACGTCATATTTGGAGATGAGTGATTCTACAACACCTGCTGGCGAACAACGTCACTGTGACGAGTTGATCGATGACGATGGCGAAGTGGTTTCTTGGACTACAGGTAAAGAGCTCCAACGCTTGTCAAAAATTCCAAAATCAAGTAGGAGGAAATTTCTAAGACGAATGAAGGCACAGAAAAATTTGAATGCTAAATCTGAACAAAGACTTACAAAACAGGAACTAAAGAGAAGAAATAAAAATCTGAGACATAAGGAAAGGTACAGTCAATATCTAGAGATAAGACAAAGGAAGAGGTGTTATGTTACAACGCGTTATCAGCAAGACGTACATTTTCGCACTAAACAAAAGTCCTATTATACACAACGTTGTAAGACTGATCATATCTTTATGAAGAAAAATCATTCCCGCTTCTTACTTCGTTATAAGATGGATGATTGTTTTCGAATGGGACGATACACCTACAGAACGCAACGTTACCGTGACGACCTTCAGTTTAATGCAAGACAACGTTCCTACGTAACGCAGCGCTACCGTGACGACCCTGAGTTTAATGCAAGGCAACGATCCTACGTAACGCAACGTTACCGTGCCGATCCTGAGTATAATGCAAGACAGCGTACCTGCGTAACGCAACGTTACCGTGCCGATCCTGAGTATAATGCAAGACAGCGTACCTGGGTAACGCAACGTTACCGTGACGACCCTGATTTTAAAGCAAGGCAACGTACCTACATTACAGAACGTTACCGTGACGACCCTGATTTTAAAGTAAGACAACGTACCTACATTACAGAACGTTACCGTGACGACCCTGATTTTAAAGCAAGACAACGTACCTACATTACAGAACGTTACCGTGACGACCCTGATTTTAAAGCAAGACAACGTACCTACATTACAGAACGTTACCGTGACGACCCTGATTTTAAAGCAAGACAACGTACCTACATTACAGAACGTTACCGTGACAATCTTGCATTTAAAACAAGACAGCGCATGTATATTACACAGCGTTATCGTGACGATTTCAGATTTAATTCTAGACAGCGCTTTTACTTTAAACACCGTTATTCAAGCAATCCTGAATTCAGAGCCAAACATCAGGAAATCATGAGGTCCATCATGAGAACAAAATCTGATTCATTGCGTAATAAAACAATGACCAGAGCAAGTACGATTTTACAAAAATACAAGATCATAAATCTGCTATGTAGAGAGCGAAATGAATGTGCATTAATGAAAGCCGTCGACCTATTCAAAGACCAAATTAAGTATGGACCCACATTTGTTTGCGCAGTTTGCCACAGAGCCTTATTTCCCAACCAGGTACAGTCTTGCCGGCGGCGCCTTTATAAGAAAAACCGAGATGTTGTTGCGCGTTGTCTTACGGGACAATTTGTTCATATTTGTAATGATGAATGTCAGACGTCGTGTAGAGTACCGGCTGAAAGAAAACTGGAGTGGATATGTCACACCTGCCATACACATCTCAAGGATGGTAAAATGCCAGCAATCGCTGTTGCAAACAATCTCACGCTAGCTGATATTCCAACAGAACTGCGTGGCTTGAATATATTAGAGAGACACCTCATTTCCAAATGCATAGCGTTTGCCAAAATTGTACCACTTCCCAAAGGTCAACAACGAGCCATTCGCGGAAATGTTGTCTGCGTGCCGTCGGAAGTACAGGAGACAGTCAATGCCTTGCCGAGGATAAGAAGTAAGTCGCAGATGTTGAGAGTGAAACTGAAGAGACGACTTTGCTACAAAGGCCATCAGTTTTTTCAAACTGTCACTTGGTCCAAGCTAATGAGCGCTCTGATAAAACTGAAGCAAATTCATCCTCAATACAGAAGCATAACTATCCGTGACGATCCGGACCTTTGCGACCCAACCCTCACTGATGATGAGAGCAGCTCAGATGAAGCGGAAATGAGCGACAGTGAGTACAATGAGGAAGCTCTGGAGGAGATATACAGATTTGAGAGTGAAGCTCTGTGTGGAATGAACAGTGACTCACAAAATGTCAACAGGGGTAACAATCAGCAACAAGAAAATGTAGAAGATGGTGGAGTTATTCTTGAATCATGTCTCCAACCAAGTGACGTGTCAGAGGAAATTATGAGTTTTACTGAGGGCATTTACTCTGTTGCTCCTGCAGAAAGAAATAACCCAGTAAGCTTTTTCAAGACTCCCAAACTCGAGGCCATGGCTTTTCCAGCGCAGTTCCCGACCGGGCAAAACACGCTCGATGAAGAGAGACCGATAAAACTCACGCCGAGCAAGTATTTCAAAACCCGACTGTGTTGTGTGGATGAACGTTTTGCGAGGGATCCGACCTATTTGTTCTTTGCTCAGTTTGTGACCGAAATCTACCAGGCGACGTCGAGCATGACAATACAGCTACGCAAAGGTAAACCGTTTACCCGAGATGGTCGAAGAATTACCAACGCTATGCTTCAGGACAAACGTCAAGTTGAAAAACTGGTGCGCAGCAAAGACGCCGTCCGCTTCATGACGCCACTGAGAGGCACGCCAGCCTATTGGGAGAGAACCACCAAAGATCTTTTTGCAATGATCCGACAGCTGGGTACACCCACGTTCTTTTGCACATTTTCTGCTGCTGAAATGCGTTGGGAAGAGGTCATCACTGCCATTAAAGCGCAACAAGGTGAGGTAGTGAATTTTGCTGAACTGGACTGGGCAACCAAGTGTGAAATTCTACGCGGCAATCCGGTGACGACAATGCGCATGTTTGACAAACGCGTGGAAGCTCTGTTCAGAGATTTGATCCTCTCTCCGGCACAACCGATTGGTGAAGTGGTTGACTACTTTTACCGATTAGAGTTTCAGCACAGAGGAAGTCCTCACATACATTGCCTCATATGGGTTCGAGGTGCCCCTGTATTTGAGGAGTCTTCAGACAAAGCCATCTGTGATTTTGTATCCCGCTACATCTCTGCTGAGCTGCCTGACCCGCTAAAAGAACCCGAACTGTACAAAAAAGTCACAGAAGTTCAGATGCACAGCAAAAGTCACTCCAAAACGTGTGTCAAACACCAGGGTGCAAATTGCCGCTTTGGATTCCCCAAACAACCGTGCCACGAAACGATGATCATCAGACCTGCGCCCGTTGACGATGACAATCGAGATCGACACGGGGACAATCGCTCGGCGGCCAACGCCAAGCTTGTTCCCGTGCTAAATCTGCTGAATGAGTCTGAAACTTCATCCTTGACTTTGCCTCAGCTACTGTCTAAATGCAACCTCACTGGTGACGACTACATGAACTGTTTGCACCAGACGGCCTCGTCGAGTTCTGTCGTGCTTAAGCGAGAACCTAAAGACTGCTGGGTCAACTACTACAACCGCCATTTGCTTCTTGCCTGGGATGGAAACCTGGACATCCAGTACATCCTGAATGCCTATTCTTGCATCGCATACATCTGCAGCTACATCAGCAAAGCGGAACACGGTCTGAGCCAATACCTGAAATCGGTTATTGAAAACTCCCGCAACGAAAACGTCAACGAGAACGACGAAATGAAACAAATTATGCAGGCGTACTCCAAGAAGAGAGAAGTGAGTGCTCAGGAGTGTGTGACGCGCGCATGCGGCTTGCATATGAAACAGTCGTCTCGCAGTGTGGTATTTGTACAAACGAGTGAGAATGCGCTGAAAATGAGTTATCCTCTCTCACTGCTTGAGGGCAAAACCCAGGACTCGCACGAAGTGTGGATGACTGGCCTGCCAGACAAATATAAATGCAGACCTCAAGCGGAGGAATTTGAAGTAATGTGCTTGGCTGATTTTGCATCAACGTGCAGAATTGTTTACGGCAAGCAAGTCAAAGGTAAAAACGTTTTGCGTCTGCTGAACGACATGGGGTTTGTACAAAAAAGAACAGAAAAACCTGCGGTCATCAAATATTGTAAAGTCTCGGAACAAAAGAATCCAGAGGAATATCACCACACCTTGCTCAAGCTGTACCTGCCTCATCGTGCCGATTGCCAGTTAAAATCTGAACGCTTCCCCACGTCTCAGTTGTTCCACGAGCACGCCTGTGTACAGTTACCATATAGTGACTCTGTTGAGCGTGTGTGCGAAATTGTCAAAAGGAACAGAGAAAGGTATGAGAAACACAGTAAAGACATTGACGATGCCATCCAAGAGCTGGAGGAGAGTGGGCTTGTCATAAACGAATGGTGCCACCTGGCTCCTGAGAGTGAGCTGCAAAGACTCGAATGCATTGAGGAAATCAACACGAGAGACGACCCGAATGAGAACGCGGAGGAAAATGTCCCCGACTATAATGTGAGGTCGGCGACAACACAAATGGCTATTGTGACTGAACCTGCTGCCATCGATCCTACGGTGTTACGCGGTATGTATCGAAACTTGAACCGAAAACAAGCGTCCGTTTTCTACAAAGTCCGAGATTGGTGCGTAAAACGTGCATGTAGCTCAAAGCCGATCGAGCAATTTTTTTACTATGTCAACGGTGGCGCTGGGACCGGGAAATCGCATCTGATCAAATGTATCCATGCGGAGGCCACGAAAATACTTCTCAGACTACCACGATTGGCTGAGGAAGCAGACATTTCCAAACAGACGGTTGTTCTCGCAGCCTTCACCGGTACGGCGGCATTCAATATTTCAGGGACGACTTTGCATTCTCTCCTCAAACTGCCGAGAAGTCTCAAACCCCCGTATCAAGGCCTGGGCAACAAACTAGACGAAGTCAGAGCGGAGCTTTCGATCGCTGAAATACTCGTTATCGACGAGATTTCCATGGTGTCGAAAGACCTCTTTGCCTATGTGAATACCAGATTGAAACAAATCAAAGGAATCAATTTACCTTTTGGCGGCATGTCTGTACTTGCTGTCGGAGATTTCTTTCAGCTCCCTCCTGTGAGACAATCCAAACCTTTGTGCGTGTACGATCCCACACGGCTGGACCACTGGCGTGACAACTTCAAAAAGATCACGCTCACGGACATCATGAGGCAGAAAGACGATGCCGCCTTTGCCGAAGTGCTGAACAGACTCCGCGTCAAAGACAGGTCGGACGAACTCTCTGAACCGGACGCAGCTCTGCTTGCTACGAGGTACGCTTCTCCAGTAAGCTGTCCAAAGAATATTCTGCATATTTTTGCCACCAATAAACAGGTAGATGGCCATAATTCTGCAATGCTGGATCTGCTTCACAAGGACATTGTACAAATTGACGCAGATGACTACAAGAAAGACAAAAAAACTGGCAGAATGGCAAGGCAAGCGACCCCTGTCCAAGGACCTAAGAACGGGTTGCCCGACTCGATCAAAGTCGCAGTCGGCGCTCGTGTTATGATCACACGCAATATTGATGTTCAAGCAGGTCTGTGCAATGGGACATTTGCAAAAATTGTGCAATTGGTGAACTACCCAAATGAAGCGCGTGTACAGAAACTTGGGCTGGAACTAGACTGTGTCACTAAGACAACAAGTGCTGCGAATTCTGTGTTCATTGACAGACAGGAGGAGAGGATGCAGAATTCCGGAGTGGTGCGCCGGCAGTTTCCCATTAAGCTTGCTTTTGCCTGCACGATCCATAAGGTACAAGGCATGACAACATCAGAGGCCGCTGTTTCGCTGAAAGGAGTTTTCGAACACGGCATGGGCTACGTAGCTCTGAGTAGAGTGACTTCGCTCAGCGGTCTTCATATTCTGCATATGGATGAGAGAAGAATTCATGCAAATCCGGAAATCACTGCTGCTCTTGCTGAGATGACAGAGGATTCGTTGGACAGTATAATGCCCCTGTTTCACGTCATGCCGAAGGTAGATAAAGCAAAGGACCTGATCGTCGTCCATCATAACACCGAAGGGCTGTCTTGTCACGTGCAGGATATCGCGTGTCACCATGAACTGCGTTTTGCTGATGTTTTGTGCCTCACAGAAACACACCTCAGAGGATCTGCGGCTGCCTGCTTAGAAGGCTATACCATGTTTCACAGGAATCGAAGTGATTCTTATACAACCTGTCCCGACTTGGCGACAAAACTTGGTGGTGGCGTAGGTATTTGTATCAAAAGTCACATCGCAGCCCAGGAAAAAAAATACGTACAGGGTGTGACCGATATTGAATTTGTTGTGGTGAAACTCGAAGCGCCCATCAATTTGTTGATCGCTGCCGTTTACAGGCCTCCGGGCCACAGTCTGCGCGCATTTCTACCAAGCTTGGAAAATCTGTTACGTTATCTTGAAGTCATGGACCATCATCAAATCTTGGTATGTGGCGATTTTAACGAAGATGCGATCTCTGCCTCGTACAAGCCCGTCCTTGAATTGTTTTGCTCAAAGGGTTACACGCAGCTCATAACCACTGCTACCACTGACAAAAACACATTGATTGACCTCATTTTTGTCTCTCGACCTCAGTGTGCTCTTTATTCAGGTGTCCTGCAAACATACTACAGCTATCATAATCCTGTTTTCTGTGTTTTGGACAGTGAAAGGTAAGACAAATCTAAATTGTGTATTTCAGCATTTGGAAAACTATCAAGGACGGAAATCAGATGGCGTAAGTGGCGGTGTGTGGTGGGTGATTTGTTGAATTGAGATGAGTTGGTATCAGAGGCGTAGGTGGCTCAGAAAGGCAAATGTAATGTTGACATTAGGCAGAAACCTCACGATTTAAAAAACAAAATATATATATACTACAGACCAATGTGAATAGTGGTACACTATATTTTACGCTAATAGTATAAATGATGATTTATATATTATGCTGATATTTTAAATGGCTGAACTCGTGTCTGTAGATGTAAATCAAGTTGAGTTAAGGGAAGGCGCTCAACCACCAGGGGTTGCTTTAGAGCTGCACCTTCTTGGGCCGCCCATGCATGCGGCAGTATCTGCACCTGCTGGGCAAACGACCATTGAAGGCGAGAGGAAAGGGTGGCAAGGGGATGGCACGGCCGTTGACGCCTAAAACAATCTTGGTGCTGGTAAGACTTGCAGAAATAACTGCTAGTCTACTCGTCTGTCGGATCGACGAGAGATTCCATCTAATCGTCCATCAAAGAGAAGGCTTTTAAAATTTTAAAAAGCCTTCCCTTGACTCAACTTGATTTAAATTTTACACTTTTAAAAATTTGAACTATTTAAATATTTAACTTTTAAACTTTTCATATCTTGACATTTTGCAAATGAACTAAGAGGCGACTTTTTAACTTTTTACATTTTTTCATTTTAATTCTACAATCATTTTAAAGATGATTTCAGGGAAGGACTTTTAATTCTAATCCTACAATCAAATTTTAAAGATGACCTAAGGAAAGGCCTTTTAAACTTTTTTATCATTAGTTATTTATTTTAATTTTAAAAAATTTTAACGGCATAATCACGAGGCGAGAACAGAAAACAGATGAGGTAAGTTGTTCATCAATAAACATGTTTTTTTCCTTGCAGAAATAACTGCTAGTCTACTCGTCTGTCGGATCGACGAGAGATTCCATCTCATCTCATCGTCCATCAAAGAGAAGGCTTTTAAAATTTTAAAAAGCCTTCCCTTGACTCAACTTGATTTAAATTTTACACTTTTAAAAATTTGAACTATTTAAATATTTAACTTGCAAATGAACTAAGAGGCGACTTTTTAACTTTTTACATTTTTTTCATTTTAATTCTACAATCATTTTAAAGATGATTTCAGGGAAGGACTTTTAATTCTAATCCTACAATCAAATTTTAAAGATGACCTAAGAAAAGGCCTTTTAAACTTTTTTATCATTAGTTTTTTATTTTAATTTTAAAAATATTTTAACGTCATAATCACGAGGCGAGAACAGAAAACAGATGAGGTAAGTTGCTCATCAATAAACATGTTTTTTCCTTGTCTTTGTAAAGACACTATATGCTTCTATTTTACTCTTCTGTATTTTATGAGTTTCTTTTATCTGGCGAAAGCAGTTCATCCCACAATGGAGGCCAGCGGTAAGCATGACATATCACCTTATTGTAACATTTTGTAATTCATAGCCATTCACTTTACTTGGATTGTCCTTTTTTTTTTCTCCACAAAGACCTTGAGCATGCAAAAACTTTCATCGTGGACCAATGACTCCCAAACCAGGGAGGCAAGAAGCAAGACTTATTCTTCCGTGTGTAGGCAACAAATCTTTTATTGACTATTGTCACAAAACACCCCTTAATTTAAAATGTTTTTCAACTCGTATCCTCAACAACTCAATGTTTGTTGTTTCAGTTTTTCCGTGTTTCCTGTAACTCCACGTGCTCCGTTTGTCAAGACAGGCGTTTGGCCCCTGTGGTACTCAACTTTGATGAGATATGGCCTGTCTTGCCAGAGAAATGACTGAAGAAGAAGACACAGGTTCGTGAATGTGTTCCCGTCATTCACTCTTTAGTACATGGATGCTAGTTGTACATGTGCTTGAAGTATTGTAATGTGATTTTCAAAAATGAATTCATAATGATATTATATTGTAGCACAGCGACAGCCAAGTCTTTCAAAAACACTCGTACGATGGAGGCTAGCATCATGGAACGCAAACTCCCAAACCAGCGTAGCAATCGTGACTTCTGCTGATTCTTCTATGGAACAATCAAGGGCACCTCTGGCAGCTCTTCGCTTTGACTTGGACATCCACTTTTTTATTGATTTTTTTTTTTTTTTAACATGATGTCTTTTATGTGCCCTCTCTGCATCCATTGCAGCCTGGTGATCCTGAAAGGGGGATCCTCCCATCTGTGGTCCCTTCTCAAGGTTTCTCATTTTTACCCTGGTAGGGTTTTTTTGAGTTTTTCCTTGCCCTTTTGGGAGCTTAAGATCAGGGGGTGCTTTGAGAATAATTGCCAATTTGTCTATGTGAAGCCCTTTGAGACCGCTTGTGATTAAGATCTATGTAAATATATTTTACTTGACTCTACTTCTATGAGTAGCCAGCAAGGAAAATTGTCAGGAAGCCCTTTTTTGAACGAATCGTTCACTCACGAGCCAACACTAACAGCAACACACACATAAATTGAGTATGTGCCGATGCCACAACATGAAATCTCAAAATTCTCCCATTTGCCACGCATGCACGATTAGCCTTGCGGAAACTGACCTGTGGTTTGGTAATCCTGTTACAATTCGCTCGGTATTTAATGTTGGACAATTTCCCACGGAACATCTCTCACGTGACACCGGTGTGCCGCGGCACACTGGTTGGGAAACACTGTTCTTGGGTATTGCCTGCGGGTCGACATGCAATGCAGACAAAGAACAGCCTGGCCTTTAACTGTTCGAAACTTGCCCCTCTGGTTTTACTCTATTAAGCCTCAGATACGTACAGTCTGTTTTCTGTTCTCCTTTATTTATTTATTTATTTATTTATTTATTTATTTATTTATCTATCTATCTGTTTATTTGTTTACTTGTTTGATTGCTTATTTATTGTTTAATCATACATTTATTTGGTTACTTTATTTTCGACAGTGCTTTGAACTATGAAGTTGTAATCATTTTTATTTGCACAATTGCTGGACTTTCTACATTTCTTTGCCTCAAACCATGTTTACATTGCGTTTTGTATATGCATCCCAAGTCTGTCTAATACCATCTACAATCATGCTACAGTTGAATTATTAAATAAAAGAAAACACTTGTTGTGTTTATGCGGAGTAGAGATGAACGCTGGGATAGGCTCCAGCACGCCCGTGACCCCTGTGGGGACTAAGTGGTTCAGAAAATTGATGTATCGAATCAGTAAAACATTACATGTCCTGACGGTTTATTGTGGTAAAAAATAAAACAAGTGAATTGACTTTATTCAAGAGTTTTTTTTTTTTTTTTTTTATTCGCCATGTTTGAGCGTGCCAAACAAGGAATTTGACTTCGGTAAATCACAGCCTCTGTTATTATTTATTTCCTACTTCTGGATATTATTCACATTGCTGTGATTGTTTACGGCAGGGGTGTCAAAGTCCAGTCCTCGAGGGCCGCATCCCTCCATGTTTTCCAAGTTTCCCTCGTTAAACACACTTGAATCAATGATCAGGCTCCTGCAGAACGTGAGGATGAACTGATCATTTGAATTAGGAGTGTTTAACGAGGGAAACTTGGAAAACATGTAGGAATGCGGCCCTCGAGGACTGGACTTGGACACCCCTGGTTTACGGCAATGGGTCCTATTTTAACCCGGATCTACCCACATTTTTTTTCCAAAAAGGTGCATATTTTCTTGGTCCTTAGGTCTCCCTAAGTACGAATATGCCGCGCTTTTTTGGTTATGACGTCGCCTACACGAGATATGCGGCATCTATATATAGACTATGGGCTGATACGTGCACAAAAATTGGAGCATTCTGACGATTTACAAGTGTAACATGATGTAATTTATTTGAATGTTCAGAGTTAGTTGTGTTTTACACGTAACAGCTGTCTGCAACATGAAAGGGACCATTTCCGCAAGTTTCAATGGGCATGCATGTGCAACGTCTCCAGTCAACAGCGGCCGTCATCCCCAGGGTACCAGTCGTAAGAAAATGGCGAAGTTTCTATGAACACAAGTTGGCTTTCATAGCCGTATGTATTTGCAACAATATTTCAGGGAAAACGGTACAAAACCACGGTACAATAAGTGCAGTGGACTGAAGATTGCGGTACCATAAACGCAGTGGACGGTCGTGCTTTGTAACCCAGCAGTGATCATGCTCAGCCTTGCGCCGCCACTTCCGGTCAGAAAACGGATCACGCGACCAGTGCTTCTCACACATTCTGTTCCGGCTCCTGGTAACCACGGAAACACTTCATTCATAGTGCCATGCAGCACTTGGAGCACGCACTGGACGGACGCGACTTGCAAGTCCGCAGTACGCACTTTCGGCCTTGCTCCGCCACTTCCGGCCAGTGCTCCATGCCGTCAAAGCGGGAGTCATCGGCAACTGCGCACAGGCGCGGTCTGCCCACTCTCCGAGCTCGAGTGACACCTGGTGCTGCAAGCAGAGTTCGGGCCACCTCGCGTCAGAAGTTAAGATGAGACATCCCGGCGTGATCATCCAGCCGGTGCAGCACCCATGCATTGAGGACGGCCGCGTCCAGCATCCAGATGAATATTGGCCACCACCACTTCTTCCGGCACATGTTGATGCTGTAGAGCCCGATGCTCTGGTCGGCGCGCTCCGTGCCGCCCATGCTGCGGTTGTACAGCTGGACAACAAATGGCTGGTCCACTGCCACCTTCTTCTTTTCCTTCGCTGACCAGCGTGACGCCTTCTGCAGAGGATGCTCGGCGGCGAGGGTGGAGGCGATGGTGACCACGGCGTTATCCTTCCACCGAGTGACCGCAATCTTGTTTGCCGTGTCGTACACGACAGACAAGATTTGGTGTCTCCCAAAATATTCAATCATTGCCTCGTCCACATCAACATTGCATTGGATACGCCTCCCTGAACCCAGCGTTGAGGATGTCCATCATGGGACGCAGCTTTGTCATCCGGTCGCTGAGGTTCAGGTGCGCGTTGTCGGCGCAGTGAATGTAGCGGATGATCTCCTCGAACCTGTTGCGTGATATGGCCCCAGCGACGAGGGCGCACTGGAGATCTTCATCTGTGCTCCAGTAGTGTCGGCGACTGGGGAGAGAGTGGTAACCCGAGAGCACCAAGATCCCCAACACGCGCTTCAATTCTCCGATGGTGAGCTGGAAGTTTGAGTCAGTCACCTTGGTCTCTTGAACAAGGTGAGGATATACATCAGAAAGGACGAAGTCCAGCTTCTGATTTGCGCTCTTTCCAACGACAATCGTGGGGGCGGCGAGAGGCCTGGCGTCCGGGAATTTTGTCAGGCGCAGACTCCACACTGACCGCACATCAGTCAATAACCATTATATGATAATTGTTCCCTAAAAGTAAAAATTGGAGCATCTATTTATAGACTATGGGCTGAAACAGGCTACTAGTCTTCGGTGTGACGTGGCTGAGTTTTGATCTCACAACCTTCCAGTTTCAGGTTGGACACTCTACCACTAGGCCACTGAGCTGAAGGATTAGTGCTGTTTTTAGTTTATATAATCTTTGAAGCTTTTTTTTTTTTTTTTTTAAACTATTTTTAGCAGATGCACTGATCGTTTGGGATTTTTATTGTACATGTGACAATGACAATAAAGATCTATCTATTTATCTATTTATCTATCTGTGTAACTAATAAAGTTGTGATGCTATGCCCAAACAGCTTTTTTTTTTTTTTTTTTACTCCACCATGCATAAAAGCGGGTGGCGACCCCAAGCTGACCTCGTTACAGCAAACCTGAAGAGAGAGGTAAGTGGTTTTGTCAGGTATCTCTCCTCCAACTTGAAATTTGATTTTTGATCAACATCTTTGGTAAACACAGACATGTGCATAGTTCGTTTATTATTATTTCTTTAACCTAGACTGATGTGTTGGTGTGCAAAATATCGTTTACAAACTGAGTGGAAGTTAATCAAGTATTCTGTGATTCTGCTGTTCATTTACTATACTTGGAAAAAATATTGTCCTGTTTTTGCAATGCTCTTTTTCTGAGGTACATTCTGATAAACTTGCAATGAATTAACGCCATCAGATACATGGAAGTGAAAATAAGTTGTAAAACAAGCAGAGGTGGCACTTTTAAATCTGCTATATTGTTTTACCTGTGAAAATGAATGCTCTATCATAAGAAGACCGTTCAAAGTCTGTGCGCAAGGCTTTTGCACATGGGAAATTGGCCGTCCATGTGTGCACAATGGGACAAAATGGCCACCACCATACCCATGTGCTTGCAATTGGACACATTTGTGGTTTAAAGTCAAAGTGGTTACACAAACAAACAAAGGAAGATTAGCAAAATCACATGCTACAAATACAAGCAACATTTCTAGTTGCTTGGCCGCTTTCGGTCATCCGTTTTGCAATTTGTTGCATTTTTTGAAATTTTCTTCACAGACTTGGAATGAAATGGAAATGTGTATATAAAAAAAATTATCTGAAAAAATTCTGATCATTATCATTTGGCACTTTATCTTTCAGAATGAACAATAAAGTCATTAAAGCGCAAGTGGTCGGTGTGCGGAATGACCTTCGGGCCAGAGGGTGGAAGATGGGTGCTATGGGCTGTGAGATGGATGGGCATTATCAGAATGTAACTGTTGCCCTCTGTGATGGTACAGCCGCTTTCAAGATTACTCTTTTCAGTAATCTGGCGTGCCAAGTCACAGAGGGCAACAGTTACGTTTTTGTCCATTTCATGGCGGAGCCGGCAAACCCGAACGTTCTTCTATGTCAAAAGACTAGCAAGATATATATGGGGGCGAAAGTGGAGATCACCGATGCTTTGAGGGCTGAGGCCCTCAAGCTCATTTTCCCCCCATCGTTGCCAATGTCTGTCAGGGAGGTGATCAGAAACCCTCCTGAGGGGCTGGTAGACATCGAGGGACAGGTCGAAAGTGTAAGTTTACTTCACGCACACATGCATGTTAAATATCTATTTAGAACTACTAAAAATAAAAACTTGTTTTCTACCATTAAACATTGCAGGATAACACAATTGTATTTCTGTTTGTTCCAAATTAGAAACAGGCAAGCAGAATAGTTTCTGTACGCGGGGCTCGGTTGGTGCCATTGAGCATCGTATACTTAAAACAGGTAAGCAACCTGTCGATTTACTGTTATTCCACTTCACGCATGCATACTGAAGTAATATTTGGTTTTAAACCATTGCAGAATGAAGATGTGGTACGAGTGGCTGTGTGGAGGGAGGCGAACTTGACCCCGATCAAGGTTGGGGCCTTTTACACCTTCACGCACGTTCGTGCCGTGACGAACGAATTTGGCCTGTCGCTCAACACCACGCAATATTCTAAGATATCGGTGAGTAAAGAAAAATCTTTAAAATGGAAAAGGAATGTTATCAGTTTAGGTTGTTTTGAATGAATGAGTATAATACTATGAATGCCGGCTTTCCATACAGTCTCCTTCAAATTTTACAACTTTATGAGAAATGCTGTTGACTTGTGACCAGCCTGTTTGCAAACACCCCCCCCTGGTGGGGACAAAACGGTACATATAACAGAAGGATTTTATGGACACCTTGTGAATTAGTAATTGCTGGGTGTGACTGTAATAAATTGACCTTAGGTTTATAGACTTATTTGTAACCTTTGAGTTATATAATTGTCAGTTTTCACCTGAGTAAACCTAATTGTGTTTTTATTCACTAGGTCTACAATGCAACTGTCGATTTGGTGGCCATAGGGCTGATGGTCGAAGAGGGAGAGGTTATGTTGGTGGATGGGGAGGGGGTTGAGACAAGAATCGCCATGAGTGTGTGGAGCAACACTTTTTCTGAGCTGCCTACAATACCACAAGGTGGCCTCTTACTGCAACTCATTTATTCACAGGGTGAAGTAGTTCAAATATGTCAATAAAGATTTTATTTTGCCAATGCTGTCCATTTGCCCAATTGGTTTCTGTCAGAGTTAGGGGTGGGTGGGGTGCAGTTGCACTTTTCATTGGGAAGACTAAGTTTTCTGTTTGAAAGCATAGCTCTTTGTGCCACTTTTACAACATTTAAGACGCGTTTAAAGACACATTTCTATGAGATGGCCTTTAACTAACTTGGAGTGGCCGATTTGGCCGGAGTTTGTGTTCTCTCTGCCCACCCCCTCCCTGGCTGGGGAGGGGGTTAGGTGGCGCAAAAGCTGATAGCGGCTAGCTGGATTCTCGGGGACCAATTCAAGATGAAGAAACTGCTGCTCAACCTCCTTGAAGACACCGCCAGGACAATCGAGGGCACCGCCGACATCCATTTTTTCATTGATTTTCATATTATGTATTACTTGTGCCCTCTCTGCATCCATTACAACCTGATGATCCTGAAAGGGGGATCCTTCCGTCTGTGGTCCCTTCTCAAGGTTTCTCATTTTGCCCTGGCAGGGTTTTTTTGAGTTTTTCCCTTGCCCTTTTGGGAGCTTATGATCAGGGGATGCTTTGAGAATAATTGTCAATTTTTGGCTATGTGAAGCCCTTTGAGACTCTTTGTGATTTAGGGCTATACAAATAAACTTGACTTGACTTAAATATTTGACTGCATTAATTTGTCAAAAGCATCGATTTCTGCCAGAGTTTGTAGTATTTTTTGTTCTAAACATTGAACGTTTTTGCATAATTGGTACATTTGTGGTATAACATTATGCATTTATTCTTGGCATTTTTTGTTCATGAAATTCACTGTTTTTGTGTCATTGGCAAATATGTGGCTTATTCAATATGTGGCCATTCATTCTGAATAGCAATTTCAACACGAGCCATCTTCATGCGAGGTTTCAAATTTCACATGTCACAAAACTTAATGCAGTTTTGGGTGTTCTAAATACTTACCGTGTTTGCATAATTAGTACATTTGTGGTATAAAATCACGCATTGATTAGCCCATTCAACTTGGACATTCATCACATTAACCAACTTTCACCCCCTCAACGGAAAGACGCCGTTAGCGCAGTTGGTGGCGCGGGGGTTTCTCAGCACGTAGCGCTTCCCCGTGTGAGTTCGATTCCTACTGGGTGCAACTTCTTTGTTCCTTTTTATTCACTGCTTATTTTTAACGCTTATGATTTGTAAGTCGTCATTTTTCCATTTTATAATATTTATTTTCTTTTTTATTCTTCCAGCTTATCACTTTTAACGCTTATTATTTGTAACTCTCGTCATTTTCCCATTTATTTCATAATTTATTTTCCTTTTTATTCTTCCCGCTTATCATTTGTAACTCTCGTCATTTTCCCATTCATTTTATAATAATTTATTTTCTTTTTTATTCTTCCCGCTTATCATTTTTAACGCTTATCGTTTGTAACTCGTCATTTTCCCATTTATATTTTCATGATTTATTTTCCTTTTTTTTTCTTCCCGCCTATCATTTTTAACATTTGCCTTCGCCTTCACACGCAATTTCTCCAGAAATTGCAATTCTAGTTGTGTGAAGGCGAAGGCCTTCACACATTGTTATTCTACTTTATTATTATTATTATTATTCAACTTATTCCGCCCACTTTTTTGGCACCTAACTAGTCCTACATGCTTCAACCGATTCACCCCGTTCAAACTTTCACACATTCCAAATATTCATGTCATGCTTGCTACCATTTTTTTTGTTGATAACATTTACCGTTTTTGTGTAATTAGCAAATTTGTGACTTTTAAATCCCCATTCATTCTTAATGGCAATTTCAACACGAGCCATTTGCCTGCGTGGGTTCGAATTTTACATGTGTCACATTGGGTGTCTCACCATTACACAAACTCACACGACACTGGCTGCAGTTTTTTTTCTTTATAAACATTTGTTATTTTTGCATAATTAGTACATTTATGGTATAAAATTACGCATTCATTCTTAATGGCGCATTCAACATGAACATTCATCACATTAAGCAAATTCTACCGGTTCACAAAAGGAAACTGATTAGCTCAGTTTGTAACGCGGCCACTTCTTAACTCTAGCCGCTTCCCCGTGTGAGTTCGATTCCAACTGTGGGTACCGTTTTTTTTAATTTTTTATTCACTACTTCATATTTTTTACGCTTATGATTTGTAACTTGTCATTTTACCATTTATTTTAATAATTTATTTTCCTTTTTATTCTTCCCGCTTATCATTTGTAACTCTCGTCATTTTTCCATTTATTGTACAATAATAATTTATATTCTTCCCGCTTATCATTTTTATCATTTGTAACTTTTGTCATTTTCCCATTTATTTTATAATAATTTAATTTCCTTTTTATTTTTCCCGCTTATCATTATTAACACTTATCATTTGTAACTCGTCATATTCCCATTTATTTTTTTCATCATTTATCATTTGTAACTTTTATCATTTTCCCATTTATTTTATAATAATTTAATTTCCTTTTTATTTTTCCCGCTTATTATTAACGTTTATCATTTGTAACTCTCGTCATTTTCCCATTTATTTTATTCATCATTTATCATCATTTATTTCCCTTTTTCATTTTTCCTTTCTTTCATTTCGAAAAGAGTAGAATAACAATAGTGCGAAGGTCTTCGCCTTCACACGCAATTTCTCCAGAAATTGCAATTCTAGTTATTATTATTATTAAACAACTTATTCCGCCCGCTTTTTTGGCATCTAACTAGTCCTACATGCTTCAACCGATTCACCCCGTTCAAACTTTCACACATTCCAAAAATTCATGGCATGCTTGCTACCATTTTTTTTGTTGATAACATTTACCGTTTTTGTGTAATTAGCAAATTTGTGACTTATAATTCCCCATTCATTCTTAATGGCAGTTTCAACACGAGCCATTTCCCTGCGTGGGTTCGAATTTTACATGTGTCACATTGGGCGTCTCACCATTACACAAACTCACACGACACTGGCTGCAGTTTTTTTCGTCATAAACATTTATCGTTTTTGCATAATTAGTACATTTGTGGTGTAAAATTACGCATTCATTCTTAATGGCGCATTCAACATGAACATTCATCACATTAAGCGAATTCCAACACTATAAAAAAGAAAACCAATTAGCTCAGTTTGTAATGCGGGCACTTCTTAACTCTAGCTGCTTCCCCGTGTGAGTTCAATTCCAACTGTGGGTGATGTTTTTTTTTCCTTTTTATTCAATACTTAATATTTTTAACGCTTATGATTTGTAACTCGTCATTTTCCCATTTATTTTATAATAATTTAATTTCCTTTATATTTTTCCCGCTTATCATTTATAACGTTTATCATTTGTAACTTTTGTCATTTTCCCATTTATTTTATAATAATTTAATTTCCTTTATATTTTCCCGCTTATCATTTATAACGTTTATCATTTGTAACTTTTGTCATTTTCCCATTTATTTTATAATAATTTAATTTCCTTTATATTCTTTCCGATTATCATTTTTAACGTTTATCATTTGTAACTTTTGTCATTTTCCCATTTATTTTATAATAATTTAATTTCTTTTTATTCTTTCCGCTTATTATTAACGTTTATCATTTGTAACTCTCGTCATTTTCCCATTTATTTTATTCATCATTTATCATCATTTATTTCCCTTTTTCATTTTTCCTTTCTTTCATTTCGAATAAAGTAGAATAACAATAGTGCGAAGGTCTTCGCCTTCACACGCAATTTCTCCAGAAATTGCAATTCTAGTTGTGTGAAGGCGAAGGCCTTCACACATTGTTATTCTACTTTATTATTATTATTGTGTGAAGGCGAAGGCCTTCACACATTGTTATTCTACTTTATTATTATTATTATTATTATTGTGTGAAGGCGAAGGCCTTCACACATTGTTATTCTACTTTATTATTATTATTATTATTCAACTTATTCCGCCCACTTTTTTGGCACCTAACTAGTCCTACATGCTTCAACCGATTCACCCCGTTCAAACTTTCACACATTCCAAATATTCATGTCATGCTTGCTACCATTTTTTTTGTTGATAACATTTACCGTTTTTGTGTAATTAGCAAATTTGTGACTTTTAAATCCCCATTCATTCTTAATGGCAATTTCAACACGAGCCATTTGCCTGCGTGGGTTCGAATTTTACATGTGTCACATTGGGTGTCTCACCATTACACAAACTCACACGACACTGGCTGCAGTTTTTTTTCTTTATAAACATTTGTTATTTTTGCATAATTAGTACATTTATGGTATAAAATTACGCATTCATTCTTAATGGCGCATTCAACATGAACATTCATCACATTAAGCAAATTCTACCGGTTCACAAAAGGAAACTGATTAGCTCAGTTTGTAACGCGGCCACTTCTTAACTCTAGCCGCTTCCCCGTGTGAGTTCGATTCCAACTGTGGGTACCGTTTTTTTTAATTTTTTATTCACTACTTCATATTTTTTACGCTTATGATTTGTAACTTGTCATTTTACCATTTATTTTAATAATTTATTTTCCTTTTTATTCTTCCCGCTTATCATTTGTAACTCTCGTCATTTTTCCATTTATTGTACAATAATAATTTATATTCTTCCCGCTTATCATTTTTATCATTTGTAACTTTTGTCATTTTCCCATTTATTTTATAATAATTTAATTTCCTTTTTATTTTTCCCGCTTATCATTATTAACACTTATCATTTGTAACTCGTCATATTCCCATTTATTTTTTTCATCATTTATCATTTGTAACTTTTATCATTTTCCCATTTATTTTATAATAATTTAATTTCCTTTTTATTTTTCCCGCTTATTATTAACGTTTATCATTTGTAACTCTCGTCATTTTCCCATTTATTTTATTCATCATTTATCATCATTTATTTCCCTTTTTCATTTTTCCTTTCTTTCATTTCGAAAAGAGTAGAATAACAATAGTGCGAAGGTCTTCGCCTTCACACGCAATTTCTCCAGAAATTGCAATTCTAGTTATTATTATTATTATTCAACTTATTCCTCTCACTTTTTTGGCACCTAACTAGTCCTACATGCTTCAACCGATTCACCCCGTTCAAACTTTCACACATTCCAAAAATTCATGGCATGCTTGCTACCATTTTTTTTGTTCTTAACATTTACCGTTTTTGTGTAATTAGCAAATTTGTGACTTATAATTCCCCATTCATTCTTAATGGCAGTTTCAACACGAGCCATTTCCCTGCGTGGGTTCGAATTTTACATGTGTCACATTGTGCGTCTCACCATTACACAAACTCACACGACACTGGCTGCAGTTTTTTTCGTCATAAACATTTATCGTTTTTGCATAATTAGTACATTTGTGGTGCAAAATTACACATTCATTCTTAATGGCGTATTCAACATGAACATTCATCACATTAAGCAAATTCCACCACCTCAAAAGAGAAAACCAATTAGCTCAGGTGGTAACGTGGGCACTTCTTAACTCTAGCCATGTCCCTGTGTGAGTTCGATTCCAACTGTGGGTACTGTTTTTTTTCCTTTTTATTCACTGCTTCTTATTTTTTACGCTTATGATTTGTAACTTGTCATTTTACCATTTATTTTAATAATAACCTTTTTATTCTTCCCGCTTGTCATTTGTAACTCTCGTCATTTTCCCATTTATTGTATAAATAATTTAATTTCCTTTATATTCTTCCCGCTTATCATTTTTATCATTTATCATTTATAACTTTTGTCATTTTCCCATTTATTTTATAATAATTTAATTTCCTTTTTATTCTTCCCGCTTAAAGTAGAATAACAATAGTGCGAAGGTCTTCGCCTTCACACGCAATTTCTCCAGAAATTGCAATTCTAGTTGTGTGAAGGCGAAGGCCTTCACACATTGTTATTCTACTTTATTATTATTATTATTATTATTATTATTATTATTATTATTATTATTATTATTATTCAACTTATTCCTCCCACTTTTTTGGCACCTAACTAGTCCTACATGCTTCAACCGATTCACCCCGTTCAAACTTTCACACATTCCAAATATTCACGTCATGCTTGCTACCATTTTTTTTGTTGATAACATTTACCGTTTTTGTGTAATTAGCAAATTTGTGACTTTTAAATCCCCATTCATTCTTAATGGCATTTCAACACGAGCCATTTCCCTGCGTGGGTTCGAATTTTACATGTGTCACATTGGGCGTCTCACCATTACACAAACTCACACGACACTGGCTGCAGTTTTTTTGTCATAAACATTTATCGTGTTTGCATAATTAGTACATTTGTGGTGTAAAATTACGCATTCATTCTTAATGGTTCATTCAACATGAACATTCACCACATTAAGCGAATTCCACCACTTTTAAAAAGAAAATGAATTAGCTCAGTTTGTAAAGCGGGCACTTCTTAACTCTAGCCGCTTCCCCGTGTGAGTTCGATTCCAACTGTGGGTAATGTTTTTTTTCCTTTTTATTCACTGCTTCATATTTTTTACGCTTATGATTTGTAACTTGTCATTTTACCATTTATTTTAATAATTTATTTTCCTTTTTATTCTTCCCGCTTATCATTTATAACGTTTATCATTTGTAACTTTTGTCATTTTCCCATTTATTTTATAATAATTTAATTTCCTTTATATTCTTCCCGGTTATCATTTTTAACGTTTATCATTTGTAACTTTTGTCATTTTCCCATTTATTTTATAATAATTTAATTTCCTTTTTATTCTTCCCGCTTATTATGTACGTTTATCATTTGTAACTCTCATCATTTTCCCATTTATTTTATTCATCATTTATTTCTCTTTTTCATTTTTCCTTTCTTTCATTTCGAAAAAAGTAGAATAACAATAGTGCGAAGGTCTTCGCCTTCACACGCAATTTCTCCAGAAATTGCAATTCTAGTTATTATTATTATTATTATTCAACTTATTCCTCCCACTTTTTTGGCACCTAACTAGTCCTACATGCTTCAACCGATTCACCCCGTTCAAACTTTCACACATTCCAAATATTCATGTCATGCTTGCTACCATTTTTTTTGTTGATAACATTTACCGTTTTTGTGTAATTAGCAAATTTGTGACTTTTAAATCCCCATTCATTCTTAATGGCAATTTCAACACGAGCCATTTCCCTGCGTGGGTTCGAATTTTACATGTGTCACATTGGGCGTCTCACCATTACACAAACTCACACGACACTGGCTGCAGTTTTTTTCGTCATAAACATTCATTGTGTTTGCACAATTAGTACATTTGTGGTGTAAAATTACGCATTCATTCTTAATGGTGCATTCAACATGAACATTTATCACATTAAGCGAATTCCGCCATATCAAAAAAGAAAACCAATTAGCTCAGTTTGTAACGTGGGCACTTCTTAACTCTAGCCGGTTCCCCGCGTGAGTTCGATTCCAACTGTGGGCACTGTTTTTTTTCCTTTTTATTCACTGCTTTATATTTTTTACGCTTATGATTTGTAACTTGTCATTTTACCATTTATTTAAATAATAACCTTTTTATTCTTCCCGCTTATCATTTGTAACTCTCGTCATTTTCCCATTTATTGTATAAATAATTTTATTTCCTTTATATTCTTCCCACTTATCATTTTTATCATTTATCATTTGTAACTTTTGTCATTTTCCCATTTATTTTATAATAATTTAATTTCCTTTTTATTCTTCCCGCTTATCATTATTAACACTTATCATTTGTAACTCTCGTCATTTTTCCTATTTATTTTATTTATCATCATTTGTCATTATTTATTTCCCTTTTTATTTTTCCCATTAATTTAATTCATCATCATTTATTTCCCTTTTTATTTTTCCTGCTTATCATTTTAACACATCATTTTACCTATGTACTTTATTCATCATCATTTATCATCATTAATTTCCCTTTTTCATTTTTCCTGTCTTTCATTTCGAAAAAAGTAGAATAACAATAGTGCGAAGGTCTTCGCCTTCACACGCAATTTCTCCAGAAATTGCAATTCTAGTTATTATTATTATTATTAAACAACTTATTCCGCCCACTTTTTTGGCACCTAACTAGTCCTACATGCTTCAACCGATTCACCCCGTTCAAACTTTCACACATTCCAAATATTCATGTCATGCTTGCTACCATTTTTTTTGTTGATAACATTTACCGTTTTTGTGTAATTAGCAAATTTGTGACTTTTAAATCCCCATTCATTCTTAATGGGGATTTCAACACGAGCCATTTTCCCGCGTGGGTTCGAATTTTACATGTGTCACATTGGGCGTCTCACCATTACACAAACTCACACGACACTGGCTGCAGTTTTTTTCGTTATAAACATTTGTCATTCTTGCATAATTAGTACATTTGTGGTATAAAATTACGCATTCATTCTTAATGGCGCATTCAACATGAACATTCATCACATTAAGCAAATTCTACCGTTCCACAAAAGGAAACTGATTAGCTCAGTTTGTAACGCGGGCACTTCTTAACTCTAGCCGCATCCCCGAGTGAGTTCGATTCCAACTATGGGTAATGTTTTTTTTCCTTTTTATTCACTGCTTCATATTTTTTACGCTTATGATTTGTAACTTGTCATTTTACCATTTATTTTAATAATAACCTTTTTATTCTTCCCGCTTATCATTTGTAACTCTCGTCATTTTCCCATTTATTGTATAAATAATTTAATTTCCTTTATATTCTTCCCGCTTATCATTTTTATCATTTATCATTTGTAACTTTTGTCATTTTCCCATTCATTTTATAATAATTTAATTTCCTTTTTATTCTTCCCACTTATAATTATTAACACTTATCATTTGTAACTCGTCATTTTTCCTATTTATTTTATTTATCATCATTTGTCATTATTTATTTCCCTTTTTATTTTTCCCATTAATTTCATTCATCATCATTTATCATCATTTATTTCCCTTTTTATTTTTCCTGCTTATCATTTTAACACATCATTTTACCTATGTACTTTATTCATCATCATTTATCATCATTAATTTCCCTTTTTCATTTTTCCTGTCTTTCATTTCGAAAAAAGGAGAATAACAATAGTGCGAAGGTCTTCGCCTTCACACGCAATTTCTCCAGGAATTGCAATTCTAGTTATTAGTGTGAAGGTGAAGACCTTCACACTATTGTTATTGCTGTCCTTTATTATTGTGTGAAGGCGATGGCCTTCACACATATGTTATTCTACACCATTCTCTATTATTATTATTATTATTATTATTATTATTCTATTTTATTCTCCACACTTTTTTGTCCCGCTTCTTCTTCCACATAGTTCATCCGATTCACTCCGTTCCACTTTTGATGTATTCCAAATATTCACGAGATGAGCGCTTCCATTTTTCTCGTTCCGAAAATTTTCCGATTTCGCAAAATTCGCGAATTTACGACAAATTTTTCCCCATTCATTCTCAATGGCAGATTCGACATTTCACATTTACGTCATTCCCCTTTTAAATTCACCTCATTCAGCACATTCAAACCACATTCGGAATGATTCTCGACATTCCCAAAATTCCCAAATTCAAAAATTTCACGTTTTCACGTTAAAAATTCCGACAAAATTTCACGAAATTTCGTTTTTCACCTCTAATTTCTACATTTTTCGACCGATTCAACCCGTTCCAACTTCCAACTGTTCATCTTTTGCCTACCTATTCCACAACTTCCCACTTACAAAAAAATTCCAAATTTTCAAATTTGAAATTCAACCAAATTCTTCGTAATTTCGTTTTTCTACTCTAATTTCTACATTTTTCAACCGATTCAACCCATTCCAACTTTCAACTGTTCATCTTTTGCCTGCCTATTCCACAACTTCTCACCTATCAAAAATTCCAAAATTTCAAATTTGAAATTCAACCGAATTCTCCAAAATTTCGTTTTTCTACTCTAACTTCTACGTTTTTCAACCGATTCAACCCATTCCAACTTTCAACTGTTCATCTTTTGCCTACCTATTCCACACCTTCCCACTTACCAAAATTTCCAAATTTTCAATTTTGAAATTCAACCAAATTCTACAAAATTTGGTTTTTCTACTCTAATTTCTACATTTTTCAACCGATTCAACCCATTCCAACTTTATTCACTTTGGTCACCTCATCCTTACCATATTCACCCCCTTCACCCCCACTTCCACTATGCTTACAAAATTCAACCCTTGACCCCCACTTCCAGTGTGGCGGCCATCTTGGATTGACCCTGAAGTGCTCCCAATGAACCTAGAATGAACCGGAAGTGGCCCTAATCAAACCGGAAGTGACCTTAGGTAAACAGGAAGTGACCTCAGGTAAACCGGAAGTGACCCCAAATCAAACCGGAAGTGACCTTTTTAAACCGGAAGTGACCTTTTTAAACCGGAAGTGACCCCAAATAAACCGGAAGTGACCTCAGCTGGACCGGAAGTGCCTCTAATCAGACCGGAAGTGACCCAAATGGACCGGAAGTGACCCAAATCAACCCGGAAGTGAACTTATTTCAACATTAACTGCCATAAATAGCTACATTAGGCGCTAACTTTTGCATTTTTTGTCCGATTGAACCCGTTTCAACATTTTAACCCCAAAAGTGAACCTCCTGAAGCTGTTTTTTTTACGTTTTGTTCCAAATTTCAAAATATTTTGGCGCAATTGCTTTTTCTTTTAATTCCCATTCATTCTCTATGGGGATTCAACATTTGCTCTCACTTCTACATTTTTTAACCGATTCAACCCGTTCCAACATTCAACTGTTCATCCTTTGCCTGCCTATTCCACAACTTTCCACTTACCAAAAATTCCAAAAATCAAATTTGAAATTCAACCATATTCTCAAAAATTTAGTATTACACTTCTATTTTCCACATTTCTCAAGAAATTCAACTCATTTCAACATCATTCGGCATCATTCCCCAAGAAGTGATTCAAAGTCTTCGCCTTCACACGCAATTTCTCCAGAAATTGCATTTTCTAGTTATTATATTTTATTCTCCACACTTTTTTGTCCCGCTTCTTCTTCCACATAGTTCATCCGATTCACTCCGTTCCACTTTTGACGTGTTCCAAATATTCACGAGATGAGCGCTTCCATTTTTCTCGTTCCGAAAATTTTCCGATTTCGCAAAATTCGCGAACTTACGACAAATTTTTCCCCATTCATTCTTAATGGCAGAGTCGACATTTCACATTTACATCATTCCACTTTTTTCTACATTGTTCAACCGATTCAACTCATTCCAACTTTCAACTGTTCATCTTTTGCCTACCTATTCCACAACTTCCCACTTACCAAAAATTCCAAATTTGAAATTCAACCAAATTCTCCAAAATTTCGTCTTTCCACTCTAACTTTTACGTTTTTCAACCGATTCAACCCATTCCAACTTTCAACTGTTCATCTTTTTCTAACTATTCCACAACTTCCAACTTATGAAAAATTCCAAATTTTCAAATTTGGAATTCAACCAAATTCTCAAAAATTTTGTTTTTCTACTCTAATTTCTACATTTTTCAACCGATTCAACTCATTCCAACTTTCAACTGTTCATGTTTTGCCTACCTATTCCACAACTTCCCACTTACCAAAAATTCCATATTTGAAATTCAACCAAATTCTCCAAAATTTCGTTTTTCTAATCTAATTTCTACATTGTTCAACCGATTCAACCCATTCCAACTTTCAACTGTTCATGTTTTGCCTACCTATTCCACAACTTCCCGTTTACCAAAAATTCCAAATTTGAAATTCAACCAAATTCTCCAAAATTTCGTTTTTCTAATCTAATTTCTACATTGTTCAACCGATTCAACCCATTCCAACTTTCAACTCTTCATCTTTTGCCTACCTATTCCACAACTTCCCACTTACCAAAAATTCCATATTTGAAATTCAACCAAATTCTCCAACATTTTGTTTTTCTACTCTAATTTCTACATTGTTCAACCGATTCAACCCATTCCAACTTTCAACTCTTCATCTTTTGCCTACCTATTCCACAACTTCCGACTTACCAAAAATTCCAAATTTGAAATTCAACCAAAATCTCCAAAATTTCGTTTTTCTACTGTAATTTCTACATTGTTCAACCAATTCAACCCATTCCAACTTTCAACTCTTCATCTTTTGCCTACCTATTCCACAACTTCCCACTTACCAAAAATTAAAAATTTGAAATTCAACCAAATTCTCAAACATTTTGTTTTTCTACTCTAATCTTTACATTGTGCAACCGATTCAATCCATTCCAACTTTCAACTTTTCATCTTTTGCTTACCTATTTCACAACTTCCCACTTACCAAAAATTCCAAATTTGAAATTCAACCAAATTCTGCAAAATTTCATTTTTCGACTCTAATTTGTACATTTTTCAACCGATTCAACCCATTCCAACTTTCAACTCTTCATCTTTTGCCTACGTATTACACAACTTCCCACTTACCAAAAATCCCAAATTTGAAATTCAACCAAATTCTCCAAAATTTCGTTTTTCTACTCTCATTTCTACATTTCTCTACCGATTCAACCCATTCCAACTTTCAACTCTTCATCTTTTGCTTACCTATTCCACAACTTCCCCTTACAAAAAATTCCAAATTTTGAAATTTGAAATTCAACCAAATTCCCCAAAAATGTGTTTTTCTACTCTAATTTTCACATTGTTCAACCGATTCAACTCATTCCAACTTTCAACTCTTCATCTTTTTCCTACCTATTCCCCCAATTTCCACTTGCCATAAATTCCACATTTTAAGATTTTAAACTCAACCAAATTCTCCAAAATTCTGAAATTCCACAAAATTCTCCAAAATTCCATTTTTCACCTCTATTTTCTACATTTCTCAAGTAATTCAACTCGTTTCAGCATAATTCGCCAGCATTCCCCAAGAAGTGATTCAAAGTCTTCGCCTTCACACGCAATTTCTCCAGAAATTGCATTTTCTAGTTAGTGTGAAGGTGAAGACCTTCACACTATTGTTATTGCTGTCCTTTATTATTATTATTATTATTATTATTATTCTACTTATTCCGCTCACTTTTTTGACGCTTAACTCCTTCCACATACTTCAACCGATTCACTCCGTTCCACTTTTCACTTATTCCAAATATTCATGACACGGCTGCTTACATTTTTTTTGTTCGAAAAATTTTCCGTTTTCACAAAATTCACGATTTTGTGGCATTTTTTTCCCCATTCATTCTTAATGGCAGATTCAACATTTCACATTTTTGTTGTTCCAGTTTGAAATTCACTTATTTCAACACATTCAAATCACATTGGGGACATTCCCAAACTTGCCAAATTCAAAAATTTCACGTTTTCACTTTTAAAATTTGCACAAAATTTTGCAAAATTTCACAAAATTTAGTTTTTCACTTCTAGTTTCTACATTTTTCCACCGATTCAACTCGTTCCAACTTTCAACTGTTCATCTTTTGCCTACCTATTCCACACCTTCCCACTTAGCAAAATTTCCAAATTTTCAATTTTGAAATTCACACCAAATTTTCCCAAAATTTAGTTTTTCCCTTCTAATTTCTACATTTTTCAACCGATTCAACCCATTCCAACTTTATTCACTTTGTTCACCTTATGCTTACCATATTCACCCCCTTCACCCCCACTTCCACAATTCAACCCTTGACCCCCACTTCCAGAGTGGCGGCCATCTTGGATTGACCCTGAAGTGCCCCAATGTACGCGGAATGAACTGGAAGTGCCCCAAATCAAACCGGGATTGACCCCAAATGAACCGGAAGTGACCTCAGGTAAACCGGAAGTGACCCCAAATCAAACCGGAAGTGACCCCAAATCAAACCGGAAGTGACCTTTTTCAACCGGAAGTGACCTTTTTCAACCGGAAGTGACCCCAAATAAACCGGAAGTGACCTCAGCTAGACCGGAAGTGCCTCTAATCAAACCGGAAGTGACCCAAACCAAACCGGAAATGACCATGTTTCAACATTAAGTGCCCTAAATACCTGCATTTGCGCTAACTTTTGCAAATTTTGCCCGATTAAACCCATTTCAACATTTTAACCCCAAAAGTGAACCTCCTGAAGCCGTTTCTTTCCTTTTGTTCCAAATTTCAGAAACTTTTGGTGCAATTTTTTTTTCTTTTAATTCCCATTCATTCTCTATTAGGATTCAAGATTTGCTCTAACTTCTACATTTTTTAACCGATTCAACTCGTTCCAACTTTCAACTGTTCCTCTTTTGCCTTCCTATTCCACAACTTCCCACTTACCAAAAATTCTCTACAATTTTGTTTTTCTACTCTAATTTCTACATTTTCAACTTATTCAACCCATTCCACCTTTCAACTGTTCATCATTTTCCTACCTATTCCACAACTTCCCACTTACCCAAAATTCCAAATTTTCAATTTTGAAATTCACACCCAATTTTCCCAAATTTCCTTTTTCCCTTGTAATTTCTACATTTTTCAACCGATTCAACTCTTTTCAACATCATTCTGCAACATTCCCCAAGTATTTATTCAACCTCTTCACCTTCACACGCAATTTCTTCAGGAATTGCAAATTCTAGTTATTATTATTATTATTCTACTTATTCCGCTCACTTTTTTGACGCTTAACTCCTTCCACATACTTCAACCGATTCACTCCGTTCCACTTTTCACTTATTCCAAATATTCATGACACGGCTGCTTACATTTTTTTTGTTCGAAAAATTTTCCGTTTTCACAAAATTCACGATTTTGTGGCATTTTTTTCCCCATTCATTCTTAATGGCAGATTCAACATTTCACATTTTTGTTGTTCCAGTTTGAAATTCACTTATTTCAACACATTCAAATCACATTGGGGACATTCCCAAACTTGCCAAATTCAAAAATTTCACGTTTTCACTTTTAAAATTTGCACAAAATTTTGCAAAATTTCACAAAATTTAGTTTTTCACTTCTAGTTTCTACATTTTTCCACCGATTCAACTCGTTCCAACTTTCAACTGTTCATCTTTTGCCTACCTATTCCACACCTTCCCACTTAGCAAAATTTCCAAATTTTCAATTTTGAAATTCACACCAAATTTTCCCAAAATTTAGTTTTTCCCTTCTAATTTCTACATTTTTCAACCGATTCAACCCATTCCAACTTTATTCACTTTGTTCACCTTATGCTTACCATATTCACCCCCTTCACCCCCACTTCCACAATTCAACCCTTGACCCCCACTTCCAGAGTGGCGGCCATCTTGGATTGACCCTGAAGTGCCCCAATGAACCCGGAATGAACTGGAAGTGCCCCAAATCAAACCGGAATTGACCCCAAATGAACCGGAAGTGACCTCAGGTAAACCGGAAGTGACCCCAAATCAAACCGGAAGTGACCCCAAATCAAACCGGAAGTGACCTTTTTCAACCGGAAGTGACCTTTTTAAACCGGAAGTGACCCCAAATAAACCGGAAGTGACCTCAGCTAGACCGGAAGTGCCTCTAATCAAACCGGAAGTGACCTAAATAGACCGGAAGTGCCTCTAATCAAACCGGAAGTGACCTAAATAGACCGGAAGTGACCCAAATCAAACCGGAAGTGACCCCAAATGAACCGGAAGTGACCTCAGGTAAACCGGAAGTGACCCCAAATCAAACCGGAAGTGACCCTTTTCAACCGGAAGTGACCTTTTTAAACCGGAAGTGACCCCAAATAAACCGGAAGTGACCTCAGCTAGACCGGAAGTGCCTCTAATCAAACCGGAAGTGACCCAAATCAAACCGGAAATGACCATATTTCAACATTAAGTGCCCTAAATACCTACATTTGCGCTAACTTTTGCAAATTTTGCCCGATTAAACCCATTTCAACATTTTAACCCCAAAAGTGAACCTCCTGAAGCCGTTTCTTTCCTTTTGTTCCAAATTTCAGAAACTTTTGGTGCAATTTTTTTTTCTTTTAATTCCCATTCATTCTCTATTAGGATTCAAGATTTGCTCTAACTTCTACATTTTTTAACCGATTCAACTCGTTCCAACTTTCAACTGTTCCTCTTTTGCCTTCCTATTCCACAACTTCCCACTTACCAAAAATTCTCTACAATTTTGTTTTTCTACTCTAATTTCTACATTTTCAACTTATTCAACCCATTCCACCTTTCAACTGTTCATCATTTTCCTACCTATTCCACAACTTCCCACTTACCCAAAATTCCAAATTTTCAATTTTGAAATTCAGACCCAATTTTCCCAAATTTCCTTTTTCCCTTGTAATTTCTACATTTTTCAACCGATTCAACTCTTTTCAACATCATTCTGCAACATTCCCCAAGTATTTATTCAACCTCTTCACCTTCACACGCAATTTCTTCAGGAATTGCAAATTCTAGTTATTATTATTATTATTCTACTTATTCCGCTCACTTTTTTGTCCGTTAACTACTTCCACATACTTCAACCGATTCACTCCATTCCACTTTTCACTGATTCCAAATATTCATGACACGGGTGCTTACATTTTTTTCGTTCAAAAAATTTTCCGTTTTCGCAAAATTCACAAAATTCCGGCAAATTCTTCCCCATTCATTCTTAATGGCAGATTCAACATTTCACATTTTTGTTGTTCCAGTTTGAAATTCACTTATTTCAACACATTCAAATCACATTTGGGACATTCCCAAACTTGCCAAATTCACAAATTTCACGTTTTCACTTTTAAAATTTGCACAAAATTTTGCAAAATTTCACTAAATTTAGTTTTTCACTTCTAATTTCTACATTTTTCCACCGATTCAACTCGTTCCAACTTTCAACTGTTCATCTTTTGCCTACCTATTCCACACCTTCCCACTTAGCAAAATTTCCAAATTTTCAATTTTGAAATTCACACCAAATTTTCCAAAAATTTAGTTTTTCCCTTCTAATTTCTATATTTTTCGACCGATTCAACCCATTCCAACTTTATTCACTTTGTTCACCTTATGCTTACCATATTCACCCCCTTCACCCCCACTTCCACAATTCAACCCTTGACCCCCACTTCCAGAGTGGCGGCCATCTTGGATTGACCCTGAAGTGCCCCAATGTACGCGGAATGAACTGGAAGTGCCCCAAATCAAACCGGGATTGACCCCAAATGAACCGGAAGTGACCTCAGGTAAACCGGAAGTGACCCCAAATCAAACCGGAAGTGACCCCAAATCAAACCGGAAGTGACCTTTTTCAACCGGAAGTGACCTTTTTAAACCGGAAGTGACCCCAAATAAACCGGAAGTGACCTCAGCTAGACCGGAAGTGCCTCTAATCAAACCGGAAGTGACCCAAATCAAACCGGAAATGACCATATTTCAACATTAAGTGCCCTAATTACCTACATTTGCGCTAACTTTTGCAAATTTTGCCCGATTAAACCCATTTCAACATTTTAACCCCAAAAGTGAACCTCCTGAAGCCGTTTTTTTCCTTTTGTTCCAAATTTCAGAAACTTTTGGTGCAATTTTTTTTTCTTTTAATTCCCATTCATTCTCTATTAGGATTCAAGATTTGCTCTAACTTCTACATTTTTTAACTGATTCAACTCGTTCCAACTTTCAACTGTTCCTCTTTTGCCTTCCTATTCCACAACTTCCCACTTACCAAAAATTCTCTACAATTTTGTTTTTCTACTCTAATTTCTACATTTTCAACTTATTCAACCCATTCCACCTTTCAACTGTTCATCATTTTCCTACCTATTTCACAACTTCCCACTTACCCAAAATTCCAAATTTTCAATTTTGAAATTCACACCCAATTTTCCCAAATTTCCTTTTTCCCTTGTAATTTCTACATTTTTCAACCGATTCAACTCTTTTCAACATCATTCTGCAGCATTCCCCAAGTATTTATTCAACCTCTTCACCTTCACACGCAATTTCTTCAGGAATTGCAAATTCTAGTTGTGTGAAGGCGAAGGCCTTCACACATTGTTATTCTACTTTATTATTATTATTATTATTATTATTATTATTATTAAACAACTTATTCCGCCCACTTTTTTGGCACCTAACTAGTCCTACATGCTTCAACCGATTCACCCCGTTCAAACTTTCACACATTCCAAATATTCATGGCATGCTTGCTACCATTTTTTTTGTTGATAACATTTACCGTTTTTGTGTAATTAGCAAATTTGTGACTTTTAAATCCCCATTCATTCTTAATGGCAATTTCAACACGAGCCATTTCCCTGCGTGGGTTCGAATTTTACATGTGTCACATTGGGCGTCTCACCATTACACAAACTCACACGACACTGGCTGCAGTTTTTTTTGTCATAAACATTTATTGTGTTTGCATAATTAGTACATTTGTGGTGTAAAATTACGCATTCATTCTTAATGGTGCATTCAACATGAATATTCATCACATTAAGCGAACTCCACCACTTCAAAAAAGAAAACCAATTAGCTCAGTTTGTAACGCGGGCACTTCATAACTCTAGCCGCTTCCCCGTGTGAGTTCGATTCCAACTGTGGGTAATGTTTTTTTTCCTTTTTATTCACTGCTTCATATTTTTTACGCTTATGATTTGTAACTTGTCATTTTACCATTTATTTTAATAATAATTTATTTTCCTTTTTATTCTTCCCGCTTATCATTTATAACGTTTATCATTTGTAACTTTTGTCATTTTCCCATTTATTTTATAATAATTTCATTTCCTTTATATTCTTCCCGATTATCATTTTTAACGTTTATCATTTGTAACTTTTGTCATTTTCCCATTTATTTTATAATAATTTAATTTCCTTTTTATTCTTCCCGCTTATTATTAACGTTTATCATTTGTAACTCTCATCATTTTCCCATTTATTTTATTCATCATTTATTTCTCTTTTTCATTTTTCCTTTCTTTCATTTCGAAAAAAGTAGAATAACAATAGTGCGAAGGTCTTCGCCTTCACACGCAATTTCTCCAGAAATTGCAATTCTAGTTGTGTGAAGGCGAAGGCCTTCACACATTGTTATTCTACTTTATTATTATTATTATTATTATTATTATTATTATTAAACAACTTATTCCGCCCGCTTTTTTGGCATCTAACTAGTCCTACATGCTTCAACCGATTCACCCCGTTCAAACTTTCACACATTCCAAAAATTCATGGCATGCTTGCTACCATTTTTTTTGTTGATAACATTTACCGTTTTTGTGTAATTAGCAAATTTGTGACTTATAATTCCCCATTCATTCTTAATGGCAGTTTCAACACGAGCCATTTCCCTGCGTGGGTTCGAATTTTACATGTGTCACATTGGGCGTCTCACCATTACACAAACTCACACGACACTGGCTGCAGTTTTTTTCGTCATAAACATTTATCGTTTTTGCATAATTAGTACATTTGTGGTGTAAAATTACGCATTCATTCTTAATGGCGCATTCAACATGAACATTCATCACATTAAGCGAATTCCAACACTATAAAAAAGAAAACCAATTAGCTCAGTTTGTAATGCGGGCACTTCTTAACTCTAGCTGCTTCCCCGTGTGAGTTCAATTCCAACTGTGGGTGATGTTTTTTTTCCTTTTTATTCAATACTTAATATTTTTAACGCTTATGATTTGTAACTCGTCATTTTCCCATTTATTTTATAATAATTTAATTTCCTTTATATTTTTCCCGCTTATCATTTATAACGTTTATCATTTGTAACTTTTGTCATTTTCCCATTTATTTTATAATAATTTAATTTCCTTTATATTTTCCCGCTTATCATTTATAACGTTTATCATTTGTAACTTTTGTCATTTTCCCATTTATTTTATAATAATTTAATTTCCTTTATATTCTTTCCGATTATCATTTTTAACGTTTATCATTTGTAACTTTTGTCATTTTCCCATTTATTTTATAATAATTTAATTTCTTTTTATTCTTTCTGCTTATTATTAACGTTTATCATTTGTAACTCTCGTCATTTTCCCATTTATTTTATTCATCATTTATCATCATTTATTTCCCTTTTTCATTTTTCCTTTCTTTCATTTCGAATAAAGTAGAATAACAATAGTGCGAAGGTCTTCGCCTTCACACGCAATTTCTCCAGAAATTGCAATTCTAGTTGTGTGAAGGCGAAGGCCTTCACACATTGTTATTCTACTTTATTATTATTATTATTATTATTGTGTGAAGGCGAAGGCCTTCACACATTGTTATTCTACTTTATTATTATTATTATTATTCAACTTATTCCGCCCACTTTTTTGGCACCTAACTAGTCCTACATGCTTCAACCGATTCACCCCGTTCAAACTTTCACACATTCCAAATATTCATGTCATGCTTGCTACCATTTTTTTTGTTGATAACATTTACCGTTTTTGTGTAATTAGCAAATTTGTGACTTTTAAATCCCCATTCATTCTTAATGGCAATTTCAACACGAGCCATTTGCCTGCGTGGGTTCGAATTTTACATGTGTCACATTGGGTGTCTCACCATTACACAAACTCACACGACACTGGCTGCAGTTTTTTTTCTTTATAAACATTTGTTATTTTTGCATAATTAGTACATTTATGGTATAAAATTACGCATTCATTCTTAATGGCGCATTCAACATGAACATTCATCACATTAAGCAAATTCTACCGGTTCACAAAAGGAAACTGATTAGCTCAGTTTGTAACGCGGCCACTTCTTAACTCTAGCCGCTTCCCCGTGTGAGTTCGATTCCAACTGTGGGTACCGTTTTTTTTAATTTTTTATTCACTACTTCATATTTTTTACGCTTATGATTTGTAACTTGTCATTTTACCATTTATTTTAATAATTTATTTTCCTTTTTATTCTTCCCGCTTATCATTTGTAACTCTCGTCATTTTTCCATTTATTGTACAATAATAATTTATATTCTTCCCGCTTATCATTTTTATCATTTGTAACTTTTGTCATTTTCCCATTTATTTTATAATAATTTAATTTCCTTTTTATTTTTCCCGCTTATCATTATTAACACTTATCATTTGTAACTCGTCATATTCCCATTTATTTTTTTCATCATTTATCATTTGTAACTTTTATCATTTTCCCATTTATTTTATAATAATTTAATTTCCTTTTTATTTTTCCCGCTTATTATTAACGTTTATCATTTGTAACTCTCGTCATTTTCCCATTTATTTTATTCATCATTTATCATCATTTATTTCCCTTTTTCATTTTTCCTTTCTTTCATTTCGAAAAGAGTAGAATAACAATAGTGCGAAGGTCTTCGCCTTCACACGCAATTTCTCCAGAAATTGCAATTCTAGTTATTATTATTATTAAACAACTTATTCCGCCCGCTTTTTTGGCATCTAACTAGTCCTACATGCTTCAACCGATTCACCCCGTTCAAACTTTCACACATTCCAAAAATTCATGGCATGCTTGCTACCATTTTTTTTGTTGATAACATTTACCGTTTTTGTGTAATTAGCAAATTTGTGACTTATAATTCCCCATTCATTCTTAATGGCAGTTTCAACACGAGCCATTTCCCTGCGTGGGTTCGAATTTTACATGTGTCACATTGGGCGTCTCACCATTACACAAACTCACACGACACTGGCTGCAGTTTTTTTCGTCATAAACATTTATCGTTTTTGCATAATTAGTACATTTGTGGTGTAAAATTACGCATTCCTTCTTAATGGCGCATTCAACATGAACATTCATCACATTAAGCGAATTCCAACACTATAAAAAAGAAAACCAATTAGCTCAGTTTGTAATGCGGGCACTTCTTAACTCTAGCTGCTTCCCCGTGTGAGTTCAATTCCAACTGTGGGTGATGTTTTTTTTCCTTTTTATTCAATACTTAATATTTTTAACGCTTATGATTTGTAACTCGTCATTTTCCCATTTATTTTATAATAATTTAATTTCCTTTATATTTTTCCCGCTTATCATTTATAACGTTTATCATTTGTAACTTTTGTCATTTTCCCATTTATTTTATAATAATTTAATTTCCTTTATATTTTCCCGCTTATCATTTATAACGTTTATCATTTGTAACTTTTGTCATTTTCCCATTTATTTTATAATAATTTAATTTCCTTTATATTCTTTCCGATTATCATTTTTAACGTTTATCATTTGTAACTTTTGTCATTTTCCCATTTATTTTATAATAATTTAATTTCTTTTTATTCTTTCCGCTTATTATTAACGTTTATCATTTGTAACTCTCGTCATTTTCCCATTTATTTTATTCATCATTTATCATCATTTATTTCCCTTTTTCATTTTTCCTTTCTTTCATTTCGAATAAAGTAGAATAACAATAGTGCGAAGGTCTTCGCCTTCACACGCAATTTCTCCAGAAATTGCAATTCTAGTTATTATTATTATTAAACAACTTATTCCGCCCACTTTTTTGGCACCTAACTAGTCCTACATGCTTCAACCGATTCACCCCGTTCAAACTTTCCCACATTCCAAAAATTCATGTCATGCTTGCTACCATTTTTTTTGTTCTTAACGTTTACCGTTTTTGTGTAATTAGCAAATTTGTGACTTATAATTCCCCATTCATTCTTAATGGCAGTTTCAACACGAGCCATTTCCCTGCGTGGGTTCGAATTTTACATGTGTCACATTGGGCGTCTCACCATTACACAAACTCACACGACACTGGCTGCGGTTTTTTTCGTCATAAACATTTATCGTTTTTGCATAATTAGTACATTTGTGGTGCAAAATTACACATTCATTCTTAATGGCGTATTCAACATGAACATTCATCACATTAAGCGAATTTCACCACCTTAAAAGAGAAAACCAATTAGCTCAGGTGGTAACGTGGGCACTTCTTAACTCTAGACATGTCCCTGTGTGAGTTCGATTCCAACTGTGGGTACTGTTTTTTTTCCTTTTTATTCACTGCTTCTTATTTTTTACGCTTATGATTTGTAACTTGTCATTTTACCATTTATTTTAATAATAACCTTTTTATTCTTCCCGCTTATCATTTGTAACTCTCGTCATTTTCCCATTTATTGTATAAATAATTTAATTTCCTTTATATTCTTCCCGCTTATCATTTTTATCATTTATAACTTTTGTCATTTTCCCATTTATTTTATAATAATTTAATTTCCTTTTTATTCTTCCCGCTTAAAGTAGAATAACAATAGTGCGAAGGTCTTCGCCTTCACACGCAATTTCTCCAGAAATTGCAATTCTAGTTGTGTGAAGGCGAAGGCCTTCACACATTGTTATTCTACTTTATTATTATTATTATTATTATTATTATTATTGTGTGAAGGCGAAGGCCTTCACACATTGTTATTCTACTTTATTATTATTATTATTGTGTGAAGGCGAAGGCCTTCACACATTGTTATTCTACTTTATTATTATTATTATTATTATTATTATTATTATTAAACAACTTATTCCGCCCACTTTTTTGGCACCTAACTAGTCCTACATGCTTCAACCGATTCACCCCGTTCAAACTTTCACACATTCCAAATATTCATGTCATGCTTGCTACCATTTTTTTTGTTGATAACATTTACCGTTTTTGTGTAATTAGCAAATTTGTGACTTTTAAATCCCCATTCATTCTTAATGGCGATTTCAACACGAGCCATTTCCCTGCGTGGGTTCGAATTTTACATGTGTCACATTGGGCGTCTCACCATTACACAAACTCACACGACACTGGCTGCAGTTTTTTTCGTTATAAACATTTGTCATTTTTGCATAATTAGTACATTTGTGGTATAAAATTACGCATTCATTCTTAATGGCGCATTCAACATGAACATTCATCACATTAAGCAAATTCTACCGTTTCATAAAAGGAAACTGATTAGCTCAGTTTGTAACGCGGGCACTTCTTAACTCTAGCCGCATCCCCGAGTGAGTTCGATTCCAACTATGGGTAATGTTTTTTTTCCTTTTTATTCACATTTATTTTAATATTAATTTATTTTCCTTTTTATTCTTCCCGCTTATCATTTATAACGTTTATCATTTGTAACTTTTGTCATTTTCCCATTTATTTTATAATAATTTAATTTCCTTTATATTCTTCCCGATTATCATTTTTAACGTTTATCATTTGTAACTTTTGTCATTTTCCCATTTATTTTATAATAATTTAATTTCCTTTTTATTCTTCCTGCTTATTATTAATGTTTATCATTTGTAACTCTCATCATTTTCCCATTTATTTTATTCATCATTTATTTCCCTTTTTCATTTTTCCTTTCTTTCATTTCGAAAAAAGTAGAATAACAATAGTGCGAAGGTCTTCGCCTTCACACGCAATTTCTCCAGAAATTGCAATTCTAGTTATTATTATTATTATTATTATTATTAAACAACTTATTCCGCCCACTTTTTTGGCACCTAACTAGTCCTACATGCTTCAACCGATTCACCCCGTTCAAACTTTCACACATTCCAAATATTCATGTCATGCTTGCTACCATTTTTTTTGTTGATAACATTTACCGTTTTTGTGTAATTAGCAAATTTGTGACTTTTAAATCCCCATTCATTCTTAATGGGGATTTCAACACGAGCCATTTTCCCGCGTGGGTTCGAATTTTACATGTGTCACATTGGGCGTCTCACCATTACACAAACTCACACGACACTGGCTGCAGTTTTTTTCGTTATAAACATTTGTCATTCTTGCATAATTAGTACATTTGTGGTATAAAATTACGCATTCATTCTTAATGGCGCATTCAACATGAACATTCATCACATTAAGCAAATTCTACCGTTCCACAAAAGGAAACTGATTAGCTCAGTTTGTAACGCGGGCACTTCTTAACTCTAGCCGCATCCCCGAGTGAGTTCGATTCCAACTATGGGTAATGTTTTTTTTCCTTTTTATTCACTGCTTCATATTTTTTACGCTTATGATTTGTAACTTGTCATTTTACCATTTATTTTAATATTAATTTATTTTCCTTTTTATTCTTCCCGCTTATCATTTATAACGTTTATCATTTGTAACTTTTGTCATTTTCCCATTTAATTTATAATAATTTAATTTCCTTTATATTCTTCCCGATTATCATTTTTAACGTTTATCATTTGTAACTTTTGTCATTTTCCCATTTATTTTATAATAATTTAATTTCCTTTTTATTCTTCCCGCTTATTATTAATGTTTATCATTTGTAACTCTCATCATTTTCCCATTTATTTTATTCATCATTTATTTCCCTTTTTCATTTTTCCTTTCTTTCATTTCGAAAAAAGTAGAATAACAATAGTGCGAAGGTCTTCGCCTTCACACGCAATTTCTCCAGAAATTGCAATTCTAGTTATTATTATTATTATTCAACTTATTCCTCTCACTTTTTTGGCACCTAACTAGTCCTACATGCTTCAACCGATTCACCCCGTTCAAACTTTCACACATTCCAAAAATTCATGGCATGCTTGCTACCATTTTTTTTGTTGATAACATTTACCGTTTTTGTGTAATTAGCAAATTTGTGACTTTTAAATCCCCATTCATTCTTAATGGCAATTTCAACACGAGCCATTTCCCTGCGTGGGTTCGAATTTTACATGTGTCACATTGGGCGTCTCACCATTACACAAACTCACACGACACTGGCTGCAGTTTTTTTCGTCATAAACATTTATCGTTTTTGCATAATTAGTACATTTGTGGTGTAAAATTACGCATTCATTCTTAATGGCGTATTCAACATGAACATTCATCACATTAAGCGAATTCCACCATTTTAAAAAAGAGAACCAATTAGCTCAGGTGGTAACGAGGGCACTTCTTACCTCTAGCCATGTCCCCGTGTGAGTTCGATTCCAACTGTTGGTACTGTTTTTTTTCCTTTTTATTCACTGCTTCTTATTTTTTACGCTTATGATTTGTAACTTGTCATTTTACCATTTATTTTAATAATAACCTTTTTATTCTTCCCGCTTATCATTTGTAACTCTCGTCATTTTCCCATTTATTGTGTAAATAATTTTATTTCCTTTATATTCTTCCCGCTTATCATTTTTATCATTTATCATTTGTAACTTTTGTCATTTTCCCATTTATTTTATAATAATTTAATTTTCTTTTTATTCTTCCCGCTTATCATTTTTATCATTTATCATTTGTAACTTTTGTCATTTTCCCATTTATTTCATAATAATTTAATTTCCTTTTTATTCTTCCCGCTTAAAGTAGAATAACAATAGTGCGAAGGTCTTCGCCTTCACACGCAATTTCTCCAGAAATTGCAATTCTAGTTAGTGTGAAGGTGAAGACCTTCACACTATTGTTATTGCTGTCCTTTATTATTATTATTCTACTTATTCCGCTCACTTTTTTGACGCTTAACTCCTTCCACATACTTCAACCGATTCACTCCGTTCCACTTTTCACTTATTCCAAATATTCATGACACGGCTGCTTACATTTTTTTTGTTCGAAAAATTTTCCATTTTCACAAAATTCACGATTTTGTGGCATTTTTTTCCCCATTCATTCTTAATGGCAGATTCAACATTTCACATTTTTGTTGTTCCAGTTTGAAATTCACTTATTTCAACACATTCAAATCACATTGGGGACATTCCCAAACTTGCCAAATTCAAAAATTTCACGTTTTCACTTTTAAAATTTGCACAAAATTTTGCAAAATTTCACAACATTTAGTTTTTCACTTCTAGTTTCTACATTTTTCCACCGATTCAACTCGTTCCAACTTTCAACTGTTCATCTTTTGCCTACCTATTCCACACCTTCCCACTTAGCAAAATTTTTAAATTTTCAATTTTGATATTCACACCAAATTTTCCCAAAATTTAGTTTTTCCCTTCTAATTTCTACATTTTTCAACCGATTCAACCCATTCCAACTTTATTCACTTTGTTCACCTTATGCTTACCATATTCACCCCCTTCACCCCCACTTCCACAATTCAACCCTTGACCCCCACTTCCAGAGTGGCGGCCATCTTGGATTGACCCTGAAGTGCCCCAATGAACCGGAATGAACTGGAAGTGCCCCAAATCAAACCGGAATTGACCCCAAATGAACCGGAAGTGACCTCAGGTAAACCGGAAGTGACCCCAAATCAAACCGGAAGTGACCCCAAATCAAACCGGAAGTGACCTTTTTAAACCGGAAGTGACCCAAAATAAACCGGAAGTGACCTCAGCTAGACCGGAAGTGCCTCTAATCAAACCGGAAGTGACCCAAATAGACCGGAAGTGACCCAAATCAAACCGGAAGTGACCATATTTCAACATTGGGTGCCTTAAATACCTACATTTGGGCTAACTTTTACAAAGTTTGGCCGATTAAACCCGTTTCAACATTTTAACCCCAAAAGTGAACCTCCTGAAGCCTTTTTTTTCCTTTTGTCCCAAATTTCAAAAAATTTTGTTGCAATTTTTTTTTCTTTTAATTCCCATTCATTCTCTATTAGGATTCAAGATTTGCTCTAACTTCTACAATTTTTAACCGATTCAATTTGTTCCAACTTTCAACTGTTCATCTTTTGCCTTCCTATTCCACAACTTCCCACTTACCAAAAATTCTCTGCAATTTTGTTTTTCTACTCTAATTTCTACATTTTTCAACTTATTCAAGCCATTCCACCTTTCAACTGTTCATAATTTTCCTACCTATTCCACAACTTCACACTTACCCAAAATTCCAAATTTTCAATTTTGAAATTCACACACAATTTTCCCAAATTTCCTTTTTCCCTTGTAATTTCTACATTTTTCAACCGATTCAAGTCTTTTCAACATCATTCTGCAGCATTCCCCAAGTCTTTATTCAACCTCTTCACCTTCACACGCAATTTCTTCAGGAATTGCAAATTCTAGTTGTGTGAAGGCGAAGGCCTTCACACATTGTTATTCTACTTTATTATTGTGTGAAGGCGAAGGCCTTCACACATTGTTATTCTACTTTATTATTATTATTATTATTCAACTTATTCCGCCCACTTTTTTGGCACCTAACTAGTCCTACATGCTTCAACCGATTCACCCCGTTCAAACTTTCACACATTCCAAATATTCATGTCATGCTTGCTACCATTTTTTTTGTTGATAACATTTACCGTTTTTGTGTAATTAGCAAATTTGTGACTTTTAAATCCCCATTCATTCTTAATGGCAATTTCAACACGAGCCATTTGCCTGCGTGGGTTCGAATTTTACATGTGTCACATTGGGTGTCTCACCATTACACAAACTCACACGACACTGGCTGCAGTTTTTTTTCTTTATAAACATTTGTTATTTTTGCATAATTAGTACATTTATGGTATAAAATTACGCATTCATTCTTAATGGCGCATTCAACATGAACATTCATCACATTAAGCAAATTCTACCGGTTCACAAAAGGAAACTGATTAGCTCAGTTTGTAACGCGGCCACTTCTTAACTCTAGCCGCTTCCCCGTGTGAGTTCGATTCCAACTGTGGGTACCGTTTTTTTTAATTTTTTATTCACTACTTCATATTTTTTACGCTTATGATTTGTAACTTGTCATTTTACCATTTATTTTAATAATTTATTTTCCTTTTTATTCTTCCCGCTTATCATTTGTAACTCTCGTCATTTTTCCATTTATTGTACAATAATAATTTATATTCTTCCCGCTTATCATTTTTATCATTTGTAACTTTTGTCATTTTCCCATTTATTTTATAATAATTTAATTTCCTTTTTATTTTTCCCGCTTATCATTATTAACACTTATCATTTGTAACTCGTCATATTCCCATTTATTTTTTTCATCATTTATCATTTGTAACTTTTATCATTTTCCCATTTATTTTATAATAATTTAATTTCCTTTTTATTTTTCCCGCTTATTATTAACGTTTATCATTTGTAACTCTCGTCATTTTCCCATTTATTTTATTCATCATTTATCATCATTTATTTCCCTTTTTCATTTTTCCTTTCTTTCATTTCGAAAAGAGTAGAATAACAATAGTGCGAAGGTCTTCGCCTTCACACGCAATTTCTCCAGAAATTGCAATTCTAGTTGTGTGAAGGCGAAGGCCTTCACACATTGTTATTCTACTTTATTATTATTATTATTATTCAACTTATTCCGCCCACTTTTTTGGCACCTAACTAGTCCTACATGCTTCAACCGATTCACCCCGTTCAAACTTTCACACATTCCAAATATTCATGTCATGCTTGCTACCATTTTTTTTGTTGATAACATTTACCGTTTTTGTGTAATTAGCAAATTTGTGACTTTTAAATCCCCATTCATTCTTAATGGCAATTTCAACACGAGCCATTTGCCTGCGTGGGTTCGAATTTTACATGTGTCACATTGGGCGTCTCACCATTACACAAACTCACACGACACTGGCTGCAGTTTTTTCTTTATAAACATTTGTCATTTTTGCATAATTAGTACATTTGTGGTATAAAATTACGCATTCATTCTTAATGGCGCATTCAACATGAACATTCATCACATTAAGCAAATTCTACCGGTTCACAAAAGGAAACTGATTAGCTCAGTTTGTAACGCGGCCACTTCTTAACTCTAGCCGCTTCCCCGTGTGAGTTCGATTCCAACTGTGGGTACCGTTTTTTTTAATTTTTTATTCACTACTTCATATTTTTTACGCTTATGATTTGTAACTTGTCATTTTACCATTTATTTTAATAATTTATTTTCCTTTTTATTCTTCCCGCTTATCATTTATAACTCTCGTCATTTTTCCATTTATCGTACAATAATAATTTATATTCTTCCCGCTTATCATTTTTAACATTTATCATTTGTAACTTTTGTCATTTTCCCATTTATTTCATAATAATTTAATTTCCTTTTTATTCTTCCCGCTTAAAGTAGAATAACAATAGTGCGAAGGTCTTCGCCTTCACACGCAATTTCTCCAGAAATTGCAATTCTAGTTATTATTATTATTCAACTTATTCCGCCCACTTTTTTGGCACCTAACTAGTCCTACATGCTTCAACCGATTCACCCCGTTCAAACTTTCACACATTCCAAATATTCATGTCATGCTTGCTACCATTTTTTTTGTTGATAACATTTACCGTTTTTGTGTAATTAGCAAATTTGTGACTTTTAAATCCCCATTCATTCTTAATGGCAATTTCAACACGAGCCATTTGCCTGCGTGGGTTCGAATTTTACATGTGTCACATTGGGCGTCTCACCATTACACAAACTCACACGACACTGGCTGCAGTTTTTTCTTTATAAACATTTGTCATTTTTGCATAATTAGTACATTTGTGGTATAAAATTACGCATTCATTCTTAATGGCGCATTCAACATGAACATTCATCACATTAAGCAAATTCTACCGGTTCACAAAAGGAAACTGATTAGCTCAGTTTGTAACGCGGCCACTTCTTAACTCTAGCCGCTTCCCCGTGTGAGTTCGATTCCAACTGTGGGTACCGTTTTTTTTAATTTTTTATTCACTACTTCATATTTTTTACGCTTATGATTTGTAACTTGTCATTTTACCATTTATTTTAATAATTTATTTTCCTTTTTATTCTTCCCGCTTATCATTTATAACTCTCGTCATTTTTCCATTTATCGTACAATAATAATTTATATTCTTCCCGCTTATCATTTTTAACATTTATCATTTGTAACTTTTGTCATTTTCCCATTTATTTCATAATAATTTAATTTCCTTTTTATTCTTCCCGCTTAAAGTAGAATAACAATAGTGCGAAGGTCTTCGCCTTCACACGCAATTTCTCCAGAAATTGCAATTCTAGTTGTGTGAAGGCGAAGGCCTTCACACATTGTTATTCTACTTTATTATTATTATTATTATTCAACTTATTCCGCCCACTTTTTTGGCACCTAACTAGTCCTACATGCTTCAACCGATTCACCCCGTTCAAACTTTCACACATTCCAAATATTCATGTCATGCTTGCTACCATTTTTTTTGTTGATAACATTTACCGTTTTTGTGTAATTAGCAAATTTGTGACTTTTAAATCCCCATTCATTCTTAATGGCAATTTCAACACGAGCCATTTGCCTGCGTGGGTTCGAATTTTACATGTGTCACATTGGGCGTCTCACCATTACACAAACTCACACGACACTGGCTGCAGTTTTTTCTTTATAAACATTTGTCATTTTTGCATAATTAGTACATTTGTGGTATAAAATTACGCATTCATTCTTAATGGCGCATTCAACATGAACATTCATCACATTAAGCAAATTCTACCGGTTCACAAAAGGAAACTGATTAGCTCAGTTTGTAACGCGGCCACTTCTTAACTCTAGCCGCTTCCCCGTGTGAGTTCGATTCCAACTGTGGGTACCGTTTTTTTTAATTTTTTATTCACTACTTCATATTTTTTACGCTTATGATTTGTAACTTGTCATTTTACCATTTATTTTAATAATTTATTTTCCTTTTTATTCTTCCCGCTTATCATTTATAACTCTCGTCATTTTTCCATTTATCGTACAATAATAATTTATATTCTTCCCGCTTATCATTTTTAACATTTATCATTTGTAACTTTTGTCATTTTCCCATTTATTTCATAATAATTTAATTTCCTTTTTATTCTTCCCGCTTAAAGTAGAATAACAATAGTGCGAAGGTCTTCGCCTTCACACGCAATTTCTCCAGAAATTGCAATTCTAGTTATTATTATTATTAAACAACTTATTCCGCCCACTTTTTTGGCACCTAACTAGTCCTACATGCTTCAACCGATTCACCCCGTTCAAACTTTCACACATTCCAAATATTCATGTCATGCTTGCTACCATTTTTTTTGTTGATAACATTTACCGTTTTTGTGTAATTAGCAAATTTGTGACTTTTAAATCCCCATTCATTCTTAATGGCGATTTCAACACGAGCCATTTCCCTGCGTGGGTTCGAATTTTACATGTGTCACATTGGGCGTCTCACCATTACACAAACTCACACGACACTGGCTGCAGTTTTTTTCGTTATAAACATTTGTCATTTTTGCATAATTAGTACATTTGTGGTATAAAATTACGCATTCATTCTTAATGGCGCATTCAACATGAACATTCATCACATTAAGCAAATTCTACCGTTTCATAAAAGGAAACTGATTAGCTCAGTTTGTAACGCGGGCACTTCTTAACTCTAGCCGCATCCCCGAGTGAGTTCGATTCCAACTATGGGTAATGTTTTTTTTTCCTTTTTATTCACATTTATTTTAATATTAATTTATTTTCCTTTTTATTCTTCCCGCTTATCATTTATAACGTTTATCATTTGTAACTTTTGTCATTTTCCCATTTATTTTATAATAATTTAATTTCCTTTATATTCTTCCCGATTATCATTTTTAACGTTTATCATTTGTAACTTTTGTCATTTTCCCATTTATTTTATAATAATTTAATTTCCTTTTTATTCTTCCTGCTTATTATTAATGTTTATCATTTGTAACTCTCATCATTTTCCCATTTATTTTATTCATCATTTATTTCCCTTTTTCATTTTTCCTTTCTTTCATTTCGAAAAAAGTAGAATAACAATAGTGCGAAGGTCTTCGCCTTCACACGCAATTTCTCCAGAAATTGCAATTCTAGTTATTATTATTATTAAACAACTTATTCCGCCCACTTTTTTGGCACCTAACTAGTCCTACATGCTTCAACCGATTCACCCCGTTCAAACTTTCATACATTCCAAAAATTCATGGCATGCTTGCTACCATTTTTTTTGTTCTTAACATTTACCGTTTTTGTGTAATTAGCAAATTTGTGACTTATAATTCCCCATTCATTCTTAATGGCAGTTTCAACACGAGCCATTTCCCTGCGTGGGTTCGAATTTTACATGTGTCACATTGTGCGTCTCACCATTACACAAACTCACACGACACTGGCTGCAGTTTTTTTCGTCATAAACATTTATCGTTTTTGCATAATTAGTACATTTGTGGTGGAAAATTACACATTCATTCTTAATGGCGTATTCAACATGAACATTCATCACATTAAGCGAATTCCACCACCTTAAAAGAGAAAACCAATTAGCTCAGGTGGTAACGTGGGCACTTCTTAACTCTAGCCATGTCCCTGTGTGAGTTCGATTCCAACTGTGGGTACTGTATTTTTTCCTTTTATTCACTGCTTCTTATTTTTTACGCTTATGATTTGTAACTTGTCATTTTACCATTTATTTTAATAATAACCTTTTTATTCTTCCCGCTTATCATTTGTAACTCTCGTCATTTTCCCATTTACTGTATAAATAATTTAATTTCCTTTATATTCTTCCCGCTTATCATTTTTATCATTTATAACTTTTGTCATTTTCCCATTTATTTTATAATAATTTAATTTCTTTTTTATTCTTCCCGCTTAAAGTAGAATAACAATAGTGCGAAGGTCTTCGCCTTCACACGCAATTTCTCCAGAAATTGCAATTCTAGTTGTGTGAAGGCGAAGGCCTTCACACATTGTTATTCTACTTTATTATTATTATTATTATTATTATTATTATTATTATTGTGTGAAGGCGATGGCCTTCACACATATGTTATTCTACACCATTCTCTATTATTATTATTATTATTATTCTTCTATTTTATTCTCCACACTTTTTTGTCCCGCTTCTTCTTCCACATAGTTCATCCGATTCACTCCGTTCCACTTTTGATGTATTCCAAATATTCACGAGATGAGCGCTTCCATTTTTCTCGTTCCGAAAATTTTCCGATTTCGCAAAATTCGCGAATTTACGACAAATTTTTCCCCATTCATTCTCAATGGCAGATTCGACATTTCACATTTACGTCATTCCCCTTTTAAATTCACCTCATTCAGCACATTCAAACCACATTCGGAATGATTCTCGACATTCCCAAAATTCCCAAATTCAAAAATTTCACGTTTTCACGTTAAAAATTCCGACAAAATTTCACGAAATTTCGTTTTTCACCTCTAATTTCTACATTTTTCGACCGATTCAACCCGTTCCAACTTCCAACTGTTCATCTTTTGCCTACCTATTCCACAACTTCCCACTTACAAAAAATTCCAAATTTTCAAATTTGAAATTCAACCAAATTCTTCGTAATTTCGTTTTTCTACTCTAATTTCTACATTTTTCAACCGATTCAACCCATTCCAACTTTCAACTGTTCATCTTTTGCCTGCCTATTCCACAACTTCTCACCTATCAAAAATTCCAAAATTTCAAATTTGAAATTCAACCGAATTCTCCAAAATTTCGTTTTTCTACTCTAACTTCTACGTTTTTCAACCGATTCAACCCATTCCAACTTTCAACTGTTCATCTTTTGCCTACCTATTCCACACCTTCCCACTTACCAAAATTTCCAAATTTTCAATTTTGAAATTCAACCAAATTCTACAAAATTTGGTTTTTCTACTCTAATTTCTACATTTTTCAACCGATTCAACCCATTCCAACTTTATTCACTTTGGTCACCTCATCCTTACCATATTCACCCCCTTCACCCCCACTTCCACTATGCTTACAAAATTCAACCCTTGACCCCCACTTCCAGTGTGGCGGCCATCTTGGATTGACCCTGAAGTGCTCCCAATGAACCTAGAATGAACCGGAAGTGGCCCAAATCAAACCGGAAGTGACCTTAGGTAAACAGGAAGTGACCTCAGGTAAACCGGAAGTGACCCCAAATCAAACCGGAAGTGACCTTTTTAAACCGGAAGTGACCTTTTTAAACCGGAAGTGACCCCAAATAAACCGGAAGTGACCTCAGCTGGACCGGAAGTGCCTCTAATCAGACCGGAAGTGACCCAAATGGACCGGAAGTGACCCAAATCAACCCGGAAGTGAACTTATTTCAACTTTAACTGCCATAAATAGCTACATTAGGCGCTAACTTTTGCATTTTTTGTCCGATTGAACCCGTTTCAACATTTTAACCCCAAAAGTGAACCTCCTGAAGCTGTTTTTTTTACGTTTTGTTCCAAATTTCAAAATATTTTGGCGCAATTGCTTTTTCTTTTAATTCCCATTCATTCTCTATGGGGATTCAACATTTGCTCTCACTTCTACATTTTTTAACCGATTCAACCCGTTCCAACATTCAACTGTTCATCCTTTGCCTGCCTATTCCACAACTTTCCACTTACCAAAAATTCCAAAAATCAAATTTGAAATTCAACCATATTCTCAAAAATTTAGTATTACACTTCTATTTTCCACATTTCTCAAGAAATTCAACTCATTTCAACATCATTCGGCATCATTCCCCAAGAAGTGATTCAAAGTCTTCGCCTTCACACGCAATTTCTCCAGAAATTGCATTTTCTAGTTAAACAACTTATTCCGCCCGCTTTTTTGGCATCTAACTAGTCCTACATGCTTCAACCGATTCACCCCGTTCAAACTTTCACACATTCCAAAAATTCATGGCATGCTTGCTACCATTTTTTTTGTTGATAACATTTACCGTTTTTGTGTAATTAGCAAATTTGTGACTTATAATTCCCCATTCATTCTTAATGGCAGTTTCAACACGAGCCATTTCCCTGCGTGGGTTCGAATTTTACATGTGTCACATTGGGCGTCTCACCATTACACAAACTCACACGACACTGGCTGCAGTTTTTTTCGTCATAAACATTTATCGTTTTTGCATAATTAGTACATTTGTGGTGTAAAATTACGCATTCATTCTTAATGGCGCATTCAACATGAACATTCATCACATTAAGCGAATTCCACCACTTTAAAAAAGAAAACCAATTAGCTCAGATGGTAACGCAGGCACTTCTTGACTCTAGCCGGTTCCCCGTGTGAGTTCGATTCCTACTGTGGGTATAGTTTTATTTCCTTTTTATTCACTGCTTCATATTTTTTACGCTTATGATTTGTAACTTGTCATTTTACCATTTATTTTAATAATAACCTTTTTATTCTTCCCGCTTATCATTTGTAACTCTCGTCATTTTCCCATTTATTGTATAAATAATTTAATTTCCTTTATATTCTTCCCGTTTATCATTTATCATTTGTTACTTTTGTCATTTTCCCATTTATTTTATAATAATTTAATTTCCTTTTTATTCTTCCCGCTTATCATTTTTATCATTTATCATTTATAACTTTTGTCATTTTCCCATTTATTTTATAATAATTTAATTTCCTTTTTATTCTTCCCGCTTAAAGTAGAATAACAATAGTGCGAAGGTCTTCGCCTTCACACGCAATTTCTCCAGAAATTGCAATTCTAGTTGTGTGAAGGCGAAGGCCTTCACACATTGTTATTCTACTTTATTATTATTATTATTATTATTATTATTATTATTAAACAACTTATTCCGCCCACTTTTTTGGCACCTAACTAGTCCTACATGCTTCAACCGATTCACCCCGTTCAAACTTTCACACATTCCAAAAATTCATGGCATGCTTGCTACCATTTTTTTTGTTCTTAACATTTACCGTTTTTGTGTAATTAGCAAATTTGTGACTTATAATTCCCCATTCATTCTTAATGGCAGTTTCAACACGAGCCATTTCCCTGCGTGGGTTCGAATTTTACATGTGTCACATTGTGCGTCTCACCATTACACAAACTCACACGACACTGGCTGCAGTTTTTTTCGTCATAAACATTTATCGTTTTTGCATAATTAGTACATTTGTGGTGCAAAATTACACATTCATTCTTAATGGCGTATTCAACATGAACATTCATCACATTAAGCGAATTCCACCACCTTAAAAGAGAAAACCAATTAGCTCAGGTGGTAACGTGGGCACTTCTTAACTCTAGCCATGTCCCTGTGTGAGTTCGATTCCAACTGTGCGTACTGTTTTTTTTCCTTTTTATTCACTGCTTCTTATTTTTTACGCTTATGATTTGTAACTTGTCATTTTACCATTTATTTTCATAATAACCTTTTTATTCTTCCCGCTTATCATTTGTAACTCTCGTCATTTTCCCATTTATTGTATAAATAATTTAATTTCCTTTATATTCTTCCCGCTTATCATTTTTATCATTTATAACTTTTGTCATTTTCCCATTTCTTTTATAATAATTTAATTTCCTTTTTATTCTTCCCGCTTAAAGTAGAATAACAATAGTGCGAAGGTCTTCGCCTTCACACGCAATTTCTCCAGAAATTGCAATTCTAGTTATTATTATTATTCAACTTATTCCTCTCACTTTTTTGGCACCTAACTAGTCCTACATGCTTCAACCGATTCACCCCGTTCAAACTTTCACACATTCCAAAAATTCATGGCATGCTTGCTACCATTTTTTTTGTTGATAACATTTACCGTTTTTGTGTAATTAGCAAATTTGTGACTTTTAAATCCCCATTCATTCTTAATGGCAGTTTCAACACGAGCCATTTCCCTGCGTGGGTTCGAATTTTACATGTGTAACATTGGGCGTCTCATTACACAAACTCACACGACACTGGCTGCAGTTTCTTTCGTCATAAACATTTATCGTTTTTGCATAATTAGTACATTTGTGGTGTAAAATTACGCATTCATTCTTAATGGTGCATTCAACATGAACATTCATCACATTAAGCGAATTCCACCACTCTAAAAAAGAAAACCAATTAGCTCAGTTTGAAATGCGGGCACTTCTTAACTCTACCCGCTTCACCGTGTGAGTTCCATTCCAACTGTGGGTAATGTTATTTTTCCTTTTTATTCACTGCTTCATATTTTTTACGCTTATGATTTGTAACTTGTCATTTTACCATTTATTTTAATAATAATTTATTTTCCTTTTTATTCTTCCCGCTTATCATTTGTAACTCTCGTCATTTTCCCATTTATTGTATAATAATTTAATTTCCTTTATATTCTTCCCGCTTATCATTTTTATCATTTATCCTTTGTAACTTTTGTCATTTTCCCATTTATTTCATAATAATTTAATTTCCTTTTTATTCTTCCCGCTTATCATTATTAACACTTATCATTTGTAACTCTCGTCATTTTCCCATTTATTTTTTTCATCATTTATCATCGATTATTTCCCTTTTTTTCCCACTTATCATTTTCCCTATTTATTTTTTTATCATCATTTGTCATTATTTATTTCCCTTCTTATTTTTCCCATTAATTTCATTCATCATCATTTATCATCATTTATTTCCCTTTTTATTTTTCCTGCTTATCATTTTAACACATCATTTTACCTATGTACTTTATTTATCATCATTTATCATCATTAATTTCCCTTTTTCATTTTTCCTGTCTTTCATTTCGAAAAAAGTAGAATAACAATAGTGCGAAGGTCTTCGCCTTCACACTCAATTTCTCCAGGAATTGCAAATTCTAGTTTGATATTATTGTTAATGGATTGAAAACGATGAGCAGTGTTTAGCATCACCGTTACGAGTGCATTTCATTGCTTTTAATTCTAAGTCTCACCACAAATACTAGCTAAGTGGTCAATTTGACTCAAACCATATAGGAGAGCTAATTATTGCACTTAACACAGAAGAGCCAGGCACTCTGTTAAACGTAAAGAACCAACAGCCAGCTCAATTATTATAGTCTTTGCTCAAGAGCAGACCAATTTTTAAAAAAGAGGTGGTGATGGCCGTTTTGATTGGTGCTTTGGATACACACTATAAAATGTTCTATTGGTCACACAATATTTATATATACGTGATGTTGGTTTACACTGTTTCATCACCATATCAGTCGTTTATCCCACCGAACAGAGACCATGCCATGAAGATAATCCCACTCCAAACATTTCAACATGAATTTATTGCTTCACAGCCAATTTACCTTCATGCTGGCCAACAAATTGTAAAATAATCCATGGGCCTTCGAACAAATTCAATAATCCAGGGGTGGGCAATTCCAGTCCTCGAGGGCCGATGTCTTGCATGTTTTCTATGTCTCCCTGTTGCAACACCTGATTCAAGTGGTCAGCAAGGTCTGCAGATAACAATCCTGATCATTTGAATCAGGTGTGTTGCAGCAGGGAGACCTATAAAACATGCAGGACACCGCGGTGCCCTCAAGGACCAGAATTGCCCACCCCAGCAATAAACTCTTTACAAGATGAGGCCTGCAACTACAATAGCATTCAGATGCATTTCACAGGATGCGTAGTGATCTTCATGGCTCTTTGCATTGCAAATGCCAAACAGTTGAAAGGAAATACATATTTGTCCAGAGCAAAGGGTCAATATGGTGAATAGATAATCAAAGATGCACATATTTTGAACTGGAAGGCTGCTTTATTGGTAATAAAAAGTTTCGTGCTCAAATGAAGACAATCTTTCATGTATTCTTTCTTTGAGTGGTTGATACTGTAATGTTTATCCTTATCCTCACATTTCAAAACATGGTGACAAATGAAAACAAAAAAAAAACTGGTTCATTTTTCAAGGGAAAACAAAAAAATGGCCATAATAAATAAACCATGCATTAAAAATAGAAAAGTAATGAGTTCTATAATCAATTAATTAATAATGTTACAAAAATAAATTTCAGAGAAAGGTGGAGGAACTTAAGAGAGAAGTATCAAAGGCAAGCTTCTTTTTCACAAGCCAAGTGGGTGACACATACATACATACTGTATATAGCACTAGAAGAACAGGACACTGTTGACTTAGCTATTTCTTTTTCTCTTAACGACGCACACGGTTGAATACTGAGATGAAGTGAGGTGTCTGCATGGCTGTATTTGTGACTCCACATCCCTGATGCATGTTGTGCTCACACTGCTCCACTCAAAGCCTCAATCTCCACATCTTTACGTCAAGTTCAATGTTTTTTTTTAATGGTTTTCAGGTGTGACAGACATCCAAATTTCAGATAAAGCAGAAAAAAGGCACATGCCATTGAGTGGAACACAGTACAAAACAAAAGGTGAGGTTGAGTTGTCCATGGCACTGTATACGGTGGCAGTGGGAAGAGTGTAAAAGGTAGGCAGGTCAGCTATACATGGTCGGTCGGGGAGGTGCATGAGTCACACCAGCTGAGTGGCAGAGAAGGGCAGTGAGCACAGTGTGGTGAGTGAATGATGTGCTGGTAACATTATTGTTGTGGTCATGATCAGGCTACAATTCAAACAAACAAGCTCGCCCGCTCCACGAACATTGAAACATCTACCGAACGTGTTGCACGGAAATCAAAATGAATGTAAGAAACCGTGTTCTTCTGTTTGATGTATATACATATAGACATACGTATATGTATACAGATATATCTTTTCATATTGTATAATATTTATATATTTAAATATCTTTATATATATATATATATATATATATATATATATATATATATATATATATATATATATATATATATATATATATATGTATATATATATATACATACATATATATATATATATATATGTATATATATATATATATATATATATGGTGTATATATATATATATATATGGTGTATATATATATATTTTTTTGGGGGATCCAGTCACCAAAGTGAAAAGTGTCTCAAAAAATTCTTAAGGTACAAACGTGTCAACAGGGATACCTGGAGGCCATTCTATATCGTCGTTTCTTCTTTACTGTGTGATTAGTAATAGTAACAGTGTTAAAATTACTTATTTACAAAAACACAACAAAGCATGCAGATAAAATAAAATCGTATGTTACAATATTTATAGTTTCTCTCAAAAAAGTCGTTCTTTTCCAGCGATTGTGCCATTTACATCGTCGTCTGCGCTGTACATCGTATTCTTTTTTTTTGTCTTTTTGTCTGTTTGTGGTTGGCGCGGTGAGCGAGTCAATCAGATTGGTTCCATCCAAAATGAGTACTGTTCGGCTGGATGGCACAGCTCGCTCCAGTGGTTCTCTCATTGGGAATGTATTTGTTTTCAGTGTGCAACAGCCAAACTATTGGGAGACATCATGCTGTAAACAGTCCTGGTTTCATGGTACAGACAAAAGGGTGCCCTTTTGTAGGGGGGTGGGGTCGGCAGTGTTGAACACACCAAAATGGTATTGAACGCTGGGCAAGTCATCCGCGTAGAAATAGGACCATCGATTGGCACGTACAAAAGGAATGGCAGGAACACCTCAAGAGGCAGCTGGATTGACAAAGCCTTCCGTTTCGCCACAAAACTTTTTTGATTGCTCACACACGGTAGCTGCATCTATGTGAGGTCTCCTGATGTTCATCAGAAGGAAGTCTTGCTTTTATCACCTCTGTCCGACTCACTGGAAGCGTGTGTGAAAAAAAAATGGTGCCAATGATACACAGACAAACATGGCAGTTATTTCTGTTGTTGAGGACCACCCGCAGACATAGCCCACTGGATTCTAGCAACCAAAAGCCCTTTATGCCCCTTCCACTCATGCTTGGCATGACAAGGCTTCGTGCTTGGGAATTGGGATAGCTTCGTGCAAACCCCGCCCGCACTCCGTGATTGTCTGCGTCATTCTCCAGCCTTGTGGGAAGACAACAGAAAAGACAATCTCCCAGACCGTGGTTCAAAATTGTCAGGAAAATGTGACATTACATAACGCCTCATCGGCTGGAAAGCTCTAATGCATATCCGTACAAAAAGAGGAAATCAAACGCGTCTCCTTCTTCTACTGTCTACAAGGGCTACAACAGTAGTAGGGATACCCTATTATTCTTTGAGCACCCCAGATCAAAACACCGCAAACTCTGTGACATACTCATGTGTTGTCCCAACAGTAAAAGGACAAAAGTGATCCGATCACCGCACTCCGCTGGGGGAGAGCTAGCATCCTCAACACAAGGGTCGACTTCTGCCTCTTTGACGCCGACATATCAATGCAGAGCAGAAAAAAAAACCTTTAAGTTGCCAAACAGCCGGTTCATCAGCTCCAGTGGGCAGTCGCCTCCATGTCACACTGTGAAACCTCTGCAGAGTTATGAGCATTTAGTGTCTTGTGGACTATGATTACTCATGCATGATTCCTGATCAAAACATGCCTTCATGCAAGTCATTTCTATGCATCGAACAAGCACAATAATTATTATTATTGATCTGAGGAAGTCTTCTGCAGCCCAAAACCAAGACCAAAATCTTTTCCTTATGTCAGCATAACAGAGATGAAAGCGCTTGTGAAATGAACTTGTTACTTCTTTTTTTTTTTGCTGCTTGAATCATGTAATGTTGCAACGAGGCATAGACAAGCTAAACAAATTAAACAGTCAAAAATTTCAGTATTCTGCTCTCCATCCATCCATCCATCCATCCATCCATCCATCCATCCATCCATCCATCCATCCATCCATCCATCCATCCATCCATCGCCCAATAGCTGGCTTGCTCGCTTGTGTGGTTAATTTTTTTCTTCTTCTCCTTCTTCTTCTTTTATACTGATGTTGCAGTTCTAGTGGTGCTCTCGCATGGAAGCTTTGCAGAGGGACTTGACATGCTATGCTGTGGCAGGGACGTTGCTATTCTTTCATTCGTTCACCAGAGAGTTGTGTGCCTTGGCAAGTTGGTCCCCAAAAATATCTGTGTGTGTGTGTGTGTGTGTGTGTGTGTGTGTGTGCGTGCGTGCGTGTGTGTGTGCGTGTGTGTGTGTTTGTGTGTGTGTGTTTGTGTGTGTGTGCGCGTGCGTGTGTGTGTGTGTGTGTGTGTGTGTGTGTGTGTGTGTGCGCGCGTGTGCGCGCGTGTGCGCGCGTGTGCGCGCGTGTGCGCGCGTGTGCTTGTGTGGCATGGCCAGCACACTGTTGTGAGTCACTCTAAGAGAGCTTGGTCATTACGCAGCAAAGTTCCACAGTAAACTGATTGTGTTTGGTTCAGCTGTCTTTGATGACATAAGAAACCGTGTTTCCTCAGTAGTCCGTAAACATTTTTTTCCCAGTGTTTTTCTCAGATTTTATTACTTGCAAATGTTTCTACTTCGGTGGGGCTCAAGAGTCTCATGGTGCCTAACACTTAGATTCCCACTCATCTTTTTTGTTTTTGTCCTTCTCCTTCCTGGCCCATGCCTCCTTGTTGTCGTCCTGCTTCTCCTTGTCTGGTTTGGTCACGCTGTCATACGAAGGGAGCGAGGCGGTGGATGGCGTGCTCTCCTTCTTCTCCTGGTTCGTGCTGCCATTCTCAAGCTTGTTGTTAGTGAACATGTGGCGCTTGAAAATGATGCCGCGGCGGATGAGGTGAGCGCGATAGGCATTCTGGATGATCCTGGCCGAGACGTCCTCCTGTTTGCGGCGCAGCGTGGTGGTGATGGGCTCATAGGACACCTTGGAGGGGTTGGCCGCGACAAAGCGCTCCTCCATCTGCTGCCTCAGCATGTCCAACTCACCGCTGTCGCCCAACACACGCTTGGTGAAGGCAAACAGAATGTCCAGGCAGTGGATGCGATCGCCGCTCACCATGGGCATGTCCATGGCAATCAGTTCGATGGTGTTGGGCTTCGGGACACGAAGCGGGTGTTCCAGTGCATCAGCAAAGTCGGACAGCTTGGCGAAAGTGATGAACTGAGAGGCAGTGGGATCAAACTTCTCCCAGATCTCGTAAAAGGTCTCAAAGTCATCCTCACTCAGTGGATCAGCGCTCTCCTCTGTGGCGACGCTAAAGTTCTCCAGGATGATGGCAATGTACATGTTGACCACAATCAGGAAGGAAATGATGATGTACATGACAAAGAAAAATATCCCCACTGACGGGTTACCACAGTCGCCCTTGACTGAGGTGCCTGGGTTCTCTAAATTGGGATTACAGTCCGGCGGGTAGTTGAGGATGGGCAGAAGCAAGCCGTCCCAGCCGGCCGAAGTGGTGATCATGAACAGGATGATCATACTGTTGCCAAAGGTCTCAAAGTTGTACAGGTCGTCGATGCCGGCACCATGCTTCACGTAGCCAAAGTTAGACATGCCGAAGATGGAGAAGATGAACATGACCAGGAAGAGCAAGAGGCCAATGTTGAACAGGGCAGGAAGTGACATCATCAGGGCAAAGAGTAACGTTCGGATGCCCTTTGCTCCTTTGATAAGACGCAGGATACGGCCGATACGAGCCAAGCGGATCACTCGGAACAGCGTCGGAGATACAAAATACTTCTCGATAAGGTCAGCCAGGAACATTCCTGTAAGGATGAACAGCAAACACACTCATGTAAAAATGCAGCATGTACCATAGATGGGTGTCGGCAAGTATAAAGACATGGAAGACTTTGTAAAAAAAAAAAAAAAAAATCATAATTGGAATTAATTTTTTGTAGACAAATCATTGGCCCTCTGTATTGCCTGCTCAAGCACCAAGTGAAATACAAGTACAACAACCAAGTAAATGTTTGCTAGCTGCCAATTCTGAAAATCTGTATCAGGAAATATTCCTAAATTTACGGCCACTGTCACAGTAACTGTTACATGATTATGAATGTAATTATGGCTTAAGACAGACCACAATGGTCTCATATGATCTCTTTCTCAGCGTGTGCAAAAAATAATTTAATCTGGTCATGTTTGTGCAAGTGCATGCATTTAAATGCTTGCTCCAACACAAGTACTATATTAGAAATTGTGGTTGCCCTCTTTGTTACGTTTCCAAGATTTCACATTGCACGTACCCAGACCATTCGGGACTGCATGCGGGACGGCGACTGTGCACACAGTTGCTACATTTGAGGGTTCAAGTCCGTATATCTCTCGCTGCCCTGAAGTTAAAGGGATTGAGGGAAGCCATTTTGAATGCCCGAGAGTCGACTGTGTTCCATACCACAATGGCGCTCAATGGCAGAAACGCCCTCGTCAACTTATGCGGGTGTAGGAAAATACCAAAGGAAAGAACACTCCTCCACTCATGCGCACAATTAGACTGGGCTTTGTGGTAAACTTGTGCTAAACACAAAAACCGGGCTCATAGTTTTTCCCGCATGTCTTGGCACATCCGCGTACCAGGAACAACTCAGTCGGGAGGAATTCTAAACAGATACTTTGAGGTACTTCATCTGGGTCGTCTCAATATGACGGAGCAGCAGCTCTATTCTGAGTCCCTCCAAGATGACAGTGCTTCTCACCCTTTCTCTACCAGAGAGTCCATACACCATGCAGGAGAAAGTCCTTCCGGCTACTTGTATCACTGATCTTGATCTTTCCACTGGTCCACTGTTAAACTGCCAGAAGAAAATCCAAATTGCCATTTGTCCAGTTTTCTTCATGACCTAGCCGGGGAGGCTGAGGAGTGTGATCACCCTATTGTCGGAACACACACCCCAGTCCACTATTTTAGGCCAGGTGAATCTCATCCACTCCTGGGGTACTGCCACCCAAAGGTTTTTTATCCATCTCAGTGTAACACGCAATTCAGAAAGAGTAAAAAAAATATATATAACTAGTTACAATTTACAGTAGCCCATACTATGTAGAATAGTTGAGTTAGATTGACGTAGATCAGGGGTCACCAACCTTTCTTAAACCGAGAGCTACTTCCTGGGTACTGATTAAGGCAAAGGACTACCAGTTTGACACGCACTTCTGAAATAGCCAATTTGCTCAATTTGGCTTTCACTATGTGTTATTATTGTCATTTCCAGTTCAGATGTAAGTGTGATTTTAACAAGAATAGCAAAAATACAGTCAAACCTTGGTTTTTTGACCACAATCCGTTCCAGAAGGTGGTTCGAGTAGCGAATCGGTCGAATTGTGAATCTATTTTTCCGATTACAAATAATACGAAAAAATTTAATCCGTTTCAAGACAAAAAAAAAAAAACGCCTTTTTTAAGCATTGTTTTCCATTTGCGCATATTTGTCCGATCGCGCAACTGCAGCTCACCGCCGAACGCGCAACCGTAGCGCGTCGCCCACCGCGCAACTGCACCGCGCTGGTCGCATTATTGTGACAGAGCCGTGGCTGAAATTTAGAAAATATTTTTAAAGTTCTGATGTACTTTCGAATTTTTAAGTGGACCTAAGTGCGCAGGGAGCTTAATTTTGCCCGATCGCGCAACTGCAGTGCACCGCCTAACGCGCAACAGTAGCGCGTCGCCGACCGCGCAACTGCACCGCGCTGGTCGCATTATTGTGACAGAGCCGTCGCTAAAATTTAGAAAATATTTTTAAAGTCCTGATGTACTTTCCAAAATGTAAGTGGACCTCAGTGCGCAGGGAGCTTAATTTGGCCCGATCGCGCAACCGCAGCGCGCCGGGCGCTCAGTGTCGCATTGCTTTAAGAGCGTCTTTGTATTTTAGGATGGCTTTACTGCTCCCACTTGCTTTCTTTGGAGGCATGATTAGGGGTTAATACAATCCTCAAAGTAACGAAAATACAATAACAACGGAGTCAGTCGGCATCCGGGCCGCGCGGTCGGGTTTTCTCGGGTCCTCCCGGCTCATCTCGCGAGGTTCGACCTCCAAATTTTGTTCAACAACCTAAGCAAAATAATCTCGAATTTTTTTGTTTGAGTTCCGATTTGTTCGAGAACAAGGACGTTCAAAAACCGAGGTTTGACGATAAAATAAATAGATGCAGCTCACTGACAAGTGCCGCTAGTTGAGCTAATTTTAGAACAGTCCTGCGGGCAACTCATGCGGTCTTCACGGGCGACCTGGTGCCCCCGGGCACCGTGTTGGTGACCCCTGACGTAGATGAACATTGTTCCAAACTGCACTCTGGCCATTCACACTAAACGGCTTGATAGACACCAATGTCTCTGCCCCTCAACTCACCAACAATAGACAGGATGACCACCACCACGTCAAAGATGTTCCATCCATTGGTGAAGTAGTAGTGGCGAAGAGCAAAGAGCTTCAGCAAGAATTCCGTGGTGAAGACCACAATAAAGATGAAGTTGACCCAGTAGAGGACATTCTCTGTTTCATCTGATTGGTCGTCCGTTTCCACCATCATGGTGACCATGTTAAGACAAATGAGGATCATAATGGAGATGTCGAAGACTTGCTGTGTGACAAAGTCAAAGACCATTCCTTGTATCTTGTTCTGTGGCGACAAAATGTAGATTATAAAAGTTAATATACAGTGTGTATGGATTTATTGAGGTTATTTTTCAAGATTGTGTCATTTAACTTAATGTTTGATTTACTTTATTCAAATGTTGAATACAGTAATCTCTCGTTTATCGTGAATAATTGGTTCCAAGACCACGTGAAACTCCGCGAAGTAGTGTCAGCCTTTTTTTTAACATACTGTCACGATACGTCTCCGTTCGTTTCCTTGTTTTAATGTTGCTGTTAGAGTGGTGCTCATTCTAACTTATTTGCTAGAACCACACGGGAGACAGTATGCCTTTTTAGCACTTGCAAGTGGAGAAAAGGTTCGTACAGAGATGTTCGAAGGCAGTCTGCCTTTGGTCTCTTGCAAGAGCATATTTATTGAGAGAAAGCAGGGTGTGGGTGACAGGTTTGGTGAACCCCCAGCGTCTGGTGAGATTAGAGCAGGGGGTGTTTTACGATCTAAAGTAAACAGAACAACTTTGATTGCTTCCTCTGCAGCAGGTCAACCAGTGCAGAGGATGCAAGCACTTTATTTTACTGCGTTGTGAGAACAGGACAAGTTTGGTTCATCATTATAGTCTACATTCCAACATAATCATACTATCAAAATAATCTATCAACACTAACAGTTGCCATGGTTTCTGTTCGCGTCACCCCTCCCCTCCTGTGTCTGCTCACAATCTATGTATTTGCCGTCACCTGCCTTTTGTGACATGTCTCGTATTTAAGTCCTGTCTGCGTGTCACTCCCCTGTTGGATTGTTTTCATCTTTCTGGTCTTTGTCTTGTCTTTGTCTTGTCTTTTTTTTCAGTTATTCTCATCCCTAGTCGAGACTCTCGTCTGTCTTTTGAGTTCCCTCAATAAACTCAGGTCCAAGCTGCATTTGGTCGCCCAGCTCCACTCATTCTATGACACATACATACATACATTGTTTGTGTATCAATAAGTGTATATTAAACCATATAAGTGCATATGTTATCATTAGAACATTAAATTACAGTTTCAAACATGTAAATACTACTACAGTGGAGCCTCGGTTTTCGAACGTCCCGGTCCTCGAACGAATCAGTATTGGAACAAAAAATTCGAGATTTTCTTTGCTTTGGATGTCGGACGAAATTCGGTTGTCGAACCTCACGAGATGAGCCGAGAGGACCCGCATGCCAAGTGACTCTGTTCGTTATTACAATCTCGTTACTCTGAAGATTGCATCAACTCCAAAGGAAGCAAGAGGGAGCAGTAAAGCCATCCTAAAACACAAAGACGTTCTTAAAACAATGTGACAGTGAGCGCCTGGCGCGCTGCGGTTGCGTGATCGGACCAAATTAAGGTCCTTGCGCACTAGGTCCACTCAAATTTTGGAAAGTATATCAGGACTTTAAAATTATTTTATAAATTTCAGCGACGGCTCTGTCACAGTAATGCGACCAGCACGGTGTAGTTGCGAGGTCGGCGACGCGCTACGGTTGGGCGTTCGGCAGTGCGCTGCAGTTGCGCGATCGGAAAAAATTAAGATCTCAGCGCACTGAGGTCCACTTAAATTTTTGAAAGTACATCAGGACTTTAAAAATATTTTCTAATATTTTTATTTTTTATTTATTTATTTTTTTTATTCAAGATGGCGGCGCGTGCACACGCAGCGGCCACTCTCTGTCCCGTCAGTACGGTGATTTGTTCGTCTAATGAGTGTTCGTCCGACAGTCTTATGTGTTCATCTCGTCGTGCTTTATTGTGCTACAAGTACAGCAGGCAGGTTCTGCTCGACATCGGCAGAAGTGGGTTTTGTGGCGTTCTGGACTTTGAAGCGGCGATATTAAAGGCGCTCGGACTGCTACGTCCTGAAACGTCCCCGACCTCGCCCGCTATTCCTCCCCCGGTTGGGAGCCGTCGGAAACGGTGTGCGAGGAGGCAGAAGAGGGGCAAGCGCGGAGGCGTCCGGGCCAGGCTGGCGGCCAACCCAGCGCGCCCGGCGGTGCCCTCCATTCTTCTGGCGAATGTTCGATCGCTGGACAACAAAATGGATTACGTTCGCCTGCTGAGGTCTACGAACCGGACGGTGCGGAACTGCTGTGTGCTCGTGTTCACCGAGACCTGGTTGACTGACAACATTCCGTGCATCTGGAGCAGGTAGCGTGCTATCGGGCGGACCGTGCCATTGTACGAGGGGGAAAGTCGCGAGGAGGTGAAATATGCGTCCACATCCGAGAAGAATGGTGCCAACTCTGTGGTGGTATGTAAGCACTGCTCGCCACTTGCGGAGTTTGTGATCATCAAGTGCCGTCCTTTTTACCTGCCGAGGGAATTTACCACGATTCTGCTAGTCGCGGTATACATCCCGCCTTCCAACATCGAAGGCGACAGGATCGCGGCGCTTGGTGAACTGTACCAGGCTGTCAGTGAACAGCAGACAGCGCACCCTGACGGTTTCACCATCTTCGCTGGAGACTTCAATCATGCCAACCTGAAGTCTGTTTTCCCGAGGCTTCACCAGCATGTTACTTTTCCGACACGTGGAGACAGCTTCCTGGACCTGGTCTACTCTGCGCAAAAGGGAGCTTTCAAAGCCACCCCCATCTTGGGCTTTCTGACCATCTCACCGTTTTGCTTTTGCCCGCATACAGACAATTGGTGAAGGCATCCAGGCCGGTTCGTAGGCGGGTTCGGGTGTGGCCAGAGGGTGCCTCCGATGCACTTCGTGACTGCTTCGACACCACTGACTGGGACTTGTTTAAGCAGGCAGCCACCTACAACGATTGGACGGACATAGAGGAGTATACTGACTCTGTTACCTCTTACATCACGAAGTGCATCGATGATGTGACTTGCTCGAAATCCGTCGTCACTCGCGCGAACTGGAAGCCGTGGCTGACAGGGGCTGTCCTCAGACTGCTGAGGGCCAGGGACAAGGCTTTCAGAGCGGGGGATGAGGCTGTCTTGAGGACAGCGAGGGCCGACCTATCCCGAGGCATCAAAGAAGCGAAGAAGGCGTTCTCGTGCAAGGTCTCCACCCACTTCAAGGACAGCAAGGACGCACGTAGCCTTTGGCGGGGCATTCAGACCATCACAGACTACAAGCCCGCACCGAGGAGCTGTGAGAGTGACATCCGTCTGCTGAACGATCTGAACCGCTTCTTTGCTCGCTTCGACGCCCAGAACAGCACTTGTCCGATGAAGAACACTCCCCCCCCCACACGAGCAGCCCCTGCGCCTCTCTGCCGACGGTGTGAGGAGGGCGCTTGCCGCTATTGACACCCGTAAGGCGGCGGGCCCTGACAACATCCCGGGTCGAGCGCTGAAGGACTGCGCTGGGGAGCTGTCGGGTGTCTTCACGGACATCTTTAACGTTTCCCTGCAGCAGGCCATCATCCCCTCGTGTTTCAAGGGTGCCACCATCGTTCCTGTGCCGAAGAAACCTGCACCGTCCTGCTTCAATGACTACCGCCCCGTGGCACTGATGCCCATCATCATGAAGTGCTTTGAGCGGCTTTCATGGAGCACATCAAATCCGTTCTCCCCCCCACCATTGACCCTTTCCAGTTCGCGTATCGTGCCAAGCGGTCCTCTGAGGATGCCATCTGCTCTGCCCTCCACTCGGCCCTCACCCACCTGGAGAGAAAGGACTCATATGTGAGGTTGCTGTTTGTGGACTTCAGCTCTGCCTTCAACACCATTGTGCCGCAGCGACTCATCTGCAAACTCGACGAGCTGGGCCTCAGTACCTCCCTCTGCAACTGGATACTGGACTTCCTCTGTCAGAGGCCTCAGGTGGTGCGTGTTGGCGACAAAATCTCCGCCAGCATCACGCTGAGCACGGGGGCCCCCCAGGGCTGCGTGCTCAGTCCATTGCTCCATGGCTCTTCACCCTGCTAACGCATGATTGCACTGCGACCTACAGCGACAACCGCATAGTGAAGTTTGCTGACGACACGACTCTGGTGGGTCTCATCACGAAGGGTGACGAGACTCGGTAGAGGTCGGAAGTTGACCTTCTGTCCACGTGGTGCAGGGACAACAACCTCCTGCTGAACGTCAACAAGACCAAGGAAATCGTTGTTGACTTCCGGAAGGGTCAAACAAAACACCTGCCGCTGATCATCGACGGTGCTGTGGTGGAGAGGGTGAGCTGCACCAAGTTCCTGGGGGTGCACATCAGTGAGGACCTCTCCTGGTCCGCAAACACCTCGTCACTGGCAAAGAAAGCTCAGCGCTGCCTGTACTTCCTGCGGAAGCTCAGGCGTGCATGTGCTCCTCAGGCAGTCCTGTCTACATTCTACCGTGGCACCGTTGAGAGCGTCCTCACCAGTTGCATCGCTGTCTGGGGCGGTAACTGCACTGAACAGAACTTGAAGGCCCTGCAGCGCATAGTGAATACGGCTGGTAAGATTATTGGTGCTTCGCTCCCCTCCCCTCCCTGAAGGACATTTACACCTCCCATCTCGCCCGCAAGGCAACCTCGATTGCGAGAGATGTGAGTCACCCGGCTCACTCTTTGTTTGACCTTCTGCCCTCTGGGAAGAGGTACAGGAGCCTGCGCTCCCGCACCACCAGACTCGCCAACAGCTTCTTTCTCCAGGCTGTTCGGACCCTGAACTCGCTACCCCCTTCTGCGTAGCGTGCGGCACTGTTGCGCTTTTTCTGAAATGTCTGCTGTACGCGCACTTGCTCCTTTTTTTTGCTCCTCTTATGTATTTATTTATTTATTTATTTATTTATTTATTTATTGTCTTATTTATTGTCTTATTTATTGTCTTATTTATTGTCTTATTTATTCATTATTTATTCAGCACGCTGTTGTTATACTTGTTTACTTGTTTGTCTGTTGTGGGCCATGTCTTGTCACCGTGGGATGGGGGGAACGAAATTTCGGTTTCTTTGTGTGTCTTTGGCATGTGGAGAAATTGACAATAAAGCTGACTTTGACTTTGACTTAAATTTCAGCGACGGCTCTGTCACAATAATGCGACCAGCGCGGTACAGTTGCGCAGTCGGCGACGCACTACGGCTGCACGTTCGGCGGTGTGCTGCGGTTGCGCAATCGGACAAAAATGCGCAAATGAAAAAATGCTTAAAAAGGCGGGATTTTTTTGTTGTCGCTTGGAACAGATTAATTTTTTTTCCATTATTCGTAATGGGAAAACATGATTCGGAATTCGAACGATTCACTTCTCGAACAGCCTTCTGGAACGGATTGTGGTCGAAAACCGAGGCTCCACTGTATATCAATACGTAGTGTAAATGACATACAGAAAATAATGTATAAATAATATAAATAAACATATGATACGTGTGTGTGGGTGTGTGTGCGAGTGTGTGTGTGTGTGCGTGTGTGTGACATGTATATGTAGCTAAAGTATACATGCTGTAAATGTTTTTAGAACGCTTTTATTATTATAAAAACTTTTTTATAACAAGGTACAAGCGTACATACTGTAAATATGTTTTTAGAACTCTTTTATTATTATATTTTTTTTTATAACAAGGTACAATACTGTAAATATGTTTTTAGAACTCTTATTATGAAAACAACGTTTTTTATAAAAAGGTACAAGTGTACGTACTGCAATTGTGAGGACACTCCCTGCTTTATACTGGCGTGTGGGCAACTTTTGTGCCATGATTACTCAATTTGGAAGGTTTATTTTGAATTTGTGAATTTGTGAATTTTTTTTTGGGGGGGGGGTAAATCCGCGATGTACTGAAGCCGCGATAATCGAATCGTGATGTTGCGAGGGATTACTGTAATTGCAATATCCCATGTCATCTAAATCCAAGATATTTACATGCAGTAGCCTTTGAAAGGCAAAGGCCTCCAAATACAAACTGATCTGAATTTCTTGTTGTTATGTAGATTCACCACTCAATATTGAAGTACTTGCCCACTTTGTAGTTCCTATTCAGGCAAGCTCAGAAAAAAATGGCTGAACACCTGATAAAACTTTACATCACCTGTCAATCTCTGAGGAGTTGAGCAATTAATAGATTCCATTATCTCCAGTTAAATTCTCAAGTATTTCAGAATTGGGGTGTGTTTATGAAAAGTGGAGGATGACTTTGTAAAACAGAGCTTTAACACAAACCCAAAATACACTTTTGGGTTGTAATATTTTCATCAAAATGTCTGCAAGCAATGTGTACCTCTCTCAATAATTTCAAACATTTTATCCTTTGCTCCTGCTTGTGGCACTGCTATACAAAAGACATTTTATCGTAGGTCCGAGGTACTCATGTATTTGATGTCTGTTGTCATCAGTGCCGCTCTTCCCGATAGCCACTTATGCCAGTGCACACTGACCCACCCTCGCAAAAAAACAAAAATAAAATGATAATAATAATAACGATATAATAATAAATCCGTTTGATCATTCGCGACATGCGTCAACTCACAGGTCTTTGTCGTCACTTGTGTCGGTGTATGTTCTAACAACAGAGACACTCAAAAGCAGTTCAAGCATTTACTAACCCATAGTTCATGACATGTACATACGTACTTCCTGCTACCTATAAGCACCTCTGTTTTATGCTCCAACATACAGTAACCCAAATAACACATAACACAAATACCCACTGTTGCTGACTATAGTGATATATACTGTTTGAGTAATATGATTTTTACAACAATCAGTAATACAAAATAAGTCATAAAAGTAGTATGTAATTTGTGCTGATATTGTATCATATCAATATCGTGTGAGCTTATACTCAATGATGTGTCTACGTATCCTGAAAAGTGAGCCAATTTGGTTAGAGTTGGGCAGCTCGAAGAAGGGATATGATTGTAAGACAAATATCATATTTGTGTTGCGTGAATGAATTGAATAGATAGATTTGTATTGACTTACATTATTGCGTGGTAAAATTTCAAAGAAGGATTATCTTACAGAAAGGGGGGAAGGGCATACTGCACCTGTGGTCGAGGGATGGGTTTCTGAGGCTTTTTGGAGCCCAGTTTCTTCATGGCATTGTAGTACTTCTTCTGTTCCTCTGTCATAAAGATATCCTGACCTCCAAAGTAAAGGGCAGAAAAACAACATCAGGTCATAATCTTGGACCAGGATTTAAAGAGAGAAAAGGATATGCTAGACTTATCTTTTTCTTTTGCTGGTTGAAGTTGTCAATGATAACACCGATGAAGAGATTCAGGGTAAAGAAGGAGCCAAAGATGATGAAAACCACAAAGTAGATGTACATGTAGATGTTAACTTCATAGTCTGGCTGATCTTCCACCTAAGAGTAAGAAAGGCAGGTCACAGAGTGGTTCAACTTTGGAATTCAACCAAATATTTTTTTTTCACGATATAAAAACCTCCCTTGACCCCCATTTTAGACAAAATTAAATGATTAACCTTTTGCCTTTTTATTTGGATTTTGGAAACAATTCAAAGTGCTGCTTCTTTGAAGTGATGTTTAGCAATGTTACAGGTTTTACTTTAACTTTGTTGAAACCCAACCCGCATCCCCTCTGAATAAACATCACGTTGAAGCATAAAGGTCTACATCAGGGGTCACCAACACGGTGCCCGCGGGCACCAGGTCGCCCGTGAGGACCGCATGAGTCTCCCGCAGGACTGTTCTAAACTTTGCTCAAATAGCGGGACTTGTCAGTGAATTGCATCTATTTATTTTACAGTCAAACCTCGGTTTTCGAACATCCTGGTTCTCGAACAAATCGGAATTCAAACAAAACAAAAATCGAGATTTTTTTGCTTTGGTTGTCGAACAAAACTTGTGAGATGAGTCGGGAGAACCTGAGAAAACCCGACCGCGCGGCCCGGATGCCGACTGACTCCGTTGTTATTGTATTTTTGTTACTTTGAGGATTGTATTAACCCCTAATCATGCCTCCAAAGACAGCAAGTGGGAGCAGTAAAGCCATCCTAAAACACAAAGACGCTCTTAAAGCAATGCGACAGTGAGCGCCCAGCGCGCTGCGGTTGCGCAATCGGACCAAATTAAGCTCCCTGCGCACTGAGGTCCACTTAAATTTTGGAAAGTACATCAGGACTTTAAACATAATTTCTAAATTTTACCGATGGCTCTGTCACAATAATGCGACCAGCGCGGTGCAATTGCGCGGTCGGCAACGCGCTACTGTTGCGCGTTCGGCGGTGCGCTGCAGTTGCGTGATCGGACAAAATTAAGCTCCCTGCGACCCTCCGGATTCTGAATGACCCTCTACTGCCTGAGCCGCAGCCCCCACACCTTGAACACTGTTCCCACGAGTACAAGTGTCTCACGAGTGGTTCACCCTTAGTTGGCGAGTTAACAAAGGCCATACTTGGCTCAGCATTATACAGGGCAAGAACACACCCGTTGGCAGGAGAAACCCTGAAAAATGGGATCATTTTAGAAAGACAAGAAATCCTGTATGAAGCGTCCTATCAATGTTTAGCTTTGGGGTATTTTGACATCACTTAACACCTATTGTGATGTGTATAGGGAAAAATGCCTGTGAAGTTAATAACGGTTTTATGATGGGTTATAGTTATTCCAAATATAAGTGACATTGACAATAAAAGCTACCTCTCTGGAATCCACAGCTGCATACATAATGTCCATCCAACCTTTGAATGTGGCCTTTGAAAAGACAGACATGTTTAGACACATGATAAAGATTACTAACTGAAAACGCAATGACAAGCCAACATTTCGTTAAAAGGGAAAGCAAATGTCGAAACTTAAACCAAGGGTGATGCATGTCCAGTTTATCATGTTGTGAATGAAAAAAAAGATAAGGGCAAAGAAGCACTCAATACACACAATGTAACTGTGGATGCAAATCAAAGAAATGAGACAATGATGGCAAGTTAAAAAAAAGTGAGGCCAACAGAAGGTATACTCTCACCACTTGGAGTAAGGCCAGGTAGCCGGCACCTACGTTGTCAAAGTTGATTTTGACATTCTTCCACCTAACCTCCGTAAAGTTTTGTTCAATGAGGGCCTCGCACTGGGTCTTGTTGTTGACCACGTCAACAGGAAAGTACTCTTCGGAGGTCTCGTTGAAACAGAAGTAGTACTTTCCCGCAAACAGGTTGACCCCCATGATACTGAAAATCAGCCAAAAGATGAGGCAAACCAGCAAGACATTCATAATGGAAGGGATGGCTCCCACCAAAGCGTTGACTACCACCTAAACCAGATCAGGAGAGACAGGATACAACAGTGTTAGCAGTAAGAAACACAAGCAAAATCATTTCAACCTTTTGGCAGGATCCATCATTCTGTTATGACCATACATTCACCACCGAAATGCTTTTCTACGTAGTTGAGGGGACACAATTTTTCGAAGTAATATTTTATCGAGTAGAACTAGTCCAACGTTTTGACTGGCGGTCCGAATTTGGTTCTAACTTTTGACCGGGGGGCCGAAACAAGAGCAGATGGATGTAGTGTTCGTGTGAAGTAATAGAAATCACATGTAAAAGGTCATTGCATAAAAGGTTTGTACTTTTAGCAGGTAGTAAAGTATGGATATTCAAAAAAAGCTTTTTGAAAACAAATGCATTTATTAACAGCATTAAAAAAATATTTCACCAAAAAACTACTATCAGTGTTTCTCATTAAATACGACACTGTTATTATGAATAATAGTTTCCATCACTTCAGCGCCTGCAGGTCAGATTTATGAAATACGTTCATCTAATGAGGAGAAATCACATCAAACGGCAAACATTCTGACCAAATACATCATCTTGAAGAATCAGTGAAAGAATACATCTAAATAAAGTAATAAAGACATCAATAGTATTGTTAGTCTCCCTTTTTTGCTAGTGCATCATGGTCTGGAGTAAAATTTGTTGTGGTAATTCTTAGGATAGAGCCGAGGTGTCAGTCCGTGAACCTAGATCTGTGACGGGCTTTGTTGACATTCATGTGGCTGAACGTCTGTTCACACACGTAGGTCGAGCCAAATTGTCCACTCCTTTTTTAAATACTCAGCACTCAGTGTCCACCTTTCTTTTCCTCGGGCCACTCATTTTAATGGAAGGATTCCAGGGGAAGGTTTGTGGATGGCATTAGCGTAAACCTGTCTCTGAAAGCTCAGCGCGCAAATTACGAGAATGCTGACGACACAGCCCACACTCAAAATTTGGCACTGATGGAAATAGAGCATGGAGTGCGCTGGGTCGGTACTACTTAGTACGTACGCGCACTTGTGAGTGTGCGCCGAGCTTTCTGACACGGCTTCCGGGAGTAAATGCGTGGGCAGGCACTTCCCCATCTACTGGGGAAACATAGTAATTGCAGGGAAAATGATCCAAAAAAATATTTAATAATACAATTTATTCAGGTTTGGCGGGCCGGATTAAACGGCCCCGTTGGCCTGATGTGGCCCGCGGGCCGTAGTTTGCCCATGTTTGAACTAGTCTCAGAGTGTTGAAATATGGCAGACTAGTACTATGTGGACAATAAGGATGTGCCAATTCAGCACCCGATCTAGCTCTTTTTGGAGTATCCGACTGAATCTGATTCAGTCAAGAGATTGGCCGGATCCTGTTTCATGTGTTTTGTGGTGCAACAACGTCTGTCCTAGAAACAATGACTTTCGTCGTTAATGGAATTTTTGGAGCCAAGGTATAGGGCCTTCCTTCTCAACATTAAATTACGGGAGGTAACTCAGCTAGTATACAACAAGAGCTGTGGCGTGGTCAAGCTCTTATCAATGTACAGTTTAACTCGAGTTTTGAGGCTTAAAATGTAAAAGATTAAAATATATTATTTTGTAATTTCTCATGACATGACAGTGTAGGTTTGTTAAGGACAGCTAAACACTATTGCTCAATGTCTTGCAAGTGAAACAAAACGCAGGAGACTAAGACCAGAGCGTCATGTCATGTGATGGACTTTAATCATCTTCAATTTATCTACTACTGTTTTTCAAGGTGCCCGCGGTATATTTTTTTTACTTATTGAATGTTTGAGTGAAAGGAAAGATTGTAAATATTGACAGTAAATACTGATTGTAAATACAATGGAATAGCTTTGTTTTAGTTTTCACATCAGTACGAGGTGTGGTTCTTTTCTGGCACCGATACACCGTTTGCCCTGCAAATGCATGTGATGGAGTAAGTAGTTCGTTCTTGATACCACCAAAGAAGAAGCAGATCTGACGGTCCTAAAATAGTGGTGACGAACTGTAATTGATGGCGTAACAGACTGACATTACGCTTTTGGTGCAGCTTGAAATAATGACGAGCTGACAGTGTCTGACGTGTGGGCAGGCTTGTGGTGAATGACAGAATGGCAACATTTACTGAGGCACCCACCTCTGGTATATAGTATCTTTTTAATACTAAAGCAGTATACACTGTGCTCTACTAATTATTTTCAGTATTAGCTCACCATGTGGATCATTCCTCTTTTCCTAAAGTAAAGATTCCAAATTCTAATTATTCTTAATAATAATGCCATTTTGACACTGTCTATATTATTTCTAACAGATTGATGATGTATGGCATACCAGTATGACGTTTCCAACCTTGCATAGTCCAACTAAGAACATGAGCTCTCAAAATTCTCTATAAATTAGTTTCATGACTCGCTCAACTAATTCACACAATTCTCTAGCATTCCCCCCCAAAAAAACAGAAATTTAACCAGCCCAAATGTATTCTTAGCAGTGCAGTCTAATTCTCTGAATGCTATTCTAATATAGCAGTGCTGTTATTGTATAATGGCAGGCCGACAACTGAGCATGCATGTCATTGTTTTGTGAAGCCATATTCCCTCTCTCTGGAGCTCTGTTCTCTCAGCATGCTACCGTCACCACTGCCAAGGTGCACAAATCAGCACTGACTGTATCAATGCATTAAAAATATCTTTGTTAAATCTTGCTAAGAGAAAGGCTCTTGTTGCAATGTAAACAACAGATCATCTGTTTTCCCAATATGCTTGATTGGAAGGCAGAGGAATAAAAAACACAAAAAAGAGGGAAAATTGCTTTTCAAAACACAATGTGCAATAGCAGTTCTAATACATGCGTGTTACATGGCGTTGTGCAATATCAAAAATTACTCAACTTAATAAATCAATAGAGAAATAAGTGGATAGAGAGTGAGAGCGATTAAAGAGATCGCAGCAGAATGGCTGCTAACACGTTTGGTGGCTTTGTTGCCATTTAAAGTACATTTAAACGAGCAGATTGGTCAGTACCACACTGGGCTCAAAGGTTGGAGGGGTTGCATTTGCATTGGTCAAAACAGAAACAAGGTGAAGGAGCAGCGATAAACCAGGATTTACACTTTATGTACCACTTAAGAAGAACTACAATTTTATTGTTATTTCATTGAGCTGAAATAGGCTCACTGGTGTTGAAATGTGGTTGGACTAGTGCCATGTGGTGAACATAATAATAATGATAATAATAATAAATTCCATGTTGCACAGTAACGTCCATTTTTTGTCGTCATTATTACAAATTCCGTACTATAATGTCTTTCATCTCTCCATTCATCCACATCCCCATTCATTTATTTATTGCTCAGCATTGACATTGGTCATTTCAAACGAAATGTTAATATTAGATATTCATAGGTGAACATCATCATTGTGGTCAGTCAAACTGATACAGCAGGATTTATTCGCATCTTTTGCCTCTCTTTCAACCCCCAACCCCATGCCAAATGTCTTATTTATATATTCCACTAGAAAAACATCTAATGTATGACTAGTGTAACATCCATACAGCTTATCCAGGGCCTTAAATGCCTGCTCATACACATTGCATTTGAGTTATTGGACAACTAGGATGAATGAGCCTTGATGCACTTGATGATTGCATGCAGCTTCTCAATGCTGGTTCGTCATTTATGGTGGAACCAAAACACCATTTGTCGTTCTTATTCCAAAACTCAGAGTGAAAGACTGAAAAGGGCCGTTCATTTCCTGTGCAAATGGAACACAACAGGAAGCCGGGACTTGCTGTATGTGCTGCATGGTGCCACGGACAGCTTGTGTCAAATGGCAGCCGAGGATAGTTGCCAATCTTCTGCCTGCGCCTCATAAAGGTGGCCACCAAAATGGAATGAGTGGAATTAGATGAAGTGGATCACTGGGCATTGGCGGGCAGAAGTTTAACAAATATACTGTGTTCCCATTGCCACAACACTGTGACGGAGCACTTGTCTAACACTCCCCAGGAGAGAGTGTGCAGAGCTTTCAGCAGAGGCAGAGTTAGTGAAGGAACGGTAGGATGAGAGAATAGGGAGGGCGGACGTTTGGTGAGGTGGAGTAGGGTGGGGTGGATGCAGCACTGTGCTACACATGTGGGCCTGAAGGGGGCAGAAGTGAAGATGTGAAGTGACTTTTTTTTTTAGACCATCAGTCCAAAAGTAGTGAGAACTAAGACAGGTGGAGTGGGGGTGCATGAGAACGTGTGAGTTTTGACCAACAGTATGTGATAATGAATATATTTTATAAGAACTGTTAGGCAAGCTGACAAGCTTCCTAATAATCAGCTTTTAACATTAGTTATTTGTCTTCCTCACCAAGGTTGGGAGGTTCTAAAAACAACTTTATTATGGCCCAAGCAGCAGGACGTAAGAAGGCTCTTTCTAAATCGCAGTGTATTGTTATTCTTACAAATAAAAGGCCTTTTTGGGAGCTGCAACATACCCCAGAAATCTTGCAGCCCACTTTCACCAATGGACACGAAATTTGGTGGACATGTGATAACAGTAGCACTCTGCTTGCATATGTTTTCACTGGGCACTCTAGCTTCCTCCCATACTTGTGTTAAATTCATTGAAGACTCTAAACCAGGGGTCCCCAATCCAAGTAATATTTATGGATTAAGGGTTAGATTGAGCAACAGTTGGATTTTGTTCTGAAAGGGAATAGCTATACAGTACAATCATTATTAGTATTTATAGGTCTACTTTGAAAGAAACAATTAAAATATCTCAAATACAGTGGAGCCTCGGTTTTCGAACGTCCCGGTCCTCGAAAAAATCGGTATTTAAACAAAAAATTCGAGATTTTTTTGCATCGGATGTCGGACGAAATTCGGTTGTCGAATCTCGCGAGATGAGCCGAGAGGACCCGCATGCCAACTGACTCCGTTCGTTATTACGTTCTCGTTACTCTGACGATTGCATCAACTCTAATCATGCCTCCAAAGGAAGCAAGTGGGAGCAGTAAAGCCATCCTAAAACACAAAGACGCTCCTAAAGCAATGCGACAGTAAGTGCCCGGCGCGCTGCGGTTGCGCGATCGGGCCAAATTAAGCTCCCTGCGCACTGAGGTCCACTTAAATTTTGTAAAGTCCATTAGGACTTTAAAAATATTTTCTAAATTTTAGTGACCGCTCTGTCACAATAATGCGACCAGCGCGTTGCAGTTGCGCAGTCGGCGGCGCGCTACAGTTGTGTGTTCGGCGGTGCGCTGCGGTTGCGCGATCGGACAAAATTAAGCTCCCTGCGCACTGAGGTCCACTTAAATTTTGGAAAGTACATCAGGACTTTAAAAATATTTTCTAAATTTCAGCAACAGCTCTGTCACAATAATGCGACCAGCGCGGTGCAGTTGCGCGGTCGGCGACGCGCTACGGTTGGGCGTTCGGCGGTGCGCTGCAGTTGTGCGATTGGACACAAATGCGCAAATAAAAACATGCTTTAAAAAGGCGGGATTTTGTTGTTGTTGTTGTTTGGAATGGATTATTTTTTTTTTTTTCAATTATTTGTAATGGGAAAACATGATTCGGAATTCGAACAATTCACTTCTCGAACAGCCTTCTGGAACGGATTGTGATCGAAAACTGAGGCTCCACTGTACCAGATGTGCTACAAAAAATACATTTGAAATCGGCGTCAAAAATATGTTTAGGGACACATACAGCTATCTGTATAAAAATGACAATGATTGAAAAGAAAAAAAAGGTGTATCATTCAATACTATGAACACCGAACCAAGACCACTGTATCAAATGATTTGACACACATATACGTACGTATTGTTCCACTTTTTTATTCATTCTTTTTTTCCCCAAACATAATTGTTCATATTATGGCAAGGGTGACTGACTCTTTTCGCCAAAGTGCCAGAATTTTACCGGACAGTCAACTTGGGCGCCGGACCCTCTAAAAAAAATTATCGTAATTTCTGGACTATAAACCGCTACTTTTTGCTCAAGTTTTGAACCCTGCGACTTGTCATCCGGTGCAGCGTATCTATGGATTTTTCATGATTTTTGTGATGACACAAAATCAGTACACTTATACACTTGTAAAAAGGCTGTGGACCGTTGTTGTGCGGCACCGCTTTGCTGGGCGGTGGGACATGTGACAGGGACCCTGGGGAGAAGAGTGGTGTGTTGATCGCATGTCCATCCCCCAGGCAAATAGTGCCGTATAATTGACACGAAGAAGAGAGAACGAGATCAAGACGGACATTACTGAAGAAAGAAAGCTTTTATACACAATCCCTCATTATGGGGGCCAAAAGAAATGCATATGATGCCGTTTTTAAGTTAAAGGCAGTCGATTTGGCTCTTAACGTAAGAATTACAGCTGCTCATACATGCACTGTAGAGGTTTCTTCCGGTCACTAGGGGGCACTGGGCTATTGTTGATGACATCTTGTTGCGTCACCCTTTTCTTGCTTTATTTCCCGGTCACATCTACTCTGGAGCTATACGTGTAGCTCGCTAGTTTAATGTAACTTAGCGCTTTGTGCATGAATAAAGTTAGCATGAGCAGACCCTCATCATGGAAAATGCTAGAAGAAATGCATGAAAGCAACAACAAAAGAGAGACTGAAAAAGTCTGTGGCGATGTATATCTGACGCTATTCCAATCCGACACTGAGGAGGAAGACTTTGATGTTTTCAGTGCACAGGAGGAAGATGAAGACGACGGCTCTCACTTTTACTAGTATTTGTCTTCAACGAGCCCTGTTAGTGCTGCGCTACCGTGTTGCTGCTGTGTTACTGACTCGTCTGAGTGACTTTTACCGCTATGTTTTTTTATCCAGCCCTATTAGTACTGTGTTACTTCCGTGTTGCTGCTGTATTACTGCCGCGTCACAGGCAGTGTTTGTAAAGAATTTTTAAGGTATGTTATTAAAACTTTAAAAAGGCTTTCTGTGTACTGTCTTCCTTTGTAAATAACTCGCGTGCACATGCGGCTTTTAGTACGGTGTGGCTTATTTATGAAAAAAATTACAATTTCCCCTAATATTTGCACGTGCGGTCTATAATCAGGTGCGGCTTATAGTCCTGAAATTATGGTAAATAAAAATAATCAAATGTTGGCATAACATTATAATTTGATGTTTATTGGTTGTATATTTTTTGTATAAACTTTTTTTTTTCATTTCATTACAAAACTGAGGGCATTTTTAGCCTTTTTGAGTCAGGCTTTTCTTTAAACTGATATGTTTTATTGTGCTGAGGAAGGAGTGGGAGGTTATGGGCATGTGTATGAGGAGGTTGTGAGGGAGGTCGGGAGGTAGGTGCGGGTTGTCATCTTCAATGAAACCGGCGGTTGGAAATCAGGCCGAACGATGAGCAAATTATTGATTTAATCTCTGTGTGAGATGGCACGTAAGCGTTGGCACTGTAACAGGGATAACATTTGTAGTAACAAGCTCGCAGTAATGTAGGAATGAATGCAGTAATCTGAATTTCTTCTTTGTCACTCGTGATGAGGCAGCTTTGCAATAAAAAATAATGTCAAATGTTTCAATAGTTTGAGAGAATCAATTGCAATGCATGTTGTTCGACTGTCTCTATAGCTGCATCATGACTTGTTCGCTAATGTTACCAAAAAAATAAAAGGCATGCTACGGAATGGAAAGATTGGCCTTTCTGGTTTAAGATAATCCCCTCACCCCCAAAAAAAATGTTGTGGACTTTTTTGTTCGTGTTCTTTTGTTTTCAGTTCTAGCATGCTTGAACCTGTTGAATGGGCATGCGGAAGGATCAGCTGCTTAGCTTTGGATCTTACCCTCATCCCTTCAAAACGTGACAAGGCTCTGAGGGGTCTCAAGGCCCTTAGTGTCCTGAGTGATTTAATGGGCCCTAGATCGGAGTAGCCCAGCGCATTAGCTACAAGGCTGACTATAGACACCTACACAAAAAACAGAGAAGCAAAAGAGGTTCCAAGCTGTTAGAAGTGTGAGATTATTTACTAAGGAAGAGAGAGGGCCCTGGCATAGACGAGGAGAGTTGCTTAACATACACACATTAATCTATGCAATGTATATGCATGTATAACATGGCATTTACACATGCATAGACACTTGAAAGAGAAGGTCAGTGTTTAGTATAGGTTTTAATGTGTGTGGTGTTTTTAATATACATAGCAGAAGGCCAAGGGGGTTATTATTGTCAGTTAATTTGGGGCGAAAGTCCGGTGTACCTGCAAAAAAATGTGAGATTGAGAAACAGAGAGAAAGCATATGAGTGATGGAGGAAGACAGAGAGAGAGAGAGAGAGAGAGAGAGAGAGAGAGAGAGAGAGAGAGAGAGAGAGAGAGAGAGAGAGAGAGAAGATTCAAATAAGGGCAAATCGGGCAGAGAACGTGACACGGTTCAGTACAAGCAAGAGGAGCTGAGGGGCACAGACTTGGGGAGGGGAAGGCAGGAGGAAGAAGAAGAGAGGTCACCCTGCAGGAGTCGATTAAACACCCAACAGATTGGAGAGCCTTACCCTTGCCCCTCTAACATTGTCTCTCCGTGTCGCTCTTGGGCTCAAATCCCAATCACAATTTAAGACAGACAAACTAATGGTACCTAAGAGAAAGAATACAAGTCAACATGTACAAGTGTGTCACTGGCTGCCATCATTTCTCATAAATCACGTAAGTTCAAATGGTCACACAGTTGTGCGGGGGTTAAGGGGTAGGGGTTCAAAAAGGAGAGCCACAGTCACATGAACCACAGACAAGAGACAAGGTTGGACATTTGGGGCACACCTGATGGATTATAATCCTTTGAAGGACAGCAAAACCTTATTGGCTACAGTCCCATTGTACACAATTAACAGCACGACAAGAAACGGATACAGCCCCTCTTGTGTCAAACGTTTTCAGTGCAAAATGCAAACTATCAATGTGAAATGAACCAAAGTGGCCTGTTTATAAACCACTGAGCATCTACAGCTGCGGCCTGTAGCGCTGATCTAAGCCCAGCACATTTACAACACTGATCATTAACAGCAGGAGAAAATGGACAATAGTGAGAGTGATCAATATTTAGTGCTAATGTTTCTTGAAGGCCACTTGGTGAGTAATGCAGAAAAGACTTGACAGGTTCATCTCCAGTGCTAGCTCCCATACATTTTTGTCCCTCATAAAGTAGGTAGGTAGGTAGGTAGGTAGGTAGGTAGGTAGGTAGGTAGGTAGGTAGGTAGGTAGGTAGGTAGGTAGGTAGGTAGGTAGGTAGGTAGGTACGTAGGTAGGTAGGTAGGTAGGTACTATGTAGGTAGGTCGGTCGGTCGGTCGGTCGGTAGTATGTATGTATGTATGTATGTACGTATGTATGTATGTATGTATGTGGTTTGCTGGGTTTTAATGTTCAACTTTATGGATATATCTTATTCTTTTGCGACAGTTAACATCTCCTTATTTAGACTGAATAACTTATGCTCATATTTGTTAATTGTATTTGTATGTTAATTGAAATATTGCTGGTAGATTGCTGGTAGCGTTAATAACAGGCCACTAATACTGTCATACCATTTAGTGAAGCTCAAATTCTTCTAGCCTTGTGTGACATGCTCATTAATACAAATTGTACCTATGTTTAAAAACTAGGGGCTGGGGGTGTAGCCATTTCTTACAAACAAGGACAACATCAATAGTGAAAACATGTGAGTTCACCTCCAACCAGCCACTGACACCAAGTGGTCAAACGCACCACATGGAGTACAGAAACATCCAAAGCTTGCCAAAGTTACATAGGGAGGATTGTACAGGCAAAATCTTCATTTTGATTGGAGCCAGAGGTAACTCAGAAAAAGTGTTTAAGGGTCAAATTAAGAGGATAAAAGAAGATAAGAAGAAAAGAAGATAGAGCCATGTCCATCTACTACAAATCAATGATCTACCGTAATTTCCGGACTATAAGCTGCACCTAAATATAAGCCACACCAGCTAAAGTTAGGAAGAATCCTGTTTTGTTCATATATAAACCGCACCAAACTATAAGCCGCAGGTGTTTTAAAATTAATATCCTCATTTCTGTTTTTTGTATTACCAAAACAAATCATCTTCAAATCATGGAAAATCCATAGATAAACCGCACTGTACTATAAGGCATGGGGTTCAAAGCTTGTGCAAAAAGTAGCGGCTTATAGTCCGGAAAATACGGTAGATTTGTAAATACCATATGCGGCCTCTTAAAATAAAGATTTTGCCTTCATTTACACTACAATGTTTGGGGTATTTGTCACCTTCAGCCTGACCCCATGGAGCGCACACATTCAGGGTGCCCGGCCTATGGCCCCCTGCTTGGCCAGCTGGATTGGTGTGGTCAGTGTCTCGCCGTCCTTCTGCAAGTCAAGGCCAATGACATCTGGGGCTGTGATCCCAGGATGACGACAGCGCAAAACAAATGGAAAAAAAGCTAACTAAAACCACAAGGGAAAAACAGAACAAAACCATGAAAAATAATCTGTGTGAAAACAAACATATGTATGAAGAATGACACTGTCTAGCTTCCTGCTCACACAATGAACTGTCATTTTGAACTACAGCATTTATTTAATCCAAATATTAAAGGAGACATATTATGGAAAATGAACTTTAATCGTTTGTATAAGAATCCAAAATAATTTGGGTCTCTGGAATGCCTGCCCACCAATCAAGTGATATATTACAGAACCAAAATAAATCTTACACCTATCCACGTGTGAACATGCTCTTTCAATGGGAATTTGGTTATTTTCATATTAGCTGATCACCCTCTCCCCACCCACACTACCAAGCTCAAGCCTGGATTAGAAATGTTACCGGAGGTGGGCGTTGCGTCCCAGGGACGGAATGGTCTGTCCGTCCCTGACCAACGACCAATGGCCGTTTTGCGGATGAAGGACGAGGGGGGAGAATGTTCGAAAACAGGTCAGACTGAGGACGGACGGAAGTGGGGTTTCACCCGATTATTTAATCATCCCTTCAACTTAAATATTTAAGACCGTAAAAGTGAGATTCTGTCTTTCTTGGGAAAATTTCTATTATTGTAATTTCTATGATTATTATTTCTATTAATTATTAGGCAACGATTAGTGTGCAGAATCATTACGCAACTAAAGTAAAAATCTCACTTGTTTATTCTCATTTGCTAAAGTGAGAAAAATAAACAAACAACTCAAAATTTAGAAATTAACATTTAGAAATTAATGACTATTATAGCCACCATTCATTTTAATAACAGTTATAAGACTTCCATCTATGGAGTTTATCAGATTCTCATCTGTTGACGATGAACTTTTTGTGCAGCAACAACCACAGCCACCCAGACATTCTACACAGAGGTGTATGGTTTTCCTTCAGCGTTAATTTCCCATTTAGGAAGGCCCCAAAAGTTCAGGCTGATAGAAATGGATGTTGAGTACACTGTTATTCTTTATCCTTTGTCTTTTTTGAGTAAAGAATGTCAGAGACATTGAAACTATAATTGTACCCCAACCCCCCCCCCCCCCAAAAAAAAAAGGAAAATATGTCTCCTTTAACATGTGCATCTCTACTGGAGCATCGTTTAACATTCGATTCTCCATTCGAAAGTCCCTGATGTTCACATTGACACAACAAACAGACACAAATGTGTAAGAAAAAGATGCAGTAACAAAAGGGTCATGAGGAAAAGAGTCAGCAGCATACACACAAGGAATAAGATGGGCTGTTTTAATGATGGTGCTCATCCCCCCTTTTGAAAGTCCACGGTAACAGTTGCATCCCACAACACAGCACAGCAGAGGCCACAACACCAATCACCAGAATTCAAACTTTTTTTTTTTTTTTTTGGCAGGGGGAGTGCCAGTGAAGACCAAACTTACCGCTGAGCGCCTGTCACCCACCATCATTACACGTCATCAAAACATCATCACATTGCTGAGGTTACATTTTCCAAAGGGAGTGAGCGGGGTGATGTTAGGAAAAAAAGGTAGTCACTCTTGACAGCACATTCACCGAAGGTTTGGAAAGATGCACCATCCCAAGTGCTTGGGAACACACCTACTGAGAGGGAGACTCCGATAGCAACAACTTCGAACGACTAATCATATTTATGTATACTGTATGTAGTGGTATTTATAGTGCCTTGATATTGTCATGCTATTGTCTCGGTATCAAAGCACTCTTAGTGACCTGAATCGCAAATGCGTCAATTAAGCTTAGCCAAAGAGCGCTCTGTTGCTTCCAGAAAAAAAAAAGAGGTGTGTGCCCATATGTATTGAACAGAAACTTTCGGACTGAGTGGCTCAAAGGATTTGAAAAAAAAAACGTTCCATCATATATATATATATATATATATATATATATATATATATATATATATATATATATATATATATATATATATAAGGTAAGGTCTCCAACATCCACCAGCTCTGTGATGTCATCGTGGAAGAGGATTCCAGCGGCGACCTGTGAAGCTCTGGTGAACTCCATGTTTACGGCGGTGCTGGAAAATAATGGTGGCCACACAAAATATTGACATTTGGGTCCAATTTTGACATTTTCAGTTGGAGTGTACTCACTTTTGTTGCCAGCAATTGACACATTTATTGTTGTATTTTGAGTTACTTTGAAGTAACAATACATTTACTTTGCTATCCAAGCTCTACAGTGACTACTTAACATTGTCTCAAAGTATCATTTCTTCAGTGTTGTCCCATGACAATATATAATTAAAATATTGCAGAAATGAGGGGAGTGTACTCACTTTTGTGAGATACTGTATGTGTGTGTGTGTGTGTGTGTGTGTGTGTGTGTGTGTATATCTATATCTATATCTATATCTATCTATATATATATATATATATATATATATATATATATCCATCCATCCATCCATCCATCCATCCATCTTCTTCCGCTTATCCGGGGTCAGGTCGCGGGGGCAGCAGCTTTAGGAGGGACTCCCAGACTTCCCTCTCCCCAGCCACTTCATCCAGCTCATCCCGGGGGATCCCAAGGCGTTCCCAGGCCAGCTGAGAGACATAGTCTCTCCAGCGCGTCCTGGGTCGTCCCCGGGGTCTCCTACCGGTGGGACATGCCCGGAACACCTCCCCAGGGAGGCGTCCAGGAGGCATCCTGATAAGATGCCTGAGCCACCTCATCTGGCTCCTCTCAACGTGGAGGAGCAGCGACTCTACTCCGAGTCTCTCCCGGATGACCGAGCTTCTCACCCTATCTCTAAGGGAGAGCCCTGACATCCTGCGGAGAAAACTCATTTCGGCCGCTTGTATCCGAGATCTCGTTCTTTCGGTCACGAGCTATGGGTCGTGACCATAGGTGAGGGTAGGAGCGTAAATCGACCGGTAAATTGAGAGCTTTGCCTTTTGGCTCAGCTCTCTCTTCACCACAACGGACCGGTACAGGGTCCGCATTACTGCCGACGCTGCACCGATCCGCCTGTCGATCTCACGCTCCATTCTCCCCTCACTCGTGAACAAGACTCCAAGATACTTGAACTCCTCCACTTGGGGCAGGATCTCATCCCCGATCCGGAGAGGGCATTCCACCCTTTTCCGATCGAGGACCATGGACTCGGATTTGGAGGTGCTGACCCTCATCCCGACCGCTTCACACTCGGCTGCGAACCGTTCCAGCGAGAGCTGGAGATCACGGCCTGAAGAAGCCAACAGCACCACGTCATCTGCAAAAAGCAGGGACGCGATGCTGAGGTCCCCAAACCGGACCCCCTCAACGCCTCGGCTGCGCCTAGAAATTCTGTCCATAAAAATTATGAACAGAATCGGTGACAAAGGGCAGCCTTGGCGGAGTCCAACCCTCACTGGGAACGAATCCGACTTACTGCCGGAAATGCGGACCAGACTCTGGCATCAGTGATACAGGGACCGAACCGCCCTTATCAGTTGGCTCGGCACCCCGTACTCCCGAAGCACCCTCCACAGAACCTCCCGAGGGACACGGTCGAACGCCTTCTCCAAGTCCACAAAACACATGTGGACTGGTTGGGCGAACTCCCATGCACCCTCGAGGATCCTGCCGAGGGTGTAGAGCTGGTCCACTGTTCCACGGCCAGGATGAAAGCCACACTGCTCCTCCTGAATCCGAGGTTCGACCTCCCGACGGACCCTCCTCTCCAGCACCCCTGAATAGACCTTACCAGGGAGGCTGAGGAGTGTGATTCCCCTGTAATTGGAACACACCCTCCGGTCCCCCTTCTTAAAGAGGGGAACCGCCACCCCAGTCTGCCAATCCAGAGGCACTGTCCCCGATGTCCACGCAACGTTGTAGAGGCGTGTCAGCCATGACAGCCCCACAACATCCAGAGCCTTTAGGAACTCTGGGCGGATCTCATCCACCCCCGGGGCCTTGCCACCGAGGAGTTTTTTAACTACCTCAGTGACTTCGACCCCAGAGATTGGAGAATCCGCCTCAGAGTCTCCAGGCCCTGCTTCCTCAATGGAAGGCGTGTAGGTGGAATTGAGGAGGTCTTCGAAGTATTCTCCCCACCGACTCACGACGTCCCGAGTCGAGGTCAGCAGCACGCCATCCCCACTGTAAACAGTGTTGACGTTGCACTGCTTCCCCCTCCTGAGACGCCGGATGGTGGACCAGAATTTCCTCGAAGCCGTCCGAAAGTCATTCTCCATGGCCTCACCGAACTCCTCCCACGCCCGGGTTTTTGCCTCAGCAACCGCCGAAGCCGGGTTCCGCTTGGCCATCCGGTACCTGTCAGCTGCCTCCAGAGTCCCGCAGGCCAAAACGGCCCGATAGGACTCCTTCTTCAGCTTGACGGCATCCCTTACCGCCGGTGTCCACCAGCGGGTTCGGGGATTGCCGCCACGACAGGCACCAACGACCTTACGGCCACAGCTCCGGTCGGCCGCCTCAACAATGGAGGCGCGGAACATGGTCCACTCAGACTCAATGTCCCCCGCCTCCCCCGGGACGTGGGAAAAGCTCTGCCGGAGGTGGGAGTTGAAACTCTTCCTGACAGGAGATTCTGCCAGACGTTCCCAGCAGACCCTCACAGAGCGTTTGGGTCTGCCAGGTCGGACCGGCATCTTCCCCCACCATCGGAGCCAACCCACCACCAGGTGGTGATCAGTTGACAGCTCCGCCCCTCTCTTCACCCGAGTGTCCAAAACATGCGGCCGCAAATCCGATGACACGACTACAAAGTCGATCATCGAACTGCGGCCTAGGGTGTCCTGGTGCCAAGTGCACACATGGACACCCTTATGCTTGAACATGGTGTTCATTATTGAAAATCCATGTCGAGCACAGAAGTCCAACAATAGAACACCGCTCGGGTTCAGATCGGGGGGGCCGTTCCTCCCAATCACGCCCTTCCAGGTCTCACTGTCATTGCCCACGTGAGCATTGAAGTCACCCAGTAGAACGATGGAGTCCCCAGAAGGAGCGCTCTCCAGCACTTCCTCCAGGGACCCCAAGAAGGGTGGGTACTCTGAGCTGCCGTTTGGTGCATAGACACAAACAACAGTCAGGACCCGTCCCCCCACCCGAAGGCGGAGGGAGGCTACCCTCTCGTTCACCGGGGTGAACCCCAATGTGCAGGCGCCCAGCCGGGGGGCAATAAGTATACCCACACCTGCTCGACGCCTCTCACCGTGGGCAACTCCAGAGTGGAAGAGAGTCCAGCCCCTCTCGAGAGGGCTTGTACCGGAACCCAAACTGTGCGTGGAGGCTAGTCCGACTATATCTAGTCGGAATTTTTCTGCCTCGCACACCAGCTCGGGCTCCTTTCCAGCCAGAGAGGTGACATTCCATGTCCCAAGAGCCAGCTTCTGCAGCCGGGGATCAGACCGCCAAGGTCCCTGCCTTTGGCTGCCGCCCAGCACACATTGCACCCGACCCCTTTGGCCCCTCCCACAGGTGGTGAGCCCATGGGAAGGGGGACCCACGTTTCCTTTTCGGGCTATGCCCGGCCGGGCCCCATGGGCGAAGGCCCGGCCACCAGACGCTCGCCTTCGAGCCCCGCCTCCAGGCCTGGCTCCAGAGGGAGGCCCCGGTGACCCGCGTCCGGGCGAGGGAAAACGAAGTCCATTTATTTCAATCGTCATAAGGGGCTTCTGTGAGCCGTGCTTTGTCTGGCCCCTCACCTAGGACCCGTTTGCCATGGGTGACCCTACCAGGGGCATGAAGCCCCCGACAACATGGCTCCTAGGATCATAAGGGCACGCAAACCCCTCCACCACGATAAGGTGACGACTCACGGAGGGGTATCTATATATATATATATATATATATATATATATATATATATATATATATATATATATATATATATATATATACATACATACATACATACATACATACATACATGTGTGTGTATATATATATATATATATATATATATATATATATATATATATATATATATATATATATATATATATATATATATATATATATATATATAGGGGCGGCTCGGTGGCGCACTGGGTAGCACGTCCGCCTCACAGTTAGGAGGGTGCGGGTTCGATTCCACCTCCGGCCCTCCCTGTGCGGAGTTTGTATGTTCTCCCCGAGCCCGCGTGGGTTTTCGGGCACTCCGGTTTCCTCCCACATTCCAAAAACATGATTGGTAGGCCGATTGATCACTCCAAATTGTCCCTAGGTGTGAGTGCGAGTGCGAATGGTTGTTTGTCTCTGTGTGCCCAGCGATTGGCTGGCAACCGGTTCAGGGTGTCCCCCGATGACGGCTGGGATAGGCTCCAGCACGCCCGCGACCCCCGTGGGGACTAAGCGGTTCAGAAAATGGATGGATGGATGGATATATATATATATATATATATATATATATATATATATAGAGAGAGAGAGAGAGAGAGAGAGAGAGAGAGAGAGAGAGAGAGAGAGAGAGAGAGAGAGAGAGAGAGAGAGAGCGAGAGAAATTTTCATATAAACAAATGACCTTTTGCAAAGCCACACTGTAAATGCAGACTGGCCAATCACAGCACAGACAAAAAAAAACACAGCTCATTGATATTGACGTTCAACATATTTTAAAGGATTTTAAAAAATGTTTTCGATTATTTTTTGTTTTTGAATGATTGTAATGGAGGGCTGCACAGCGGCCAAGTGGCTAGCATGTCTACTTCACAGTTTCGAGGTTCAGGGTTGCAATATTAGGCCCAGTCTCCCTGTGTGGAGCTTGCAGGTTCTCCCTGACCTGGTGTGGGATTTTCTCCCACAGTCTAAAAACATCTAAGGCAGGGGTGTCAAACTCATTTTTTCACGGGCCGCATTGTAGTCATAGCTTCTTTCGGAGGGCCATTATGACTGTCAACCCAAATAAATGTATGAGCACCTCATATTATATACAGTAAAAGCTACAAAACACTCGCTTTCAAATCGGACGAGTAAAAACTGGTCAAATATAAAAAAAAAAGATATTATTGAATGTGAAGACAATTTGCAATTCTAGTAATGACACGAATTTGATGAACAATTTGTCTTCACGGGCCACATAAAATGATGTGGCGGGCCGTATCTGGCCCCCGGGCCTTGAGTTTGACACATGTGATCTAAGGTTTACTTGTTTGTAAAATATGTGCCCTGGTAATAACTGGTGACCATTCCAGGGTATATCTCGCCTTTCGCTTAAAGTCAGATCAGATCGTCTGTATCTCACCCATGACTATAATGATGATAAGTGCTAGAGAAAATAGTGGGAAAATAGTAGGAGCAAAATTAAGAGAGAGCATAGTTAGATTCGCAGAAAGTGCTGCTCCTTAATATCATCGTCATCAATATATGTATCTAAGTATATGGTTGACTTTCTTTTGTGACATATCCATTTTTTTTGCATTAAATGACAAAATTAAGATTTATTTTTAAGTGTAAATTGTGATATGCACTACCGCACTGTATAAGAAAAATGCATGGAACCCGCTATCTTCAGCGCAAAAGCAGGCCTTTTACAAATGTGAATGAACAAATTTGGCACATATATCTGCCACAGTGAGTGCAACATTAGCATGCCGAGTGGCATTTTTGACGGCCTTGTTGATTTTCATCTATATTGTGCATCTCCACGTGGGTTGTTTCATCTCTTCCACCACTTGTAAATGTATGTGGAAATAGAGGGTAAAAAAATTAAGCATTAAATTGAAATTGCACTTCCATGTGTCCCTTTGATCTGGTGATATTGCCTTCAAAGGCATACACAACCTTCTGACTGTTTCCTTCTCAAATATTCATTCACTCATCCTCTGGACCGCGTAACCCAGGGGTGCCCAATACGTCGATCGCGATCGACCGGTCGATCGCCTAGCCACTACTGGTCGATTGCGTGACATTAAAATGTTTTTGTTTTTTTCGCACTTAACGCGTGCGCAAACTATGGCTCTAACAACACAACACTACACGCTAGCTTGCGAGTTCCCTCCAATTGTCAGAACCCTGTTTTTTCTCTTAAACTTAAGAAAGAGTTTAAAAATGAATGGGGCAGCTGGACATACTAAAAAGATTTTAAAAAAAAAAGTATCACTTTCATAGGGAGTGGGAGGACTTTTTTTCCACGATGATATATATATATATATATATATATATCATCGTGGAAAAATATATATATATATATATATATATATGATATATATATATATCAGGGCTGTGGACTCGGACTCGGACACTCGGACTCGGTCGGACTCAGTCATTTTTGCCGGACTCGGACTCGGTGCTGATTTTGACCGAGTCCACCGAGTCCGACAATAAAAAAAATACGTTCAATTTTATTTTCATCATGCTGCTGAGAATGCGCGTAGGAATACTGTCCACAGCCCTGCTTATGATCAATGCGGCCACGTTGAGTTGCACTTGGGCTAATGTTTATATTATGTACCAATGTCAAGGACGATTATGTCACCCAGCTTATATCATTGGTGTGTTTCGATAGTTGTGGGGTCGTCACTAATTATTTGTGTTTAGATAAATGTCTGAGCTATAATGGTGTAATTAATGATTAAAAAATATTATCTTACATGTCCTGTGTTTCAGAATGGTTATTTAATTGGGCGAGAGTGTGTGTTTTCAAGCGTTTTGCCTCATGCCAATGGCACTCAGGGCTAATGGTGGGCTTCAATGACTATTTTTGTAAAGCCACGCATTTAATACCATGTCAAATAATATATTAGAGTGTAGGTTATGTTCCAATGTATGCTTCTCAAATATTCATTCACTCATCGGTTAAATCTTCTATCGGTTAAATTGTCAACCGTACAATTATGACTACGCCATGAGTGATCTACGTTATGAACTAGCACAACTCCGGTAGGGCAGGGAAAATGTTATCGATCCGACGTCCGATTGGAACGTCGCCTCACTTTTACGTCCGCGCTCTCAGCAAGGGATCCTATATAAGCCGAACAAGCCAGTGTGAAAGCAGTTGCGTTCGTTCTGCTAGATTTTGATCTAAATTAGCCTTGAATAAAGACTAAGCAGTCACATGAATTAACAGAAAAAATGGACAGCCGGACTCGGACTCGGTGGTCAAATCCGACCGTATATATATATATATATATATATATATATATATATATATATATATATATATATATATATATATATATATATACTACCGTTCAAAAGTTTGGGGTCACCCAAACAATTTTGTGTTTTCCATGAAAAGTCACACTTATTCACCACCAAACGATGTGAAATGAATAGAAAATAGAGTCAAAACATTGACAAGGTTAGAAATAATGATTTGTATTTGAAATAAGATTTTTTTTAGATCAAACTTTGCTTTCGTCAAAGAATCCTCCATTTGCAGCAATTACGGCATTGCAGACCTTTGGCATTCTAGCTGTTAATTTGTTGAGGTAATCTGGAGAAATTGCACCCCACGCTTCCAGAAGCAGCTCCCACAAGTTGGATTGGTTGGATGGGCACTTCTTGCGTACCATACGGTCAAGCTGCTCCCACAACAGCTCAATGGGGTTTGAGATCTGGTGACTGCGCTGGCCACTCCATTACCGATAGAATACCAGCTGCCTGCTTCTGCTTTAAATAGTTCTCGCACAATTTGGAGGTGTGTTTGGGGTCATTCTCCTGTTGTAGGATGAAATTGGCTCCAATCAAGCGCTGCCCACTGGGTATGGCATGGCGTTGCAAAACGGAGTGATAGCCTTCCTTATTCAGAATCCCTTTTACCCTGTACAAATCTCCCACCTTACCAGCACCAAAGCAACCCCAGACCATCACATTACCTCCGCCATGCTTAACAGATGGCGTCAGGCATTCTTCCAGCATCTTTTCATTTGTTCTGCGTCTCACAAACGTTCTTCTTTGTGATCCAAACACCTCGAACTTGGATTTATCCGTCCACAACACTTTTTTCTATTCTTCCTCTGTCCAATGTCTGTGTTCTTTTCCCCATCTTAATCTTTTTCTTTTGTTGGCCAGTCCCAGATATGGCTTTATCTTTGCCACTCTGCCCTGAAGCCCAGAATACCGCAGCCGCCTCTTCACTGTAGATGTTGACACTGGTGTTTTGCGGGTACTATTTAATGAAGATGCCAGTTGGGGACCTGTGAGGCGTCTGTTTCTCAAACTCTAATGTACTTATCTTCTTGCTCAGTTGTGCAACGCGGCCTCCTACTTCTTTTTCGACTCTGGTTAGAGCCTGTTTGTGCTGTCCTCTGAAGGGAGTAGTACACACCATTGTAGGAAATCTTCAATTTCTTAGCAATTTCTCGCATGGAATAGCCTTCATTTCTAAGAACAAGAATAGACTGTCGAGTTTCAGATGAAAGTTGTCTTTTTCTGGCCATTTTGAGCGTTTAATTGACCCCACAAATGTGATGCTCCAGAAACTCAATCTGCTCACAGGCAGGTCAGTTTTGTAGCTTCTGTAACGAGCTAAACTGTTTTCAGATGTGTGAACATGATTGCACAAGGGTTTTCTAATCATCAATTAGCCTTCTGAGCCAATGAGCAAACACATTGTACCATTAGAACACTGGAGTGATAGTTGCTGGAAATGGGCCTCTATACACCTATGTAGGTATTGCACCAAAACCAGACATTTGCAGCTAGAATAGTCATTTACCACATTAGCAATGTATAGAGTGTATTTCTTTAAAGTTAAGACTAGTTTAAAATTATCTTCATTGAAAAGTACAGTGCTTTTCCTTCAAAAATAAGGAAATTTCAATGTGACCCCAAACTTTTGAACGGTAGTATATACGTATATATATATATATATATATATATATATATATATATATATATATATATATATGTAATCGTGGAAAAAAAAGTCCACGTGTTTTGTGGACTTGGAGAAGGCATTCGACCATGTCCCTCGGTAGGTTCTTTGGAGGGTGCTTCGGGAGTACGGGGTGCCGAGCCAAATGATAAGGGCAGTTCGGTCCCTGTATCACCGATGCCAGAGTTTGGTCCGCATTTCCAGCGGTGAGTTGGATTCGTTCCCAGTGAGAGTTGCACTCCGCCAAGGCTGCCCTTTGTCACCGATTCTGTTCCTAATTTTTATGGACAGAATTTCTAGGCGCAGCCGAGGCGTTGAGGGGGTCCGTTTTGGGGACCTTAGCATCGTGTCTCTGCTTTTTGCAGACGACGTGGTGCTGTTGGCTTCTTCAGGCCGTGATCTCCAGCTCTCACTGGAGCGGTTCGCAGCCGAGTGTGAAGCGGTCGGGATGAGGGTCAGCACCTCCAAAGCCAGATGAGGTGGCTCGGGCATCTCATCAGGATGCCTCCTGGACGCCTCCCTGGGGAGGTGTTTCGGGCATGTCCCACTGGTAGGAGACCCTGGGGACGACCCAGGACGCGCTGGAGAGACTATGTCTCTCGGCTGCCTGGGAAGACCTTGGGATCCCCCGGGATGAGATATATATATATATATATATATATATATATATATATATAGAGAGAGAGAGAGAGAGAGAGAGAGAGAGAGAGAGAGAGAGAGAGAGAGAGATACACATATATATATATAGACAGATAGATAGATAGATAGATAGATAGATAGATAGATAGATAGATAGATAGATAGATAGATAGATAGATAGATAGATAGATAGATAGATAGATAGATAGATAGATAGATAAAATATATTTTTTGTGGGTAGATCTTTGTGACTTGGTCATTTCGAAAGTAGCTCGCGAGCTGAAAATGTTTGGGCACCCCTGGCGTAACCTCACGAGGGTCACGGGCATGCTGGAGAGCCCATGCCAATAGTCTTTGGGAGGTAGGCGGGGTACATCCTGAACTGGTCACCAGCCAACCGCAAGGCACATATAGATAACAACAATTCACATTGACAATCACACCTACAGAAAATCGGGAGTGGTCAATCAGCCTACCATGCATATTTTGGGAATGTAGGATGGAACCGGAGTATTCGGAAAAAACCCACCCAGGCATGGGAAGAACATGCAAACTTGACACAGGAAGGCCATGTCAAACCCTACACCTCTTTACTGTGCGGTGGACGTGCTAAACAGTGATCTACCGTGCCACTCCATTACAAATACAGTGATCCCTCGCCACTTGGCGCTTCACCTTTTGCGAATGCGCAACTTTGTGGTTTTATAAGTGACGGGAGAACGGCGTTTAAATACACGCTGATTGTGTGGGGGATGCCTCTGAGCAATATGTGTCACTGTGGACAAGCGTGGGAAGCGCGGCAGCCAGCCTGTCATGAACAAGGCAGGACAGCCATGTGCAACACGGACTGTTTATTGCAGGGGTGTCAAACTCCAGTCCTCGGGGGCCGCATTCCTACATGTTTTCCAAGTTTCCCTCCTTAAAACACCTGATTCAAATGATCAGTTCATCCTCACGTTCTGCAGGAGCCTGATAATTGAATCAGGTGTGTTAAACGAGGGAAACTTGGAAAACATGTAGGAATGCGTTCCCCGAGGACTGGAGTTTGATACCTGTGATTTAGGGTATGGGGAAAAGGGAGGCTAGAACGCCAACAGAGCAGGTGCACAAGGCAACTGACGAGCCAGTCAGCAAGCTCGAACAGGAATCAGGTGGCAGGTGTGCGTGTGTCAAGGCAGACAACCAGCCAAGCGTACCGCTACACAGCGGATCAGACAAACGGGAATGAGGTGGCAGGCGTGCGTATATCAAAGCAGACGAAATGGCGTGGACTGACCGCCGATGAACAGTGTCTATATACACGCCCTAATCAGTGGGTAACACGGGACAGTTGATGGCGATCAGCGCCGATTAGCACGCGTAGTTCCGTATTGGCGCCCCGCGCCCCCGAGGCCTGGCGCGGTAGGGTGCGCCAGCTGGCCAGTAGGGCGCGAGCGGGGATGTGACACAGCCGTGCACGAAGGAAAAATGCACCGCATTTGAGACAGCGGCAATGAGCTCTGATTGCGCGGGGCGTGCCTCTGAACAATGTGCTTCACTGTGGACAAGCGCTGGCTGGGAGCGCAGCTGCGGAACAGTGGCCATGAGAGCTAATAGCGGGGGGCGTGCCTCTGACCAACGTGTGCGTCTTTGCGGATATGACTGAGGCGCAGGAGGCGGCATCCGAGGGGAAGAAGCACCAACCGGTACAAAAAGAGTCAGGACACGTGACAATATCACTGTAAAGGTACAATACATGCACAAAACAGTGTAAGAATGGTTATTAAGGGAATGGGAAAGGTTTATGTCGAGTAAAAGTATTGGTAAAAGCTTTAGTTTTGTGTACTGGACCCCAATGCAAGAGGAGATTCATAGGCAACTCACTGGTTTCACTATGCATGGTGTCCCCCAGGTTCGTGTAGTGTTGTAATTCTGAAGGTGGACACGTCGCATGGCTTGGCAAGGAAAAGCCACTCTTCTAATTGACAATCAATACCCCTCTAGCGGCCAATAAGAAACACCACATCCAGGAAATTTCAATACAATTGTTTAAATTTCTAAATAATACAGATATCGTTTCTACTTTGCGAATTTTCATTTTTCGTTGCATTGCCCGTGAAAAACAAGGGATCACTGTATACTTTTTGTGAAAACAAAATTGAATTTCCTCAAACAAGCATCCTATTGAAAGCTTGACAGATTAAGCAACAGCAACTAAGCAAAAGGTCATTGTGGGATGGTGGCGCTTGTTTTTGCCACTCAGTAGACACTGACAGGAGTCCATTCACTGGTTTGGGCCTAGGTATTGGACACTATGGAGAGGCATTTAGTTCAAGTAGAAGGACAGAAGTTGGAGAAGTTTTGATCTTTTCAATTGCCTCCATAAAAAGTTTTACATTGTTTTACATTCCATCTATGAATGTAAAACTACTCAGTAATATGGCAAACTGAAATGGGAGTTGTGTAAGTGCTGAATAATAGAATAATGAATCTTCTCTTTTCTGGTCATTCAAACTTGACACAAGAAACAAGGAGTAGAGATAAAATACATTGACGGGTAAATAACAATCAACAAGTCAGAAACAAATGCAAGACACATCCTACAGCTCCGAGCAACACTTGAATATGGCTGCAATCAGTAGGCGAGTTCTTAATTGTTTGATTCAATTAACCTCAAATCCTATGATGCATCAGGCAGAAAATTTGGTCCTGCAGTGAGAGTGCACATACAGTACAGTAGAAGCGTCTCAGAGGAACAAACCAAGCATAAAAACTTGATTGATTGGGAAGTCAAAGGCATGTGTCCATTTCATATAGACAGATGAAGAATCTTATTGTGAAATACATGCATCAGGCTCCGAATTACACTTCAATGGAGGCATTTTGCCCGTAAAAACAGTGCGACAAAATTTTCCATGAACTTGCGCATTTTTGTGTATGTGTGTGTGTGTGTACATGCGTGTGCGTATGTATATATATATATATATATATATATATATATATATATATATATATATATATATATATATATATATATACGTACATACACACACGCGCGCCCACATACACACGCGCACACACACACGCACAAACACACATGCCTTTATACCCCAGTCAAGCATAATTTCATTAGTAATCTATCCGATCTCAAGTGACAATAAGAAGCTAAAAACTTCAGGTCCTTCATTAGTATCCTAACCAACAAATTTGATTCAACTTTAGTTTAAATATCCTCAAAACATTATTGCTTCATTCAGAATGTGATAAACTCAATCAGTAACATGATGGCATTTGAATTTAGTTAATATCATTATTTACACACATTTATTGTACTATCTAAGCCAATTTTACATGTGGACCAAGGACTTATGAAACACTCTAATAGAGGATATAAATGCACTTACGTCCACAATGAAGAAGTCCAGCCAACACCAAGCGTTGGTGAAATATTTGACAAAGCCATACGCAACCCATTTCAGCAGCATCTCCAGGATGAAGATGTAGGTAAAAACCCTGTCTGCGTACTCCAGTATTATCCGGATGGTTTTTCTTTGCTCAATGTACACATCCTCAAAGGCCTTTGAGTGAAACAAGACACAAATACATGTCAGGGACGCATTGTACCTCGATGATTTACAATCCGGCTAATGAAGTGTGTGCAGCACCATGACCAACAGTGACTCACAGGGAGAATAAATCGCTGCGATACGTTTGAACAACTAATCCAGATGTGCAGAAATCTTTGCTGTTATTCAAGTAGCGTTTGGCACACTTGGGAATAAGCATCTTATCCCCACAGAAAGAGAACTGCAATTTGAAAAATGGTGCAAAAACTATCAGTCTTATATTACCCCTCCCACTTCCACAAGACTGGAAATACAGTATTTTACGGACTATAAGTAGCTCTGGAGTACAAGTCGCACCAGCCATAAGATTCATAATAAAGAAGAAAAAAAAAAACACAAATAAGTTGCACCGGAGTACAAGTCGCATTTTTGGGGGGACATACCAGCTCAGTGGCCTAGTAGTAGAGTGTCCGCCCTGAGACTGGAAGGTTGTGGGTTTAAACCCCAGCCGGGTCATATAAAAGACTATAAAAATGGGACCCATTGCCTCCCTGCTTGGCACTCAGCATTAAGGGTTGGAATTGGAGGGTTAGATCACCAAATGATTCCCGAGCGCGGCACCGCTGCTGCTCACTGCTCCCCTCTCCCCCAGGGGATGGATCAAAATCACATGGGGATGGGTTAAATGCAGAGGACAAATTTCACCACCCCCAGATGTGTGTGTGACGATGATCATTGGGACTTGGGACTTTATGTGATAAAATCCAACACCAAGAACAGTCATGAATAGGCAACAACAGGCTGAACGATACGGTATGCTATCGTTGAAGACTGAGAACGTGACTGATGTAACATATTAACAGTTATTCAAATAACTATAACATAAATAACACGTTTATCAAACCATTCGTGTCACTCTAAATCATTCAATCCATCGAAATCTTCGTCCTCTGTGTAAACAACGCCTCTGCTGTCTCCAGAAATACATGTGGCGCTGAAGTCAGACTCATTGTCATATAAACTATATATCAAATAACTATAACATACGTAAATAATAATTTTGTCGAAACATCCGTGTCACTACAAATCACTAAATCCATTGAAATCCTCTGTGTCCTCTGTGTCTCATAAAAAAAACGCTGTTGCTGACTCCAGAAGTACATGCGGCGCTGACGTCAGACTCATCGTCAGTTGTGGTTCCAGTTATTCCACAGGCCTATATAACTATACATATAAACTATACAGTCAAACCTCGGTTTTCAACCACAATCCGTTCCAGAAGGCGGTTCAAAAAGTGAATCGTTCGAATTCTGAATCTATTTTTGCCTTTACAAATAATGGAAAAAATTTAATCCGTTCCAAGACTAAAAAAACTGCCTTTTTTAAGCATTTGTTCATTTGCGTATTTTTGTCTAATCGCGCAACTGAAGCGCATTGCCGAACGTGCAACCGTAGCACGTCGCCGACTGCGCAACTGCACCACGCTGGTCGCATTATTGAGACAGAGCCGTCGCTGAAATTTAGAAAATATTTTTAAAGTCCTGATGTACTTTCCAAAATTTAAGTGGACCTCAGTGCGCTGGGAGCTTAATTTTTTCCGATCGCGTAACTGCAGCACACTGTCAAACGCGCACCGCCAACCGCGCAACCGTGGCGTGCCGCCGACCGCGCAACTGCACCGCGCTGGTCGCATTATTGTGACGGAGCCGTCGCTGAAATTTAGAAAATATTTTTAAAGTCCTGATGTACTTTCCAAAATTTAAGTGGACCTCAGTGCGCAGGGAGCTTAATTTGGTCCAATCACGCAACCGCAGCGCGCCGGGCGCTCACGGTCGCATTGCTTTAAGAGCGTCTTTGTGTTTTAGGATGGCTTTACTGCTTCCACTTGCTTACTTTGGAGGCATGATTAGGGGTTAATACAATCCGCAAAGTAACAAAAATACAATAACAACGGAGTCAGTCGGCATCCGGGCCGTGCGGTCAGGTTTTCTCGGGTCCTCCCAGTTAATCTCGCAGGTTCGATCTCCGAATTTTGTTCAACAACCGAAGCAAAAACATCTCAAATTTTTTGTTCGAATTCCGATTTGTTAGAGAACCGGGACATTCGAAAACCGAGGTTTGACTGTATATCAAATAACTAACATAAATAACAATTTTATCGAACCATCTGCGTCACTCCAAATCATTAAATCCATTGAAATCTTCATCCTCTGTGTCTCTTATAAACAACACCGCTGCTGACTCCTGGAATACATGCGGCGCTGAGGTCAGACTCATTGTCAGTGGCGGCTCCAATTATTCCACCGGCCTAGTGCACCCTCACGCAGTTTAAAGTGAAAATAACATGTGAAGTGATCAACTGTGTTAATGATCAAGTAATATTGTGTTAATAATTTCACATACGTATAAGTCGCTCCTGATTATTAGTCGCACCCCCGGCCAAACTATGAAAAAAACTGTGACTTATAGTCCGGAAAATACAGTACACTGCACACTGCAGGTAAATGTGACACTGATCAGCTTTTTTTGCCATGTGACCAGCAACCTTTTTTTTTTTTTTAAACAGTCTGAACGGCTCAATCATGATTTTTTTAAAATCCAACCTGGTTTACTTTTATACGTGGTCTAAGATCGGATACATATGCAATTTTTTGCAATACAATTTCAGTCTGAACAGCCAGGTCACATCAGATTTGAACTCAGTCCAAAGACCAAAATGCTTAATGCGCAGGTGGGAGACAGCGCTTTCGAGGGAGATTGCCAATTGCCCATGAGTCTGCAAAATTGTTTTGAATGACAGTAATGAGTTTATATTCGACTTTAATTTAATTTCACTTGAAACATAAAGCACAAACGGGACGTCGACCGTATTTTCCGGAGTATAAATCGCACCGGATTATAAATCGCACCAGCCATAAAATGCACAATAAAGGGGAAAAAAAACATATAAATCGCACCCGAATATAAGTCACATTTTGGGGGAAATTCCCCTCCGTGAGTCGTCACCTTATCGTGGTGGAGGGGTTTGAGTGCCCCTATGATCCTAGGAGCCATGTTGTCTGGGGCTTCATGCCACTGGTAGGGTCTCCCATGGCAAAAGGTGAGGGGCCAAACAAAGCACGGCTCACCCAAGCCCCTTATGACGAAAAACACAAATGGACTTCGTTTTCCCTCGCCCAGACGCGAGGCCCCCCTCTGGATCCAGGCCTGGAGGTGGGGCTTGAAGGCGAGTGCCTGGTGGCCGGGTCTTTGCTCATGGGGCCGGGTCAGGCATAGCCCGAAAAGAAAACATAGGTCCCCCTTCCCATGGGCTCACCACCTGTAGGAGGGGCCAAAGGGGTCGGGTGCAAAGTGAGCTGGGCGGCGGCCAAAGGTGGGGACCTCTCTGGCTGGAAAGGAGCCCGAGTTGGTGTGTGAGGCAGAAAAGTTCCGACTAGACATAGTCGGAATTGCCTCCACACATAGTTTGGGCTCTGGTACAAGCCCTCTCGAGAGGGGCTGGACTCTCTTTCACTCTGGAGTTGCCCATGGTGAGAGGCGTCGAGCAGGTGTGGGCATACTTATTGCCCCCCAGCTGGGCGCCTGCACATTGGGGTTCACCCCGGTGAACAGGAGGGTAGCCTCCCTCCGCCTTCGGGTGAGGGGGACGGGTCCTGACTGTTGTTTGTGTCTATGCACCAAACGGCAGCTCAGAGTACCCACCCTTCTTAGAGTCCCTGGAGGAAGTGCTGGAGAGCGCTCCTTCTGGGGACTCCATCATTCTACTGGGTGACTTAATGCCCACGTGGGCAATGACAGTGAGACCTGGAAGGGCGTGATTGGGAGGAACGGCCCCCTTGATCTGAACACGAGCGTTCTATCATTGGACTTCTGTGCTCGACACGGATTTTCTATAATGAACACCATGTTCAAACATAAGGGTGTCCATTTGTGTGCCCTTGGCACCAGGACACCCTAGGCCACAGTTCGATGATAGACTTTGTAGTCGTGTCATCGGATTTGCGGCCTCATGTTTTGGACACTCGGGTGAAGAGAGGGGCGGCGCTGTCAACTGATCACCACCTGGTGGTGGGTTGACTCCGATGGTGGGGGAAGATGCCGGTCCGACGTGGCAGACCCAAACGCTCTGTGAGGGTCTGCTGGGAACGTCTGGCAGAATCCCCTGTCAGGAAGAGCTTCAACTCCCACCTCCGGCAGAGCTTTTCCCACGTCCCGGGGGAGGCGGGGGACATTGAGTCAGAGTGGACCATGTTCCGCGCCTCCATGGTTGAGGCAGCCGACCGGAGCTGTGGCCGTAAGGTCGTTGGTGCCTGTTGTGGCGGCAATCCCCGATCCCGCTGGTGGACACCGGTGGTAAGGGATGCCGTCAAAATGAAGAAGGAGTCCTATCGGGCCGTTTTAGCCTGCTGGACTCCGGAGGCAGCTGACATGTACCAGATGGCCAAGCGGAACGCGGCTTCGGCGGTTGCTGAGGCAAAAACACGGGCGTGGGAGGGGTTTGGCGAGGCCATGGAGAATGACTTCCGGACGGCTTTGAGGAAATTCTGGCCCACCATCCGGTGTCTCAGGAGGGGGAAGCAGTGCACCGTCAACACTGTTTACAGTGGAGATGGCGTGCTGCTGACCTTGACTCGGGACGTCGTGAGTTGGTGGGGAGAATACTTTGAAGACCTCCTTAATTCTCCTACATTCATTCATACATTCTTCCATTGTGGAAGCAGGGCCTGGAGACTCTGAGGCTCTCCAATCTCTGGGGTCGAAGTCACTGAGGTAGTTAAAAAACTCCTCGGTGGCAAGGCCCCGGGGGTGGATGAGACCCGCCCGGCGTTTTTAAAAGCTCTGGATGTTATGTGGCTGTCATGGCTGACACGCCTCTACAACATTGCGTGGACATCGGGGACGGTGCTTCCGGATTCGCAGACTGGGGTGGTGGTTCCCCTCTTTAAGAAGGGGGACCGGAGGGTGTGTTCCAATTACAGGGGAGTCACACTCGTCAGCTTCCCTGGTAAGGTCTATTCAGGGGTGCTGAAGAGGAGGGTCTATTGGGAGGTCGAACTTCGGATTCAAGAGCAGTGTGGCTTTCGTCCTGGCCGTGGAAGAGTGAACCAGCTCTACACCCTCGGCAGGATCCTCGAGGGTGCATGGGAGCCTTTGTCACCGATTCTATCAGCATCGCATCTCTGCTTTTTGCAGACGACGTGGTGCTGTTGGCTTCTTCAGGCCGTGATCTCTAGCGCTCACTGGAGCGGTTCGCAGCCGAGTGTGAAGCGGTCGGGATGAGGGTCAGCACCTCCAAATCCGAGTCCATGGTCCTTGGTCGGAAAAGGGTGAAATGCCCTCTCCGGATTGGGGATGAGATCCTGCCCCAAGTGGAAGAGTTCAAGTATCTTGGGGTCTTGTTCATGAGTGAGGGCTGAATGGAGCGCGAGATCGACAGGCGGATCGGTGCAGCGTCGACAGTAATGCGGACTCTGTACCGGTCCGTCGTGGTGAAGAGAGAGCTGAGCCAAAAGCCAAAGCTCTCGATTTACCGGTCGATCTATGCTCCTACCCTCGCCTATGGTCACGAGCTATGGGTCGTGACCGAAAGAACGAGATCCAGGATACAAGCGGCCGAAATGAGTTTCCTCCGCAGGGTGTCCAGGCTCTTCCTTAGAGATGCCTCCTGGATGCCTCCCTGGGGAGGTGTTCCGGGCATGTCTCACCGGTAGGAGACCCCGGAGACGACCCAGGACGCGCTGGACAGACTATGTCTCTCGGCTGGCATGGGAACGCCTTGGGATCCCCCGGGATGAGCTGGATGAAGTGGCTGGGGAGAGGGAAGTCTGGGAGTCCCTCCTAAAGCTGATGCCCCCGCGACCCGACCCCAAATGAGCGGAAGAAGATGGATGGATGGATGGATTTTGGGGGAAATTTATTTGACAAAATCCAACACCAAGAACATACATTAATAGGCAACAGGCTGAACAATACGGTGTGCTAACGTTACATAAACACATAAAAGATGAACTGAGAAGGTGCCTGACGTAACATAATAAGAGTTATTCAAATAACTATAACATAAATAAGTTTATCTAACCATCTGTGTCACTACAAAACATTAAATCCATTAAAATCGTTGTCCTCTGTGTCACTTATAAACAACTACGCTGACTCCGGAAGTAAATGCGGCGCTGACGTCAGACTCGTCGTCAGTTGCAGTTCTAATTATTCCACAGGCCTATATAACTATATATAGACTATATATCAAATAACTATAACTTAAATAACAAGTTTATCAAACCATCAGTGGCACTCCAAATCATTAAATCCATCGAAATCTTCGTCTACTGTGTCACTTATAAACAACTCAGCTGACTCCGGAAATAGATGCGGTGCTGACGTCAGACTCATCGTCAGTTGCGGTTCCAATTATTCCACAGGCCTAGATTGCCCTTATGCGGTTTAGTGTGAAAATAACATGTGAAGAGATATACTTAAGTAAGTAATATGTAAATGATGTGTTAATAATTTCACATACAGGGTCCGGCAAAATGATCTGACACATTTGTAGGTTTAATAAAATGCAAATAAATTAAAGACACCCCAATTTTTTTTTTCATTTTCTGAAAGAACATATAATGCCATTTTGTTTCGTTTCGTTTCATTTCATTTTCGTTTGGTTTTTAAATAATGTTATTTTGGTCTTACCGCTGCCACATTTTCTGGAGTTCTGGCGGTGCGAGGTCGGCCGGTTGATTTTTGTTTCAATGCTGATCCACTGGCTCTGAAGTTAGTAACCCAAAACAAGATCGGGTTTTGAGCAGTTACGGGACGATGTCTACCAAGTCTGAAGCGCAAACGGAACGCTCGTTGTGTTGCAGTTACAGATTCATTCTTGATAAATGTTTCCACAATGAAAGCACGATGCTCACCGGTCCAATTCATGTTAGCAACTGAAAGGAAACAAAATAACATTATTCGAAAACAAAACGAAAATGAAATGAAACGAAACAAAACAAAACCAAATTGCATTAGTATATGTACTTTTCGAAAAAAAAATCTTTAATTTATTTGCATTTTATTAAACCTACAAATGTGTCAGGTAATTTTGCCGGACCCTGTAGAAGTCGCTCCTGAGTATAACTCGCACCCCCAGCCAAACTATGAAAAAAACTGCGACTTATAGTCTGGAAAATACGGTACATAGATAGTAGTAATTCAGATACAGACAGTTCATTTATTACAAGATCGTAAAGGTCATCTTTAATAGACGGATAGCCTCACCTCAATTCCCCAAATTTTGTATCCTCCCTCTCGCATCTCTCCTCTGAAGATATCAAATGATAAAAAGATGAGCTCTTACACACTGGATGCTGATGTCTCCCCCTATGCGCATGTGGTTCATTTTGGGGACAGCTCTGAGTCATATAACTGACAGCCTGGGGTTGCCTTTAATATATAACTATATTAGTGCGGCTTTCACTCACAAAAAAAAATCAGCTTTTCCCCAAAATTCGAATTGAGAATTAACAACTGCAGTGTGAACCTAGCTATGAAGTACATGTATTTGCCTCCGACTCACCAGAGCTCCACTGCTGAGGAGGATCATAAAGATGATGAGAGTCTCAAACCAGTTGTGCTCCACGATTAGGTAGCATGTTTTCCTGAGATACCACCAGATCTTCCCCCAGCCCATGGTGATGTCAACTTCGCAACATTTGTACTTAGCCACGCATGCTGCGTACACACAGGGGGAGAACGGGATTCTTCTGTCAGCAACACAGGATGAGTGTATTAAAGCAGGCATCATCCTGTGCTAAATTGCAGATTACACCAGGGTTACAGTGGGATGTGCCCTTTTCTTGCTTGTTTAGGTGCCTCATACCTCTGCATGTAGTTAAATTCGTTAAATTCATTAAAGAGTTCAAGTCCTGGATGCTTCTGGGAACAGGTAAAAAATATATTTAAAACCTTTATACTGTGTTAAAATCAATGAAACCGGCACGTAATGAATCAGAGGAGCGCTTGAATGCAGAATAACCTCATAAGTGAGTAGACGGAAATGGCAGACAAACTCGAACGAGCAGCACCACCAGCCACATTCGGGTCAGCCGTGTGGAGACATTTTGGTATGCTGAACCGTTACACCCCTACTAGCTTCTTTTTATTTCTTCTTCTACTGCTACTCTTTTCTTCTTTGTATTTGCTGGCACTCTGGAAGCCCTACGGTAACGCCTTGCCTCTCACAAGTCGATGTTTGGAACTAATACAGACATCTGTTTTGTGTGTTTTTTTTTAGGGGGGACCTAAAGTTGTATACTTTGTGTATTATATTTCACACAATAAGAGCTTACATATGATCGTAGTTTCTTCATCACGTGTCTCTCATGTTTTCTCTATTGCAGTGGTTCTTAACCTTGTTGGAGGCACCGAACCCCACCAGTTTCACATGCGCATTCACCAAACCCCTCTTTAGTGAAAAAAAAATATATACGTATATTTTTCAAATTCAAGACATCAATGTTTTTTACTGGTGCACAAAATGAGCCATGCATGAACATCATCTTGTTCAAAGAACAAAACCAACACAATGCATGAACTCACAACAAATTACACACCTGCAAATCAATGTGACTTCTGCTGTTGCCTTTGCAAGACCAGTTCAGATAAGCGTCATCACAATAATCAACAATAATATCGTAACAATATGTTTTAATACCAAAACTATTTCTTGCTGCATCTAACAGGGGTGTCAAACTCATTTTTGTTGCGGGCCGCATGGGAGTCATAGTTTCCTTCGGAGGGCCATTATGACTGTCAAAGCATTACATTATACACTATAGGCTACACAACAAACTGATGAAAATAAGTTTTGAAATCACAGACTAGTAAAAACTAGTAAAAAAAAAAAAAGTTGAATGGTAATAAAAATTGCCAGCAACTTCTTTACTTTTTAAAAGTGAAGACAGTTTGGCGTAGAGGCCGATCCGGGATCCACATATTTTTGTGCAGTGTGGGCAGGGGAAAGTGGTGGTGGGTTGTGGTCGTGCTGGAGCCTGTTTTTGTCTTTCCTTACGAAGTTGTCGTTTGGTTTCTGCGACACGGCAGAGTTACTTTTCGTGATGTGCTGCACCTTCTTGCACCGCTGCCCTCCAGCAGTTCCTGTTCAAGGCGATGCGCACCCAGTCCTGAGATGTTATTTGGAATTTCTTGAGATTCGTCTTGAGGTTGTCCTTAAAACGTTTCTTTTGGCCGCCCGGGGCTCGCGGACCTCTCTCCAGCTGGGAGTATAACATCTGTTTGGGGAGGCGAGTGTCAGCCATGCGGATGAGATGTCCTGTCGGAGTTGGTGCTGCATTATTAAGGTGGTGATGCTCGGTATCCTGGCTTCCTCCAGAACACTGATGTTTGTGCGTCTGTCCTCCCATTTGATCCTGAGTATTTTCCTCAAGGTTCTCTGGTGGTGGTGTTCAAGAGCTCTTAGGTGCCTGCTGTAGGTTGTCCATGATTCTGCCCCATAAAGTAAGGTGGGGAGAACCACAGCTTTGTAAACCAGGAGCTTGGTGTCAGCCCGGAGGTCTCTGTCTTCAAAGACTCTTTTCCGGAGTCTGGCATACGCTTCACTGGCACAGTTCAGGCGATGGTTGACCTCAGAGTCAATGTCTGCTTTGGAGGAGAGAAGGCAGCCAAGATAGGGGAAGTGGTAAACATATTCAAGTGCAGTGTTGTCCACATTTATGACAGGCGGAGTAGATGGCTGGTTGGGTGGGGGTTGATGTAGCACCTGGGTTTTCTTGATGTTCACGGTTAGACCCAGGGCTCTGTATGCCTTAGCGAAGGAGTTCAGGATGCCCTGGAGGTCTTCTGCAGAGTGTGCTGCAATGGCATTATCGTCTGCATACTGGAGCTCCACGACCGTCGTGGTTCTGATCTTGGTTTTGGCTTTGAACCTGTTAAGGTTGAAGAGCCTGCCATCAGTTCTGTACCAAATTGGGATTCCGTGTGGTAGTTCTTTGTTGATGAGGTGGAGTATGGCGGCAATGAAGACAGAGAACAGGGTGGGTGCAATGATGCATCCCTGTTTGACCCCTGTCTCTACAGTGAAAGGCTCAGTCAAGGAGCTGTTGTTGAGCACTGTGGCTGTCATTCCGTCATGTAATAAACGCAGTATTCTGACGTATTTATCCGGGGAACCATACCTCAGAAGGATGCTCCATAGGGCCTGGTGATCCACCGAATCAAAGGCCTTTGTCAGGTCTATGAAAGCCATGAACAAAGGCTGTTAATGCTCACGGCATTTCTCCTGGAGTTGGCGTGCTGTAAAAATCATGTCTGCAGTGCCTCTAGCTGGGCGAAAACCGCACTGCGATTCTGGGAGAACTTCCTCAGACAGTGGCAGTAGGCGGTTGGCAAGAACACGAGCAAGTACTTTGCCAACTGTTGAAAGGACCGAGATGCCCCTATAGTTTCCGCAATCCGCTTTGTCCCCTTTCTTAAAAATGGTCACTATCAGAGCATCCCTGTGCTCCGAGGGGAGTACTTTTTTCCCCAGACCTTCAGAAAGAGGGAATGAAGGTGGCGCTGGAGCTCTAGTCCACCTTCCTTTAAGACCTCAGCTGGGATCCCATCTGGCCCAGAGGCCTTGTTGTTCTTCAGGCTCCTGATGGCATCTTGGACCTCTGCTAAAGTGGGAGGTTCACCCATGTCTTCCCTGATGGGACTCTGAGGGATGTGACTGAGGAAATCTGACTGAGTTGTGCTGTCACGGTTGAGGAGTTCCTGAAAGTGCTCTCTCCACCGGTTGTTTATGGACTCATTGTCCTTCAACAGCTCCTGCCCGTCTTTAGAGCGCAGGGGGTTTTGGCTGCAATGGCTTGGGCTGTAGACAGCCTTGGTAGCACTGAAAAAGCCTCTGGTGTCACCTGAGTCTGCCAAACTCTGGATTTCCAGTGCCCTTTCTGTCCACCAGGAGTTTTTAATCTGTCTCTGGACGTCAGCCTTGGCTCTGGAGTGAGCCTCTTTGCTGTGCAGGTGATGTCATTTTGCCAGAGACGAAAGGTTTCCCTTTTCTTGGAGATGAGCTGTTCTATCTCTGTGTCGTTCTCATCAAACCAGTCCTGATGCTTTCTGGCCTTGTACCCGAGAGTGGCACTGCAGGTGTAGAGGATGGAAGACTTGAACAGGCTCCAGTGTTCTTCAATGTCCTCAGGGTATTCCTGATTGAGGCTTTCTCCAAGAGAGGCCTGAAACAGCTGCAGGGCGGCAGTTTTATTCAGGGTCTCAAGGTTTAGTCTTTGCCGGCTCAGCTTCTTTTGCAGTCTACTCTTCCTCTTGAGTCTGATGGACATCGTGGATCATATCAGGCGGTGATCTGTCCAGCAGGCCTCTGAATCCATCATGGCTTTTGTGATGCTCACGTCGCGCTGATCCCTGGCTCTGACTATGACATAGTCGATAAGATGCCAGTGTTTAGAGCTAGGGTCTCTCCGTGAGCCCTTGAGTTTGTTCTTCTGGCGAAAGATGGTATTGGTGATGATAAGGTCGTATTGAGCACATTTGCTAAGAAGCAAAACCCCGTTGGAGTTGATGTTTCCAATGCCTTCCTTTCCAATGGTGCCCTTCCAGAGGTTGTGGTCACGGCCCACTCTGACATTGAAATCTCCCAATATAATAATCTTGTCCTCCTTGGGGATTTTTGACAATACCTCATCCAGACAGGCATAGAAGGCCTCTTTTTTGTCCTCATCGGAAATGAGGGTAGGTGCATAAGCACTAAGAACTGTTGCCGTCTGGTTGTTGGCCAGCACCAGACGGAGGGTCATCAGGCGCTCACTGATTCCCACAGGGAGTTCAGAGAGCTGACTGATCAGTTGGTTCTTGATGGCAAAACCAACCCAATGGATCCTAGGCTCATCTGTGGCCTTTCCTTTCCAGAAGAAAGTGTATCCACCCTTTTCCTCCTTCAGATGACCTTCCTCTGCCCGTCGGGTTTCTGAAAGAGCAGCTATGTCAATCCGGCATCTTCTCAGTTCCCTGGCAATGATGGCGGTTCTCCTCTCCGGCCTATCACTGGTTACACTGTCCATTAGTGTGCGCACATTCCATGCTCAGAAATTCATGTTTCTGTGTTTTCGACCGCATATTGGTGAGCCCTCTGAACGCGGTAATCCAGTCGGGAGGTTTGAGGCAGGCTATGTTTAGGGCACCTTTTCTAGCCCCTTCCCCCACAGGGGTGAGCAGAGTGGATCCTAAAAAGGGCTGCTCAGTCGTAGATGCAGCTACCAAAGAGCTCTTCTGCCTCGGTCCAAGAGCCCAACGATCATCTCACATCCACCGCCTGATGTGCCAGCTTGTGACTAGGTGCTTCCAGACTTCACAATCCTGCCCCCGTTGCCACTTACTGGTCACCACAGGACTTTAATCCGGGATGTAAGGTGGATTCCCTGAAAAAGACGCCTGTGCGTGACCTTGTTTAGAGTGGGGAGACTGGTGCACAGACAGCCACCACACTGTCCTTGACAGATCAGGGTCAGAGTCCAGTGGCAAGGAGACCAAGACGACTGGTGACCCTGTTCTGCTGCAGCCTTCATCCACCTTTCCAGCCGTTGTGACGCCACCCCTTAAGTAAGCCATCATCCTGCGCCTGGTCCACCGTTGAGGTCTTCACTATTTACCCATAGCTGGAGCTGTTTACCCACAGCCGGGACAGTGGTTGATGGGCAGTAGGGCGTGTCCACTCGCCGGTGGGCCTACATGCCACATCTCTGGGGCCCACTGCTGCTCCGAGATCCTGCACAACTTAGCCTGGGACCGCAAGGTGCCAGTTACCGTGTGTGGCCACGAGGACGCGTGTGCAAGTCTTGGCAATGGAGAGGCTGTGTACCGGCTGAGGAGGCTTATGCACTCGGCTCTTCTTTTCACCCCCGGAAACAGAGGGCGAGCCGGTGGCAGTAGCTGAAAGCAGAAAAGTGGTAAGCAGAGGCAGCATGCAGCATGCACAAACCACAGGCACTACTACTCCAACACTACTGCACTGACGCATCACACCCCTGTGTGCTGATGGCACACACACACACTGTCACTATTATAGCTACTATGGGCACAATGGTTGACTAGTTAGCACTTCCACCTCACAGTTCAGAGTGTGCGGGTTCGATTCCACCTTCAGCCCTCCTTGTGTGTAGTTTGCATATACTCCCCATGCTTGCGAGGGTTTTCCCCAGGGACTCCGGTTTCCTCCCACATCCCAAAAATATGCATGGTAGGCTGATTGAGCACTCCAAATTGCCTGAAGGTGTGAGTGCGAGTGCGGATGGTTGTTCATCTCTGTGTGCCCTGCGATTGGCTGGCAACCAGTGCAGGGTGTCCCCCGCCTACTGCCCGAGGACAGCTGGGATAGGCTCGAGCACACCCGTGACCCCTGTGCGGGCAAGCAATAAGAAGATGATGGATGGATGGATGGATGGATGGATGGATGGATGGATGGATGGATGGATGGATGGATGGATGGATGGATGGATGGATGGATGGATGGATGGATGGATGGATGGATGGATGGATGGATGGATGGATGGATGGATGGATGGATGGATGGATGGATGGATATATGTGGCTAATATTGCAGATGATCAACAGTAGGCTAAATCGTTAGAATAATCAACCATGAAAATATTTATTATTTACAGACAGTGTTGGGACTGTTAGAGGTAATGAGCCATGCACTCAGACTTTGCAAAATATATTACAGTATTTGAATTTAAAACCAGTTTCTCCAGCAATGGTATGAGTTGATTTGGTGCCTAGTATATACACCCCCATGTTAACTGGGTCCATGGAAACAACTTGACATGGTCGCGTTACCAGGCTGCACGACATCCTTGCAGTGGGGCATTATCATGGCTCGTAGTATAGCGGTAAAGCCATCAGCTTGACAGTGTTTTCTTATTACTTTGTATCACGGGTTCAATCCTGCTTTCTACTTTTGTATTTTTCTTATTTTTTTACTGTTTGCAATTTCTTGCAGCCAGTCGGAAATGTAAACAAGACGTTTTGTTCCACGTGTTCATTGAGGAATTGAACAGTTTTGCAGTACAACAATCTCTATGTAGCTTGTGATGAATCTGCAGTCAGGAAACACAAGATTACTGAACTGGCTTTGCCCTAATGGTCACATCTCAATTCGGGAAGCCAGTTAACCTGGAAGCGAGTTGAACTGTTTGTTGACACTCACTGGCTTCTTCTCAAAGTATGGCACTAAACCAAACTTAATTGCCAAGCAATTCTCGTCCTTGACGCACACAAAGCTTTTTGCTGTTTCTGAGTCATTAAACATATTGCAGAAGCGCTCTCCTATGCGCTCATTGGAGGTGTATGAGTTGTGTTTGGTCGCTGTGAGTTTTTGAATATAGCGTTCTCCAACCAGATATCGGAAAACTTACATTTAGTTTTGCTTCCATACCTAGGGAATACGGTCAAACCTCGGTTTTCGAACGTCCCGGTTCTCGAACAAATCGGAATTCGAACGAAAAATTCTAGATTTTTTTGCTTCGGTTGTCGAACAAAATTTGGAGGTCGCGAGATGAGCCGAAAGGACCCGAGAAAACACGACCGCGCGGCCCGGATGCCGACTGACTCCGTTCGTTATTGTATTTTCGTTACTTTGAGGATTGTATTAACCCCTAATCATGCCTCCAAAGAAAGCAGTGGGAGCAGTAAAGCCATCCTAAAACACAAAGACGCTCTTAAAGCAATGCGACCGTGAGCTCCCGGCGCGCTGCGGTTGCGTGATTGGACCAAATTAAGCTCCCTGCGCACTGAGGTCCACTTAAATTTTGGAAAGTACATCAGGACTTTTTTCTAAATAATATAGAATATTTTCTAAATTTCAGCGACGGCTCTGTCACAATAATGCGACCAGCGCGGTGCAGTTGCGCGGTCGGCGGCGCGCCACGGTTGCGCGGTTGGCGGTGCGCGGTCGGCGGTGCGCTGCAGCTGCGCGATTGGACCAAAATGCGCAAATGAAAAAATGCTTAAAAAAGGCGGGTTTTTTTTGTCTTGAAACGGATTAAAATTTTTTCCATTATTTGTAATGGGAAAAATAGATTCGGAATTCGACCGATTCACTTCTCGAACCGCCTTCTGGAACGGATTGTGGTCGAAAACTGAGGTTTGACTGTATTATGTAGGCATAAATTATTTTGTTGACGTTTTCACCACGAACACACACTGATGGATATATTTTTTTTACGGTGACTGGCATCCACAGCATTGCATTAATGCCGCACACTACACAACATATGTCACAGGTCCTATTCGAACGATAATTATAAATAATTTACAAGATAAATGAAACCACGTGATTTCTAGGGAATAGGCCACCACTTAATGCAAATGGGAAAAAGTATTAAAGGTGGATAGTTGTTAGGGTTTTCCAGGTTATCTTTATCGTAGGATTATGTTGGAATGTAGACTATAATGATTAACCAATCTTGCTCTCACAACGCAGTAAAATAAAGGGGTTGCTTCCTCTGCTTGATTGACCAGCTGCAGAGGAAGCAATCAAAGTTGTTCTGTTTCCCACAACATCGTAAAACACCCCCTGCTCTGATCTTACCAGAGGCCGGGGGTTCACCAAACCTGTCCACTCTCACCCCCACTCTGTTCCTCCTAATAAATATGCCCTTGCAGGAAGGAGGGTTCAGACTTCATTCCTTGAGCGAGTGAACTCTCCACCTGCAGGTGTCTAAAAGGACTTGCAAAATAAGTTGGAGTGAGCAAATCTCTAACAATAGTGGTTAGAAAATGTAATACCTCATTGGATGGCATTTACAACTTTTTAATGGCCTTAGTTTTTTGCTAATTTCATAACTACCTTTTAATACCCTTTACAACCCCGTGAATACCCTGAAAGCAGGCTTCTTTGTGATCTAACTGAAATTTCTGGCTAAAAACACCTCCCACTGAGTGTCTTGTAAACACAAAAGGCATACTGCATATGCACATGAATTTGAGGGCATTTAGGGATCAGTCACAGGGATAGAGAGAGTCAGACAGTGATGTTAAACATCGGGCATGCTCGAGTGAGTCCTTAAAATGAAACTGTCCTTCACCCAGCTAGCTATCATTGTCACTCAGCCCAAGGGAGTCTCTGTGCTGTTAACTGGAGATAATGTGCACCATGGGAGCAGTGGCCTCACCATCTGTCCAACATGCTTCGGGCTCCATGTATTCTTCCACTGTCTCCACCACAACCACCTCCTCCACATCTGGCTTGATGTCAATGGTGCTACCCTCTGACGAGCTGGTGTCATCCGGCTGCAAAGACGCAGATGTTTAAACAAACTAGCATCGCAGAAAACATTGTTGTCAATCATGGAGATACTACTGCATGGTTTGAAAACACACTCATATTCAAACTTTAATGGGCTGTGCTGCTTGTTGGAAGTGGAGCTTGAGTCATACTCACATCTTTGCTGTTCTCAATGTCTGATTCACTGCTGAAGTCCTCTGTATTAAGGTTCTCAAAGTCAGACTCCCCCACCGCAATGGGTACGCACACGGTCAAGTTGGGGTTGTGGATGAATGACATGTGGTCTTCATCGATCATATACTTGCCCACACTACTGCCAATGCCACTGGTCGTGCCATTGCCGTTCTTTGCATAGTCCAGATCTCGGTTTATGTCCACCCCGGTGTGGTTAGCAATACAGTTCAGCTTCTTGTCATACATGTCGTCCAAAGGTTTCTGCTCATCCTCCATGGGTGGTTTCCTCAGCAGGCTGGCCACCAGTAGACGCACCTTGGCTTTGATCCACGCAATGCCTTTTTTGATGCGAATGACGGAAATTTGTAAATTGTTAAGCTCGCCGTCGTCATCTGTGGCAGCCAAGTTGTCTGCACTGAATGAGCTCAGCAGCAAAGCAAGGAACAGGTTCAATACCTTTGCAACAAGAAAAAGGAAAAAGGTACACAAATGTGATAGCAATTTGGGCAATCAACAGTTTTTTGTCAGCTTGTAAAGATAGATAGCAGGTACTTTATTCATGATTGCTATTGTGATTTTTATTACTGTTACTGTTATGCGGTTAGGTTTTCATTTTTTTTTTACTGGGCTTTGTGTTCTAGTTAGTCAGTAAAAGCACTTTGTAAACAGCTTATTATTATCATAATGTGATTATCTTAAATAAAATCTGTGATAAATCACAATATGGATAATTTATCTAACACCTACTCACCACCAAGTTGCCAATGACCATGACCATCATGAAGACGATGAGACACATGCCCTGGCCAGCCACTTCCATGCAGTCCCACATGGTCTCAATCCACTCACCGCACAGCACCCGGAAGACAATCAGAAAGGAGTGGAAGAAGTCGTTCATGTGCCAGCGCGGCAGCTCACAATCAGCATGGATCTTGCACACACAATCTTTGTAACTCTTTCCAAACAGCTGCATGCCCACCACGGCAAAGATAAAGACAATGATGGCCAACACGAGAGTCAAGTTCCCTAAAGCGCCCACAGAGTTGCCAATGATCTTGATCAGCATGTTGAGAGTCGGCCATGACTTGGCCAGCTTAAACACTCTCAGCTGGGGAAAGAGCAGAGTGTGGAAGGTCATTATTAGTCAGGTCATGTAAAATCATTAAATTCTACAAATAGCATAGCCCCCCCCCCCAACATGTGCATACTGCACAAGATGTACAGTATCTCACAAAAGTGAGTACACCCCTCTCATTTCTGCAATGTTTTAATTATATCTTGTCATGGGACAATACTGAAGAAATGACACTTTGAGACAATGTTAAATAGTCACTGTAGAGCTTGGATAGCAAAGTAAATGTATTGTTACTTCAAAGTAACTCAAAATACAACAATGAATGTGTAAAATGCAGGCAACAAAAGTGAGTACACCCCAACTGAAAATGTCAAAATTGGACCCAAATGTCAATATTTTGTGTGGCCATCATTATTTTCCAGCACTGCTAGAACACATTTAGGCATGGAGTTCACCAGAGCTTCACAGGTCGCCGCTGGCCAAGCATGTCCCCAGACCTAAACCCTATTGACCATCTGTGGGGCATCCTGAAACGGAAGGTGGAGGAGCGCAAGGTCTCCAACATCCACCAGCTGCGTGATGTCATCATGGAAGAGTGGAAGAGGATTCCAGCGGCGACCGGTGAAGAAGCTATCCAAGCTCTACAGTGACTACTTAATATTGTCTCAAAGTGTCATTTCTTCAGTGTTGTCCCATGACAAGATATAATTAAAAGATTGCAGAAATGAGAGGGGTGTACTCACTTTTGTGAGATACTGTATCAATGTGCTATTGCTCAAATGACCATTTACCAGTCGGAATGACCGCAGGACTGAGAGCCCTTCGACGTCAGCTAGAGCCAGCTCTACTAAACTCAGCGTCACGATGAAGCCGTCAAAACAATTCCAGGCTTCTTGAAAGTAGTAATAGGGATCCATAGCCACTAGTTTGAACATCATTTCCCCAGCAAAGATCCCAGTGAACACCTGGCAGGGGAGAAGGCATTTTAGAAATAATCAGAATTATGATGAAAAAAAATACCCATGTTCCACAACCCAATCTTGGCAAGTATGTATCATATGAAGCAAGAAACCACTTTGACAAATAACTCCTTTGCCCCCGCGGCCAAAGGAAATGTGGGCTGATACGCCGATGAAAAAAAATAAATAAAAATCCTTACTTTTCACAACCCAAAGTTAGCAAGTATGGAGTACAAGACCTGGGATTTAGCCAAAACAGCTTCTTAAAACTAAAATGGCCAACTTACTGTTCAAAGCAGTCATGGGCTTTTATGTGCGTCTTATTATGGGTCCTCCAAATTTTTGTCATCAACTAGTGAAATTGTTCAGGGCAATATAATCTGATCTACCAGGATGAGCAACTAATCAATTGGCACTAGGGGCATTTTGGGAACTTCTGAAACAAAATGCATTTTCACTAGATTACACTGGCTTGCAAAGATTAGTGCTAAAAAAAAAATAACATTCATTCTTCAGAATGAAAATAAACGTTGATTTAAGAGGGTCTTCACATAGAGCAATGCTCGGCCCCAAACAATCTGCAGGATGGAGACCAGGGGTCAGAAGATTTCATAAAGGTTCATGATTGGGGTCAAACAAGTTGTTTGTAACATCAATTTGTCCTATACTCCTTGTATTTACTGTAAGTTCATTCCAAAACGACACTAATACTGCATGGGTAAATCTTGACAAACAACAAAGGAAAGTTAACCCTAATGACTACCTTAATGACTGGTTCAGGGTGGTCAGTTTTAGAAACCATGAAAATCATACTGCAGTGCAGTGCATCAATGGTAGACATATCATGCAAAACAGGCTCCCTGGTATTTACTCATGCACTTTAAGGAAAGTCATTTTCTACCCACAGTGATTGAGCAAGACAATGTGATACTGAAGCATCCAGAGTAAAGGAACAGGGTCATCTAAACCATGAATTCTTAACCATGGGGCCCTGGCCCAAACATGGGCTGCCAGCGTCACCTCAAGGGCCATAAAAACGTTCAGTTTTGCACCTGTAGGCCGCAAAGGCCGCGGGACTGCATAGGCCATCAACTAAAGACTCCAGAGATACGTTAAGCGCAGTTACAATGCAGCTTTTGACCACATGGTGGCGGCAATTATGCAATATAGGAGACAGAGAAGAAGAATTTCTTCTTATGCACAAGCTGTGAGACGTCAAAATATGGAGAAGTTTTTAAAACGGAAAAATGACAAATATTGTGCCGACCCCCGCAGAAAAGAATAAGTTTACTCATCGGCACAATCCTGACTTTAGAAAATACGACTTCGAAAACAGAGGTACTAAGACAGCGCCGAGAGCCCAGTGTGTGATGTGTGGGCTAACACTGTCAAATGAGGTGCTAAGGTCCTCAAAACTACAGTGCCATCTACAGACCAAACACCTGACGCTCTTGGGAAATTTTGTGTAATTCGGTGTAATTTTTCAAAAGAAAACAAAATGGGCTGCAGATGCAGAAAAGGTCAGTTATGTTACTGACTCCAAATGTGTTACAGCTCCAAATGTGCACTGAAAGCCAGCTACCTTGTAGTCAGACGTGTGGCATTTGCCATAGCGGAGGAGTTGGTTTTGCCTGCCGCTTCTGGTTCTGCATGCCTGCTGAGCCAATTGTTAAGTGACTGCTATGGTTTCATTTGCACTTTACTAGTTTTTTTTTTATTTAAATTATTTGAATGTATTTATTTTGTCATCCTTTTTACAAATTTATTCTTTAATATGTATAAATATATACGTATTTTTTCAATTATTTGTTTTTTATTATTTATTTTATCAGACGTAAAATGTAACTATTAATTATTTTTTAATTAAAAAGAGTGACTTGATCCTGGGAAAAAAAATATTGTCCTACCTTGATTTGTGCCAGGAATTATCAGCGTATTCAGAGGTTTGATGTGTGTGCAGGTTACATATATGTGTCAACAAAAATCTTTGTGATGATCCCATTGTATCATGTCATTCTTTTTTACAAGGTTTATCGGTTGTTAAACTGTAAGTGGGTTTGGTTACAAATCAAACCATGACTGAGTCAATTCAACCTATACAGTGTAAATATTTAATGGGCCCTGGGCCACTGTACTATAAAAATTGGGCCTCAAAGTCAAAAAGGTTAAGAACCGCTGATCTAGCATTACAGCAATCGTGGTCAGGGAGCGTCACTGAATAGCTGTTGTACCCGCGAGGCTATTTCATTTCAAAATAGGCCGTTCCGTTAATGTTTTCGAGTACGTTTACGGATCAATATCCAATGGAATCATAAATAAGCAGCACCAATGTGTTAAATCAGTCTTTAGTTGGTTCTGAGCACTTTTATGGGAGAGAGTTTGAGAAACGTGATTGTTTACAGGGGGCTGCCACGACACTTTACTGAGGCTCATGGGAGTCTATGAGCTGAGGCTCATGGGAGTTTACGGGTGGCTACCGCTATAATGATAGCTGCTATACGCACGAGGTTATTTCATTTCTAAATAGGCTGCTCCGTTAATGTTTCGAGTAAATTTACGGATCGATATAGAAGGGAAACACAGGTAAGCAGTACCAATGCGATAGATCGAACTTTAGTCAGTTCAGATCATTTTATAGGAGATAGTTTGAGAAACGCGATTGTTTACAGGGGGCTGCCACCACACTTTGCTGAGGCTTATGGGAGTCTGCGAAATGAGGCTCATGGGAGTTTGCGGGTGGCTAATGCTGTAATGATAGCTGCTATACGCACGAGGCTATTTCATTTCAAAATAGTCAGGGGGCTGCCACGACACTTTACTGAGGCTCATGGGAGTCTATGAGCTGAGGCTCATGGGAGTTTACGGGTGGCTACCGCTATAATGATAGCTGCTATACGCACGAGGTTATTTCATTTCTAAATAGGCTGCTCCGTTAATGTTTCGAGTAAATTTACGGATCGATATAGAAGGGAAACACAGGTAAGCAGTACCAATGTGTTAGATCGAACTTTAGTCAGTTCCAATCGTATATAGGAGATAGTTTGAGAAACGCGATTGTTTACAGAGGGCTCATTGGTTATTGGCTAGTGGATGCATACCACAGCCCTAGTCAACCTCAGTTTGTTGCAGTATAGCTTTTATTTTATGCGCCTTTTAATCCGGTGCGCCCTATATATGAAATAATTTGTCAAATAAAAAATTCAATGAGGGTGTGCCTTATAATCCAGTGCGCCTTTTAGTGCGAAAAATACGGTAGTTTACACCACCCAATAGGAAAGTGCAAATAGAAAGTCCATTGCGAAAATGTAACACTTAAAAAGGTCAGCTTGACTTAAGAGCAGGGATTCTCAAACATACTTTCGAGATTTACGCGATTCCCAAATTCTGGACCTCAAAGTCTGCATTTGATTTAGGTGTATCTGTAATGACTTTAATTTCATTGCATTTTGATTTTTGTAATGTCGACAGGGGTGTGTCTCCTCCCACCCAAAGGAGGGAAGTCATGTCAGTTGACATGCCTCTTTATAAAATGCTACAAAATACAAGAAAGGCTGAATAATAGGCTGGTTTCAACCCCAAGAGAAGGAATTGCATTTCCACTCACTCACCAAATTCCCCACATAGAGCATGTCCTCGAAGTCGGGTGTCATAGGGTAGTGCTCCATGGCCATGAAGAGCGTGTTGAGGACGATGCAGATGGTGATGGCCAAGTCCACAAAGGGATCCATGACTATCAGATTGACAATCTCCTTAATCTTCAGCCATGTGGGGGAGCATTCCCATATCAGGAATGTGTTTGAAAATTTATACCAGCAGGGTGGACACTTGCGCTGGGACTCTTCCAGTTCTGAAGACAGATCAGATGTCACAACCAAACATACGTGTGCGTGTGAAGCAATCCAACATGGAAAGGACTTGAGAGACAGAACAATTGTATGTATCTGTATCACTGGCTATGCAAAGCGGATAAGCAGGAAACACATGTCAAACTAACCAAACAATAAGAGCAGCCCTAGTTAAAGAATAATGAAAATGCAGGTTAAAAAGCTGGGTTAAAGAGGCAGTACCCTCCACTAGTGTGTTGGTAATGACGCTCATGACACTGTTGGCCCGCTCTTTCCGCCCAAAGGAGGTATTGAGTTGGTCCACAGACACCATCAGGGAGCCAGACAGCTTCTTCTTCACCTCAACCTCAGTAGTGGGCTGTCAGGAGGAGAGGAAGAATCAAGCACCCATGGAGTGGACATGAACACCATCCCACATCGCCACCGGTGGCTGGCAGAGGGAAGCGGACAACACCATTGACCATAAAAAGTCTTCGTGACTGTTGGTGGGAAAGTATCGATAACATCCTTCATTTTCTTCATTTTATGTCCCTCTGCTTGTTAATGGACCTTTGTACATTTAGTAAATTTATGCTGAGATGAGATTAACTATTACACCTAATAGCAAATTTTGAGAGGTTGTCCAAATTAAGACTCAGCTGTCAACTGCTCTCCAGGAATGCCTTTCATGTCATTGCAAAATCTTGGGTTTTGCTTGCAAACTGATGGCACGGTGTTGCTGTTTATTTTTATAAATGCAAAAATTGGAAATAGATAAAATAATAATAATAATAATAAGCGAGTCGTTCATATCTGGCGGCTCGGTGGTGCACTGGGTAGCACGTCCGCCTCACAGTTAGGAGGATGCGGGTTCGATTCCACCTCCGCCCTCCCTGTGCGGAGTTTGCATGTTCTCCCCGAGCCCGCGTGGGTTTTCTCCGGGCACTCCGGTTTCCTCCCACATCCCAAAAACATGCTTGGTAGGCCGATTGATCACTCCAAATTGTCCCTAGGTGTGAGTGCGAGTGCGAATGGTCGTTTGTCTCTGTGTGCCCTGCGATTGGCTGGCAACCGGTTCAGGGTGTCCCCCGCCTACTGCCCGATGACGGCTGGGATAGGCTCCAGCACGCCCGCGACCCCCGTGGGGACTAAGCGGTTCAGAAAATGGATGGATGGATGGAGTCGTTCATATCAATCCAGTGGTCATGCCAAGCATGCTCCAAGTCAAAGAGAAGGAAGGGAATTGACAGATCCATTTGTTATGCTTTTTAATTTTTTTGGGTGTGGCTCTCCCATGCTAACTACTGCCACACTATAGAAATTCAATTCAGTCATGTTGATCAGGTATTTTGAAAAACAGAAATAGATCAAGACATACGTACAAGGACAGCAGCTTTTTAAAATATGTTCCTTTGAGATGTGATCTATGCATTAGAGAAGCAGATAAAATGTTTTTATCTGCTTTGAGATGGAAGCTACGTATACATTAGGGAAGCAAATAAAAATGTCTCTCCCCTGACTCTCCTCCACCTACTTGCAGAGGCTTGCAGAGGCCCTGGATGCCTGAAGGAGAAACACAGCAATACACTGTGATGAAGTACGTTAACTCATCATTACATGTCGCTTTAGTGGTGGGAATGGTGTAGTATAAATATATAAGCTGGGTGTCATTTGAGAAGCATTCATTTTGCACCACACACTGACATTCAGAATTATGAAACTCAGTGACAGACCTAGTTTCACTAACCTATCAAATGTGGGGCTGCTTTAAGTACGTTTGTTAATGACTCCATCCTTTGCTTTACTATGGAGGGCAGCATACACTGCAGGCGTTGGGGGGAGGAGAAAGGGGGGCAGGCTAGGCGCGCTGGTGCCAAGAGATACATACGGCTTTGCAAAGATGACAGATCAGAAGATAAAGAAAGAGAGGAGCGGACAAGAGGGGGGGGGGGGGGGGGTTCCATGCCTGGATAGGTCTACTCAATGACTTCCTTACACTTTCGTCAGTAGCTGCCTTATCTATTTTCACCTCAGGCAGAAGGCGTCCACCAGGCCCAGGGCCGATGAGGGACACCACGCCGTTGCAATCCACTGTGCTGTTCCGCTTCCCGTGGTAGCCACTGTAACTGCTGCGGCGGTATGGGCTGAACAGGGAGCCCCGGCGCTCCTCGCACTCCTCCACCGTGCTGTGTTCGTCATCCGCAAATTCGTTCTCTGAACCCACGTCCTTGCCACGGCCCTTGAAACTGAAGATGCTGCTTTTGCTATTGTGGCGGGACAGGAAAGGTGAGCCTGGTATGCTCAGGAGAGACTAGAAGGGAGCAGAAAAAACAGGCAATGTTTGAGATGCGGGCAAGGCTGTACTGGGACAAAAAAAAAAAACACTGCCTACTCTTGACACCTATGTATAGTTATTTACTTACATTTGGATGTGAACATGTCAGTAAAACAGTGATATTGGATATAATTTTGAAAATACAGTACAGGTAAATAGACATACGTAGTATAAAAGATTTGGATATTTCTTCATCTTCCAAGTTACTTTCATACCCAGGGACATCTTTGTGGATGAGGTTTTGGATTCCGACCCTCCCTGTTTATCCAGGTTTGGGGCCAGCAATGAGTTGGGCTAGCTTGCCCCACCAGAGGCTAGATAAACTTACAGCATATGGTATTCCATATGGTATTCTCTCATCCAAGTACGGGTTCGATTCCACCTCCAGCCCACCCTGTGTGGAGTTTGCATGTTCTCCCCGCGCCTGAGTGGGTTTTCTCCGGGCACTCCGGCTTCCTCCCACATCCCAAAAACATGCATGGTAGGCTGATTGGGCACTCTAAATTGCCCATAGGTGTGAGTGCGAGTGCGAATGGTTGTCTGTCTCTGTGCCCTGCAATGTAAATATTTATATTTATTTATACATATATGTCAGACATGGGCAAACTGTTAGGGTTTTCCAGGTTATCTTTATCGTAGGATTATGTTGGAATGTAGACTATAATGATTAACCAATCTTGTCTTGCTCTCACAACGCAGTAAAATGAAGTGGTTGCTTCCTCTGCTTGATTGACCAGCTGCAGAGGAAGCAATCAAAGTTGTTCTGTTTCCCGCAACATCGTAAAACACCCCCTGCTCTGATTTGACCAGAGGCCGGGGGTTCACCAAACCTGTCCACTCTCACCCCCACTCTGTTCCTCCTAATAAATATGCCCTTGCAGGAAGGAGGGTTCAGACCTCCATTCGAACATCGCTGCACGCACAGCGACGAATGGACTCTCCACCTGCAGGTGTCTAAAAGGACTTACTTGTCTCCCGTGTGGTTCTTGCAAAATAAGTTGGAGTGAGCAAATCTCTAACACAAACTATGGCCCGTTTAATCCAGCCCGCCAAACCTGAATAAATTGTATTATTAAAAATGTTTTGGGTTATTTTTCCTGCAATTACTATGTTTCCCCAATAGATGGGGAAGCGTCCGCCCGCGCATTTACTTCCGGAAGCCGTGTCAGAAAGCTCGGTGCGCACTCACAAGTGCGTGTACGTATTAAGTAGTATGGACCCGGCGCACTCCGCGCTCTATTTCCATCAATGCCAAATTTTCGAGTGTGGGCTGTGACGTCAGCATTCTCGTAATTCGCGCACTGAGCTTTCAGATAAGGTTTTACGCTAACGCCACCCACAAACCTTCCCCTGGAATCCTTCCATTAAAATGAGTGCCCGAGGAAAAGAAAGGTGGACACTGAGTGCCGAGTGTTTAAAAAAAGAGTGGACCATTTGGCTCGACCTACGTGTGTGAGCAGACGCTCAGCCACATGAACGTCAACAAAGCCCGTCACAGATCTAGGTTAATGGACGGACACCTCGGCTCTATCCTAAGAATTACCACAACAAATTTTACTCCAGACCATGATGCCCTAGCAAAAAAGGGAGACCAACAATACTATTGATTTCTTTATTACTTTATTTAGATGTATTCTTTCACTGATTCTTCAAGATGATTATTTGGTCAGAATGTTTGCCGTTGGATGTGATTTCGCCTCATTAGATAAACATATTTCGTAATCTGACCTGCAGGTGCTAAAGTGATGGAAACTATTATTCATAATAACAGTGTCGTATTTAATGAGAATCACTGATAGTAGTTTTTTGGTGAAATATTTTTTTTAATGCTGTTAATAAATGCATTTGTTTTCAAAAAGCTTTTTTTGAGTATCCATGCTTTACTACCTACTAAAAGTCACAACCTTTTATGCAATGACCTTTACATGTTATTTCTATCACTTCACACAAATACTACATCCATCTGCTTCTGGTTCGGCCCCCCGGTCAAAATTTAGAACCCAAAAGTCAAAAAGTTTGCCCACCCCTGATATATGTCCAGGCCCGTCTGAAGATCTACATTCTCCCAATCCTCTTCTGGATCATCCAAATGCTCTCTAGCAAACTTCAGACGGGGGGACACGTCTGGCACTCCAGGATTTGAGTCCCTGGCGACGTAGAGTGTTGCTGATGGTAGTCTTTGTTACTTTGGTCCCAGCTCTCTACAGGTCATTCACTAGGTCCCATGTGGTTCTGGGATTTTTGTTCTTGTGATCATTTTGACCCCACGGGGTGAGATCTTCCATGGGGCCCCAGATCGGGGCCATTACTGACCAAATACTTATTTTCCACCATAATTTGCAAATAAATTCTTTAGAAATCAGACAATGTGATTTTCTGGATTTTTTTTTCATTTTGTCTCTTATAGTGTACCTACGAGGAAAATTACAGGCATCTGTCATCTCTCAAGTTGGAGAACTTGCATAATTGGTGGTTGACTAAATACTGTTTTGCCTCACTGTATGTATGTATGTATGTATGTATGTATGTATGTATGTATGTATGTATGTATGTATGTATGTATGTATGTGTGTATGTATGTATGTGTATGTATGTATATATACGTATATATTTATATTATCTACGTAATTTTAATATATATATATATATATATATATATATATATATATATATATATATATATATATATATATATATATATGTGTATATATACACATACATATAAAATGTGTATATATATATATATATATATATATATATATATATATATATATATACACATTTTTAATTTTTACTTTTAATTTTACAAACACAAAGACGCTGGGGATCATTAAATATATATATATATATATATATATATATAAACACACGTACACACACTGTAGCATTTTTCAGGTTTTTCATTCCATTGTTCTGAAGTGATATTTAATGATCCCCAGCGTCTGTGTTAGTAAAATTAAAAGTAAAAATTAAAAATGGCTGATTACACTCCCCCAAAGAGAGGACTGTTCCCAAAAACATTGGGGATTTTGTGGGGGTTGATAGGTAAGCGATAGCTAGTATTACTGCAAAGGTCATTCTGAAAACCAGGTAGGCAAAATTGGGATGTTACATGAGTCATGACAACACTAATCTGTGCTGCTGCCAATATCAATCCAGCCTGTGAATAAAATCGCAACAGGCTCAAATTAAATGTTTTGGTCTGCCTGAATGTAAAGTGAACAACAATTGCAGGCAAGCACACCCCATTACATAAGTCCCATTTTGTGGTTCTCAGAAGCCCACACTGTGCAACTGCCTTTGCAAAGCTGCAGGATTGCTCCCCCTAAAACATTCATGTTATTACTGTGAATTATTCAGAGCCTGAACGTGGGCATGTCGACACATCTGCCCGCTGCACTACACTGTCGCTGCTCAATACCAAGCTCGTTGGTAAGTACATCCATCCATCTATTTTTTTCCAACGGATTTTCCTCACAAGGGTCAATGACGAAAAAAAATAAATATTTTTGATAATTCAAGCTATGCACTCATGAGTCATTCACGTCCAGTAGACAACTTGAAATCATCCTGAACTTGCGGAGGGCACTGGTGTCTTGGTCTTGCAAACACAAAGTTCAGGAAGAATCGTTGAAAACATCTTATGGTGTTCACATGTTATTGAACATCTTTTTTGTTATTTAGCAGAAAATTGAAATTGTTTCATGGGGTTCATCTTATTTTACTATGAGGCCACCACACTGAACCTAATTTTATCCAGCATCAAAAGTTTAATTCTCCAAGTGATTTCTACCTTTCTCAATACTTACTTATTCTGAAACGACATTGATGGTACAAGAGGATAAAAGAATGAATAAAATAAAAGAAACGGTCATTGTCATGGTTAATACCGGAACACAACTTTTCTGCGTAAACAAATTCTAAGAGATATCCGTGCATCCAGTTTTTGTCTCAGCTGCTGGTCAGCTGTTTAATGTTAACTAATAATGTGCAGTCAACATTGTGATGGTTGGTGCGATACTGGGACAAACTAGCAGCACTACTTATGTAACATACTGTAAAGCACTTGGCAAAAATACTTTGTTCTTTCTTCGTTCTTTGTTTATCTTACTTCATACAATATTGTTTTGTATGTATCTTCGAAAAACTTGCAAGTAAGGTGCTCTCTGACACCCAACGTGTCATTGCAATATTTGTAGTCGTGTTGCTGATTGGTCTATAATAGCCTTTTGTCAGTGACGGGGCCCATACGATTGCCGGGTTCGACAGAACTTGAACGTAGAGGCAGCACTGTAAAGATAGAGATTTGCTCCTTACCTGGTTCATAATAGAAGATTTTCGCCCCAGGCGGTTATCAGGAAACCGGAAGCGGCTCCTCTTGCTGCCGTCGTCCGACTCGGACTTGACAAACTTTTCACTATCGCCTTTCTCCTTCTCTTGCTCTTTTTGTCGCCACTTCTTTTTACGGTTGCGCCGCTCTTTGGCACTCTTGGAGCTCAGCTTGGACATCTCAGAAGAGCTGCATGACAGCCGCCCTCCTCCGTCATCCTCGACCGCATCCTCTGATACTGTTCCGGCTGAGGTTGCCATGGCAGCAGTCTAATGATAAACAGAAGCATTAATAGCATATATGTAACAGTAACAGCAGGATAACATGCTTTCAAAAACCACTGACTTGAGCTTCTTCCTGTTGTTTTTTCAGCTGCTCGAGCATGGCCTTAAACTCCTCCTCCTTCTGCTGGGCCTCCTCCATGGTGGCTTGGTTCTGCTCTTCATAGGCCATGGCCACCACAGCCAGGATCAGGTTGACCAAGTAGAAAGAACCCACAAAGATCACCAACACAAAGAAGATCATGTAGGTCTTTCCTGCCGCCCTCAATGTCTGTTAGAAGGATACATTTAAATGATGAGCTTTGTTAGTAGGGAAACAAACACTGTAGGTTTAGTGTTACAGTTAAAAGTTTGTTGTCTTTAAAGGGCCTGTACTATAACAGAAAATAAACCTAGTTTCTAAAAATGGAAATTTACAAACACAAAAGTGTCAGCCGGCTCGTGGCTCGGCCGGGAGGCTGGCCCCGGAACGTGTTACAACACAAGAGGTCAGCTTGTTGGAAAGAATGCCAGCACCAGATTTCCAGTGAAGGGGGGTGACCCTTCATCTTGAGTGTAGCCCAGCTATGGACAAACTACGGCCCGCGGGCCACATCCGGCCCACGGGACCGTTTAATCCGGCCCGCCCACCCTAAATAAATTGTATTATTAAACATTTTTTTTCGGTCATTTTGCCTGCAATGACTGCGTTTCCCCAGTAGATGGGGAACCACTCGCCTGCGCATTTACTACCGGAAGCTGTGTCAGAAAGCTCGGTGCACACTCACAAGTGCGTGTACGTACTCAGTAGTACGGAAATGGCGCCCTCGCGGTCTATTTGTATCAGTGCCGAATTTAGAGTGTGGGCTGTGACAACAGTATTCTTGTAATTTGCGCGCCGAGCTTTCGGATACAGTTTTACGCTAAAGCCACCCACAAACCTTCCCCTGGAATCCTTCCATTAAAATGAGTCGCCCAAGGAAAAGCAAGGTGGACACTGAGTGCCGAGTGTTTAAAAAGAGTGGCCAATTTGGCTCGACGTACGCGACGTGACGTTCAGCCATATGAACATCAACATCAACCCGTCACAGATCTAGGTAAACGGACCAACACCTCGGATCTCTCCTAAGAATTGCCACAGCAAATTTTACTCCAGACTATGACACACTAGCAAAAAAAGGGAGACCAACAACACTATTCCCACTGAAAATGAAGGGGAAGCTTTCAAGTTTGTTGTAAAAAAATGCATTTTGAATATAATCTGTACAAATAGCAGGGAGTGAAACTAGCGACCATTCTCATTTTCAAACAATGCAGGATGCTCAAGGACATTGATGCACCACCTGTTTGTGACTAATCTTAACCTGTAAGGTTCTTAAGGCTTACTTTAAGGAAGTGTCTCCCGTTTCCTCACCTCTGTTACCAGGTGTTTGTGAGTTAAAACTCTGCTCTGATTTTCAGATACCCCTCACCGTGTTGCCGTTTTGATTACTTTATTTGGATGTATGCTTTCACCGATTCTTCAAGATGACATATTTGGTCAGAATGTTTGCCGTTTGATGTGATCTCATAAGATAAACATCTTTCATTAATATGACCTGCAGGCACTGAAGTGATGGAGACCGTTATTCATAATAACAGTGTCATATTTTATGAGAATCACTGATAGCAGTTTTTTAGGGATTTTTTTTAATGCTGTTAATAAATGCATTTGTTTTTCCAAAAACTTTTTTTGAATATCCATGCTTTACTACCTACTAAAGGCCAAAACCTTTTATGCAATGACCTTTACAGGTCGTTTATATTACTTCACACAAACACTACATCCATCTGCTCCTGGTTCGGCCCCCAGGTCAAAATTTAGAACCCAATTCGGCCCGCAAGTCAAAAGGTTTGCCCACCCCGGTGTAGCCGTTTAAAGCACTTCCTTTTCGGATAGGAGGTGGTACCCCATACGTGGACTTCAGGGTAAATGTAAGTCAAATGAACCCTTATCAATTTCAGTTGAATATGTAACAACGATGAACAATTCAGCTTACATATAAAGCCTCTCGGAACACGTCGTGTTTGCGTATGTTGGGGACTGGTGAAAGGAAATATGTAGACATAACAGGGCACTTTAGCTACAGAGCGACTGCTCAATTCTTGCTCTTGAATCAGCCACGAAGAGACTAATCCCTGTGATATGTTGAAGATGTCATAAGTAGAGAAGTCCATGTAGAGAAGTCCATGTCAATTTTGGTGCCAATTGATAGCTGTTTTTGGACGATAGTCTGTACAATGATTTCCAATGGGGAAATTGTGGTTGCTTCTGGACTATCTGCCGCACCTGATTATACGTAGCACCAGCTAAAATAAGGGGAGAATCTTGTTTTACATAACATTTATTAATAGAGATGAAGGAGCTCTGCAAACATGTATAAGTCTCAGCGACTAACATAAATTTAATGTGCAGGGAACAATAAATAAAAATGGAACACTTACAGGGGTAAAGTTCCGGAGAAGACATGACTGGAAAAAAAATACTGAAAAGGGTGACGCAACAAGATGTCAAGATATCAAGATGCCTCTAGTGGCCAGAGGAAACCGCTACAGCAGGGGTCCCCAACCCCGGCACCGGTCCGTGGGTCACTTGGTACCGGGCCGCCAAGGCGCACAGGAAAAAAAAAAAAATTCAGTTTTTTTTATTGACGATCAATTCATTCTGGTCAAGACGCTTGTCCCGGTCACGTGATATGTTTTCCGAGTCGTATCATTATATTTCAGCGTATTTATATACCGTAATCTTCGGACTATAAGTCGCACCAGCCATAAAATGCCCCAAAAAGTGAAAAAAAAACATATACTATGTCGCTCCGGAGTATAAGTCGCATTTTGGGGGGCAATTTATTCGACAAAATCCCACACCAAGAACAGTCATGAACGAGCAACAACAGGCTAAACGATAGCAACAACAGGCTAAACGATAGGTATGCTAACGTGACAATCAAACAAAGAGCTGAGAACGGGCCTGACGTAACATATAGAGTTATTAAAGAGAACTATTACATAAATAACACGTTTATAAAACCATCGGTGTCACTCCAATTCATTAAATCCATCGATCGTTCTTTGTCAACAATGGGTGCGCGCGGCTGACGGTGCTTGCAATTCAAAATATTCCACAGGCCCTTCTAACGATATATAAATTATATTTCAAATAACTATTATATAGGGCGGCTCGGTGGGGCACTGGGTAGCACGTCCGCCTCACAGTTAGGAGGGTGCGGGTTCGATTCCACCTCCGGCCCTCCCTGTGTGGAGTTTGCATGTTCTCCCCGGGCCCGCGTGGGTTTTCTCCGGGCGCTCCGGTTTCCTCCCACATTCCAAAAACATGCTCCCACATTCCAAAAACATGCTTGGTAGGCCGATTGAAGATTCCAAATTGTCCCTAGGTGTGAGTGTGAGTGTGAATGGTTGTCTGTCTCTGTGTGCCCTGCGATTGGCTGGCAACCGGTTCAGGGTGTCCCCCGCCTACTGCCCGATGACGGCTGGGATAGGCTCCAGCACGCCCGCGACCCCCGTGGGGACTAAGCGGTTCAGAAAATGGATGGATGGATGGATAACTATTATATAAGCAATATTATCAAACCATCTGTGCACTTTAAATCATTAAATCCATCGATCAAATTCCTCGTCCTTTGTCAACAACGCCGCGTGTGCGTCCTGACGTCAGCCTCGTCGTTATTTCACAGATCTACTATATAACTATATTGTAGCGTTAACAAAGTACAAGGAAAGACGTGGGTTTGGTAAACGGCTCTTTATTTAACAAAACAAACTTTTAAGCGTGTGGCAGCGTGGAATTCCAGCCACCGATGTGGAAGAGAGCTCCATACAATAGGACCGGGCGTGCGTAAAAGCCATGTCCGAGCCCCACGCACCGTCCGCGGACAGCCACCCGGCCGAGCGCCGGCCCCCGACTTCGATCCACGGAGGTGAACGAGAGCTCAGTAGAGTAGGACCGGGTGTCCGTAAAAGCCATAATAGTTTTTCAAACCTTCTATTTCCCTCCAAATCCTTAATTCCTTCAATCTCTGCGTCCTCCGTGTCACTTAGAAACAAAGCCGCTAATGATGCCGGTAGTACGTACGTGGGTACCTCTGTCCTTTATGTAAACAACCGCCGCGCCGCGCCGTGCCACTGACGTCACTTGAAATTCAAATTACAGTAATGCTTTGGTACATCACGGTTCTCCAAACTTTCTTTCTGCTGCTCGATTACTGTTTTCGGCTGCTTATTTTACAACTTGAAGTTTGTTACCTGCATAATATGAGTTTGTTTTTGGTGCCATTTTTCTTAAGCCCTTCCCATTTAGAGCGCCCTCATCCAGTTTTGTCTGAAAATATATTTTTTTTCAGATGTAGTTTTTTGTTTTGTTTATTTGGTTGTTTCATCAAAGTCTGGTTTATTGTCAATTTCTTCATATGCCAAGACACACAAAGAGATCGAAATCACGTTTCCACTATCCCACGGTGACAAGACATAGTACACAATATGCATACAAGTAAACAACAGAAAAAAAACAAGAAGGCACAAACAATGAATAAATAAGAGTGATGAAAAAATAATAAATAAACAAATAACATAAATATAAGAGGAGCAAAAATGGAGCAAGTGTGCATACAGCAGACAGTGGACTTGGATATGGCGCTTTAAAGTGTTAATTACTTTATTTTATTTTTTATCTATTTTTTATGTTTTGAATATGTTCAAGATAAAGATATAAAAGCATGTGAAGTGATCAACTATACTAAAAATAACATGTGAAGTGGTCAACTATACTTGTAAGTAAGTGATGTGTTAATGATCAAGTAAAAATTTCTGAAAAAAAAACATATATAAATCGCTCCTGATTTATTTTTATTTTATTAATTTGCCCCCCACCCAAACTATGAAAAAAAAAACGCGACTTATAGTCCGAAAATTACGGTATTTATTATACATGTATTATTTATTTATATAAATTTATTATTTATTTATATAAAGGCCGGTCCACAAAAATATTTCTGACACGTAACCGGTCCGTGGCGCAAAAAAGGTTGGGGACCACTGCTCTACAGTACAGCAGCTCTATTTCCTTTGTTAAGAGCCAAAGAGTTCCCCATGGTGAGAGTTGGCGAGCAGGTGTGGGCATACATACTACATACATGTGGGCTTAGCGTCTATATATTGGGGTTCACCCCAGGTGACAAGAGAGGGTCGCCTCCTTCTGGCTTTGGTTGTGGGCACGGGTCCTGAATGCTGTTTTTGCTTATGTACCAAACATTAGTTTAGATTAAAGACTCCATTGTTTTTCTGGCTGACTTCAATGCTCACGTGGCCAATGAGTGAGCCCTGGAAGGTTACAATTGGGAAGAATGTCCATTCCGATCAGAAACCAAGCGGTGTTCTGTGACTGGATTTATGCGCTTGTCACAGATTGTCTATAACAAACACCAGGTTCAAACATACGGTAAGGGGCAAATGGTACCGTATATTTAGGACTATAAGTCACACTTTTTTTCATAATTTGGGTGGCGGGGCCACTTATACTCAGGAGTGACTTATGTGAATTTTTTCACAAATGTTTACTTGATCATTAACACTTTACTTACTAGTATAGTTGATCACTTCACATGTTATTTTCACTTTAAACCGCATGAGGGCGCACTATGGCTGTGGAATAATTGGAGCCTCACTGACAATGACCACTGACTTCTGAAGTCAGGAGATGTAATGATTTGGAGTGACACAGATTATTCGATAAACTTGTTATTTATGTTATAGTTATTTGACATATAGTTTATTTAGACTAGCAACGTGTATGTTGTTAGACTTCAGTAGTTTCCGATTTTCTAGGGAGGCCGTGAAGGCAGCATGGGGGGCAGAAAGAGCGATCCAGGGCGCTTGCGTGTGTTGGCTCACATGTTGAGAGCTTGATTTGTGAAATAAAGAGCCAGTTACCAATCCATCGTATTGCCTGGTACTTTGGTAACGCTACAATATAGTTATATACGTAAATCTGTGGAATAATTGGACCCGCCAACTGACAACGAGGCTGACGTCAGCGGGGCATGTAGGTCTGGAATCGACAGCTGTTTTTTTTTTTTTTTTTTACACAGAGGATGAATATTCCGGTGATTTGGAGTGACACGGATGGTTCATTAAAATTCTTGTTTGCATTACATTTATTTCATATATCTAGTCTGTCGGTCAGCAGTCCACGTAGCTCCGGCGTCAACAGCTGTATTCTTATTTTTTCTGTTTGACACAGAGGATAATATTCAGATGGATTTAATGATTTAGAGTGTCATGGATGGTTTATTAAAATTGTTCTTTACATTACATTTATTTGATATATCTAGTCTGACGTCAGCGGCACATGTAGTCTTTCCGGCGTCAACAGCCGTGTGTGTGTGTGTGTGCGTGTGTTTTTTTTGTTTTTTTCTAAGTGACACAAGACGAAGATTTTGTTGGATTTAAAGATTTGGAGTGACACGGATGGTTTGATAAAATTGTTTATATTATTGTTATTTCACACATAGTTTATATATTGTTATATAGGCCTGTAGAAAATTTTGAACTGCAACGTGCTGCTGACGTCGGACTTGTTTACATATAGGAGGACAAACGCGATCGATGGCTTTAATGATTTGGAGAGACACAGATGGTTTGATAAAGGTGTTATTTATGTTATAGTTATTTGAATAACTGTTATTGTTACATCAGGCCCTGCTCTCAGCTTCTCGTTTGTGTTTATGTCACGTTAGCATACCGTATCGTTTAGCCTTTTGTTGCTCGTTCATGTCTGTTCTTGGTGTTGGATTTTGTCGAATAAATTTTCCCCAACATGCGACTTATACTCCGGAGCGACTTATATATGTTTTTTTTTCACTTAATTGTGTATTTTATGGCTGATGCGATGTATATTCCGGGGCGACTTTTAGTCCGAAAAATACAGTATATGCAAATGGCAACAGGATAGCCAAGGCCTCAGTTCGATGATCGACTTTGTGGTTGTGCCATTGAATTTGCGGCCACATGATTAGGACATTCAAGTGAAGGGAAGGGTGGAGCTGTCCACTGATCACCACCCCCCAATGCTGGGGGAAATGCCAGTCCAACCTTGCAGACCCAATCATATTGTGAGACTTTACTAGGAACACCTGGAAGAAGCCCCTGTCAGAAAAGGTTTCAACTCCAACTTGCACCAGAACTTCACCCACGTCACATGGGATATGGCATGGAACATAGTCTACTCAGGAACATGGCAGGCATGGAACATGGTCCATTCATACTCAATGTCTCCATTGAGTCTGAGTAGACCGTGCCTCCATTTTTGAGACGGCCAGCCGGTGCTGTGGCGACAAGGTGGTCAGTGCCGGTCGTGGTGGCAACCCTCAAACCAGATGGTGGACACCAGCGCTAAGGAACTCCATCAAGCTGAAGGAGTTTTCTGGAGCCTTTTTTGGCTTGTGGGACAGCTGATGGGTACCTGCTAGCAGACAGTTGATGGGCTGATACTAGCTAAACAGGAAATAGCCTTGGCGGTCACCAAGGCAAAACTCTGGCGTGGGAGGAGTTTGGCAAAGGCACGCAGAATAACTTTTGGACAGCTTAAAAAAAAAATTCGGATCAATCATCCAGCGTCTCAGTGCGCCATCACCACTGTATAATGGAGATGGGGCACATTGTGAATGGGTGGGGAGAATATCCCTTAGAGATAAGGTGAAAAGCTTGGTCATTCGGGAGAGGGTCAGAGTCAAGCCGCTGCTCCTCCGCATTGAGAGGAGGCAGATGAGGTGGCTCGGATATCTTGTCAGAATGCCACCTGAATTGTTGTGTTCCGGGTGTGTCCCACTGGGAGGGGGTCTGAGGATGACCAAGAACACTCTGGAGAGACTAATGTCTACTGTCTGACCTGGGAACGCCTCAGGATCTCTCAGGAGGAGCTGGATGAAGTGGCGAGGGAGAGGGAAATCTTGGTTTCTCTGCTTAAGCTGCTGCCCCATGACCTGGCTTCGTATAAGTGCAAGAGAATGAATGAATGAATGAATGAATGAATGAATGAATGAATGAATGAATGAATGAATGAATATTGGGGATTGGGAGGGACCAATTCCTTCACTATGAGCAGCTAAATTCTACAATTTAAATTCTACAATTAAATAAATCAACATAACTAGTAAAAACACTCAAAATCATCAGTTGTGTTACAGGATTATGGATATTACTGTCACGACTCGTCCCCCAGTCATTCCAATATTGTTTATATGTTGCCATGGTTTCTGTTTGCGTCGCCCCTCCCCTCCTGTCTCTGTGTCTCACAATCTATGTAATCGCCATCACCTGCCTCTCGTTACCTGTCATGTATTTAAGTCCTGTCTGTGTGGCACTCTCCTGTCGGATTGTTCTCGTCTTTCTGTCCTGTCCTTTCTAGTCTCTGTCAGTTTCTGTTGGTTTCAGTTCACTTTTGCGAGTTTGTCTTTCTGTTCGTCTGCCCCCGGAGTTAATGTTAGTATCCCTGTTCTCCTGTTGGTTTGTTTCCCTCATCCTCCCTTCCAACTCCCTTTTTCCCTTCAATAAACCCTGGTCCAAGCTGCATTTGGTCACCCTGCTACATTCCTTCTGTGACAATTACACGATAGCATTTCTAACCACTATCAGATGACCTATAATGACCCGTCAGATTCCCTAGGGCTACGTCTTGCATTTCTGAACAAGTATATATGAACAAGTACATTTCATGAAAGCAGTTGTTATTTGTGCTGTACACTAAGGTTAAAGCTGTCTTGAGCAATTGATCATTACATTGAGTGTGTGTGTGTATGTGTGTGTGTGTGTATATTATAAATATATATATATATATATATATATGTGTGTGTGTGTGTGTGTGTATATATATAGTATATATATGTATATATATGTATATATATATGTATATATATATATATATATATATATATATATATATATATATATATATATATATATTCATGATTCAGGGAGTTTTTACTTACACACATACACATGCACACAGACACATATACACTTACGTATATTGAGTGTTGCTTAGTGTGACAGGGCATTCATCATAGTGGGTGAACAAGTCAACATTACCAGCATGTAGAGGTTTTCCCAAAAGTCTTGTGTCATGAGGCGGAAAAGAGCCAGGAAGGCCCATCCGAAGCTGTCGAAGCTGGTGTAACCATAGTTTGGATTTCTTCCAGCTTTCATACACGTGTATCCCTCCGGGCAACGGCTGAGGGAGGCAGGCAGCAAGGCTTCAGAATGATACCCAAAGAGTTGTACAAAATATGTTGCTGGAATTTTTTTAAACCAGTAGTGCACCTCGCCAGATTGTATCATCTCAGCCAACTAAAGGATTAACTCTGTTTTTTTGCACTTATTCTGAAAGAATGACAGGGGCCTGAAAATAAGAATATCCACAGAATGTTAAGCTATGTTTAACATTTTTAATTTGGTAGACAGAGATAGTCATCGTCCTTCGCCCCCGAGTTTCCTTCCCTGAGTTTTTATCAGTATTTCAGCCATGCCCAGTCCAATTCTGCCAAACACCACTGAGAACGGATTTACTGGTACCACATCACACGAAGTTGATACATACCTGACATGCAAATACACAAAAAAAAAAAAAAAAATAACTTAGTTGTATACCTTGTGGTCACGCAGACTGCAATGTCCTGTTTTGTTTTTTTATTACCACACTGCGTGTGTGTGTTGGGTTCGTCTTGTTAGTATTATTTTTTTATTTTGGCTGCCTGTCTGCTTGTGCTTCTGCGTGTGGAAGTAGAAATTATGTTCTCAAGGCCGATTGGCTCTCGTTGACGAGGGACAGACTGGGGTCCACATGGGTCAGGGATGGAAACTCAGGGACTGATGGTCGATGCCCACCTCTGTTGGTAGGTGTCTACTTCTTGTTTCTGGTCAATTGAAATTGGCTTCATAGGACTTTCGGCTGGTATCAGTCCACTTTGTTGATGCAGCTTTCCTCAGACAGTCGTTGTGACAGTGAAACCAAATCAATGTTTAATCATCTCATCACATTGTCACATATTTCATCCATCCATTTTCTATATATATTACACACACAAAAATGATAGATTACTTGCTTTGAAATCAATTGTCAAAGATAGAAGTTGGTTCAGTTTGTCACTGTAAAAATAAAAAATAATGTAAAAATCAATGTTATTTATTCCACATGACAAACATTTTGGTACAGATTTTAGTGAGGGTCATGGAAGTGGACAGACATAATCTGCTTTCACGGGCCACATAAAGTGATGTTGCAGGCTGGACCTGGCCCCCAGGCCTTGACTCTGACACCTGTGTCCTAGAGGGAGGGCTGCGCCACTGTAAGAGTGGTCACAGCCAACTTCATTCACAGCCAATCAAAGTGACTCCTTTAATTCCCTTTAAAGGGGAAGTCAAGATAAAAATGCTCTTCACAATAATGTGTTTTTTTTGTGCCCCCACAAGTCTAAACACGCTTTTGACTGAAAATGACATCACAGGCCAAACTTGTTTTCTTGGTTTGTTCATGTGACATTCATAAGTACGGAATTTTTGCTTTAAGAATCTACCAAACACAACTTTGATCAGCGTCAAGATTGTTTTGGACCTTAAAGGTCAGCTCATTACAGGCACATCAAGGAGGACTAAGCACAGATACTCACCCCGAGTCTGAGCTGTTCCCACAGAGAAGAGCATCTATTTGGCCGGGCAGGAAGTAGAAATTTGCTGAAGAACAAAAAAAGACTTGTGCATTGAGGCATTACAGTCACGATTTGTTTCTAGAATGCCCATCAATTCATTCAGGTCCATTTCAGTTCAGCTCATTGAACATCAATTCTTTTTGTGCCAAATTGACGTACTGTTTTCCTGTGACGCCGCATTGGTTGAGTTACATGCATTAAGTCCACTGCAGCACCTCTGAGACATCAGACACAAATCCTGCCCTCTTTTACCACTTACTGTTGTTCATGATGTACGCATCCCAGTCGAAGCTGCCATTGACCGGGTAGCTTTCAGTTATGTTGATGGGCCAAATGACACACTTGTGGCGCAGGTTGCCCATAAAGAGCTGCAGACCGATGAGTGCAAAGACACTGAGGCAGAAGACGGTCAGGATCATCACATCAGAAAGCTTCTTGACCGACTGGATGAGGGCACCCACGATGGTTTTCAGGCCTGAGGGGGAGGAGCCACGCAAAGAGAGCACATAGAGCAATGACGCACAAGAGACCCATTCGGCAGATGTGAATCCTTCAACACTGCTTCTAATAGTGGGAATAGTCTTTTATCAGTATATTGGCCAGCGATGTCATAATCTCACGATCCAGCGATAGCGTCATACATGATTTTTTGTTATGATAATTACATATTAAGTGCTGTCCCAACAATATCAATAATCTCGCAATTTAAACAGTGTGTAGAATATTTTTCCATCAAGTGGTAATAAAACACAATTACCTAAATTTGAAGTGCTTGCATTTTGAAGCACACACTACGGTGCTTCAGAGAGACCACACTTTCACAAGCCTACCTCCAATTTCTTTAGAACGGGTGCATGCAAAATATTTCACAAACAACATCTAGTATTTCCTCCAAGTTAACCATCAAATTTGTGATTGGTGAATGTCTTTGAGTATCTGTAGCAGAAAGATGGCAGTGAGACATATTAGCGTCCTGTACAATGAGGCGTGGCCTATGTAAAATAATTAATGATTACAAGACTCATGATTATATAAAAAATATATATATTGTATTCATGTGATAGAATAAAATAGAAAGAATGAAAATTGAAAAATAAAAACATTTTACACACTGTCTCTTTGGAGAAGAAAATAAACAGAATTAAACAAACAAAGATAGATGCATTCTATGCAAAAGAGCATCCTGAACATACAGTTTTAATTTAGGTCTTAATTATGTTTAAATATAGATTATACGTTTATTTATATCTGTAAACATCATTAATCATCATAATGACAAGTTACACACAATTGTATAAACAAAATCAAACAAGAAATATCAAAGAGCCTTCCCACTCTTTTCAAAATGATCGTAGCAGAAGAATCGAGTGGAGTTTGCATTTCATTGCCAATCGTGCATGGCGTGAAAGAGAGGGGGAAGGCTGCAGAAAAGTGAGAGGAAAGCACGGAAGCACAAGGGGCCATGAGACGGAAGCACAGGCAGGGATGGGAACCACATGCAGGTCATTTAAACTCCAAGGCTGAACAGGTAGCAATTCAATGCCAGCGCCATGGCATGTGGCTACTTTGCTTGACCGCCTGGTGTAGGTGTCACTATGTCATCTTTGTGCCACCCTGCAGTCTCTCTCGTCCACACTGATGACAATGTCACATTACCTTGGCATCCTCTGCAGCCAACATTCACACTGGGCCAGCAGGAAGGAAGTTAGATATGGAAGCAGGATGACCCTCTTTTCATGCGTTAGCACTGGCTTCACCTCTTATATTACCTCTATACCTCTTATATTATGGTATAGTCAATGGCTTCACATAGTCTGGAGTTAGGTTTTTGTAGGTTAATCATGTTATTAAAGAAAACGTTTTAATTTATCTAATTTACTCAGTCAAAAAAATATACTTGCAAGATTGTATTTGTTTGTTTGTTTGTTTGTTTGTTTGTTTGTTTGTTTGTTTGTTTGTTTGTTTGTTTGTTTGTTTGTTTGTTTGTTTTGGGCAGGTTGTTGTTGTCCCACTTTTAGCCTGAGTAAAAAAAATTGAAACTGTTAAACAGTTCCCAAAAAATGAAATGAGGGAGAATTTGACTAAAAACTTTACTGTGTCCTTAGAGTGAAACTTTTGAATTGGGCTTGAGACTGATTTAAGTATTGAATTACAGTCAAACCTCGGTTTTCGAACGTCCCGGTTCTCGAACAAATCGGAATTTGAACGAAAAATTCGAAATTTTTTTGCTTCGGTTGTTGAACAAAATTGCGAGATGAGCCGAAAGAACCCGAGAAAACCCGACCGTGCGGCCCGGATGCTGACTGACTCCGTTCGTTATTGTATTTTTTCTTTACTTTGAGGATTGTATTAACCCCTAATCATGCCTCCAAAGAAAGCAAGTGGGAGCAGTAAAGCCATCTTAAAACACAAAGACGCTCTTAAAGCAATGCGACAGTGAGCGCCCGGCGCGCTGCGGTTGCGCGATCGGACCAAATTAAGCTCCCTGCGCACTTAGGTCCACTTAAATTTTGGAAAGTACATCAGGACTTTAAAAATATTTTCTAAATTTCAGCGACGGCTCTGTCACAATAATGCGACCAGTGCGGTGCAGTTGCATGGTCGGCGACGAACTACGGTTGCGCTTTCAGCGGTGGGCTACAGTTGCGCGATCGGACAAAAATGCGCAAATGAAAAAATGCTTAAAAAAGGCGTTGTTTTAGTCTTGGCACGGATTACATTTTTTTCCGTTATTTGTAATGGGAGAAATAGATTCGGAATTCGAACAATTCACTTCTCGAACCGCCTTCTGGAACGGATTGTGGTCGAAAACCGAGGTTTGACTGTATTATAATTAATGGGTGTACTGTACAGAGAACCACTTTAGTGGTTGATAAATGCAAGTGAATAGTATTTTCTAACATTATTTCCTAAAAATGAGATACCTATACAGTGATGCTCTTATATTTGAAGTGCAGCATTTGTGTCTATACTTCAGTTTTAGTATGCCAGGTGTCCATAAAGACTCTTTACAATTTTAAGAATTTAGTACAAAGACAGTTAATGAGATATCTTAACCAAATTTGTTTTATTGTGAAAGTTTTTTTTCCTAGCTCTTTTAAAACACTTGTATACGAGCACCATTTACATCCCTATCCCACCGAGGGGCCAACAATTGCGAGAGTTTTCAAAGGGACCAAATGTTGCGTTTTTGTCAAGGTTTAGCAGGATTTGTTCAGAATTGCAAATATTTCCCAGACGTTTGGCTATACTTTCGCTTGCAACAGGAAAAATCACTAAAACAATCGACTGACAACTAGCAAAGATTTGGCTAATGTTTTTTGAAGATTTGCGAGCTTGAACGAACTCTGGCGTGAACATGCATTTTGCTACCTTCGTCACCAGTCAAAAATGTTTGTCCTTTATGATTCATCATTTAAATACAGGCTAAGACGGTACTTGATAGCTTGCCATGTTCTCTGTAGCATCTTGTTATCAATTTTGCAATATCTCTTTCAACAGCCAGAAATACACCATTTCAACCTGATGATGATGAACTTTAATATAAAACACTAATTACAATATGTGCGAAAAGCTCTGCTGGAAGTGGGAGTTGAAGCTCTTCCTGACTGGGGATTCTGCCAGACATTCCCAGCAGACCCTCACAATACGTTTGGGCCTGCCAGGTCGGACCGGCATCTTCCCCCACCATCAGAGCCAACCCACCACCGGGTGGTGATCAGTTGACAGCTCCGCCCCTCTCTTCACCCGAGTGTCCAAAACACGCCTGGAGACTCTGAGGTGAACTCTCCAATCTCTGGGGTCGAAGTCACTAAAGTAGTTAAAAAACTCCTCGGGGGCAAGGCCCCGGGGGTGGATGAGTTTTTAAAGGCTCTGGATGTTGTGGGGCTGTCATGGTTGACACACCTCCGCAGCATTGCGTGGACATCGAGGACGGTGCCTCTGGATGTGCAGACTGGGGTGGTGGTTCCCCTCTTTAAGAAGGGGGACCGGAGGGTGTGTTCCAACTATAGGGGAATAACACTCCTCAGCCTCCCTGGTGAGGTCTATTCAGGGGTGCTGGAGAGGAGGGTCCGTCGGGAGGTCGAACCTCGGATTCAGGAGGAGCAGTGTGGCTTTCGTCCTGGCCGTGGAACAGTGGACCAGCTCTATACCCTCGGCAGGATCCTCGAGGGGGCATGGGAGTTCGCTCAACCAGTCCATGTGTTTTGTGGACTTGGAGAAGTAATTCGACCGTCTCCCTGGGGAAGTTCTGTGGAGGGTGCTTCGGGAGTACGGTGTGCCAAGCCAACTGATAAGGGCGGTCCGGTCCCTGTATCACCGATGCCAGAGTTTGGTCCGCATTGCCAGCAGTAAGTCGGATTCATTCCCAATGAGGGTTGGACTCTACCAAGGCTGCCTTTTGTCACCGATTCTGTTCACAACTTTTATGGGCAGAATTTCTAGGCACAGCCCAGGCGTTGAGGTTGTCCGGTTTGGGGACCTCAGCATTGCGTCTCTGCTTTTTGCAGACGACATGGTGCTGTTGGCTTCTTCAGGCCATGATGTCCAGCTCTCACTGGGCAGTTCGCAACCGAGTGTGAAGTGGTCAGGATGAGGGTCAGCACCTCCAAATCCGAGGCCATGGTCCTCAGTCGGAAAAGGGTGGAATGCTCTCTCCGGATCGGGCATGAGATCCTGCCCCAAGTGGAGGAGTTCAAGTATCTTGGGGTCACGAGTGAGGGCAGGATGGAGCGCGAGATCGACAGGCAGATCGGTGCAGCATCGGCAGTAATGCGGACTCTGTACCGGTCCGTCGTGGTGAAGAGAGAGCTGAGCCAAAAGGCAAAGCTCTCAATTTACCGGTCGATCTAGGCTCCTACCCTGGCCTATGGTCATGAGCTATGGGTCGTTACCGAAAGAACGAGATCCCGGGTACAAGCGGCCGAAATGAGTTTCCTCCGCAGGGTGTCCGGGCTCTCCCTTAGAGATAAGGTGAGAAGCTTGGTCATCCGGGAGGGACTCGCAGTAGAGCCGCTGCTCCTTCTCATTGAGAGGAGCCAGATGAGGTGGCTCGGGCATCTCATCAGGATGCCTCCTGGACGCCTCCCTGGGGAGGAGTGCCGGAAATGTACTACCGGCAGGAGACCCTGTGGATGACCCAGGACGCGCTGGAGAGACTATGTCTCTCAGCTGGCCTGGGAATGCCTTGGGATCCCCCGGGATGAGCTGGATGAAGTGGATGGGGAGAGGGTAGTCTGGGAGTCCCTCCTAAAGCTGCTGCCCCTGCGACCCGACCCCGGATAAGCGGAAGAGGATGGATGGATGGACTAATTACAATACAACAAATGTGGTTCTGATATCTTATCAAATGCTTGTAAAAAAAAAAAAAAATACTGCACTCACCGCAGTTACATCCGAGTCCCAGAATACACCGCAATAGCAAATGGCACATTGATTCAAAAAGTAACACTGCTTGTAATTTTTTTCTCTGAAGTTTGGATATGATGAAACTTGTGAATTGTGCTAATTACTAGGTACTGAATAATTCATACTTTAAAATTCAACAACTTGGATTGGCTCCTCACTTAAGTGATTCACTAATTCTAATTGATCCATACACAATTGGGACAAAAACATCAACAGTTTTAATGGTTGATATACGTAAATGAATATCAAAGAGGTGGAAACATTATGCTTACAGGAACACAACTTCACCGCATTGAGTGGCCAATGAGAGCAGCCATGAACTGTCAAATCTTGGATAAAATCATCCTTTCCTTAGCGAGCTCAAGATCGAGATCCAGAATTTTGATGAGCCGAGACATATTGCCAGGGCAACGAATTAGTTGACTTAACGAGCATAGTGTCATAGAGTGGCCCAGACTCTAATCCTCAATCCAATAGAATAGAATTAAAGGCAAGCTTGCAATTTTCAAGCAGAAACCAAGAGTTAAAATTCCTAATGTGCAAACTTGGTGAAACAACTACAAGAATGTAGTTTGCCAACAAGTGTTTCTGCATCAAGTACTAAACTTACTGTATACATATGAGTTAAACCTGGGGCCAAATACTTACTTTAGTGACTAAAACACACAATATTGTTCAACTTTGATATCGTGGGTTTTCTTTGTTTATGCTTTCTTTTACCAAAATCAATAAACTACTATAAACGATACACACTTAATGCACACAATCAACAGGGATCCTATTTACCCTAATGTATTACTTCATGAGACGATTAAAAAAAGGAATTGCATTGTACAATCTGGCCTATTTGTAGTTACGTTACAGACAACTAATATCTGTTACCTATGGTATATAAATTGAAGAAAACAAAAGCAGTCTTGCATAAATGAGGCTGTCCAGAGGACGCATGACATCTGCTCAACAACGTCCATTGACTGACATAAGATTTTGGCTCAGAGTTACTGATGAAAATCAAAATGTTGTTCATGCATTGCATCTGCAACCCTGTACAACTGAGCGCACTGATTATTTTTCTTTCTGGGTTGCATAGACCAGGGGGAAGGGAATCAATCAAGAAACTAAAAACCAAACAAAAGGGAGGAAAAATTAAACTGTCAGTGCCTTTTGTCAGCCAAGCTCTCAGTAGATTAAGATTAGAAAAGCAACTGACTGAGAAGCATCATGCAGCATAAGATATGTTGACAAACTAGGCTTGGCAGTCTTCATACATTAAGAACTTGGGCTTATGAGGGGAGATGATGATCCTTTTTAGTTTTCATGTGCAACAATATTACTGAGTGACTTATTGCAATTGTACTTTTTTGGGTCAATTTGAGAGACACCGTCATTATTATTCAGATAGACTAACTGATTTTTGGAAAAAAGCTAAGCACGCAACAACAGTGTTAAGAGGCATCTGCTTATTAAGCAGGGGTGGAGGTGGGGTTGGTGGAGGTTGGGTCACAGCTGCAGTGAAAACCAGCCTCATAATGAGAGTGCTATTGGGGCAGGGGAAGAGTGCAGACACATTGGAAGGCCCTAGAGGAGACTGCAAAGCCTATCAAAAATGTATTAGTACCATTTTTGATAATTTTGGAGAATAAAAAGAACTAAAAAATGTCTCTCTCCAATTGGTTTGCTGCTGCTTGAAAATCATAACCATAATCATTGTGAGTAGAAAAGAATGGGTGGGAGGATCAGCCTTAGTGTTTAAACAGAGTCTCACCTGGAATGACCGAGATAGTTTTCAATGCTCGGAGAACTCTGAACGTTCTCAGCGCAGATACATTGCCCAGGTCCACAAACTCTGTTATATATCTGGAACAGGGGAAGGATCACACACAGAACACACACGATGACCAAAACCAAACACGGCAAGAGCACAACACCAGCGCACCAGGAGGAAGAACGACGCCACTCACAGACCCTGTCCATGGAGGAGAAGGGTGGAAGGGAAAGAAAGGACACACACCTAACACTGACCCCGCCCATTCACCCCCCCCCCCCCCCCCCAGGCACCACCCTGCCCAATCCTGTCTTACCTGGAATGACAGAAATTGTTTTCAATGCCCTCAACACTCTGAACGTGCGCAGAGCTGAGACATTGCCTAGGTTTACAAACTCTGTTATATACCTGCAGGATCAAACCACAGTTACAACAGCGGATTATTTTCATGTGCACACATGAGCACAGGGAAACTGTACAGGTGATAGGATCAACAGCAATGATAATGCAGTGGTACTTCCACTTACGAGTTATTCGAAATGCAAGAAAATTTTGAACACAATCAGAAGGAATGCATACAGAAAGAACATAAAACAATACTCACCGGCATATACATACATATGTATTCTTAACCTTTTGTGAAAAATGAGTGTCATCGTTCCTTAGTAACTATGATCTTCTTCTGTGTCTCATCATTAAGTTTATATTTTTTAAGTCACAGGAGCGAATAAACGGCATTCCCATTCATTTCAATGGGTAAAGATGATTTGAATTACAGCATTTTCAGTTACGAGCATGGTCATGGAACAAATTAAATTCGGAAGTCAAGGCACCACTCTAAACTCATACAGAGAGAGTACAAAATGCACAATCAACCATAATGTACCACACCAGACATGCCTCCAATCGACTTTTCGCTAACATCCACCTCAATGAGACGTTTCCACTCTGAAGAGATATTACCTAACTCTTAAATGAGGACATTTTAGCAGCATGTCTTTGAAGGTTTGAAGCTAAGACATACAGATGACTGAGCAAAAGCAAACATCGCTTTAAACACTGTTCCTCAGTGCTGGGACTAACGCTGTCAGAAGTGGATTTACAGTCAATGTTATGTTATGTCTATGTTAATTGTTATAATGCAGCTACAGTTACTAACAGTGAAATGTAGTACCGACTTACCGTATTGGCCCAAATATAAGACGGTGATTTTTGCATTGAAATAAGACTATAAAAGTGGGGTCATCTTACATTCGGGGTCTAGACATTATACCCATTCACAATGCTAGACGGTGCCAGATATCTTTAAAGCGAATGCTGAACTTAACTCCCCAGGCCAAAGCGAACCCCTGTCACAAAGAATAAAAATAAAAATAGCGGTAGCACAAAGAAGACAACTAAAAAATAAAGGTAAGAAAGAAAAGAGAAGAAAATAAGAGAAGAGATAACAGAAAATGGAGAAACAGGTTTATTTACATTTCAAAAACTAGAAGCCATTCATTTACCTATGTGATTGCACTTTAGTTTACATATTTAAATGTTCAGATATTACGTTTTTGCATGATTTCAATGAGGCAAAATAACATGCTTTTTCTCTCCAATATATTGTTATAATCATTTGCGTCAGATATATTGTAATTATTTTCTGTATAAAAATTAAATTTGGTGTTCTAAAAGTATTTTTTCAAACTTGAGTCTTGAATGAGAGGGGGTCGTCTTATAATCAGGGTCGTCTTATATTCGGGCCAATACGGTATGCTGCGTAAGATGCTCGATGCGCCACACTAAAACACTTCTACCACTCTACGGGCGAACTTGACTCGCTCCGCCTCGTGCCAGCCAATCAGCTTCAAGGAATGTGTCACATGACATTCTGCGCAATGGCGGGCCAAAAACAAAACCATGTTCATCGTCCGTGCTCATCCCTCGCTGTATAATACGTACTTCTTTTTACCTATACTGGGATAAAACAAAACGGGAGCAAGCTCGGGGGCTTTGAGTCAGGAATTTGGCATACCTGGTATGTTTTACTTTTTTATTTGCTCAATTTTCAGCTGTTGGACTGTACGAAGACGCAACATTGTTTACATTACCATATAGCGCAGTAGCTTTCAACTGGGGACCACCATCATTACCAAGAAGCAACTCGGGGACCACATTATATTATTATTATTATTAATATTATTTTATTTTACACCAAAGGAGGATATTTATTTGCATCTGTATGTTTATTTTGGGAATCTCAGCTACATTTGACATAATTTGGATGGATAAATGATTCAAAAAATTTGCTGAAAAATAAATAAAGTCTAAATATAGAATCAATTTTATTTTTAAACTGTTACTATTATTTTCCATATCCAATTTTGCTGACTTAGCACCTGCAACTACTAAAGGGCCACGGACCATCGGTTGACAATCCCTGATACAGCGAATTGTCGGCCACTCCGTGCGGTAATCTTTTTTGCCGTAAAAAAATTGGAAAAGTATACAGTGTGCTCGTCCAGCCGGAAGTTGTGTGACAATTCATTATTTATTTTATGCTTATTTTACATTGTCTTTCAATAAATATTAAGTAAAATGAAGTACTTGTCTATGCTGTTCTACTTTATGCAACTGTATTGACAACTGCTCAAAAATCAGAATTATTTTACATCATTGAACGTTTTTTTAAAAGTAATTAGTTTCCCTAGTGACTAATTACATTTATGGAGCAATTCAATTTCTAATTCAATTACCTTTTGGAGAGGTAATTAGTAATTATAAATAATTACATTTTGGAAGTAATTTGCCCAACAATAGTGTTCCTTTTCCTTTTACTATTTCAGTCATTTATTCAAGAGCAAAACTCAATAGACCTGTGCAAAAGTTACAATTAGGAGCACACAGCCATAGTATCTAATTCTGATGTTGGAAGCATAAGATATAAGAGGCCCATCCATCGATCGATCGATCGATCCATCCATCCATCCATCCATCCATCCATCCATCCATCCATCCATCCATCCATCCATCCATCCATCCATCCATCCATCCATCCATCCATCCATCCAGTCAATAACAGGGCACACATAGACAAACAACCATTCACACTCACACTTACGGGCAGTTTGGTGTGCTCAATTGGCTTACCACGCATGTTTTTAAAATGTGGGAGGAAACCGGAGAAAACCCATGCAATCACAGTAAGAAATGCAAATTTCACGCAGGAAGGCCGCAGGCGGAATAGAACCCACCACCTCTGCACTGTGAGGTGCTAACCAGTGATCCACTGTCGCACCCCATATAAGAGGCTTCCTATTAATTTACATGGACTACATCAAGAAATGCAGTACATCAACAAATATTGGCTTTCAACCGCTCTCAAGAACTAGTGTTTTACTGCAGTTTACCCAAGCATATTTTACCCACAATTAAAATTTGTGTGTGTGTGTGTGTGTGTGTGTACGTCTGTGTATATATATATATATATATATATATATATATACTTATATATCCCTCGCTACATCGCGGTTCATTTATCGCGGCTTCAGTACATTGCAGATTTTTTTTCCAAATTAAGAACAAAAAACAACTATTTACAAATAAAATGTATAAGTATATACATATAATATGTACATCTCATCAGGATGCCTCCTGGACGGCTCCCGGAAATGTCCTACCGGCAGGAGACCCCGTGGATGACCCAGGACGCGCTGGAGAGACTATGTCTCTCAGCTGGCCTGGGAACGTCTTGGGATCCACCGAGATGAGCTGGCCGAAGTGGCTGGGGAGAGGGAAGTCTGGGAGTCCGTTCTAAAGCTGCTGCCCCCGTGACCCGACCCCGGATAAGCGAAAGAAGATGGATAGATGGAATATATATATATATATATATATATATATATATATATATATATATATATATATATATATATATATATATATATATATGTATATATGTATACATATATACAAGTACGCACACACACACGTGTGTGTATGTATGCATGCTTGGTAGGCTGATATATATACGTACATATATACATATAAACACACACAAAGGAAACAGGTGGGAGGGGGACCGGTCGGAAGTCGAAATTTGGTTCGTAAATAAATGTAAAACAATCACAAAGTTCGTAATTATAGGCATTTGTAAGTAGAGGTACCACTGTACATTAGGGAAATGATCAGTGAAAACAGACAGTCCTCTGTGTTCTCTGGCCCCATTGTACCTCTAATTTGATTTTTCAACAAACACTGCCCCCGAGGAAAAACAACCAACCAGAGACACAAGGTGTAACCTCACAACTGACGAGGTGTCAATCAGAGCTCATGCAATTCCGGGCACAGTAATAGTTACGCTTACCGAAGACCAAAGACTTCATAGAAGCTTTGCTGAAACTATGGTAAAATAACCACCTTGAAAAAAAAAATCTATAAATAAAAATCCCTTGCTTGCCATCAAATAGGCCTGCGACTAGCAAACAAAAGCAAAATAAAGACAGATTGAACAAACCGAGACAGAAAAACTAAGGCAAAGGCATCCCTGTGTGGGCGTATCTTCATTTTTGTACCGAGGCAAGTCTAGTTTAGCATGTTTGTGAATTTGGTAACTTGCACTACACCTCAACAGGCATTCAGGAGTGTTCTATTGCATGTCTCTGGCACGCCGGTGACCAAAAGTACACCAGATTTTAGAACAGCTAGAGGAAGATACTATAAGTTGTGTCACTGGTGGAGTAACGTGATTTTGGTCGAGGCGTGGTGACATGTATGGTGAAGGTTTTCATATTTCCTTCATAAATATGAGGATTGTATCTTACAATCCCGCTGAATAATTATAGAAAGCAGTCATTATGAATTGTCCATAATGGCAGACTCTGCTTGTGCACATTCATGAGGGGCGGACTTTGCTCAGAGGCTGTTGTCTCCAATGGGAAGTGGTGATTAGGGAAGTGAGGCTATATTCAAATAGCAGTTAACAACATCATTGCTGTCAAAAGGAACTTTAGTCTGAACATAGAAAACAAAATGGAAATCACTTCCAGTACAACTTTCAGTTCTGCTACTATGTGCAGATGTTTGCGGATGACACTGCAATTTTTGGCTGTATTAGGGATGGAAGGGGGGGAGAAGGAGGAGTACAGAAGCCTGGTCCGCCGCTTCGCCAGTTGGTGTGACTCCAACCACCTGCACCTAAACACCGCCAAGTCCAGGGAAATGGTGGTGGATTTCTGGAGGCCCAGACCTCGTCCTGAGCCAGTGACTATCAATGGAGACTGTGTGGAGATAGTGCAGACCTGTAAATATCTTGTAGTGTCGCTGGACGACAAACTCGACTGGTCTGTGTGGACGCTTTGTGCAAGAAAGAACAATGTTGCGATGTGATTCTGCGGATGTTTTATCGCTCTGTTGTGGCGAGCGCCCTCTTCTTTGCGGTGGCATGCTGAGGGGTCAGCGTCAAGAAGAGGGATGCCTCCCGCCTGGTAAACACTAGTGAGGAAGGCAGGTTCTGTTGTGGGCACAGAGCTACCTGATCTGGTGTTTGTGGCAGAACATCGGGTGTTTGCCAGGCTGCTGTCCATCACAGACAACCCCGTCCACCCACTGTACAGCACCGTCACTGGGCAGAGGAGTTGCTTCAACGACAGGCTGTTGAAACTTTTAACAATTGCACACTTTCTGTAAATCCTATGAACTTCATTTCATTTCTCAAATATCCCTGTTTGTCTGCTATGTGATATATTTAACTGAAATTGCTGATCCAAACAATCAATGATTTATAAAGGAAAATCATGAAAATGATCAGGGGTGCCCAAACCTTTGCATATGACTGTATCTAGGTAGGATACAGCGAACTTTTTTCCATCCACACTTCTCAACACCACGGACTGCATCATGTAGGCTTCTTTCAATCAAACTATTATACAATCGCCTAGAGTAGGGAAATACTTACGCCATGGAGATGACCATGAAGTCCAGCCAGTTCCATGGGTCTCGAAGGAATGTAAAGCCATCTATACAGAATCCTCGTGCCGTGATTTTTACAAGAGACTCAAATGTATAAATTCCTGTGAATGTGTACCTGAAACACAAGGGTATTGGCATCAATAATAATCAAATAACAACAGTGTAGCTAAGATACAACTTGTAAAGTATACAGTAGCACTACACTAGAAGCATAAATGTGGAATATTACCATTTTAAGAGAGAATAATGAAAGCTGTACTTACTCTACTTGTTTTGACCACTCAGGAGGATCACTGAAGGTCATGAATATACAGTTGGTCAAAATAGTACACATAATGATCATGCTGAAAAGAGTGAGCAGTAGGTTAAGGGGTAAAAACAACAATTGAAGGAAGCATTTTCAAACATAAAATTTCAAACCTTATCATTGTGTTATTTATATTTTGTTGAGTCATTCAAAGGCTTATTCCCCAACTAATCCCAACACAAAATACATTCAAAATCATACATTGAATAGCTGGCCTGAATAATAGATGCACTTCAAGTCGTGTTAAATTGTTTCAAGTTTCATGTAGGATATGAACATTTTCTCATCCAATTTTATCTTTACATGTATTACCAGTATATTGATCATGAAATGTAAAAGCTGTAGAAAAGTCTAGAGGCAGATACTAAATTCTTATCATTCCCCATCTCTAAGTGTCATCATGTGTGGACTCTGTCACATTTGAAAAATTTGTAATATTGTCAAAAATGTGAGAAACAGACTTGGAAATTTAGGGACATGTCATGTCAACTGATTCTAGTAATCGCAATGGATGTTAGTCTCTCACAAGATGACTATAAGCTCTGCAATAAGGTAAAAACGCAGATCAACCTGAAATAGGCAATATGACTTGCATGTCCCTACTGAAAGCTTACCCAAAAGCTGTCCATTATTCAGTCCTCTTTACATGAGCGTCTTAATGTCTGTTCCTCAACATCCATTACCACATAGGGCAAATCGTCATAAATAATACACACAATCAGGCAAGCTTTTGTATTTAAGACAGCACGTGAAAAGGATATGAATGTATCAAAATTTTAATAGCTATTTGCCTAACCGGATTGAAAGGATTTATGAAGTACAAGGCAGGTGTGGCACTGAAACGGAAGATTGTCTTCCCCCTATTTAGCACTATAAATGTCTGTGGAGAGAAGAACAGAGAGAGACAAAATATGTATGAATAAACAGTACATTTAGTTTAAAGAGCAGGTACAAAAAGCTGTGTTTCCAAATCTTTTTTCATCCACGGCACACCTTTTCATTGGGAAAAATCTCGAGGCACACACACCACCAAAAAACTGTTAAGTGTTACACCGGGTTCCATATTAAAATTTGTTATGTTACGGCAAACGACCTAGACAAAAGTGCCACACAAATAAAGTTTTAAATATATCTATCCATCCATTTTCCGAACCGCTTAGTCCCCACGGGGGTTGCGGGCGTGCTGGAGCCTATCCCAGCCGTCATCGGGCAGTAGGCGGGGGACACCCTGAACCGGTTGCCAGCCAATCGCAGGGCACACAGAGACAAACAACCATTCACACTCGCAGTCACACCTAGGGACAATTTGGAGTGATCAATCGGCCTACCAAGCATGTTTTTGGGATGTGGGAGGAAACCGGAGTGCCCGGAGAAAACCCACGCGGGCCCGGGGAGAACATGCAAACTCCGCACAGGGAGGGCCGGAGGTGGAATCGAACCCGCACCCTCCTAACTCTGAGGCAGACGTGCTACCCAGTGCACCACCGAGCCGTTTTTGTGAGTGTTTACTGAGGGTTTGTCCGGCAGTTTTGTGTGTATTCGTCTCGTGTGATACTAGTGCGGCGGGCATGTTCTGCTCAACATCGGCGGAAGTGGGTTTTATGGCGCTCTGGACTTTGGTGCGGAGAGATTAAGGGCGCTCGGACTGCTTCGTCATGGAGCGACGCCGGACTGGCCTGCTCTTCCTCCCCCGGTTGGACTGCGTCGTGAGGTCGGACTGCTCCGTCCTGGAGCATTGTTGGGATGCGTCGGCAGCGGGTCTGCGAGGCAGCGGAAGAGGAGCCAGCGCGGAGACGTCGGGCCAGGCTTGCAGCCAATCCAGCTCGCCCAGCCGTGCCTTCCATTCTCCTGGCGTACGTTCGTTCGCGGGACGACATTCGCCTGATAGGATCCACGAACCGGACAGCGCGTGCCTGCTGTGTGCTCGTGTTCACAGTGTCCTGATTGACTGTCATCTTACCGGACTCTGCTGTGCATCGGGAGCGGCTCGCGTGCTATCACGCTTATTGTTCATTGATGTTGACTTCTTGTGTTATTTTTCCTGTGTTGTTTACTTGTATGTGCGTTGTGAACTCTGTCTTGTCACCCTGGGATAGTGAGAAACGTAATTCCGATCTCTTTGTGTGTCTTGACATGCGGAGGAATTGACAATAAAGGAGTCTTTGACTTTGATATATATACCGTATTATTCGGACTAAAAGTCGCTCCGGAATATACGTTGCATTAGCCATAAAATGCACAATAAAGTGAAAAAAAACATATATAAGTCGCTCCGGAGTATAAATCGCATTTTGGGGGAAATTATTCGACAAAATCCAACACCAAGAACAGACATGAACGAGCAACAACAGGCTAAACGATACAGTATGCTAACGTGACATAAACACAAACTAAGAGCTGAGAACGGGCCTGATGTAACATTGACAGTTATTCAAATAACTATAACATAAATAACACCTTTATCAAACCATTTGTGTCACTCTAAATCATTAAATCCATCGATTGTCCTTTATGTCAATAATGCCGGGTGCGCGCTGCTGACGGCAGTTGCACTTAAAATCATTCCACAGGCCCATATAACGATATATAAATTATATATCAAATAACTCTTATATAAGCAATAATATTATCAAATCATCTGTGTCATTCCAAATCATTAAATCCATTGATCGTCCTTTACGTCAACAATGCCAGGTGCGCGCCGCTGATGCGATGGTGGCAGCCTTGAAACGCGAGGGGACGATGGCCTGCTGCAGGGAAACGTTAAATGTCCGTGAAGACACCCGACAGCTCCCCAGCGCAGTCCTTCATATATATATATATATATATATATATATATATATATATATATATAGAGAGAGAGAGAGAGAGAGAGAGAGAGAGAGAGAGAGAGAGAGAGAGAGAGAGAGAGAGAGAGAGAGAGAGAGACAAACCTGCTGTAATACTGTGATTTGCAAACCGAAGACATAAAACGGCACTGTTAAAACAAAAGTAAATGCTGAGAGGATCCGACGTTTACCCTTGACCAAAAAGAATGCAGATATCGCCAAGAAAGCTCGCTTTTTGCGAAGGGACAGAAAGATCCAATCCACATGGACAGCAAACTGCAAAGTCTATATAAAGCTGAACGGAACGCCAGAGGAATCCAGAAGAATGGTCGTCAGAAGTATAAAAGAATTGAACAAGTATCAGTAACAATCAGACAACAACTATACAAGGTAACAATGCTGTCTACTTATGGACTGGCTACCTGTGGAAATGACTGTGGACCAAAATGGCATTAGACTCTTCTGATATAGCTGAACTCACTTAACATAACATGCATGGATTTGAATATAACATTGACCCTGACAGCAACTTCTTTAAGAATGTAAATCGCAATTGTGGTTATCATACAGATGACCAATTTAATGCCAAAATCAATGTAAATCAAGGACTGTCAATTATCCATTTTAATAGCAGAAGCCTTTACGCCAACTTTATATGTTATATTAAGGAGTACTTATACCTTTTTAAAAGCAATTCAATATTGTAGCTATTTCTGAGACTTAGATTAACTCAGAGAAGGGTACAGATTTTGAGTTAAAAGGTTATGAACTCAAGTACAAGAGTAGGATGGAAAAAAGGGAGGGGGAGTGGCCTTGTTTGTAGACCAGAATCTCAACTTCAAGGTGATCGAAAATATGACTATATATATATATAACTATTGCTGATGTAATAGAATGTATTACCATAGAAATCGACATTGGTAAAAAAACAAATGTAAATCTTAGTTGTGTTTATCGAGCTCCTGGCTCCGACATTGACATTTTAAGGACACGGCCCCCTGCTTGACCCCCTCCAGTTTGTCTACCGGGCAAACAGGTCGGTGGATGATGCGGTCAACATGGGACTGTACTACATCCTGCAACACCTGGACACCCCAGGAACGTACGCCAGGATCCTGTTTGTGGACTTCAGCTGGGCGTTCAACACCATCGCTCCCGACATCCTCCAACAGAAGCTCATCCAGCTCGCGGTGCCTGCCTCCACCTGTCAGTGGATCACCAGCTTCCTGACCAACAGGAGACAGCGTGTGAGGCTGGGGAGCATCACATCTGACACCCGGACCACCAATACTGGAGCCCCTCAGGGGTGCGTCTTCTCCCCACTGCTCTTCTCTCACTACACCAACGATTTATCCGCAGGTGACTCTCCTGTGAAGCTCCTGAAGTATGCAGACGACACCACTTTCATCGGACTGATCCACAACGGTGATGAGACTGCGTACAGACAGGAGGTGGAGCGGCTGGTCCACTGGTGCAGCCAAAACCACCTGGAGCTGAACCCGCTCAAGACCGTGGAGATGACAGTGGACTTCAGGCGAGGCCCTTCACCACTTTCACCCCTCACTATCCGCAGTAATACTATTCTCTCCACAGACACCTTCAAGTTCCTGGGAACCACAATCTCTCGGTGCCTGAAATGGACCGGCCACATAGACTCTGTCCGGAAGAAGCCCCAGCAGAGGCTGTACTTCCTGAGACAGCTCAAGAAGTTCAACCTGCCGCGGGAGCTGCTGAAGACCTTCTGCACTGCCATCATCCAGTCTGTCCTCTGCACCTCCATCACTGTCTGGTTTGGATCGGCCTCCAAACAAGACAAGCACAGACTGCAACGGACAATAAGGACTGCAGAAAAGATAATTGGAATCAACCTCCCATCTATCCAAGACTTGTACCTGTCCAGGACCAGGAAACATGCAAGTAACATCTCTACAGACCCTTCTCACCCAGGTTGCAGTCTTTTTGAACTACTCCCCTCCGGACGGCGTTATAGAGCTCTGTACACTAAAACCAGCAGACACAGGGACAGCTTCTTCCCCCAGGCTGTTGCTCTGATGAACTCACACCACTCTTAGAGTCTCAGAGTCATTACTGTGCAATAACATCCTGCTCTCCACACCTTTTATGAATTGTCTACACTGTTTGTACTATATGTCCTCTCTGCATCCATTGCAGCCTGGTCATCCTAGAAGAGGGACCCTCCCATCTGTGGTCTCTTCTCAAGGTTTCTCATTTTCCCTAGCTGGAGTTTTGAGTTTTTCCTTGCCCTCTTGGGAGTTTAAGATCAGGGGATGTTTGAGAATATCTGCCATTTTTACATGTCCTGAGTATTGTTGTTAGTCACCTAAATGTTGAACAGAGGCTGTGATTTACCGAAGTCAAATTCCTTGTTTGGCACGCTCAAACGTGGCGAATAAAAAACTCTTGAATCTTGAATCTTATGGAGGGATTATTTACTAATACAAATCAGAAACTGAACTTCATCTGTGGTGATCTCAATATAGATCTTCTGAATCCCAACAAACATAAACAGACTGACGAGTTCTATTATACATTGTTTAGTATGCGTCTCTTTCCTATGATCACCAAGCCAAGCAGAGTAACATCATATTGTGCCACTCTCATTGATAACATATTCACAAATACAGTGGAGCCTCGGTTTTCGGCCACAATCAGTTCCAGAAGGCCGTTCGAGAAGTGAATCGTTCGAATTCCGTATCATGTTTTCCCATTACAAATAGTGGAAGAAAATATAATCCGTTCCAAGCCAAAAGACGCTTTTTTAAAGCATTTTTTCATTATTTTACACCATAAACTGCATAATTAAGTGAGTAGGTAATATATAAATAAGTAATATAAATAATAAACTGAATTAATAGAGTAGGCTAGGCTGGGGAATGTATTGCCGTATCTGCAGCAACTCGCTTGTGTGTTTCATTCTAATAGTAAAAGATATCTTTTTAAATTGTGAGGGGGAAAAAAAGCACATCAAAACATTTTTTTTATTTTTACCTATGAAAGACAACATTTTAAAAATCATGTGAAAGAAAAGAGCAAAAACGTTTTCTTAATTTCAAAAAGGTAAGCACAGTCGCCCCTCTCACAACATCAATTCCTTTAAGAGCGTCTTTGTTTTTCAGGATCGAGCTTATTGTCGATTTTTCCATGCAAATCTCCCGCGCCAACTCTGACACACGCACACCGGACTCATATTTAGCGATTAATTCTTTTTTTAAATTCAACCATTTTGCGCACTACTTTCCTCTTTTTGCCATGATCAGCTTTACTGCTCCCACTTGCTTCCTTTGGAGGCATGATTAGAGTTGATGCAATCCTCAGAGTAACGAGAATGTAAGAACGAACGGAGTCAGTTGGCATGCGGGTCCTCTCGGCTCATCTCGCGAGGTTCGACAACCGAAATTTCGTCCGACATCCGAAACAACAAAATCTCGACTTTTTTGTTCGAATACCGATTTGTTCGAGAACTGGGACGTTCGAAAACCGAGGCTCTACTGTAGCTTGGAAAACAATATCATTAGTGGGTTATTGCTGAATGATACAAGTGAGCATTTGCCTGTTTTTGTGGTTTATGACTGTGATTGTAATAATGTAAAGATGGAAGTAACGTTTACAAGAGGGTGAGAACATCAGAATCCCTGAGTGCTTTCAGAGCAGATCTATTGAGGGAAAACTGGAATTGTGTGTATAATGAGTGTAATGCAGACATACCATATGATATATTCCTAGAAAGATTTATGTCATTGTATGATAAAAACTGCCCACTGTCACGTCTCATCCCCAGCTGTGTTACTATGTGTCTCTGTTATCTTGGTTTCTGTCTGTGTGCTCGCCCCTCCCCTCCTGTGTGCCCATGATTAGTTTGGTTATTCTTACCTGCCTCTTGTTACCTGTCGTGTATATAAGTCCTGTCTGCCCCTCACGCCCCGTCGGATCATTGTTGTTGTCTTAATGTCTTCATGTCTTTTTGTTGCACATCTTTGTCGGTCAGTCCTGTTGTTGGTTTTGTTTGTTAAGTCATGTCAGTTTGCCGAGTCTGTTAGTTTGTGTTTTCCAATAAACCCTGGTCCAAGCTGCATTTGGTCGCCCTGCTCCATCCGATCCCGTGACACCCACTAAAGCAATGCAATAGGAAGCATAAGTATACAGAGTCCCCATGGATCACAAAAGGTCTACAAAATGCCAGTAAAAAGAAAAATTCTAGGTATTGAGAATTTATAAAGCATAGAACAGGTATGGGCAAACTACGGCCCGCGGGCCACATCCGGCCCACGGGACCCTTTAATCCGGCCCGCCAACCCTAAATAAATTGTATTATTAAACTTTTTTTTTTTTTTTTTTTCGGTCATTTTGCCTGCAATGACTGTGTTTCCCCAGTAGATGGGGAACCACTCGCCTGCGCATTTACTACCGGAAGCCGTGTCAGAAAGCTCGGTGCGCACTCACAAGTGCGTGTACGTACTCAGTAGTATGGAAATGGCGCACTCGCGCTCTATTTGTATCAATGCCGAATTTAGAGCGTGGGCTGTGACGACAGCATTCTTGTAATTTGCGCGCCGAGCTTTCGGATACAGTGTTACGCTAAAGCCACCCACAAACCTTCCCCTGGAATCCTTCCATTAAAATGAGTCGCCCAAGGAAAAGCAAGGTGGACACTGAGTGCCGAGTGTTTAAAAAGAGTGGCCAATTTGGCTCGATGTACGCGACGTGACATTCAGCCACATGAACATCAACATCAACCCGTCACAGATCTAGGTAAACGGACCAACACCTCGGATCTCTCCTAAGAATTGCCACAACAAATTTTACTCCAGACTATGACACACTAGCAAAAAAAGGGAGACCAACAACACTATTCCCACTGAAAATGAAGGGGAAGCTTTCAAGTTTGTTGTAAAAAAATGCATTTTGAATATAATCTGTACAAATAGCAGGGATTGAAACTAGCGACCATTCTCATTTTCAAACAATGCAGGATGCTCAAGGACATTGATGCACCACCTGTTTGTGACTAATCTTAACCTGTAAAGTTCTTAAGGCTTACTTTAAGGAAGTGTTTCCCGTTTCCTCACCTCTGTTACCAGGTGTTTGTGAGTTAAAACTCTGCTCTGATTTTTAGATACCCCTCGCCGTGTTGCCGTTTTGATTACTTTATTTGGATGTATGCTTTCACCGATTCTTCAAGATGATATATTTGGTCAGAATGTTTGCCGTTTGATGTGATCTCATAAGATAAACATCTTTCATTAATCTGACCTGCAGGCACTGAAGTGATGGAGACTGTTATTCATAATAACAGTGTCGTATTTTATGAGAATCACTGATAGCAGTTTTTTAGGGATTTCTTTTTTTAATGCTGTTAATAAATGCATTTGTTTTCATAAAACTTTTTTTGAATATCCATGCTTTACTACCTACTAAAGGCCAAAACCTTTTATGCAATGACCTTTACAGGTCGTTTATATTACTTCACACAAACACTACATCCATCTGCTCCAGGTTCGGCCCCCCGGTCAAAATTTAGAACCCAATTCGGCCCGCAAGTCAAAAAGTTTGCCCACCCCTGGCATAGAACCATTGAGACAGAAATTAAGTACAAAAGATATAAAAATAAACTGACGTAAATTATGAGGAGGTGCAAGAAGGATTACTACAGCAAGTTAATAGAGAAAAATAGAAACAATAGTAAAGAGATATGGGAGGTTTTAAAGAGTATTATCTGGAAAGGAGCTGCTAACACAAAGTATCCTGAACACTTCATGGATAATGACAAGACCATAAACAATATGGAAGATGCGGTCAATGATTTGAATGCATTTTTTGTGAATGTAGGACCAGAATTGGCTGAGGGTATCAGTGACCCGTCGATAGAGCAGGCAAGAGCAGTAGGAGATGGTGTTGAAATTAATCCAAGTTCAATGTACTTGAGAGCGGTTGATGAGAAAGAAGTTTTAGATATAATAAAATCATGCGAAAATAAAATATCTACAGATGGGAATGATGTTGATATGGCCTTAATTAAGGAAGTTGTTGATGGACTGGTAAATCCTCTGACATACAACTGTAATTTGTCCTTTAAAACAGGTACCTTCCCAAGCAAATTGAAAACGACAAAGGTTATCCCACTGTATAAAACAGGAGATAAACATCTCTTTACAAATTATAGACCTGTTTCTCTATTATGTCAATTCTCTAAAATCTTGGAGAAGCTTTTCATTGTGAGACTGGATAGCTTCACTAAGATACACAACTTGCTAACTGACAGTTGTTAGGGTTGATAGATATATGTTGATCCTATGCTTATGTTGGAATGTAACCTGTAATAATTAACCTAGCTTGTCCTGTCTTAACAAAAGTAGTAGAACAAAGTGCTAAGATCTTTTGAACTGATTGACAAGCTGCAGAGGAAGCAATCAAAGTTGTTTTGTTTACACAACGTCGTAAAACACCCCCTGCTATGCTTTGACCAGAGGTCAGGGGATTCAACCCCATCCTGTCCACTCTCACCCCAACCCTGTTTCTCTCAATAAAAATGCTCTTGCAAGAGGCCTGAGTCAGACCTCATTCGATTATCGCTGTACGCACGGCGACGAATGACTCTCCATTTGCAAATGCTTAAAAAGGGCATACTGTCTCCCGTGTGGTTCTTGCAAAAATAAGTTAGAGTGAGCACCACTCTAACACAGTCAATATGGATTTAGAACAAATAGATCAACAACTATGGCACTAATGGATTTGACGGAAGAAATAACTAACTGCATTGACAATAAGGAATATGCGGTAGGAGTATTTATTGATTTGAAAAAAGCTTTTGATACCACGGACCATAACATTTTATTGTATAAATTGGAAAGATATGGGTTGAGAGGTGTAGCATTGAGCTGGTTAAAACGTTACATTACTAATAGACAACAGTTTGTTAAGATGGGTAATCATATATCATCATGCCTAGACATTACCTGTGGACTCCCTCAGGGGTCAGTGTCGGGCCCCATATTATTTATTTTGTACATAAATGATATTTGTAAGGTGTCAAATATCTTTAAATGTATTATTTTTGCGGACAACACCAACATCTTCTGTTCTAAAAATAACTATTGAAGACTATTATTGGAGACTATTACAACTGCATTGTCCAAACTAAAAATATGGTTTGACATTAATAAATTATCATTGAATGTAGACAAAACAAAACTGATGGTATTTGGAAATCGTAAAATAGATACACAGGTTCAAATAACAATAGATAATGTCAATATTGAACAGGCTTATGAGATCAAATTTTTAGGAGTAATATTAGACAATAAATTATGTGGGAAACCTCATATAAGATACGTTAGAACCAAAGTAGCAAGGAGTATTGCAGTATTGTGCAGTGCAAAACATATTCTGGAGCAAAGCATGTTGTACACTCTGTATTGTTGTCTTGTCTTACCACATTTGACTTACTGTGTGGAGATATGGGGAAATCCATACATAGGCACTTTAAAACCATTAATTATACTACCAAAAAAAAGCTATGATAATTGTACATAAGGTTGGCTTTCGAGATCATACAAATAATTTTGTCATGCTATCATGTTTTTTTTGGGTTGTTGTTGTCTTGTCTTGTGTGTCGTATTTTCACTACCTGTTTTATTTTGTTACCTCTCTCGTTTCAGTTGGTGGCTCCTTCCTCTGTGCTTCTGTCGACTTGTATTCCCTGATCCCGATTGTGTGCACCTGTGTCCTTGGGCCTAATTGTCTGCACCTGTGTCCTCGCCCTTCTGTGTGTATTTAGTCCGTGTCTTCCCCTTGTCTTGTGCCAGTGTGTCTTGTCTCGTCTCGAGCACCAGCGATTGCGTGAGTTAAAGATATCCAGTAGAGAATACCATTGTGAGATACCCGTTTTTGTCAAGCCTGAGTTCCGTGTTTTTTCAGTATTGTTTTGCCACCGTGATTTCCCTCTGTTAGAGGCGCTTTGAGTTTTTTTCTGTCTCCAGCCAGTTGGAATAAATTTATTTTTGATTGACACTCTGCATCCGAGTCCGCTCCCTGATCCAAGCCTGACGCAGCTGTGCGCCGCAGTGCGCTCCCAGGCGTCACAGCAAGTGGAGGCTTTGGGTGTTGGAGTCCAAGGGCTCGCGAGGAGTCAGGAAGACTTCCGAGGGGTGGTGGCCGCCCAGGTAGAGACGCTGAGCAAGCAGATGCAGGAGGTACTCTCGTTTCTGACCGCGGGACCAGCAGCGACGCCCAGCCCATCTGCTGCTCCCCCCGTGACTCATCTTGCTGCCGCCCCCATGACCGTGGGTGCCAGACTGGCTCCTCCGGAACGCTACCCAGGTGAACCCGGTCTTAGAAGAGCCTTCATCACAGAGTGTGAAATGCAGTTTGAGCGGTCCCCAGGTGATTTCCCCACAGAACGCTCCCAGGTGGCCTACATGGTATCTTACCTAACGGTAAGGGTCCGTGCCTGGGCCACCGCAGAATGGGCTAGGGATTCCGCTACCTGTCGTTCCCTCCCCGCTTTCATCGAGGCCCTGCATATGGTGTTCGACCCGATCTCTTCAGACCGAGAGAAGGCTCGGGAGCTCTGCCAGCTGACCCAGGGTCGAGAGACTGTCGGGGACTACGTGATCCGTTTCCGCACTCTGGCCGCGGAATGCGGGTGGAATTCGACGGCCCTGTATGATGTCTTCCTCAGGGGCCTTTCCGGACCCATACAGGACCAGCTCATCCCCCTTGACCTTCCCACAGACCTCAACGTTCGGATCGCGCTGGCTATCCGCACAGACAATCGGCTGCAGGATTGGAAGAAGCATCGAGCAAGCAGGAACTCCCCCGTCTCCCCCCTCGTGCCAGTGGCCGGTCCTTCACCCCTCGAGGCAATCCGCCCCAGGTCGAACATGGATCTGCAGCCCCAGGGGTTTGAACCAATGCAGTTGGGCAGAGCTAAGTTGACCGAGGAGAAAAAGGAGCGCCGACGCCAGGAAGGTAGATGCTACTACTGCGGTGCGCCAGGACATATCCTCCCCTCCTGTCCGGTGAGGAAGAACCTGATGGTGAGCACTTTCTCTGTTACCCAGCAGCAGGTTCGCGGTCTACCCATCGGCATGATTACACACCTAGGAAAGGACATTAAACTTGAGGTGCTAATAGACTCCGGGGCCGATGACAGTTTGGGCGACTGGGCGTTTGCTCGAAGATTAGGGGTAAAAACTGAACTGCTAAACACGACCGTGAAAGTCAAGGCGCTCAATGGACAAGCACTTTTTGATATCACTCATGTAACTGAACCAGTCTCTCTGTCGTTTGGTCACCACCATGAGAAAATAAGATTGCACGTCGTGACCTCCCCCATGAACCCCCTTATCCTCGGGTATCCATGGCTACAACGCCACAACCCGACTATAGACTGGGAATCCGGGGGGATAACGGTATGGGGATCCCACTGCCAAGTGTCATGTCTTGAATCTAACCCCTCGAGTGACCCTAAACGTGATTCTAACCCGATCTCTGTTTCTCCTGTCCTAGACCCAGAAACCCCAGATTTGACCGGGGTCCCCGCGTGTTACCATCAATTGGCAGAGGTATTCAGCAAAGTTAAGGCTACCTCTCTACCCCCCCACCGTCCGTATGATTGCGCCATTGAGCTTTTGCCTGGCGCTATCATACCCAAGGGGAGGCTTTATTCCCTTTCGGCACCCGAAAAGCAGGCCCTGAACATGATGAATATTGACACATCATTTAAAGCGGGTTTGATTAGACCGTCATCGTCTCCTGCGGGGGCCGGATTCTTTTTTGTGAACAAGAAAGACGGTACCCTACGCCCCTGGATAGACTACAGTCCCCTCAATCAGATCACAATTAAGAACCGGTATCCCCTTCCACTCATGTCAACCGTTTTTGATCAACTACAACAAGCTCGGGTGTTCACCAAGTTAGATTTGCGCAATGCGTACCACCTAGTGCGCATCCGGGAGGGGGATGAATGGAAAACGGGTTTTAACACGCCTCGAGGACACTTCGAATACTTAGTAATGCCGTTTGGCCTCACTAATGCACCCGCTGTATTCCAGGCCATGATTAACGATGTACTGAGAGACTGTTTGGATCATTTTGTTTATGTAAATTTGGACGATATTCTGATTTATTTACCGGATTTAGAGACCCATAAGTCACATGTTAAGACTGTATTGTAACGCCTCCTTGATCACCAGCTTTACGTCAAGGCCGAGAAGAGCGAGTTCCACGCCGATACTGTATCTTTCCTGGGCTTCATCATAGCCCCTGGCAAAGTGCAGATGGACCCGGCAAAAGTAAGCGCAGTGACTAAATGGCCTACCCCTGATAGCCGCAAAAAAGTGCAGCAATTCCTCGGCTTTGCTAACTTTTATAGGTGGTTCATCAGAGGCTTCGGCGCTACAGCGGCCCCACTGCATGCTCTAAAATCCCCTAAGGTTCCGTTCTGTTGGACGGCGAAGGCAGAGGCGGCCTTCCAGGAGCTGAAGAAGCGCTTCAGCTCCGCCCCGTCCTCACGCTGCCCGACCCATCCCGTCAGTTCGTGGTGGAGGTTCTGATCCAAGCCTGACAAATTTGTTTTTAAAACCAAACGCTTCAAAGCTAATGGACTTATTCAAATTTAGACTGGCACAGATAATGTATCGAGCAAAGACTCAAAAACTCCCAGGAAACATTCAAAAATTATTTATTGAAAAAGATAAGGGATATAAATTGAGAAGAAAATGTAACTTTGATAAGGGGTATGCTCGCACCAATCTCAGGAACAGGTGCATATCATCCTATGGCAGGCATGTCCAAAGTCCGGCCCGCGGGCCAAATCCGGCCCCCGGTCAGATTTCATACGACCCGCAGCTACGGTCTTATAATGTATTAATTATGGCCCGCTTGCACTGTCAAATTGAAAACAAAAGAAATCATGAAACTTGAAACTGTAATTCATCCTATTACCAAAAGTTGGCGGCACCACCTCTCTCCGCTCATTTCTGCCATGGTGACTGCAAAGAAAACGAGTCAAGTTGATATTGAAGGCCGTCGCTTTCAAGAGAAATGGGAATACCAATACTTCTTCACTGAAAATCAAGGCAATTGTGTTTGTCTAATTTGTAAAGAGACAGTTGTCTTGTTTAAGGATTTTAATCTAAAGAGACACTAGAGTCTAATATATTAGACTAAACATGCTAACACATACGACAAGCTAACAGGGAGTGACCGAGCTGATAAAGTGAAGCAGCTCCAAGCTGAACTGGCATCACAATAGCGATTCTTCATGTGGGGCTGTGAGTCAAAAGTAAATCAAAAGTAAATATTAATTAATATTAAATAACTCGAAGCGGCCATGGTACTGTTGTTATGAACCTGTAGACGTGACACAAACTATTACTTTCTGAAAGATATTGTAAATGACAAGAGCAAAATTCACTTATTTTAAGTTTTAATAATAACAGACAACGTTGCATTACTTATAACTCCTGTTTAAAATGTTCATGAGGCAAAAATCATTTTAAACTCATGTAAATTTAAGGTATTTCATACAGTTTGTTCAATGTTATCTGACTCTTCAGATATGAATGAAAGGCAGAATTTGTGTTTTTAGAGTTGTTCACATCTGCCTGAGTGTCTTGTATTTGGTTATTTTGTCATTTAAAAAATAAAGACAGTTGGGACAGTGAAATTTGTTTTATAACAGTGTGCATTTGCATGAAATTTTTGTAGTTAAGAAATGTCAGAAAAAACTATTGGACCCCGGGCCCCTTCACTTTATGAAATCTGGCCCTCCTTGCAAAATGTTTGGACACCCCGGTCCTATGGAGTAACTGTGTGGAATGGCCTAGAAGATAAAATGAAGGAAAGCAGAAATATAGTTCTATTTAAAAAAAATGTATAAAGGAATGATATTTGCTAATTACCAAAAAGAGGAAAATGAAGGTCAAACGTTTGGATTATAAGCTGTTTTTGTTGTTTTCTCTTGTTCTTTTGTAATTTAATGTTCTCACTTGGAACTTAGTGATGGATAGGGGTAGGACATGTTAAGCTTAGGCTTCTTCCTACTCCTTTTCAAACAGTGATGTATGTATATTGTTTGTTGTTTGTTTTTATTGTCTTTTATTCTTTAAATCATGTTCGAAATAAAGATTCATTCATTCATTCATATGTATATATTACCCCTCCATGAGTCGTCACCATATTGTGGTGGAGGGGGTTGCATGTCCCTATGATCCTAGGAGCCATGTTGGCTGGGGCTTCATGCCCCTGGTAGGGTCACCCATGGCAAAAGGGTCCGAGGTGAGGGGCCAGACGAAGCACGGCTCAAAAGACCCCTTGTGAAGAATACAATATACAGTGGAGCCTCGGTTTTCGAACGTCCCGGTTCTCGAACAAATCGATATTAGAAAAAAAAATGCGATATTTTTTTGCTTCGGACGTCAGATGAAATTCGGTTGTCGAACCTTGCGAGATGAGCCGAGAGGACCCGCATGCCAACTGACTCCATTCGTTATTACGTTCTCGTTACTCTAAGGATTGCATCAACTCTAATCTCCAAAGGTAGCAAGTGGGAGCAGTAAAGCCATCGTAAAACACAAAGACACTCCTAAAGCAATGCGACACTGAGCGCCCGGCGTGCTGCGGTTGGGTGATCGGACTAAATTAAGCTCCCTGCGCACTGAAGTCCACTTAAATTTTTGAAAGTACATTAGGACTTTAAAAATATTTTCTAAATTTTAGCGACTGCATTGCAGTTGCGTGGTCGGCGGCGCGCAACGGTTGTGCGTTCGGCGGTGCGCTGCAGTTGCGCGATCGGATGAAATTAAGCTCCCTGCGCACTGATATCCAGTTATATTTTGGAAAGTTTGGAAAATTATTTGTCAGGGGAAAAATAGATTCGGAATTCGAACGATTCACTTCTCAAACAGCCTTCGGGAACGGATTGTGTTCGAAAAACGAGGCTCCACTGTATATGTACTTAATTTTCCCTTGCCTGAACGTGGGTCACCGGGGCCCCATGTGGAGCCAGGCCTGGAGGCCCGGCTCGATGGCGAGCGTCTGGTGGCCGGGCCTTTGCCCATGGGGCCCGGCCGGGCACAGCCAGAAAAGGAAACGTGGGTCCCCCTTTCCATGGGCTCACCCCCTGTGGGAGGGGCCAAAGGGATCGGGTGCATAGTGAGCTGGGTGGCGGCCAAGGGCGAGGACCCCGGCTGCAGAAGCCGGCTCTTGGGACATGGAATGTCACCTCTCTGGCTGGAAAGGAGCCTGAGCTGGTGTGTGAGGCAGAAAAGTTCAGACTAGACATAGTCGGACTTGCCTCCACACACAGTTTGGGTTCTGGTACAAGCCCTCTCGAGAGTGGCTGGAATCTCTTCCACTCTGGAGTTGCCCACGGTGAGAGGCGTCGAGCAGGTGCGGGCCTACTTATTGCCCCCGGGCTGGGCGCCTGCACATTGGGGTGGACATCGGGGACGGTACCTCTGGATTGGCAGACTGGGGTGGTGGTTCCCCTTTTTAAGAAGGGGGACCGGAGGGTGTGTTCCAACTACAGAGGAATCACACTCCTCAGCCTTTCTGGTAAGGTCTATTCAGGGGTGCTGGAGAGGAGGGTCCGTCGGGAAGTCGAACCTCGGATTCAGGAGGAGCAGTGTGGCTTTCGTCCTGGCCGTGGAAAAGTGGACCAGCTCTATACCCTTGGCATGATCCTCGAGGGGGCATGGGAGCTCGCTCAACCAGTCCACATGTGTTTTGTGGACTTGGAGAAGGCATTCAACCGTATCTCTCGGGAAGTTCTGTAGAAGGTGCTTCGGGAGTACGGGGTGCCAAGCCAACTGATAAAGGCGGTACGGTCCCTGTATCTTTGATGCCTGAATTTGGTTCGCATTTCCGGCCGTAAGTCGGATTCGTTCCCAGCCAGGGTTGGACTCCACCAAGGTTGCCCTTTGTCACCGGTTCTGTTCATAACTTTTGTGGAGAGAATTTCTAGGCGCAGCCGAGGCGTTGAGGGTGTCCGGTTTGGGGACCTCAGCATTGCGCCTCTGCTTTTTGCAGACGACGTGGTGCTGTTGGCTTCTTCTAGCCGTGATCTCCAGCTCTCACTGTAGCGGTTGGCAGCCGAGTGTGAAGCGGTTGGGATGAGGGTCAGCACCTCCAAATCTGAGTTCATGGTTCTCGGTCGGAAAAGGGTGGAATGCCCTCTCCGGATCAGGGATGAGATCCTGCCCCAAGTGGAGGAGTTCAAGTATCTTGGGGTCTTGTTCACGAGTGAGGGCAGGATGGAGCGTGAGATCGACAGGCGGATCGGTGCAGCGTCGGCTGTAATGCGCACTCTGTACCGGTCCGTCGTGGTGAAGAGAGAGCTGAGCCAAAAGGCATAGCTCTCAATTTACCCGTCGATCTACACTCTAACCCTCACCTATGGTCACGAGCTATGGTTCATGATCGAAAGAACGAGATCCCAGATACAAGCGGCCGAAATTAGTTTTCTCCGCAGGGTGTCCAGGCTCTCCCTTAGAGATAGGGTGAGAAGCTTGGTCATCCGGGAGAGACTCGGAGTAGGACCGCTGCTCCTCCACGTTGAGAGGAGCCAGATGAGGTGGTTCGGGCATCTCATCAGGATGCCTCCTGTACGCCTCCCTGGGGAGGTGTTCCGGGCATGTCCTACCGGCAGGAGACCCCGTGGACGACCCAGGATGCACTGGGTCTCTCAGCTGGCCTGGGAACATCTTGGGATCCACCGGGATGAGCTCGACGAAGTGGTTGAAGAGAGGGAAGTATGGGAGTCCCTCCTAAAGCTGCTACCCCCGCGACCCGACCCCGGATAAGCGGAAGAAGATGGATGGATGGATATATACAGCATATATATATATATATATATATACACCGTATTTTCTGCACTAATAGGCGCATTTAAACACTTTAAATTTACTCAAAAAACCACAGTGCGCCTTATAATGTTGATCCATACTGGTTGTACACACCGCTCTGCCAAAATGTTTCAGTACATTTTAGTACCACTAGTCAAGTACAAGGTTACATCGCTTCCCAGCATTACGGCAACCGTGGTCAGGGGGCGTCACTGAATAGCTGTTGTACCCGCGAGGCTATTTCATTTAAAAATAGGCTGTTCCGTTAATTTTTTCGAGTACATTTACGGATCAATATCCAATGGAATCATAAATAAGCAGCACCAATGTGTTAAATCACTCTTGAGTCGGTTCCAATCACTTTTAGGGGAGAGAGTTTGAGAAATGTGATTGTTTACAGGGGGCCGCCATGACACTTTGCTGAGGCTCATGGGAGTCTGCGAGCTGAGGCTCATGGGAGTTTGCGGGTGGCTAATGCTATAATGATAGCTGCTATATATACGAGGCTATTTCATTTCAAAATAGGCTGCTCCGTTAATGTTTCGAGTAAATTTACGGATCGATATGGAAGGGAAACATAAGTAAGCAGTACCAATGTGTTAGATCGAACTTTAGTTGGTTCCGATGACTTTTATAGGAGATAGTTTGAGAAACGCGATTGTTTACTGAGGGCTTATTGGTTATTGGCTAGTGGATGCATACCGCAACCCTCGTCAACCTCAGTTTGTTGCAGTGCACCCTTTATATGAAATCATTTCTAAAATTATATATATATATATATATGTATATATATATATATATATATAGAGAGAGAGAGAGAGAGAGAGAGAGAGAGAGAGAGAGACAGAGAGAGAGAGAGAGAGAGACAGAGAGAAAGAGAGGGAGTTGAATAATTGAATAGAAAATAAATCCATCCATCCATTTTCTGAACCGCTTAGTCCCCACGGGGGTCGCGGGCGTGCTGGAGCCTATCCCAGCCGTCATCGGGCAGTAGGCGAGGGACACCCTGAACCGGTTGCCAGCCAATCGCAGGGCACACAGAGACAGACAACCAATCGCACTCACACTCACACCTAGGGACAATTTGGAGTCTTCAATTGGCCTACCAAGCATGTTTTTGGAATGTGGGAGGAAACCGGAGTGCCCAGAGAAAACCCACGCGGGCCCGGGGAGAACATGCAAACTCCACACAGGGAGGGCCGGAGGTGGAATCGAACCCGCACCCTCCTAACTGTGAGGCGGACGTGCTACCCAGTGCGCCACCGAGCCGCCTAGAAAATACATATTTTTTAAATTCTATTTATTTTTTCTAATAAGTGACAGTTTGAAAAGTATTTAGACAGTGTAAGAGATAAACTATTGAAAAAAGTGATTGTCATTAATATCCAAAATAATCAACATGACTGTGTTTACTGTTTTAGACTAGCTCTGAAAATATTGAGAAAATAAGAACAAAGTCGTGTTTTAAGCAGCTGAGTGGTATCACAGTGAGGGTGTCATGAATTCGCTGTCTAGTTTGTGTTGGTGAAAAATGCACAATCCAGGTTTTCCGGTCGAACTATATGCTGGGATTTCCGTCAGTCTACAAACGCACCACGGCCATCAGCGCGTCACTGTTATCACACACATAAACTGAATATGCGCCGATGCAGCACGATCAGCCCAACACAACATTAAATCTCAAGATTAGTGTAATTTGTGCGCTAACTGACCAGAGATTTTGCGATTCTGTTTACAATGCATGCCGTAACATATACTGGACAATTTCCCACAGCACAGCTGAACATTTTTCACGGCACACCAGTGTGTTACAGCACAGTGGTTGGGAAACACTGGTTTAGAGCACCACCATCTCACAAGATATAATTTGGACTTTCTCATGCATTAAAATACACACAAAAGCGCAATTTGTGCCGTTCTCACACATTTTGGTCATATTTTGACTGTTTGAATATTATTTTTTACTATTAAATTTCAAAATTTGAAAATTGTGCATAAAACCATAATGTGAGATAACTGTTTTGATAACTGGGATTTACTGGGATATGCTACGTACAAAACATGAGCACAAACCGAGTGTGTTCTATCATTTTGTACGAAGTAAAACACATCGGAAAAAAGGCAAGCGGCTGCCAGGTTCGTTCTATTATTATTATTACTATTATTTATAAAACCATCTGTGTCACTCCAATTCATTATATCCATTGATCGTCCTTTATGTCAACAATGCCGGCCGGGTGCGCGCCGCTGACGGCGGTTGCACTTCAAAATATTCCACAGGCCCATATAACAATATATAAATTATATATCAAATAACTATTATATAAGCAATAATATTATCAAACCATCTGTGTCACTCCAAATCATTAAATCCATCGATCGTCCTTTATGTCAACAATGGGTGCGCGCCGCTGATGGCGCTTGCACTTCAAAATATTCCACAGGCCCATATAACGATATCTAAATTATATATCAAATAACTATTATATAAGCAATAATATTATCAAACCATCTGTGTCACTCCAAATCATTAAATCCATTGATCAAATTCCTCGTCCTTTGTCAACAACGCCGCACGTGCGCCCTGACGTCAGCCTCGTCGTTATTCCACAGATCTAGTATAGAACTATATTGTAGCGTTAACAAAGTACAAAGAAAGACGTGGGTTTGGTAAGCGGCTCTTTATTTAACAAAACAAGAGTTCAACGAGCCAACAACTACTGAACTGTAACGATAAAAACATACACAAGGAGCTACACGAAATGAAATATATCAAATAACTATAACATAAATAGTTCACCGCCACACGACCCCAAGCACCGGCGTCGACTTCAAGGCATGTGGTGGTGTGGACTTCCATCCCCGGAGGTGGCACTTCCAGCCACGGAGGTGGAAGGGAGTTCCATAGAATAGGACCGGGCGTGCATAAAAGCCATGTCCGAGCTCCATCCACCGTCCCTGGACAGCCACCCGAGCGCCGGCCCCCGACTTACATCCACGAAGGTGAAAGAGAGCTCCGTAGAGTAGGACCGGGCGTGCGTAAAAGCCATAATAGTTTTTCGAACCTTCTGTGTCACTCCAAATCATTAAATCCTTCAAACTCTTCATCCTCCGTATCACTTACAAACAAAGCCGCTAATGATGGCGGTAGTACGTGGGGTCCTTCGTCATCTTCGTCATCCCATGATCGAATCTTTGTCCTTTATGTAAACAACCGCCGCGCCGCTGATGTCACTTGAAATTCAAATAGCAGTAATTCTTTGCTACATCGCGGTTCGTTTATCGCGGTTTCACTTTTTAATTTTTTTTTATTTTGTAAATTTCTGAAAAAAATCACATATAAGTCGCTCTCAGTATAAGTCGCCCCACCCAAACTATGAAAAAAAACGCGACTTATAGTCCGAAAAACACAGTACACAAAATATGACAATGTGTGTGTGTGGGGGGGTGTATCCTGCTTAGCAATCACTCTTGCCAGGTTTTTGAGAAACCAAAAGAAGGTGGCAAGCCTCTTCCTGTGGATAACCTCATAAGTGTTTAAATAAAACAGCAAAAGGCATCAAAGTTCAATGAGATACTGCATTTGTACAAGTGAGTGTGCTTTAGTGAAGTCTCCCTTGCTACATTAAGCCCCTAGCAAAGTGTGCGTGTGTGCGTGTGTGTCACGACTCGTGTGTGCACTCCCCGCCAATACCATGCAAAGACATCAGCATTTCAAGGCTGAATATGGAGCAGCCAAGCAGCTTCAGAGTGGTTACGTGACCATTGCTGATATGCATTTGACAGACATTTAGATCATGCCAATAACATCTTCCTCTCCCGAATTACAAGTCCATTGTAAACTCCCTAAATGTACTTCAGTTTCAGCCAATTGTGAATGATTTAGTAATATGCACCTAGCATGTGCAAGTGTGTTGTTTTTGTGTGACAAATGTTGATCATGTAAGCAAATTTGATGCAGCCAATTTTTTTACACGTACGGTCTGATTTGTTCTGCTTCACTTCCATATCACCGCACATATTAGCGTCTGCTTTCCTTGCTGCAGGCAATAACAATGCTACTAAATTCGTTTGTCCATTTTCACATTCGCCTTTGAGCAAATGGTTGCAGAGGTAAAGCTAATAATGGTCACCTTTAATTCTGCTACCATAGCGTTCTTATCGCTGATGCAATAAATGTTCTACACATCCTTTTCTCTTCTCCAATTCCTCTATTTTACTTACTCTCTGTCTCTGTCTGTCTGTCCGTCCGTCCCTCTCCCCCACCCCCCGAACTCTGCACCCAACTCCATCTGCGTCTGCTTCTCAACTCAACCTTATGGGGAGAGATTTGTGTCAAACTTATTCACACAAATACTACATCCGCAATTTATACTTGTGTTTTGTATCCACACTTAAATTTTCACATTTTCGGATGCACAAAAAACTTATTCTGTTTTTCCAATCCACAAATACGTTTATAATTTTTGCATGGTTTTTTTGTTGTGTGTGCATTTATCATTTGTAAGCATTCATTTCTGTGTGTGAAATGTCAAATATGCGTTCGTGGATCAGTGGCCTCGTGCATTTATTTTTGACAGAACCATCACGTCGTTTTCACACGTACACACGCATGCACACACACACATGCGCGCACAGACACACACGCAGTCTCAGATATTCACATGTGCTTCCATCCACTGGAAGCAGTGTTGTTGTCTCCATTGAACGGGAGAAAGACGTCACCTTTTTCCCTTTTAAAGATTGACAATACACGATATACCACTTTTTTTTTTGCCCGTACCAAGTTTAGCTGTTTTTATTGGTAATATGGTTTGAAATAGTAAATTTGTGAGTGATTTGAAAAGCAAGGTGATATTTACTTGGGTGCAGCAGGCTAGCAGCGTAACTCCGTCATTGCACAACTCTGACAGCTCAAACGTTTTGGGGCGAAATGTTATTTAAGATAAATCGGTCCTTCAGTGAGTGCATTCCAAACAGTTAATGGCAGTCAATTCTTCCTCCTTTAATCCACATGTGGAAGACACGACATGGCCAGTTTGCGCTCAGCAACACCACGTTGGTTGACTGGAGTCACGGTGCCCCACTGAGTACCTCGTTGCGCTGAGAGCTGAAGTAAACAACAGCATCAGTCTGTCCACGTGGAAAATGTAATCCTGGCAAATAAATCACCTTTTTTAATAAATGTACCTGTAATCTGATTACGTGTTTTTTCTGTTACTGGAATACAGTTTTGGTTTTTTTTGTATTCTAAATACGTAATGCTTTACATATATTCGGTTACTCCCTAAGCCTGTTTATCATTTACTCTTTTTATTTCTGTCTTCACATTCAAAAGCACACAGACACGTAACATATCAGAGAACTTCATTCTAGACAGGACATTATCATTACTATTACCGTATTTGCCGGTGTATTGGTCGACCTTTTTCGATCCAAAATCGACCGAAAAAAATCGACCTCGACTTATACACCGAGTCATAAAATTTAACTTCGTATTCATCGCTTCAAATGTGATGGTAACCAAGGCCGTTTCTCATGCATCTCATTGTGCGTTGCACTTAGAAAATTTGAACCGGGCGGCGTGCGCGAGTGCGCGGCCCGCTGGAAGTCGAATGAGGCGCCGCGATCTCCTCCGCGGTGCTTATAAACAGCCGATCCGCTCGGCGGGGGCTATTTTCGGCCACTTGGCGCGTCCGCACGGCCTCCCGGATGTGCCGGGCGGGTGCGCGAGCTCGCCGGCCGTTGGAAGTCGAATGAGGCGCCGCGATCTCCTCCGCGGTGCTTATAAACAGCCGATCCGCTCGGCGGGGGCTATTTTCGGCCACTTGGCGCGTGCGCACGGCCTCCCGGATGTGCCGGGCGGGTGCGCCAGCTCGCCGGCCGCTGGAAGTCGAATGAGGCGCTGCGATCTCCTCCGCGGTGCTTATAAACAGCCGATCCGCTCGGCGGGGGCTATTTTCGGCCACTTGGCGCGTGCGCACGGCCTCCCGGATGTGCCAGGCGGGTGCGCGAGCTCGCCGGCCGCTGGAAGTCGAATGAGGCGCCGCGATCTCCTCCGCGGTGCTTATAAACAGCCGATCCGCTTGGCGGGGGCTATTTTCGGCCACTTGGCGCGTGCGCACGGCCTCCCGGATGTGCCGGGCGGGTGCGCGAGCTCGCCGGCCGCTGGAAGTCCAATGAGGCGCCGCGATCTCCTCCGCGGTGCTTATAAACAGCCGATCCGCTCGGCGGGGGCTATTTTCGGCCACTTGGCGCGTGCGCACGGCCTCCCGGATGTGCCGGGCGGGTGCGCGAGCTTGCCGGCCGCTGGAAGTCGAATGAGGCACCGCGATCTCCTCCGCGGTGCTTATAAAGTGCCGATCCGCTCGGCTTGGAGCTATTTCCGGCCTCCCGTTGGTGCCGGGCGGCGTGCGCGAGCTCGCCGGCCGCGATCTCCTCCGCGGTGCTTATAAACAGCCGCATGCGCACGGCCTCCCGGAATTTGAACACATTTCGTCAATAAATTTCGCATATTGAATTTTGAAGTTTAATATAATGCAACAATTGAGCTCGACTTATACAAAGGATATATCATAAAATCGTAAATTTCCGTCGAATTTTAGGGGGTCGACTTATACACCCAGTCGACCTGTACACCGGCAAATACGGTAACTACAAACCGGATTCGGTTGAAGTTGGGAAATTGTGTAAAACGTACATAAAAACAAAATACAATGATTTGAAAATCCTTTTCAACCTATATTCAATTGAATACGCTACAAAGGCAACATATTTAATGCTCAAACTCATAAACTTTATTTTATTTTTCAAATAATAATTAACTTGGAATTTCATGGCTGCAAGACGTGCAGTAGAAGTTGGGAAAGGGCATGTTTACCACTTCGTGACGTCACCTTTACTTTTAATAACACTCAATACACGTTTTGGAAGAGAGGAGACTAATTCTCTTAGCTTCTCATGTGGAATTCTTTCCCATTCTTGCTTGATGAATCACTTCAGTTGTTCAACAGTCCGGGGTCTTCCCTGTCGTATTTTACGCTTCATAATGCGCCACACATTTTCAATGGGAGACAGGTCTGGACTGCAAGCGGGCCAGGGGAGAACCTGGACTATTTTACTTAAAAGCCACGTTGTTGTAACACATGCAGAATGTGGCTTGGTATTATCTTGCTGAAATAAGCAGCGGCGTCCATGAAAAAGTTGTCGCTTGGACGGCAGCCTATGTGGCTCCAAAATCTGTATGTACTTTTCTGCATTTATGTTGCCTTCACAGAAATGTAAGTCACCTATGCCATGGGAACTAATGCATCCCCATACCATCTGTCAAGTGGCATGGTGGTACAAGATGGTGTAAAATTGGGTATCGAATTTGGCCCAGGCACATTGGCTATCCCAAAACATGTAGTAGTTCCAAAATTTCACCAGGAGATGGTGTTAAAGCTTGACATAGGGGTGACCTGATGGAAACTAACAAATCTAATAAATTAAATTGTTAGCAATTGGGAGGACACGACCTGTTCAAACGCGTACCAACGCACAATTTGGAAATATGAGTTTGGTATGCCATAATTTTAAGATGTAGCAGCTTAAATATAAATGTTAAAGTTAGAAGAACCCATTATTATGGCTAAGTATGATTATGTGTGAAAATTGATCTTTATTAGACAAGATATATTATTTTAATGTTGCAATGTTTTATCCAATCTGTATTTAACATTGTTGTTCCATAGATACATGAATGTATTAAGTTGTGGGGAGACAAAAGAGGTTGTTTGTAACACTATTGGAATCGACCAGATATTCACCTAGATATTTTTCTGACCTGGTGCAGGGATTCTGATCTTTCACCTAGATATTCCTATGACCTGGTGCTGGGATTCTGACTTTTCACCTAGATATTCTTATGACCAGGTGCAGGGATTCTGACCTTTCACCTACATATTCCGATGAGGTAATGCTAGAAGCCTATAAATATGTTGTCCTGACACAGACCGAGGCGGTTCTTCCTCGTCAGGGCGATGGCTGTGACGCTGCCCGGTGTAAAGAACGCCGTTTAGACGAAGATGGATTTTTCATTCTTTTTGAGACTGAACCAAAATCTACTAAGATGAATTTCCAGAGTCTTCGAATTAGACTTTGTCAAAGTTTAAGCTTCAAATTGGACTTTGTCAAATTTTAAGCTTCGAGGAAGGCAGATGAGACAGCCGCTTCGGGCAGAAAGGGGAAGATGCCAACGTTACGGGATTGGCTAAGCTCCTCATGGCCAAACCTTTCCTTCTTTTTTAAACAGAATTTGGATTTTGGAACAAAGGAGAGCCGATCACTAGACTTGTTCAACCAAATAGGATTTTAAATCTTTTGTTTCCTCTTTTGTTCTGAGACGGGTGAGTGTTGTTGTTTTTTCGATTTGTAATTATTTTTCTTGCTTATTTATTAAATTTCTTCTTAATCCTTAATTTGGTTATCGATTATTTTGTATTAACTATGTTGAGCATGGTTTTATATGCAGTAATTAGAACTTTAAATTTTCTTTATTTCCCTATCATAGTTATTCTTTAAATCCGTTCAATTATTTTTAAAGTGAAGACAGCTTTAATCCTTAAAATCAGGAATTGTCGGATCTGGTTCAAAGTATGTTATCTTGAGCTCAGCTAGGGCGAGTGCGCTCTAGTAAATCAATGAATCCCTTCGGTCTTACCAAAGACAGATGAATTTATCCGACAAATGCTTCAAATCAAAAATGGGGAAGAAGCCACTGGTAAAAAGCGCGGGGTCATCTTGATTCCGGGCCTCAAGAGGTTACTCTGCACCGGTTTCAGAGTGACTTTAAAGGGATTGGCGTCCTAAAAACAATAAATTAATTCTGTCCGAATTGATATAATCTTTCCCCGCCCCGACCTGGAAACTCTCGTCTCCCTATGAGGGCTGCGTTACATCAGCGGGGTCGAAGGGGATTTTAACCCTTTAAACGGAGGGTCGGGTCACTTACGGTTGATAAGTGCGCATTTGACACATCACAGATGTTGGCTTTTGAACTTTGCGTTGATAACAGTCCAGATGGTCCGCTTCCTCTTTGGTCCGGAGGACACAATGTCCAGTGTTTCCAAAAACAATTTGAAAAGTGGGCTCATCAGACCACAAAACACTTTTCCATTGTGCATCAGTCCATTTTGCATGAGCTCGGGCCCAGGGAACCCGGCGGCGTTTCTGGATGTTGTTCATAAACGGCTTTTGCTTTGCATGGTAGAACTTTTAACCCGCACTTACTGATGTAGTGACGAATTGTATTTACTGACAGTGGTTTTCTGAAGTTTTCCTGAGCCCATTTGGTGATATCCTTTACACACTCATGTCGTTTTTTAAGGCAGTGCCGTCTGAGGGATCGAAGGTCACGGTCATTCAGTCTTGGTTTCCGGCCATGGCGCTTACGTGCAGTGATTTCAACTGATCCTCTGAACCTTTTGATGATATTATGAACTGCAGATGTTGAATTTCAAGATGGCGGCGCGTGCACACGCAGCGGCCGCTCTCTGTCCCGTCAGTACGGTGATTTGTTCGTCTAATGAGTGTTCGTCCGACAGTCTTGTGTGTTCGTCTCGTCGTGCTTTATCGTGCTACAAGTACAGCAGGCAGGTTCTGCTTGACATCGGCAGAAGTGGGTTTTGCGGCGTTCTGGACTTTGAAGCGTCGACATTAAAGGCGCTCGGACTGCTACGTCCTGAAACGTCGCCGACCTCACCCGCTATTCCTCCCCTGGTTGGGAGCCGTCGGAAACGGTGTGCGAGGAGGCAGAAGAGGGGCAAGCGCGGAGGCGTCCGGGCCAGGCTGGCGGCCAACCCAGCGCGACCGGCGGTGCCCTCCATTCTTCTGGCGAATGTTCGATCGCTGGACAACAAAATGGATTACGTTCGCCTGCTGAGGTCTACGAACCGGACGGTGCGGAACTGCTGTGTGCTCGTGTTCACCGAGACCTGGTTGAGTGACAACATTCCGGACTCTGCCGTGCATCTGGACCGGATAGCGTGCTATCGGGCGGACCGTGCCATTGTACGAGGGGGAAAGTCGCGAGGAGGTGGAATATGCGTCTACATCTGAGAAGAATGGTGCCGGGACTCTGTGGTGGTATGTAAGCACTGCTCGCCGCTTGTGAAGTTTGTGATCATTAAGTGCCGTCCTTTTTATCTGCCGAGGGAATTTACCGCGATTCTGCTAGTCGCGGTATACATCCCGCCTTCCAACATCGAAGGAGACAGGATCGCGGCGCTTGGTGAACTGTACCAGGCTGTCAGTGAACAGCAAACAGCGCACCCTGACGGTTTCACCATCTTCGCTGGAGACTTCAATCATGCCAACCTGAAGTCTGTTTTCCCAAGGCTTCACCAGCATGTTCCTTTTCCGACACGTGGAGACAGCTTCCTGGACCTAGTCTACTCGGCGCAAAAGGGAGCTTTCAAAGCCACCCCCCTCCCCCATCTGGGGCTTTCTGACCATCTCACCGTTTTGCTTTTGCCCGCAAACAGACAATTGGTAAAGGCATCCAGGCCGGTTCGGAGGCGGGTTCGAGTGTGGCCTGAGGGTGCCTCCGATGCACTTCGTGACTGCTTCGACACCACTGACTGGGACTTGTTTAAGCAGGCAGCCACCTACAACGATTGGACGGACATAGAGGAGTATACTGACTCTGTTACCTCTTACATCACGAAGTGCATCGATGATGTGATTTGCTCGAAATCCGCCGTCACTCGCGCAAACTGGAAGCCGTGGCTGACGGGGGCTGTCCTCAGACTGTTGAGGGCCAGGGACAAGGCTTTCAGAGCGGGGGATGAGGCTGGCTTGAGGACAGCGAGGGCCGACCTGTCCCGAGGCATCAAAGAAGCGAAGAAGGCGTTCTCGTGCAAGGTCTCCACCCACTTCAAGGACAGCAAGGACGCACGTAGCCTTTGGCGGGGCATTCAGACCATCACGGACTACAAGCCCGCGCCGAGGAGCTGTGAGGGCGACGTCCGTCTGCTGAACGATCTGAACCGCTTCTTTGCTCGCTTCGACGCCCAGAACAGCACTTGCCCGCTGAAGACCACTCCCCCCCCCCACACGAGCAGCCCCTGCGCCTCTCTGCCGACGGTGTGAGGAGGGCGCTTGCCGCTATTGACACCCGTAAGGCGGCGGGCCCTGACAACATCCCGGGTCGAGCGCTGAAGGACTGCGCTGGGGAGCTGTCGGGTGTCTTCACGGACATCTTTAACGTTTCCCTGCAGCAGGCCATCGTCCCCTCGTGTTTCAAGGCTGCCACCATCGTTCCTGTGCCGAAGAAACCTGCACCGTCCTGCTTCAATGACTACCGCCCTGTGGCACTGACGCCCATCATCATGAAGTGCTTTGAGCGGCTGGTCATGGAGCACATCAAGTCCGTTCTCCCCCCCACCATTGACCCTTTCCAGTTTGCGTACCGTGCCAAGCGGTCCTCTGAGGATGCCATCTGCTCTGCCCTCCACTCGGCCCTCACCCACCTGGAGAGAAAGGACTCATATGTGAGATTGCTGTTTGTGGACTTCAGCTCTGCCTTCAACACCATTGTGCCGCAGCGACTCATCTCCAAATTCGACGAGCTGGGCCTCAGTACCTCCCTCTGCAACTGGCTACTGGACTTCCTCTGTCAGAGGCCTCAGGTGGTGCGTGTTGGCGACAAAATCTCCGCCAGCATCACGCTGAGCACGGGGGCCCCCCAGGGCTGCGTGCTCAGTCCATTGCTCTTCACCCTGCTGACGCATGACTGCTCTGCGACCTACAGCGACAACCGCATAGTGAAGTTTGCTGACGACACGACTCTGGTGGGTCTCATCACAAAGGGCGACGAGACTCGGTACAGGTCGGAAGTTGACCTTCTGACCACGTGGTGCAAGGACAACAACCTCCTGCTGAACGTCAATAAGACCAAGGAAATCATTGTTGACATCCGGAAGGGTCACACAACATACCTGCCGCTGACCATCGACGGTGCTGTGGTGGAGAGGGTGAGCTGCACCAAGTTCCTGGGGGTGCACATCAGTGAGGACCTCTCCTGGTCCGCAAACACCTCGTCACTGGCAAAGAAAGCTCAGCGACGCCTGTACTTCCTGCGGAAGCTCAGGCGTGCATGTGCTCCTCAGGCAGTCCTGTCTACATTCTACCGTGGCACCATTGGGAGCGTCCTCACCAGTTGCATCGCTGTCTGGGGTGGTAACTGCACTGAACAGAACTTGAAGGCCCTGCAGCGCATAGTGAATACGGCTAGTAAGATTATTGGTGCTTCGCTCCCCTCCCTGAAGGACATTTAGACCTCCCATCTCGCCCGCAAGGCAACCTCGATTGCCAGAGATGTGAGTCACCCGGCTCACTCTTTGTTTGACCTTCTGCCCTCTGGGAAGAGGTACAGGAGCCTGCGCTCCCGCACCACCAGACTCGCCAACAGCTTCTTTCTCCAGGCTGTTAGGGCCCTGAACTCGCTACCCCCTTCTGCGTAGCGTGCGGCACTGTTGCGCTATTTTCGGGAATGTCTGCTGTACGCGCACTTGCTCCTTTTTTTTCTGCTCCTCTTATTTATTTATTTATTTATTTATTTATGGTTGTGTTATTTATTTATTATTTATACAGCACGCTTTTGTTGTACTTGTTTACTTGTTTGTCTGTTGTGAGCCATGTATTGTCACCGTGGGATAGGGGGGAACGAAATTTCGGTTTCTTTGTGTGTCTTTGGCATGTGGAGAAATTGACAATAAAGCTGACTTTAACTTTGACTTTGACTTTGAAATCCCTAAATTCCTTGCAATTTTGCTTTGAGAAATGTTCTTAAAACTGTTCAACTATATTCTCACACAGTTGTGGACAAAGTCGTAAACCTTGCCCCATCCTTGCTTGTGAATGACTGAGCATGTTCGGGGAGGCTCCTTTTATACCCAATCATGGTACCCACCTCTTCCCAATTAGCCTGATCACATGTGGGATGTTCCAAATAGGTGTTTGATGAGCTTTTCTCAGCTTTCTCAGTATTTCTTTCCACCTTTCCCAACTTCTACTGGACGTATTGCAGCCATGAAATTCTACATTAATTATTATTTGGCAAAAAACATTTAAGTTTATCAGTTTGAACATTAAATATGTTGTCTTTGTAGTGTATTCAATTAAATATGGGTTGAGAAGGATTTTCAAATCGTTGTATTTTGTTTTTATTTACATTTTGCACAAATTCCCAATTTCAACCGAATCCGGTTTGTACATTATTCACGAGTGACTTTATTTCCTTAATCTACGTACCTAAAGCCTCAACACTGTTGCAGCCAGGTATCAAATTGAAAGTTGAAAGGTAAATCCAAACAACCCATTCTTAAGGATGGAGCAAACAGTAAATGATAACTGGGTATGAAGTCCGATATCTAGATATCTACGCATCCATTTCTCTCTATGGTAGATGAATACTGGGGCCCAATGTGGGGAGACTGAGTTTGCTTATACCGGGGACAGATCCAATGTGTCAATCTTGCCTAAAAACTGTCACACATGCTAAAACTTTACCAAGATTGACATGACATTTGTTGTTTAATGCTGAGTTCATATACAAGTCCCTCACCCACATGAATAGGCACACAAGTACCCCCCCCCCCCCCCCCCCCCCCCCCCACACACACACACACACACACAATGCCATGTATGTATCAAGTCTTTCCCCCACTCTGTAACGCATGACTTAAGTGCTGCAAAGCTGCTGAAATTTTCATTACGGGGCGCCAGGTAAGATGGCGAGGTAGTGAAGCAAGCAGGCAGGCGGCAGAGGCAGCAGCAGCAGGCCAAGGAAGACCATGGCAAAGGCAGCCAGTCAGCCAGAGGATGACGAGACGTAAGGGAGGGGATGGGAGTAACAAAAAGAGGCGGACGCCATTAAGCAAGGCTGCGTCATCTCATCAGTTACATTCGGACGGCTCATGGTGAATATTCAATGAGCCCTCATCACCTGCTGTCCTATAAAGAGTTTTGAGGTCTTTGAATTACCCAGAATGCACTACTAGCATCCATTTTAGAAGTCTACCTTCACTACAAAGTGTCATTTGTTACTGAAAGCGCTTTGTTACGGCGACTGCTGTTATGAAAGTGCTATACAAATAAAGATCTATTCTATTCTATTCTATTCTATTCTATTCTATTCTATTCTATTCTATTCTATTCTATTGTTCAGCAAACCAATAAGGACATTTGCCCTGCCTTGTACATGTGTCATTATTGGCTGAAATAGCTAAGACGAAAAAGGCGCAACATTGAAGAAAATTTGAAGAAAATGGCACTTTTTTCACCCAGGGCAAAAGGGCAGGTGATTGAGCAACTCCTATTTGTGCACAAGCCTGTCAACCCATGCTACAAAATTTCTATCCTCAATTCCGATGAAGTTGGGATATATAAAACGTACCGTATTTGCCGGTGTACAGGTCGACTCGGTGTATAAGTCGACCCCCTAAAATTCGACGGAAATTTACGATTTTATGATATATCCTTTGTAGTCGAGCTCAATTGTTGCATTATATTAAACTTCAAAATTCAATATGCGAAATTTATTGACGAAATGTGTTCAAATTCCGGGAGGCCGTGCGCATGCGGCTGTTTATAAGCACCGCGGAGGAGATCGCGGCCGGCGAGCTCGCGCACGCCGCCCGGCACCAACGGGAGGCCGGAAATAGCTCCAAGCCGAGCGGATCGGCACTTTATAAGCACCGCGGAGGAGATCGCGGCGCCTCATTCGACTTCCAGCGGGCCGCGCACTCGCGCACGCCGCCCGGTTCAAATTTTCTAAGTGCAACGCACAATGAGATGCATGAGAAACGGCCTTGGTTACCATCACATTTGAAGCGATGAATACGAAGTTAAATTTTATGACTCGGTGTATAAGTCGAGGTCGATTTTCTTCGGTCGATTTTGGATCGAAAAAGGTCGACCAATACACCGGCAAATACGGTAAATTAAAACAACAATATACCTTATTTTCCGCACCATAAGGTGCACTTAAAAGCCCTTAATTTTCTAAAAAAAAAAAGAAGGTGCGCCTTTTGTGTCTGTAATCTGTAAAGTGTGATCTGTAATCTGTAAAGTTGTTTTGTGTAGCTACTGCCACACAGATAATATTCAAGATTCAAGATTCAAGAGTTTTTTATTCGCCATGTTTGAGCGTGCCAAACAAGGAATTTGACTTTGGTAAATCACAGCCTCTGTTCAACATTTAGGTGACTAACAACAACACTCAGGACATGTGAAGAACGAAAGATATTCTCAAACACCCCCTGATCTTAAACTCCCAAGAGGGCAAGGAAAAACTCAAAACTCCAGCTAGGGGAAATGAGAAACCTTGAGAAGAGACCACAGATGGGAGGGTCCCTCTTCTAGGATGACCAGGCTGCAATGGATGCAGAGAGGACACATAGTACAAACAGTGTAGACAAAAAAGGTGTGGCAAGCGGGATGTTATTGCACAGTAATGACTCTGAGACTCTAAGAGTGGTGTGAGTTCATCAGAGCGACAGCCTGGGGGAAGAAGCTGTCTCTGTGTCTGCTGGTTTTAGTGTACAGAGCTCTATAACGGCGTCCGGAGGGGAGTAGTTCAAACAGGCTGCAACCTGGGTGCGAAGGGTTTGTTGAGATGTTACTTGCACGTTTCCTAGTCCTGGACAGGTACAAGTCTTGGATAGATGGGAGGTTGATTCCAATTATCTTTTCTGCAGTCCTTATTGTCCGTTGCAGTCTGTGCTTGTCTTGTTTGGAGGCCGATCCAAACCAGACAGTGATGGAGGTGCAGAGGACAGACTGGATGATGGCAGTGTAGAAGGTCTTCAGCAGCTCCCGTGGCAGGTTGAACTTCTTGAGCTGTCTCAGGAAGTACAGCCTCTGCTGGGCCTTCTTCCGGACAGAGTCTATGTGGCCGGTCCATTTCAGGTCCCGAGAGATTGTGGTTCCCAGGAACTTGAAGGTGTCTGATGAGAGAATAGTATTACTGCGGATAGTGAGGGGTGAAAGTGGTGAAGGGCCTCGCCTGAAGTCCACTGTCATCTCCACGGTCTTGAGCGGGTTCAGGTCCAGGTGGTTTTGGCTGCACCAGTGGACCAGCCGCTCCACCTCCTGTCTGTACGCAGTCTCATCACCGTTCTGGATCAGTCCGATGAGAGTGGTGTCGTCTGCATACTTCAGGAGCTTCACGGAAGAGTCACTTGCGGAGAAATCGTTGGTGTAGAGGGAGAAGAGCAGTGGGGAGAGGACGCATCCCTGAGGGGCTCCATATACAGGCTTAATATGTAGACCCGATGAACCAATCAGAGGACATTACATTTTACGTAGGTCGGGGCAAAAAAACAATCAGCGCACTCTACGTAAGACGTAGAGTATGTACCTCTGCCGCCTTTGATAAACAGCATTGGGATTCTATGAAATGGCATTGACAAAGAGACATGCTTACGAGGCAAAACTCAAGCTTTCTGAAAAGCTGGCCTCATTGCCGAAAAATTACGTGACGACGATGAGACAATGACAAGAGGGACCCCGTCATGTTTAATGGCAAACTTGCCCAACTGTTTAATTTGGAAACCGAAGAACTTTGATGGATTTGCGTATTCATATCGATCAACAATGTGAGTACAATACAGTACACAATTAAATCGTAGAATAAAGTACAACTGAACTCATTGTCTTGCTCCTGTGAGGTTTTTTTTTTTTTTTTTTTTTTTTTTTTACCGTAAATCATGGCATGCATGCGTCCTGTGTGTGGATTAAGTACAGAAAAGCCCCCAGAATTAAGTCTGCGCCTTATGGTGCGGAAAATACGGTGATAATTTGCCAACTATATTTAAATGAATAAACAAGAAAGAAAATATTTAATGTTCAAACTGATAAACATGTGGGGTTGATTTTGCAATTCACTAATTTTGAATTTAATGCCTGCCATTTTTACCATGTTACATCACCTTTCCTTTTAACAACACTCAAGAAGCATTTGCAAAGTGAGGACACTATTAGTTGAAGCTTTGCAAGTGTAATTCTTTCCGTTTCTTGTTTAAGTGCAGCTTTGGTTGGCTCAACAGTCTGGGGTTCTAGGATGGGTACTAAGCCCTGGTACTAAACTGGCCCAGAGGCTGAATTTGAAAATAAAAATGCAATACGGATAAGCTCCACCCTTAATAGTTTTAAATGTAAAGATGTTTGACCCTCCAGCTTTAAATGTTTTTACTGAGCTCAGATGCATAAGGACGGAGAGAAAGTCACACATCAGCCATTTAATCCACTCATAAACTGACATGCTAAAGCTTCTATGTCCTCATGGTGCCAGCCATTCAGCACTGCACATCATGTTTGACCTGATACGACGTCAAAGAAACGCCACTAAAGGAGACCTGATCTAAGCTCATTGGAAAGATGGAGACAGACACAAGTAATGAAGCACAAAGAAGGAGCGGCTGGCTTTGCCTGCTTATCACCTTCTGCCCACTGACGCAAAATGCTATGTTACTAAATATGTGGAAAAAGATGCGCATATAGAATATTTGCTATGTTTTAAGCCTCGTAGTTATCTAAAAGTGCCATCAAAATCAGAGGCTATTGTTGCAGGAAAAGGAAATGACCATGACTAAACTGATTTTTTCTTTCTCCTACACAAACTCCTCACGAGGACACATTTGTAAGGTGATACAGTATGGATGTCGAAACGTTTTATTTTATTTTGCTTATTTGTTTGTTGGTTTATTAATTTGGTTGGGACCATGCATAAACGCCATTATTCAGAAAGTAAATATTCTTTGCGCAGGAGCGTTTCCGTTTCTATGATCCCTCAGGTGTCTTAAAATACATTTGAATGTCATGGAAAATTAAATTTCTGTATTAGTTTAATTAAAAAAATGTGTTTTCATTTTTAGAAATTTTGTGAATATAGCATTCTGTGGGCCTTCTGATTTGCTAGCAACTAGTCCAGGTAAGATCAAAAGAACTGACCTATTTAAAAGTTAAATGAAATTGTAGTCATTTATCATTATTTTTGTCTATTATCCTCATTTCGTAGGCATTTTGTTGGCTGCCCAGCTTCCAATAGTGTGTGCTAGATTTTTATTGTCAGATTTCAGCTTTCATGTACAGTGGAGCCTCGGTTTTCGACCACAATCCGTTCCAGAAGGCTGTTTGAGAAGAGAATCATTCGAATTTCGAATCATGTTTCCCCATTACAAATAATGGGAAAAAAATGTAATCCGTTCCAAGCAAAAAAAAAAAAGAAGCTTTTTTAAAGCATTTTTTCATTGTTTTACACCATAAACTGCATAAATAAGTGAGTAGGTAATGTATAAATAAATAATAAACTGAATTAATAGAGTAGGCTAGGCTGGGGAGTGTATTGCCGTATCTGTAGCAACTCGCTTGTGTGTTTCATTCTAGTAAAAGATATCTTTTTAAATTGTGAGGGGAAAAAAAGCGCATTAAAACTTTTTATTTTTACCAATGAAAGACAACATTTAGAAGATCGTGTAAAAAAACAGCAAAAACGTTTTCTTAATTTCAAATCATTTCGTTGTTTGGTAAGCACAGTCGCCCCTCTCGCAACATCACTTCCTTTAAGAGCGTCTTTGTTTTTCAGGATCGAGCTTATTGTCGATTTTGCCATGCAAAACTCCAGCGTCAACTCTGACACACGCACTCATATTTTGCGATTAATTCTTTTTTAAATTCAACCGTTTTGCGCACTACTTTCCTTTTTTCGCCATGATCAGCTTTACTGCTCCCACTCGCTTCCTTTGGAGGCATGATTAGAGTTGATGCAATCCTCAGAGTAACGAGCATGTAATAACGAACGGAGTCAGTTGGCATGCGGGTCCTCTCGGCTCATTTCGCGAGGTTCGACAACCAAAATTTCGTCCCACATCCGAAGCAAAAAATCTCGACTTTTTTGTTCGAATACCGATTTGTTCGAAAACTGGGACGTTCGAAAACCGAGGCTCCACTGTACTGCCATGTCAGTGGAATCTGCCCCCAAGCCTTCATTGCCATAAGTGCTGGCTAATCACGCATGCACTCTACGACACTTCAGCACTCTTGGCCTTCGTGAAGGCATAAAGTAAAACCGTAATTTTCCATCCTCTGATTGGTTGCAATTCCTACGCAACAGGTTACAGAGGAGTCTGTTTTATTTTTTTCAACCAGGAAAATTAGGTATTCTCCACTGCTTAGGCAGACAGCTAGCATCCAGGAAGAGACAAATAAATATATTGTTGTATGTTTGTTTTCATTTTTTAAATCTATGAAGGATCAGCATTTCTGGTGAGTAGGTACCATACCATAAGTCACAGTTTTTTTCATAGTTTGAAACCGGGGGTGTGACTCAAGAGCGACTTATGTGTGAAATTATTAACACATCATATCATTTCCCATGTTATTTTCACATTCAAAAGCGCCCTCATGCGGTTCAGCATGAGGGCGCTCTAGACCTGTAGAATAATTGGAATTGCAACTGACGAGTCTAACGTAAGCCACATAGAAGAGGAAGCGCTGCATCTTCTACCTCCAGAGTTAGCGGAGTTGATTAAAAGGGACACTGAGGATGAAGATTTCATTGGATTTAGTGATTTGGAGTGACACGGATGGTTTGGTAAACGTGTTAGCATGTTATTTATGCTATAGTTGTCACGTCTCGTCCCCAACTGCTCCACTATGTGTCTGTTGTCTTGGTTTCTGTCTGTGTGCTCGCCCCTCCCCTCCTGTGTGCCCATGATCAGTGTGATTGTTCCCACCTGCCTCTCGTTACCTGTCGTGTATAAAAGTCCTGTCTGCCCCTCTCTCCCTGTCGGATCATTGGTATTGGTATTGGTTTTGGTTTTGGTTGCTGTCGTTCGGTGTTGTCGTCCTGTCTTGGTGCCGTCATGTCCTGCTGTCTTCTTGTTCCACGTCCCGGTCAGTCAGTCAAGTTATTGTTTAAGTCATGTCAGTTTACCGAGTCTGTATTTTGAGTTGCTTCAATAAACCCTGGTCCAAGCTGCACTTGGTCGTCCTTCTCCATGCTCCACAAGCGATCCTGACAGAATGATCCGACCATCACAACGACCAGCGCTTGGACCCCCCTCCACCACCAGCTCCCGCTGCGACGCCCGATCGTCGTCCGAGCTTGTTCCAGCGCCATGGGCTTGCAGCTGCCATCGGATCTTGCTCCAGCGACGCCGGACTCACGGCCGCCATCGGAGTTCCTCCCGGCACCATCGCCTCTGCGACCGTCGTCGGACTTCGCTGCCGCGACGCCGGACCCACGGCCGCCGTTGGAGTGCCTCCCGGCGTCATCAGACTCACGGCCGCCATCGGGCTCCACCCCAGCGTCGCAGGACCCGCGAACGTCGCCAGACATCCAAGCCAGCTGCGTCGGACCCGCGATCGTCCCTGGCTCCACTCCCACTGCTGCGGCGCGTGATGGCTCTTGCCGCCGCGCAGAGCCCCGCCTTCCGAATGTCGCCGATCACTGTACGGACTTTGTGAGTGGCCGCCGATCGCGGTACAGACTTCCCAAGTCGCTGCCCCAGTGCGGTTGTGTTTCCGCGGAGTGCGGTTCTGTTTCCCCAAGTCGCAGCCCGTGTGCGGTTGTGTTTTCCCGAGTTTCCGCGGAGTGCGGTTCTGTTTCCCCAAGTCGCCGCCCGTGTGCGGTTGTGTTCCCCAAGTCGCTGCCCGAGCGCGGTTCTGTTCCCCAAGTCACCGCCCGAGTGCGGCTCTGTCCCCTAGGTCACCGCCCGAGTGCGGCTCTGTCCCCTAGGTCACTGCCCGAGTGCGGCTCTGTCCCCTAGGTCACCGCCCGAGTGCGGCTCTGTCCCCTAGGTCACCGCCCGAGTGCGGCTCTGTCCCCTAGGTCACCGCCCGAGTGCGGCTCTGTCCCCGCAGTCGCCGCCCGAGTGCGGCTCTGTCCCCGCAGTCGCCGCCAGAGTGCGGATCTGTCCCCGCAGTCGCCGCCAGAGTGCGGATCTGTCCCCGCAGTCGCCGCCAGAGTGCGGATCTGTCCCCGCAGTCGCCGCCAGAGTGCGGATCTGTCCCCGCAGTCGCCGCCAGAGTGCGGATCTGTCCCCGCAGTCGCCGCCAGAGTGCGGATCTGTCCCCGCAGTCGCCGCCAGAGTGCGGATCTGTCCCCGCAGTCGCCGCCAGAGTGCGGATCTGTCCCCGCAGTCGCCGCCCGAGTGCGGTGCGGTTCGGTTCCCCAAGTCGCCGCCCGAGTGCGGTGCGGTTCGGTTCCCCAAGTCGCCGCGCGAGTGCGGTTCGGTTCCCCAAGTCGCCGCCCGAGTGCGGTTCGGTTCCCCAAGTCGCCGCCCGAGTGCGGTGCGGTTCGGTTCCCCAAGTCGCCGCCCGAGTGCGGTTCGGTTCCCCAAGTCGCCGCCCGAGTGCGGTTCGGTTCCCCAAGTCGCCGCCCGAGTGCGGTTCGGTTCCCCAAGTCGCCGCCCGAGTGCGGTTCGGTTCCCCAAGTCGCCGCCCGAGTGCGGTTCGGTTCCCCAAGTCGCCGCCCGAGTGCGGTGCGGTTCGGTTCCCCAAGTCGCCGCCCGAGTGCGGTGCGGTTCGGTTCCCCAAGTCGCCGCCCGAGTGCGGTGCGGTTCGGTTCCCCAAGTCGCCGCCCGAGTGCGGTGCGGTTCGGTTCCCCAAGTCGCCGCCCGAGTGCGGTTCGGTTCCTTAAGTCGCCGCCCGAGTGCGGTTCGGTTCCCCTAGTTTTTTTTTTTTTTTTTTGGGGACGTCGGGAGACGTCCCTTGTGGGGGGGGTTCTGTCACGTCTCGTCCCCAACTGCTCCACTATGTGTCTGTTGTCTTGGTTTCTGTCTGTGTGCTCGCCCCTCCCCTCCTGTGTGCCCATGATCAGTGTGATTGTTCCCACCTGCCTCTCGTTACCTGTCGTGTATAAAAGTCCTGTCTGCCCCTCTCTCCCTGTCGGATCATTGGTATTGGTATTGGTATTGGTTTTGGTTTTGGTTGCTGTCGTTCGGTGTTGTCGTCCTGTCTTGGTGCCGTCATGTCCTGCTGTCTTCTTGTTCCACGTCCCGGTCAATCAGTCAAGTTATTGTTTAAGTCATGTCAGTTTACCGAGTCTGTATTTTGAGTTGCTTCAATAAACCCTGGTCCAAGCTGCACTTGGCCGTCCTTCTCCATGCTCCACAAGCGATCCTGACAATAGTTATCTGAATAACTCTTGATATGTTATATCAGGCACGTTCTCAGTTCATTGTTTATGTATCATGTAACGTTTGCATACCGTACATTTATTCAGCCTGTTGTTGCCTTTATTCTATTTTTATTTTAAATTGCCTTTCAAGATGACATGTCTGTGCATCAGTACAAAAACGTCGATGTCTTGAATTTGAAAAAAGTAATTGTATTTTTCACTAAAGAGGGGTTCGGTGAATGCGCATATGAAACTGGTGGGGTTCGGTACCTCCAACAAGGTTAAGAACCACAGCCCTAGATGCAAAGCAATTCACCAAAAACTCCAATCTTGCCCCAGCAAACAAAATTACATTTTACACTGTCCTCCTTATATATGCCTATTCTCTATTTTATACAATTCCACTCTATGTTTCACACCCCTATTCAACAAGTGAGCAGCGCTCTCATTTTCGTTGTCTATACAATGACAATAAAGGTATTCTATTCTATTCTATTCAGGTCGTTCTCCTTGCTAGTTAGCTTGAAGCAAACCGGAGATGTGTAATTCCCTTTGATAGTCCTAACTGTAAGACAGGCTAGCAGTAAAGTAACTGAAGAAAAAGGTGTTTATACGTTGTCTCACAAGGCTGGGATTTTAGTGGGAAGCAGGTTTTCACCTCAACTGACATTTTCTCTACAAGCTGGTCTGCAATTGTCAGAGGACTAACAGAGGACTAACAACAAAACAGTAGTTTATAAAAAAATATAGGTCCTTTATTAAAGGGGACATCAACCTGAAAATGTTATTTGTAATAATTTTTATTTGTAATAATGTTTTCTGTGCAGGCCCATCAATTTTCTGAAGCTGAGTGATGGGTGGCGGAGGTCCATTCTCATAACATTCAAAACCAAAAGAAGATGTGTTTCTTTCTGATGTCACAGCCACTCTTCGCTGATTGGTTAATTTCGCTGTCTGTTTGCTCAGGTTTGCCTCGCCTTAGAAATTGGCTTGATGAGTATACTCACCAGACTCATTTGCAGGTACAGCATTTCCATGCTAGGTGTGATGTAGGGCGTGTTGAAAGTAAATCAAGAGCCGAATAGTGCATGCCAGTTGGCCTCAACTGTTTCACTTCAAGATGGACTAAGCAACAATCATTTAGACTCAATGGACCATCAATTGTAACTATCCTTTTCATCTGAATGTAGCATAAATATTCAGAGATAACTCAGCGAACCCCGAAACACTCCTTATGGATCCCAATACAAGTAGAGCCTTGCAACTGTTAACTTCTCACAGTTCTTTTATCTTTAAATGCTCGCTATGCTATAGTGACTACCAAAAGACTGCCATTTCTCAGTTGAACTATTTAATGGATGCCAGAAAGATCGATACACAGCTGTGGAGCCTTTTCTGCAAGATTGCGGAAGATCTTACCTATTTAATAATAGGTGCCAAAGAGGCCTAGTCCAACACTACTAGAAAAAAGGTTGGGCAAAGTAGGGCCCACTTCTATTTTAAATCTGGCCCACCAAATGTTTCCATTATCAAGAGTCCTGTTATATAATATATTATATATTATATAATTGTATATATTATATAATTCATTTAGCCATTTTTACCTCAAATTGGTTAAGTTTCCAAACTATTTCAACATTCATTCATTCATTATCCGAACCGCTTATCCTCACAAGGGTCTATTACAGCAGTCTTTGGGCGATCGGCGGGGTACACCCTGAACTTGTCGCCAGTCAATCACAGTGCACACATAAACAGACAACCCCTCACAATCACACCTACGGACAATTTGGAATGATCAATCAGCCAACCATGCATGTTTTTGGAATATGGGAGGAAACCGGAGTACCCAGAAGAAACCCCGCAGGCCTGGGAGAACATACAAACTCCACACAAGAAGGCCAGAGTCATAAATGAACCCTACACCTCTGATCTGTAAGATGGACGTGCTAACCAGTGCACAGTGGAAATAATTTATTGTAAAAAATACAATTTAATAAATATTAGTCAAATAAATGGTGTCAAATGGTTTGGTAATGCCGGAGCTGGGCTCTCGGGGATAAGCTCCCGGTGACCTATAAAATGGCTCCATAAGGCTTGTGTAACTTGATCACCTCTGCCAGACAAGCTCCTCAGCTCTGCCTCCTCGTGGCGACACTGGTTCCGCTAAATGAGCTAGGTGCGAAAGCGAACGATTGGCGCTCAAACCAATAACCAGCCTACGGAATGTCTACACTGCATTACGACACTGGGTGGAGGAGCTGCATGAGCAGCCAACAGCCAGAGGGCGGAGGAGCTGCATGAGCAGCCAACAGCCAGAGGGCGGAGGAGGTCCCAGACCCAACGGCCAAGTGTAGAGGAGTAAACCTCACAAATCAGGTGTGGGGCCCCGAAGGCGGACCAGTGTAGAACGCTCACTGACTCCGGCAGCTCCTGCAGCCAAGTTTTGCCAAATGTATTGCTTGCATTCCTCTGGACCACACCAACAAAGCCGAGAGGGGGATCTGGACAACTGGGCAACCCAAGGTCTCCATACACTGTGCCCAGGCCTGTGCCTTGGATAGGTCACTCATTGTCGCTGTCTTAGTGTCAGAAACAATTCGTGAGACAGCAGTTACGAGTTCTAAGCCTGAGCCAATTGGCGTCAGCTCAGGCGCTACGGGTTGTCTCCAACGGTGGGAGGGATCATCGCATCCCACTGGTCAGCTACTGCCCGCCTAAGCTGGGCAGCCCCTGGCCAATTAGGTGCTGACCCGCCACAGTCCGTCTGCTTCAATGGGTGCTTGGAGCTTGGATAAAATCCCAACGGCGGACTGTAATCCATGCACCAAGCAATAATAAAAATAAATCAAAGCCGCCAGCGCTTAGACTGGCAACATGGAATGTTAGAACTTTATGTCCAGGGATCACCAATGACCCGAAACAGATAAACAATGCTAGAAAGACAGCTGTCATCAACCGCGAGCTGACACGTCTGAACATCGACGTTGCTGCACTGCAAGAAACCAGGCTATTATCCAACGGCAGCATCAGAGCGAAAGACTACACACTCTTCTGGCAAGGAAAGGCCCCAGGGGAACATCGTATGCATGGTGTAGGTTTCGCAGTGAGGAACTCCCTCCTGCCTGCTTGCACGCCACCAACAGTGGGCACCGCCCGCATCCTCATCATGCGCATTGAAACCACGTCTGGCCTTGTAAACATCGTGAGCACCTACGCCCCAACACTCACCTCATCAGAAGAGGAAAAAGACAAATTCTACGACGAGCTTGAGACTTTCATCAGGGAAATACCTGCATCTGAGCACCTGGTCCTGCTGGGAGACTTCAATGCTCGTGTTGGCTCGGACAATTCCTCTTGGCCCTGCTGTATTGGCCAGTTTGGAGTTGGCAAGGTGAACGAAAATAGCCAAAGATTGTTGGAACTATGCTCCTTTCATGATCTCTGCATCACAAATACGTTCTTCTTTACAAAGCCCAGCCACAGAGTGTCATGGCGGCACCCTAGATCTCGTCACTGGCATCAACTGGATCCCATTATCACTCGACGATCCTTCCTCAACTGCGTCAACATCACTCGCAGCTATCACAGCGCAGACTGTGATACAGACCATGCTTTGGTCGCCAGTAAAGTATGCCTCCAACCCAAACGAGCTCATAGATTAAAGCCAAAGGGCCAGCCTTGCATAAACACAACCAAGACCCAGGACCCTCAGTTAATTAAAAGCTTTGCTGTTAGCATCAAAGAAGCCCTTAACAAATGCTCAACTGGCAGTGCAGAAGAAAAATGGAATCACATGCGAAGTGCAATATACACAACTGCTCTCGACTCCTTTGGAATAAGAACGAAGATGAACCCAGATTGGTTTGAAGCGGGAATCATGAATCTTGAACCGGCCATCTCACGTAAACGATCAGCCCTCCTCAACGACAAAGCCAATCCCAGTGACAAAACACTTGCAGCTCTGAGGAAAGCCAGAGCTGACACCCAGAAGATTGCCAGGCAGTGCGCAAATAAATACTGGCAGAGTATATGCCAGAATATCCAAACTTCCACTGATTGTGGCAATATCCGGGCAATGTATGATGGGATGAAAATAGCATTCGGCCCCACTGTCACCAAAACTGCCCCTCTGAAGTCAAGCACTGGTTCAATCATTACAGATCGAACCAAACAAATGGAGAGATGGGCTGAGCATTACCAAGAGCTTTTAACGAGGGAAACTGAAGTCACAGTAAATGCTGTGGAAGGCATAACACCACTACCTGTTATGGAAGAGCTTGATGAACCACCCACTATTCAGGAGCTGTATAAGGCTGTCGATTCCCTATCCAGCGGTAAAGTCCCAGGAAATGACGGCATCCCCCCAGAGGTCATCAAAGTAGCCAAACAAACCAGTCTCCTTGTGCATCTCCACAAGCTACTCTTACAGTGCTGGGATGAAGGAAACGTGCCTCAAGACATGCGAGATGCCAAGATCATCACACTATACAAGAACAAAGGCGATAGAAGTGATTGCAACAACTATCGCGGAATATCCCTACTCTCTGTCGTGGGAAAGACATTTGCCCGAGTTATACTAAACAGACTCTATCCACTGGCTGAACGGATTTATCCAGAATCCCAGTGTGGCTTTAGAACAGGGAGATCCACCATCGACATGATCTTCTCATTAAGGCAACTGCAAGAGAAGTGCCGTGAGCAACAGCGACCACTGTACATCGCCTTCATAGACCTAACGAAAGCCTTTGATTTGGTCAGTAGAACGGGTCTGTTCACACTCCTGCACAGAATTGGCTGTCCTCCTAAATTGCTGAGACTGATTGTCTCTTTTTACAAGGATATGAAAGGTACTGTACAGTGCGATGGATTAAAATCTGAACCCTTCCCAATTACAAGTGGGGTAAAGCAAGGCTGCGTCCTTGCTCCAACTTTCTTTGGCATCTTTTTTTCATTATTGCTACGATATGCCTTCGAGACATCCGAAGAAGGGGTGTACCTGCACACCCGAAGTGATGGCAGCCTATTTAACCTTACCCGCCTTTGAGCAAAAACACGCGTGCGCAAAGTTCTCATTCGTGAAATGCTGTTCGCGGATGATGCGGCACTGACATCACATACCGAAGCCGGCCTCCAAGACCTTATAAATGCCTTCGCCCATGCTTGTAGAGAGTTCGGTCTGACAATCAGCATAAAGAAGACGAACATCTTAGCCCAAGGTGTCAGCTCTACCCCTCACATCTCAATTGACGACTGTTGCCTCGATGTGGTCAAAGATTTCACCTACCTTGGCTCCAACATCTCTAACAGTCTCAGCCTCGTCAAAGAGATCGATGTCAGAATCGGCAAGGCCTCATCGGTGCTAGCTCGCCTAGCAAAGAGTGTGTGGGAAAATAGCTCGCTCACCATCAAAACCAAGATCTCAGTGTATCAGGCCTGCGTGCTGAATACACTTCTATGTGGGTGCGAGAACTGGACGCTGTATAGTCATCAGGCACGCAAGTTGAACAGTTTTCACCAGCGCTGTCTAAGGAGAATCCTCAACATCTCATGGCAGGATCACGTTTCCAACAAAGAGGTCTTGACCAGAGCAGGAATTTCCAGCATGTTTGCCATCCTTACAAACAGACGTCTGCGGTGGATTGTCCATGTATCCCGTATGCAAGATGATAGACTTCCCAAAGACATTTTGTATGCTGAGCTCGCCTCTGGCTCTAGACCACTCGGAAGACCACTTCTCCGCTTCAAAGATGTTTGTAAACGGAGCTTGAAGGAGGGCAACATCGCACCAGCACAATTTGAGACGCCGGAGATCGCTCAGGGTGGAAAGGCGTTACCAAATCAGTCATCAAGAAAACGGCAGAGAACAGAGAGAAGAAAATGGAAGAGAAAAGGGCTCAAAGACACAGAAGAGATGCTCAGCTACCCCGAAACTCTACTGCCTTTAGCTGTGACATCTGCAACAGGGCATGCGGCTCCAGAATTGGACTCTTCAGTCACAGAAGGAACTGCAGGTCCAGCAACCAATGACCACCAAGGCACATAATCCATAGTCTCTCGAGACTGACGGAAGCCAACAAGTCAAATAAACAGTTAATATAAACATTTACCTAGACTTATTTTGTCACATGGTGAGTGAATCATACATGAATCATAATTTTGTCGTGATCTTGTTTTGTTTAGCTTCGCTTTGATTATATTAGTTTTACTTCATGTTTGATAGTGTTTTCCCTGTGTTCCCTTTATAATGTCAATTCTACTTTTTGGATTTTCATTATGAACTGTTCTTGTTAGCTTTGTGCCTTGTGTCCGCCAATCAACTCCATTCAGCCACGTGTCTTGTCCTGCTGTTCCTAGTTGTGTCATTGATTAGCTTGAACTTACTTTCCAGTCTGCGTATCGGTGTTGCTGCTAGTGTCATGTATTCCAATTTTTTTCATGTTTCCTAGCGTGGTGAGTGTTTTGTTTTCTGGAGATTTTCTTTCTTTGATACTTGAATCCTGATCATTTAGGGATTTGTTATATTCATTACTTTTTTTCAACCTATTTTCCAGGGTCCGTATTCTTGACAGATGGTGTCAGGGATGCATATAGACAGATTTGTGTGGTGGAGTTGAGGCGAAAAAATGACCTAAATGTAGCAGAGCAAGGCAGGATGAATTCCCCAAAATTATTTCTTTAGAAAAAAATAATGAAATTAATCAAGAATCAAAGGACCAAAGATGCACAGAAAACAAAATTTTCACCATGACAGGAAACGTGACCAAACCAGGGATGCATGACACCAGCAACAACGACAACAAATAAACGAAGACCAAATTAAAACATTGAACTAAATATAATCAAACTAACAATGAAGCGCAGCTGAACAAATCACAGGGGGATAAAAGAATGCTGATTGGTTGACACAAGGAATAGGGCTGATGAAAACACGAATACACATTTGCCTCAAACTTTATTTGTTTTAGTATCTCATCGACAAATAACCTAGGCCATTCTGTTTTCAATCATCTGTTTTCCTTTAAAAGCTGAGATGATCATGGTTCAACTCACTTTCTGAGAATTCAGGTAGTACGGGTCCAGATCCTCCAGTGGTACCGCTACCATTCCCTTAGGGATGTCCCCATAGATGTAGGGCAGGCTCTTGCCAGCCTCCAGGTCACTGTTGGGCTTGGGCTTGTTCTCATCATCGTCGTCACGGTAACTGCTGTCCTGCTTTGGCGGCTTCCTGTTCTTCTCCTCGTTGATGCGCTGCTCGAGGGCCGCCAATGATTCTGCATTAAATCTCTTGAAGCTGTCAGGTCCTGGCGGTGCGAGAAGGGGTGCAGCCATGTTTTCATCCTGCAACTATGTGGTCTTTAGGTTTTGACCATCCAATGTAGGAGATCTGTGGGACGATGAGGCAAAGGGAAAATATGATTGATTGATTGATTGATTGATTGATTGATTGATTGATTGATTGATTGATTGATTGATTGATTTACATCCATATACAACACATTACAAGATAAAAATAAAACTGCGGAAAAAAGAAAAAAATCAGTAGATAAAGTTCAACGCAGTTTACATGTTCAAAGAGAGTGGGGAAAAAAACTACAAAAACGTATTTGGTCCCTCCCCCTTGTTTTTTATATATTTTACATATAAAAAAATACACTGGCATGTTATTTATACACCTAAATCTCGATTTCATGTGAACCTTGGGGTCCAGAATGTGGGCGTTGCGTTAACCTCGAAAGCGAGTTGTACAGAAAGTCCTCTTTTTTTTAGAAAGGCATGTTTTTAGGCAGGTTTTTAGTGGCCTTGTGGTATAAGTGTCCGCCCTGAGACTGGGAGGTTGTGGGTTCGATCCCCGGCCGAGTCATACCAAAAAGACTATTGAAAAAAATTGATGCCTCCCTACTTGACACTCAGCATTAAGGGTTGGATTGGGGATGCTGTGAGGAGCTGCGCCCCACAGTCATTACTAATGCGCAATGTATAGGTTCTTCTATTGAAGCTCGTCCGAGGACGACCACTCTGAAGTGGACCTTAGGTACGTTAATTTGGGTCAGGCATGTTGTTGGGCAGCCAAAAAGGTCAGTTTGCTGTCCGTCTTCACACACATTGAAGTCTGTTGACATTTTATTAAAAGAGACGCAATACGCACATGACAATATCAGGCTGATTGAGTAAATAATTTTGATACTATGTGAATTAGATAGAAGAGAGAATAAAGCAGCCACTTATTCTACGACTGTGTCCGACCACGCTCTTTTGAATTGTGAGTGACTTGTGTAGATGAGGTGCTTCCGCAAACTTCCCCCCTTCCGAATCAAAAACAATCCTATCTATCCCTAACACTGTAACAAGCCATCCATCCATCCATCCATCCATCCATCCATCCATCCATCCATCTTCTTCCGCTTATCCGGGGTCGGGTCGCGGGGGCAACAGCTTTAAGAGGGACTCCCAGACTTCCCTCTCCCAAGCCATTTCCTCCAGCTCATCGCGGGGGATCCCAAGGCATTCCCAGGCCAGCTGAGAGACGTCCCTCCAGCGCGTTTTGGGTCGTCCTACCGGTGGGACATGCCGGGCAGGGAGGCGTACAGGAGGCATCCTTATGAGATGCCCGAGCCACCTCATCTGGCTGCTCTCAACGTGAAGGAGTAGTGACTCTACTCCAAGTCTCTCCCGGATGACCGAGCTTCTCACCCTATCTCTAAGGGAGAGCCCAGACATCCTGCGGAGGAAACTCATTTCGGCCGCTTGTATCCGGGATCTGGTTCTTTCGGTCACGACCCATAGCTCGTGACCATAGGTGAGGGTAGGAGCGTAAATCGACCGGTACATTGAGAGCTTTGCCTTTTGGCTCAGCTCTCTCTTTACCACGACGGACCAGTACAGAGTCCGCATTACTGCAAACGTTGCACCAATCCGCCTGTCGATCTCGCGCTCCATCCTCCCCTCACTCATGAACAAGACCCCAAGATACTTGAACTCCTCCACTTGGGGCAGGATCTCATCCGCGATCCGGAGAGGGCATTCCACCCTTTTGCGACCGAGGGCCATGGACTTGGACTTGTAGGTGCTAACCCTCATCCCGACCGCTTCACACTCCAGTGAGAGCTGGAGATCACGGCCTGAAGAAGCCAACAGCACCACATCGTCTGCAAAAAGCAGAGACGTGATGTTGAAGTCCCCAAACCGGACCCCCTCAACACCTCGGTTGCGCCTAGAAATTCTGTCCATAAACTTATTGAACAGAATCGGTGACAAAAGGCAGCCTTGGTGGAGTCCAACCCTCACTGGGAATGAATCCGACTTACTGCCGGAAATGCGGACCAAACTCTAGCATCGGTGATACAGGGACCGAACCGCCCTTATCAGTTGGCTAGGCACCCCGTACTCCCGAAGCACCCTCCAAAGAACCTCCCGAGGGACACGGTCGAACGCCCTCTCCAAGTCGACAAAACACATGTGCACTGGTTGAGCGAACTCCCATGCACCCTCGAGGATCCTGCCGAGGGTGTAGACCTGGTCCACTGTTCTACGGCCAGGACGAAAGCCACACTGGTCCTCCTGAATCCGAGGTTCGACCTCCCGACGGACCCTCCTCTCCAGCACCCCTGAATAGACCTTACCAGGGAGGCTGATGAGTGTGATTCCCCTGTAATTGGAACACACCCTCCGGTCCCCCTTCTTAAAGAGGGGAACCACCACCCCAGTCTGCCAATCCAGAGGCACTGTCCCCGATGTACACGCAATGTTGCAGAGGCGTGTTAGCCATGACAGCCCCATAACATCCAGAGCCTTTAAGAACTCCGGGCGGATCTCATCCACCCCCGGGGCCCTGCCACCGAGGACTTTTTTAACTACCTCAGTGACTTTGACCCCAGCGATTGGAGAGTCCGCCTCAGAGTCTCCAGGCCCTGCTTCCACAATGGAAGGTGTGTAGGTGGAATTGAGGAGGTCTTCGAAGTATTCTCCCCACCGACTCACGACATCCCGAGTCGAGGTCAGCAGCACGCCATCCCCACTGTAAACAGTGTTGACGGTGCACTGCTTCCCCCTCCTGAGACGCCAGATGGTGGACCAGAATTTCCTCGAAGCCGTCCGGAAGTCATTCTCCATGGCCTCGCCAAACTCCACCCACGCCCGGGTTTCTGCCTCAGCAACCGACGAAGCCATCCGGTACCTGTCAGCTGCCTCTGGAGTCCCGCAGGCCAAAACGGCCAAATAGGACTCCTTCTTCAGCTTGACGGCATCCCTTAGGGCCGGTGTCCACCAGCGGGTTCGGGGATAGCCGCCACGACAGGCACCAACGACCTTACGGCCACAGCTCCGGTCGGCCGCCTCAACAATGGACAAGATTTTTATTCACCTTTATTGTAGTTTTAAACACTTTATTGTTTATTAAACACTTTTTTTTACATTTTTAAACACTTTTGCAAACATTTTAAAGTCAAGAAACATTCTTGTTTACTAACTTGAGTAAACACTTTTGTAAACATTTTAAAGACAAGCTGACTTTCAGAGACATTCTTATTCTCTAATTACTTAAACACTTTTGTAAACATTTTCACTAAAGTCTCGAAGTAAAAAAAACTTCCGTGATGAAGCACAAGTCTGATATGTTGACACAGACAGTGCGGTAGGCTGAGATAAATTGTAGTTAGAACTGCTAAGCCAATCACCTGCAAGGACACAGCTCAACATGTTCCCATTGGCCATTAGTGTCATATGGTCAGACAAATCCGCGCGCTTCAAGTGACGCCCGATGTCGCTGATGGTGGAGGGGTGCACTTGCCTGTCTTGTTGCCTGTCTTGTGTGCTTCATTCCTGCATATGACAATGTGAATGTGTGTGCGTGAGACAAAAAAAAAAGTAAATTAAAATAAAAATCTCTATCCGCAATATTTGTTTCGGAAAAAAAATCTGTGATAGAGCGAGGCCGCGATAGGTGAAGCGCGAAGTAGGGAGGGATTACTGTATGCAACAGACGAAGTCACACATCCCACAATTTACTGCAGAAAATGCGACGCAGTATAGAAAATGTGTCGCTACTTTTGAATAATCCCAAAAGACACACTTAGAAAATGGCAAAACACCAGCCTCAGTACACGCCCCTGGTCCAAAAGCAGCCAGTAACAACTGGGAACATCAGGTGGTGGTAACCTGAGATGGAAAGCACCCTGTGGGTCTGCTTTAACTCCACAAACTGAGATGTGCCGATCGATCCACATGGTGAGGACATATAGAGACACTGACACTGCCTGACGGACTATCTGTTTCTCCTGTTGAGACCGTCTACTACTACCTAAATAACAATGGAAAGTCAAGGCTGTCCTAAATAGGAAGAAGGCTGCCTTCAAGAGCAGAGACAAAGAGGCCATGAAGGCAGCACAGCAAGAGGTGAAACACTGTGGGAGGGTAGCCAAAGACCCCTACAAGAGAAAGGTGGATCAGAAGCTGAGGGAAAATAGCATGAGGGCCGTCTGGGACAGTGTGAGGACCATAACCACAAAACAAAGACTAGGGCCATTGAGGGACAATGGAGCGGGCAAATGAACTGAATAAGTTATTTTACAGGTCTGACCAGCCCTTGACCCCCCACCTCTGCTGCAGCCATCTCCCCTTCCCTCCACAACTCATCTCCCCATGAACAACATAGCATCACCACCCCTTGCATCCACATACCCCACCATCTCAGCTCACGCCCTGCCACCCTCTACCTATTATACTGAGTCCACTCCCACCTGGACAAAGGGAGAACCATGGCAAAGGTTCTCTTCTTGGACTTCTCCAGTGCCTTCAATACCATCCACCCCCCTTGCCAAACTGAGTAGGATGGGAGTGGACCCCTTCTTGGTGGTATGGATCTCCGACTACCTCACAGGCAGGCCACAGTACGTCAGGCTGAGAGACACCATCTCTGACACTGTGGTCAGCAGCACTGGGCCCCCCAGGATATAACTCCAGAGCGATGCTCAGTCAGTTGGACTATACAGTAGAACGAGGAGTCAAACTCAACCCATCTGTGTACCTGAAGTGAGCTACTTCAGACACAGTCTCATAATGTATGGCCTGAAACAGACCCCAAGCCATCAAAGATATGCAACCACTATAAAATGAAGCAGATCTCAACACAATTCTCGGCATGGTGACTTATCTCGCCAGTTTTTTTCCCAACCTGTCAGAAGTGACAGCGCCATTAAGCCAAATACTAAGCCAGGGAACAGAGGTCGAATAGATTGGCAGCCATGAAAATGCTTTCAAGTGGATGAAAGAGATCATCTGGACCCTGGATGGCCAATGTTACCCACATGTTAGCAAGTACTGGAACTAATGTGACAAAATCATTGAGGCTGACGGCATCCAAAGTTGAGAGGATAATCATTACACACAATCTAGAAAATCACATGCTATGCTGGATACACACTGGACATATCAAAGAGGAGAAAAGCAAACACGGGGCAAGGGACAATGTTTTGGCCAGGCAGTAACTATTCTGGGTGTACCCCACCTATTAGGGCTGGGAAAAAGGTAGTGTTTCAATGTATCCCGATACTTTTTGTGCCGATACCAAGTATCGATTATTTAAGTGAGCATCGATACTTTCAATAACTTTTTACCGTGTCGCAGAAGCTAATTTACAAGAAACCAGTTACATGTTAATCTACCAGGTTGATAAAGGGCAGCACTGCGCAACTACAGTTTTGTGACAACTCAAAAGAGACAAGACTGTAGCTTCAATGGAGGGGATAGGAAAAACAACTAATTCAAACTTGCACCATTTTAGTTCAAAGCCAAGGTTTTAAAGTATTTTGGATTTTACTCCCAGTTGAGAAACAATAAACTGAACGGCTGTGCGTAGATTGATATGAGTGTCAACGGTGCCAAGGAAGAAAATCCTAAATAACAACTTCAGAGGCAGCTTTTAGCAATCATTCTGAAAAGGCGGGAGAGATGGATAACAACCTCGATTGGACAATTTGCAAGGACCTGCGTCCCTACATTGTCATAGAGGGGATTGGATTCCGTACCGTAACATAATTTATACCTTGGAGCCACGGTATGTTTATTATACCACCGCGGACGTTTTTCCAAGACACATATATTGAGACCACCACCCATATCCTTATTTAACAGGTGTAATGTCATGTAGTTTGTCCAATTGGAGTGCCTGTAGCATGACGTCATCGCACATCTCAGATTTTGAATGCAGTGGTACCTCTACTTACGAACTTAATTGGTACCACGATCGGGTTTGTAAGTAGAAACGTTTGTAACTAGAGGCAACGTTTCCCGTAGGAATCAATGTAAAAGCAAATCATGCGTGACGGACTATCCCAGAAGTCATTTTACTCTGTGTAAAAACACAGATAACAACAGTTTTATTTTTGCTTTTTCAAACCTTTATAACAAAAAATATCACTTTTTTTCTCGACCTCCTAACTTTGCTTGGGGATAGGAATTTCCGGACTATAAGCCGCGACTTTTTTCCAAAATTTTGAACCCTGCGGCTTATAGGCAGATCGGCTTATATAAGATATTTGTTGTGATTTTTGTGATGACTTGATCACTTTTATACACTCGTAAAAAGGCTGTGGACCACTGTCGTGCGGTATCTTGAAGAAAACAACAAGAACAAAAATACTATTTTGAAGCACTACTATAACTGCTGCTTATTCTGGCTGTCTTGCGTGTGACTATTATGAGCTTTAGTAGGAATGCACGCGAGGTGACCTGCGTCAAAGGGCTCTAAACCAGGGGTGTCAAACTCATTTCTTTCACCTCATATTATATACAGTAAAAGCTACAAAACAAACTGACAAATAACTCGTTTTCAAATCAGATGAGTAAAAACTGGTCAAATATTTAAAAAAAAAAGATATTAAAAGTGAAGACAATTTGCAATTCTAGTAATGACACACGGATTTGATGCACAATGTCTTCGCGGGCCACATAGAATGATGTGGCGGGCCATATCTGGCTCCCGGGCCTTGAGTTTGACACCTGTGCTCTAAACCCTTTCTCGTCTGCCATGTGACTCAGAGATTACACAAAGCAGTGGCACTGTTTGGACCATCTGCATTGTTTTAAAACCCAATCAATCAGCATTTAAATTCAATTCTTCTGGCATTTTGCTCACCAAAAACAAGTTGTAATGAATGTGAACTTTTAATGCATTTTATTTTGGGATTTGGATTTTTACGGCTTCCAGGGGGCGCTCTAGCAGGAAGCAAGAGCGAGACAGACGAAGAAGAGATAATGCGCGGAAGAAGACGTACTAGTTTGTGTTTTGAACATTTCGCGCATCACGCAGAACGCGATCAAGACGCACATTACTGAAAGGACGCTTTTATACACAAACCGTCATTATGGGGGACAAAAGAAACGCATATGATGCCGCTTTTAAGCTAAAGGCGGTCGATGTTGATGACATTGTGTTGCGGCACCCTTTTCTTTATTTCGTGGTCCCGTCTACTCTGGAGCTATACGTGTCGCTCGCTAGTTTAATGTAATTTAGCGCTTCGTGCATGAATAAGATTAGCATGAACAGACCCTCATCACACTCGAAGAAATGCATAAAAGCGACGACGAAGGATATCTAACGCTATTCCAATCGGACACTGAGGAAGACTTCGATGGTTTCAGTGCACAGGAGGAAGATGAAGACGATGAAGCTCTTTATTTTACTTTTACTAGCACGATTTTTTAATCAGCCCTGTTAGTGCTGTGCTACCGTGTTGCTGCTGTGTTACCGCCGCGTCTCAGTGACTTTTACTGGTATGTTTTATTTAATCAAACCCTATTAGTGCTGTGTTACTTCTATGTTGCTGCGGTACTACTGCTGTGTCACAGGCAATGTTTAGAAAGACATGTTAAAGTATGTTATTCAAACTTTAAAAAGGCTTTCTGTGTACTGTCTTTCTTTGTAAAAAACTCATGTGCACGTGCGGCTTATAGTCCGGTGCGGCTTATGTAAGAAAAAAACTAAAATATCCCCGAATTTTAGCTGGTGCGGCTTTTAGTCCGGTGCGGCTTATAGTACGGAAATTACGGTAACCGTTCGTAAGTAGAGGCACCACTATACGTATATGTTTTACATTTTGATTTTATGAAACCATGACTGTGATTAATCTGAGAAACAATAACCTCTTTAAGTGTTGTTGCAACACCGTTAACCCTCTCGCGCTTCTGTAATTCAAGATTCAGGATTCAAGAGTTTTTATTCGCCACGTTTGAGCGTGCCAAACAAAGAATTTGACTTCGGTAAATCACAGCCTCTGTTCAACATTTAGGTGACTAACAACAACACTCAGGACATGTGAAAAATGGCAGATATTCTCAAACATCCCCTGATCTTAAACTCCCAAGAGGGCAAGGAAAAACTCAAAACTCCAGCTAGGGGAAATGAGAAACCTTTGTGAGAGGTACTCTGTGTTGCCAGTTGTGTACAGTAAAATAAGGGACAAAAAGGCAAGCTTGTGGTCTCTCCTGGGTTTGGGACCAGAAAAAGTCCAATATAGGGGTTACAATTTCAGAATAAGCAAATGAAAACCTTTTCAAAACAAGAAGCCCAATGTGACATGGCAATCATAGCTGCACGGACCCTCCTACAGTTACAACAACGCGAGAGCATGACTGCCAAGCACAACAGCTATTGGACATGAATTGAAAATGATGTATTATAACAAAAATGTGTGTACAGTAATCCCTCGTTAAGTAACGGCCTTCAAAATAAATCACCCTACCTCAAATCAAAGCACGGCTGAATAACATAAATAACATGGAGAATTCTTAACACATACTTTAAATATGTTTTTAGAACAACTTTCCATATTTATTTATTTTTAAAACAAGGTACAAGTGTACATACTATAAATATGTTTTTAGAACTATTTCATTATTATAACAATTTTTCTATAACAAGGTACAACACTGTAAATATGTTTTTAGAACTCTTATTATAAAAAAAAATTATAAAAAGGTACAAGAGTGCGCACTGCAATTGTGTGGGCACTCCTTGCCTTTTGTGGGCAAGTTTTGTGCCATAATTCCTCAATTTAGAAGTTTTATTATTTTTTTTTTTTAAATCTGCGATGTAGTGAAACCGCGATAAACAAACCGCGATGTAGCGAGGGTTTACTGTATTGCAGGGGTCACCAACACGGTGCCCGCGGGCACCAGGTCGCCCGTGAGGACCGCATGAGTCGCCCGCAGGATTGTTCTAAAATTAGCTCAAATCGCGGCACTTGTCAGTGAGATGCATCTATTTATTTTACAGTCAAACCTCGGTTTTCGAACGTCCTGGTTCTCGAACAAATCGGATTTCAAACAAAAAATTCAAGATTTTTTAGCTTCAGTTGTCGAACAAAATTCGGAGGTCGAACCTCGCGAGATGAGCCGGGAGGACCCGAGAAAACCCGACCTCGCGGCCCGGATGCCGACTGACTGTTGTTATTGTATTTTCGTTACTTTGACGATTGTATTAACCCCTAATCATGCCTCCAAAGAAAGCAAGTGGGAGCAGTAAAGTCATCCTTAAACACAAAGACGCTCTTAAAGCAATGCGACAGTGAGCGCCCGGCGCACTGCGGTTGCGCGATCGAACCAAATTAATCTCCCTGCGCACTGAGGTCCACTTACATTTTGGAAAGTACATCAGGACTTTAAAAATATTTTTTAAATTTTAGCGACGGCTCTGTCGCAATAATGCGACCAGCGCGGTGCAGTTGCACGGTCAGCGACGTGCTACTGTTGCGGGTTCGGCGGTGCGCTGCAGTTGGGCGATCGGGCCTAATTAAGCTCCCTGCGCACTGAGGTCCACTTACATTTTTGAAAGTACATCAGGACTTTAAAAATATTTTCTAAATTACAGCGACGGCTCTGTCCCAATAATGCGACCAGCGTGGTGCAGTTGCGCGGTGGGCGACGCGCTACGGTTGCACGTTCGGCGGTGAGCTGCAGTTGCGCGATCGGACAAATATGCGCAAATGAAAAATAATGCTTAAAAAAGGCGGGGTGTTTTGTCTTGAAACGGATAAAAAAAATTCCCATTATTTGTAATGGGAAAAATAGATTCGGAATTCGACCGATTCGCTTCTCGAACCACCTTCTGGAACGGATTGTGGTCAAAAACCAAGGTTTGACTGTATTTTTGCTATTCTTGTTAAAATCACACTTACATATGAACTGGAAATGACAATAATAACACATAGTGAAAGCCAAATTGAGCAAATTTGCTATTTCAGAAGTGCGTGTCAAACTGGTAGCCCTTTGCCTTAATCAGTACCCAGGAAGTAGCTCTCGGTTTAAGAAAGGTTGGTGACCCCTGCTGTATTGTCTTGTGTAGAGCGGACCAAACTGTTCAATATTTTGCCAACTAAAAATGCCTTCAGTTTTAAATGAAATTGAAAGATAAAGAATAAACATCAAATAATAATACTATGCCAAAATTAGTTTGTTATTTAACTAACATTTGAGGGTCCATCCACAAGGTGACTGTGGGGTAAAATTCTGACTCTGACAAATATAGTTGTGACCCCTGTCGCTCCAGACACTTCAGTTGAAATTACGTTAACGTAATCATTCTGTAAGACTCGGCTTTGAAATAGCTATTGTGTCCCGTTTTGGGAAGAAAAACACCTCTGCCATTTCTCCAGGCTATTGGCACATGCCCGGAACAATACGCCATGGTATATTTTAATGTGTTGCCAACCCTTCCGTAGCAAGACTTAATGTTTTACCAATTTCAGTTGACAAATGTGTCAATTGTAATTAAAAAATGACAGTGGTTTCTTGCGTGCCTGATTGTGAAGCAGAAAATTTAAGGACAAACATTTACTTCAAAGGTTGATAATTTTTTGGGAGGGAAATAAATGAAAGCTTTTGAAAAGTAAGTATACTGAGCAGGATCTTGGGTTGAAGACATTTTCATATACTAGAACACTGCACTGCCCTATTTTAGGCTACTTTATAAGGCTGCCCTTTAATGGCTGCTCTACTCAGGAAGAGCCTTTTAGTCAGCGTATGATGGTAACATGACAAGTGCTCAAGCTGCAGGAAATTTCAGGGTCAACTCAACTCATGTGAGCCAGCATTCGGCGGAAAAAAAGGTATAAAAGCTATTGGAGAAAAGCCACAAGTTTAGAACGGATGTGCCATTTTCTTAGACAGTCGCGGCATCAGATTTGACTCATTTTGACGCTCACCCAACACATTTACGTGTAACATGTTGGTCGTGAGAAGCTCTCTCTCACACAAATGCACGTGCAAACGCACATACAATTAAACGCTCTGTATTCCCTCATGCAAAAACGTCTGCTTTTATAATGGACCCTGGAATAGAGCGCTACCGAGCCTTCTGCTGCTCTTCTGGCAAACGCGCATGCATACACAATGCGTGCGTGCATGTATAAAATTAAAAGGCTCAGAAAAGAACATAGATCAGGCCTTCGACGACGGGAAAAAACAGCCAAAGGGTCGTCCACATACTACACTACAATAGACACGCACATTCGGGGGGTTTCTGCGTTTGTAGCGGTGACGACAACCAGAGTGGATGTTTGTGTAACATTGGATGATACTTTGCGCAAAACGACACATTAACTGAGGCGGGCAGACAGTTTGCTGCTGCAGTGGATGATAAAAAAAAAGATAAAATAATCCTTGTCACATGCAGCAACCTCACGAACCATTAACATCATTTTTGGTGAGACATGCAAAAGTCTTCCATGCGGCGCGCTCGATTCAAAATCCAGTTTTCCCCATCGCGACGCCTTGAAGGGTGTGCACCACACCCGTGGAGTCTCGTCGACGAGCAAATCAATACACGATGTGTGCGTGTGCATGCATGTGGGGGTGCGTGAACATATTTAAAAAACAGAAAGAGATAAACGATTAGACAAAGACGCATTGAAGCTACGAGAAATGAAGGATTGATTACTCACACGCATCCTGTCATCCAAGGTTGAGCCAAGTGTCCCGCAATGTGATTTTTTTTTTTTTAGCGAGAGGCAAGTGTCCCGCAATACGATTTTTTTTTTTTTTTTTTTTTTTTTGGATAGATGGAACCATCTTATGCTCCGCGCCCCTGCCTCCCTTAGTAAATACGACCAGCATTTGACATTTTCTGCTCGCGTCCAGTCCGAGGACGACGCTCAAGACATACATTCATTCAGATCTTTAGGAATAACAAGAGGGGGTGCGGGGCAGCTCTGCGACATTCACGCAAGACGACAGCCCCCCCCAAAAACAAACAAACAAACAAACAAAAAAACCCAGCTGTCTCCTGGCATCGCACACACAACAAGTTCCACATGTAAGGGAAGGTGCGCTTACCTCGTAAGCGTCACAGTGAATCCGTGGAGCCGTCGCGGGACTGCAGAGGCGCGAATGATCTGGGAGAGACTGCAGTTGTCGCCATATTGATGCTGCCGTCTTCTCCCCTCCACCACCTCCACCAGCACCAGCACCTCCACCTCCAGCAGTAGCAGCCCTCCTCAGACCGAGCAGCTTCCCTGCATAATTAATTGATGTCTCTCAGCACAATGTGAGGGAGTGTCGCCCTGTGCCTCCTGCTCCAATCCAAAAGGATATTTAGGCCTGCAGCCTCGCTCTCCTCCTAATGCCCGACGCTAGTGCGCCACCACAGGAGTGTGTGTGCTCGGATGGTGCGCACACAACACACGTGTATCTCTTGCGTGTGAAGTCAATGCAAGAATTCTGATAGTATCGAATTGCACAGGTAGTATCGAATTGCACACCTGTGCAAACGAGTGCAGAAAGTCAATGACAATGTGTGAACAGCTGTCACATTTTGTGTTGGTCATATTTCAAAATAAGCAAACACATTATATTCTTTTTTTCACTAATCATTGTTCTGGGTGATCTTAACAGGGCGAACCTCCCACACGAACTCCCCAGATACAGACAGCACATAACGTGTCCCACCAGAAGGACACAGACACTGGACCACTGCTACACCGTAATTAAGGATGCATACCACTCTGTGGCTCGTGCAGCTTTAGGACTCTCGGACCACTGTCTAGTTCATCTGATCCTGGCCTACAGGCAGAAACTAAAAACTTCTAAGCCGGTGGTGAGGACTGTGAGGAAGTGGACAGTGGAGTCAAGGCAGTACCTCCAAGCCTGCTTTGACTGCACCGATTGGGGAGTTTTTGAAGCTGCAACTTCAGATCTGCATGAACTCACTGACACTGTCACATCATACATCAGTTTTTGTGAGGATCTGTGTGTGCAGACTAAGACCTTCTGCACGTACAACAATGACAAACCTTGGTTTACACCGAACCTCAGGAGGCTGCGCAAAGTCAAGGAGGAGGCCTACAGGAGCGGCGACCGGGACCTGTTCAAGCAGACCAGAAACACACTGAACCGAGACGTCAGGAAAGCCAGGAGGTGCCTGGAGAGACACCTCTCTGCCAATCCTGATCCCTCAACAGTGTGGAAAGGTCTGCAGAGCATCACAGGCTTCAAGAAACGAACTCCCCGTCCTGTGGAGAGCCCAAGGCTTTCTAACCAGCTAAACAGGTTCTACTGCAGGTTTGATCAGTCCTCCTACACAACGGAACCTCCTCCAGCACAATCTACATACTCACCTCCCCCCACAACTGCTCTGTCCACACCTCCATCACCGTTGTCACCGACTCTCTCTCTTGCAGAGGCCGCGCCCGCACTCCAGATCCGCGAGGAGGAAGTGTGCCAGATGTTCCGGAGACAAAAGATCAGGAAGGCACCGGGCCCAGACGGCGGGGTCACCTTCCTGCTTGAAAATCTGCGCTGAGCAGCTGGCGCCCACCTTTGCACGGATCTTCAACCATTCCCTGGAGCTGTGTGAGGTGCCCTCGTGCTTCAAGAGCTCCACCATCGTTCCAGTGGCCAAGAAGCCCGCCATCACAGGTTTGAATGACTATAGACCTGTCGCACTGACATCTGTGGTCATGAAATATTTCGAGAGGTTAGTGCTGAACCACCTGAAGGATGTCACGGGCCCCCTGCTTGACCCCCTCCAGTTTGCCTACCGGGCAAACAGGTCGGTGGATGATGCGGTCAACATGGGACTGCACTACATCCTGCACCACCTGGACACCCCAGGAACGTACGCCAGGATCCTGTTTGTGGACTTCAGCTTGGCGTTCAACACCATCGCTCCTGACATCCTCCAACAGAAGCTCATCCAGCTCGCGGTGCCTGCCTCCACCTGTCAGTGGATCACCAGCTTCCTGACCAACAGGAGACAGCGTGTGAGGCTGGGGAGCATCACATCTGACACCCGGACCACCAATACTGGAGACCCTCAGGGGTGCGTCCTCTCCCCACTGCTCTTCTCTCTCTACACCAACGATTTCTCCTCAGGTGACTCTCCTGTGAAGCTCCTGAAGTATGCAGACGACACCACTCTCATCGGACTGATCCAGGACGGTGATGAGACTGCGTGCAGACAGGAGGTGGAGTGGCTGGTCCACTGGTGCAGCCAAAACCACCTGGAGCTGAACCCGCTCAAGACCGTGGAGATGACAGTGGACTTCAGGCGAGACCCTTCACCACTTTCACCCCTCACTATCCGCAGTAATACTATTCTCTCTACAGACACCTTCAAGTTCCTGGGAACCACGAATCTCTCGGGACCTGAAATGGACCGGCCACATAGGCTCTGTCCAGAAGAAGGCCCAGCAGCAGCTGTACTTCCTGAGACAGCTCAAGAAGTTCAACCTGCCGCGGGAGCTGCTGAAGACCTTCTACACTGCCATCATCCAGTCTGTCCTCTGCACCTCCATCACTGTCTGGTTTGGATCGGCCTCCAAACAAGACAAGCACAGACTGCAACGGACAATCAGGACAGCAGAAAAGATAATTGGAATCAACCTCCCATCTATCCAAGACTTGTTCCTGTCCAGGACCAGGAAACGCGCAAGTAACATCTCTACAGACCCTTCTCACCCAGGTTGCAGTCTGTTTGAACTACTCCTCTCCAGATGGCGTTATAGAGCTCTGTACGCCAAAACCAGCAGACACAAAGACAGCTTCTTCCCCCAGGCTGTTGCTCTGATGAACTCACACCACTCTTAGAGTCTCAGAGTCATTACTGTGCAATAACATCATGCTCTCCACACCTTTTTTGAATTGTCTACACTGTTTGTACTATGTGTCCTCTCTGCATCCATTGCAGACTGGTCATCCTAGAAGAGGGACCCTCCCATCTGTGGTCTCTTCTCAAGGTTTCTCATTTCTTCTAGCTGGAATTTTGAGTTTTTCCTTGCCCTCTTGGGAGTTTAAGATCAGGGGATGTTTGGGAATATTTGCCATTTTTCACATGTCCTGAGTGTTGTTGTTAGTCACCTAAATGTTGAACAGAGGCTGTGATTTACCGAAATCAAACTCCTTGTTTGGCACGCTTAAACATGGCAAATAAAAACTCTTGAATCTTGAATCTTTCTTAGGAGTGAATGAAATGTGAATGAATCAATTCCCGAGTAAAACTCTTACCTATTCAACATTTTACATCTTTAACAGTTGATCATTACTGTCAAAAAAAAAAAAAGAAAAGTAGAATGGAGAGACTTCATTGCTTGTATTGCTCTAAGCCTCTTAGTTGGGAACTTTGGAGCGTCATCAGTATCATGAAACTTGCTCATAGACCAATGCATTTATTATGTCAAGGAAAGACAGAAAAAAAAGGCAAAAAAGCAAGCAAGGTCACCTCCCTAAAAAAAGGGGCTCATAGGTTCATAAAACTACATGGAGATGTCACGTTCCTGCGTCACCTGACTTCCAGCCAAGCCCCAATCAAGGAATTGCCAACACCTGCTACAGCTCGTTAGGTTTCCCCCCTTTTCAATAGAGGTCCGTGCTGCATTTGGTCACCCGGTCTCTGATCCGTGACAGGAGATGGCCACATGGAGGTATGACAGTAAGGTCAATTAAATATTTCCACACTTGTCAACAAACTTGGACACATCCTAGTTATCCTAACAGGTTGCTAGGAGTCAACATGAAAAACAAAATCAGTTGATTTTGATTACTGCACTGAGCACATCCCTGTTACGTTTGTGGCAGGATGAAGGACCCAAGTGCAAAGAAGTGAACCAGCAGTGCAGTACTCCCCAGCTAAAAAGAACACATTGGAGAGGATTTAAAGTAAAAAAAAGAAAAAAAGGACCCAGACTCTGACCGAGCATCTTGGTCTCAGATGTGCTAATTTTTATCCCAATGGCTTGATGAACATTGCATTTTAAGGAAGCCACCAGTACCACAGCCTCTTCAAAAAGCAGACGTGATACTGAGCTCACTGTACTGGACCCCCTTGAAGGCATCCAGACGACGTTCTCCACGGCCTTGCTAAACTCATGCCAAGCCTGAGGTTTTGCCTCAGTAACCACCAAAGCTGATTTCCGCTTGGCCTACCAGTACCCATCTGTTGCCTCCACAGTTGTACAGACAAAAAAACTTCATTAGAACTCCTTCGGCTTGAGGGCATCCCTCACCAACAGGGTGGGTTAAGGGGATTGCCACCATGGCATGCTATGGTCACCAACATTGAGTGACACTGCCACCACACACAGGACAGATGCTGTTGTCTCTCATTTACCGTAAATTTCAGACTATAAGCTGCTACTTTTTTCTCAAATTTTAAACCCTGCGGTTTATAGTCCGGTACACTCATAAAAAGGCTGTGGCCCGCTGTTATGTTAATAAAAGTTATGCGTCCCTAAATAATCATCTCTTTCCTGACAATCATCTTTGTGTATATTCTCTTACAAATGGTAATTAAACATTAAAAACCTTACGCGATCATGCTGCGACTTTACATGCATTTTTTTCTAACGGCCATCAGGGAAGACTCGAGCAGAAAAGGTAAGTGAAAGAGGTGGAGTATATGCGTCGAGGAAGACAGTAGTGGCGCATTGTGCACGAGGAACGTTAGCGTAAACAGAGCCCAATGATGGAAGGCGTGCGTATGACGCAGCTTTCAAGTTAAATTGAGCTGGCTGATAAAGAAGGGAACTGAGCGGTTGCACGTAAACTTGGAATAAATGAATCGATTTAAAGTCCCCCCCCCCCGACTTGAATGGGAGGCTTGGATGACCAGCGGCGAGAAATCGTTTACAAAAACTGGACGCATGCGAAGAGCAACTTTCGCACAAATCTGCCAGTGGATCATGACAGTGTGGAGCAGTGTGAAAAAATCCACCATCACCAACGGGTTTCGAAAAGCCGGTCTGCTGTGTGACGGAGAGGAGAGCACAAGCTCAGGAGTGAATTTGCCTCAGGACGTGAGTGATAATGAAAGCGACAACGAAAGAGCGAATGAGAAAGAGTGTTGCGACGTACATCTGGCACTATTCCAGTCAGACACTGAGGAGGAAGATTTTGCTGGGTTCAGTGGACAGTAGGAAGACAAAGACGGCTCTCAGTGACTGTTGACTGGTATGTTTTTTTTTTTTTTTTAACCCGCCTAGTTAGTGCTGTTACTTCCGTGTTTACAACAAAATGTTAATGTTATTAAAACTTTAGCCCAGCTAGTGCTGTTAATTCCGTTAACAACAAAATGTTAATGCTATTCAAACTTTAGCCCAGCTAGTGCTGTTACTTCTGTGTTTACAACAAAATGTTAATGTGATTAAAACTTTAAAAAGGCTTTCTGTGTACTGTCTTTCTTTGTAAATAACTCGTGCGCACGTGCGGCTTATAGTCCGGTGTGGTTTATACAAGTATAAAACTAAAAAAAGTCAAGAATTTTAGCTGGTGCGGTTTATAATCCGGTGCGGTTTATAGCCCGAAATTTACGGTATTTATGAAATGTGAGTGAAACTTGGCAAAATGACAGGAGCTTCTGACAAAGCATCTTATTTATTTCACATGAACCAGATCCAACGACAGCATGAAATTTTTGTTTTTGCTTGTCAAGACAGCGTTGAAGAAATCACACCATTGATGAAACTACTCCTTGCGGCTCATCGATGCATAGTGAGGCGACAAGTCATTATTGAGGTATACATTGTGGGTACATCAGCCTGTGCTTGGAATTACTTTGGAGATGTGGAATGAATGTTAATGAAGACAATCCCTTATGGAACATCGTAATGAACAGCAACAGTATAAGAGGACATTTTCACATCTCTAAGAGAATAGCACCGAAAAACGTTGACGTTAAATTATAAAACTTTATTAAAAACTTGTAAGAGTTACAACAGAAGAATAGTCACAAAGTGACTCAAATGCTTCACTGACGCATGAGTGCTTTTAACGTGCCTGTTGCATACATGTCACTTAACATGTTAACGTGTGACGTTGGTCACACTAAGAATAAAAAAGAAATTAAAACTCTATAAGATCCTGTATTTTAAATTCTATAGTTGGATGGAAAAGGTAACATTACAGTGGTGGTGACATAAAAGACGAAAACAAATCAAATCATTAAAGAAGTTTCAAATTTCTTAAAAAAAAAAAAAAAAATCATCATAAAAGCACGCACGCGCTCTCCCGCACACCCATGTACACACCAGTATTGTGAAAAGTGCATGGTGTTCCGGCCAGAATAGTCTAATAAATCTGGTGTTTTGTTCGTTTTGTTTTTCAAATGAAAGCAGAAAAATGCTGTCAAGTATTAAAGACCAGTCAAGTGTAGACTATTTGCATGTACACAATAACACCAGTTGATAACAGTATTTGACCTAACACAGATTACAAATTGACATCCTTATACCCTCATTGATCCCCTACAACTTTGTTAATGTATCTTGCTATATGACTTGCTTACAACTAGCACTCGGCCATCCTACCTTGCTTTCAAGTGTTTGACATTCATTAAGCCTTGGACTACGTAAAGACGACATGAGCGAGAGATATGAACAGTATGATTGGAGAAGGTTCAAATTAAAAGTTCCAAGAGTTTCAATAAGGCAAAAAGTTGTTTCCTCACTCACTGATCTCTTAATAATACGACTCCTTCATCCATTGTGTCACAATGGAGTTTTTTTGTGAAAAGGCACAACTCTGCCTCCTAACAAGCAACCTATTTGAACAGCATACTAGCGCTGATAGGACAGCTTTTAAGCATCGTCAAAACGACTGCACACAATGCGAACATGTGCTTGCAATGACCATGTCATTGAGAGTCACCCACATCTGGGGTTAAAAATAAAAAAATAAAAAAAACAAGGGATTTGAGATTGGGACTTATAACTGAAATGTCCAGCAAGTCTGTTTTTTAATACAGTGATGATAAAACGTCATTTGATATCCGGGTGTTTTTCAATGGGTCATTTGTTGCATTTAACTTTGATACATCCAGTTGCCATATTTCTCGCTGACTAGAGCAATTTGAAGGTCCTTAATAAATTGTCTAGAACATACATTTCCCTTGCTGTTAGACATATTGCATTTTTTGCTAAAAGGGATTACTTGTCATTTATTTCAAGGCTGTTTAATCTGTAATAAAAATGCAATAAAAATCTGTTTTGACTCTAGCAAGAGACCAGTTGAGGCCAAGTCAAGTGGGAGCCCTTAAGGTCCACACATACATTGATATTTAAAAGAATACAATAAAAGTATATTTTCCAAGCTCCAATTTTTTTACAACATACATCTACAACATGCCTATCAAGTGTGAAATTAAACAACCACAGAAATCCTTTGTTAGCTGCCTATTTTCCCAAATGTGAGCAAGCCCTTTAGAATTTTGTGAGACTGTAGCCTAGTAATGCAGCTTATTTGCATAATTTCATCCCCACACTGAGTATCTCCATTCATGACTGGGAAGCTAGGCTGTCTGACAATCCACTATTTTTAAGTCACAGTTGGAGTCCGGCCCCTGGAGTACACAGAACACTACAATAGCCAGCTAAAAGGTAAGCAGAGTGCATCGCAAGTTAGCCTGTGCTAACTGGCACTTACTCGAAAGTTGAGCCAAGTTGTCGACATGGGGCATGCGCCTCATGCAGAGATCCACTGCAATAATTGAAAAATTTAATTTGGCAGCTTGGTGATTAAGTGCTACCTCCACCAGTGGACACACAAATGGTCTTCATGAGGGCTTGCTTTGCTCTTTGACAACAAATAGCTGCTTGTCTTGTCATTATGCACAAGCGAGGCATCAAGGTAACAGGCCATACTTGATTGAAGCAGTAGATTGGAGTGGAAACAGTGGCTCACTTACATGAGACAAGACTGCATCTTGAAAACAGGTTAATATGAATAAGGGAAAATTACGGTGGGTAAAATGTGATGCAAGTTTTTATGCTTTGGTTATTTTGATGAAAACATGTTACTGACATGTTATTGAGACACCTAGGAATCGCTTTGAATTTGGGGGGAATGCAAAATATGTCTACTTGAAAGGCATACGTATATTTTTGTAAATATCCACATGGGTGTGAACATGGCCTTACCATGCAGTGGGCTGTTCAGCTAAAAGCTCCTTTGTGCAAGATTTGTGCAGAAATTCACCCAATTTGTGCTGTCAATTGAAAACCCTGCTCAATTATATATTCAACCTAGTGTTGGCTATTACCCGCAGGTTGCAGCAAAAGAAAATTCAGTTTTCAGCAGGTAAACGATCATAAAGCAATTGGACCTCAGCCTCAGTGTATTTTCAGAACATTTTGTAACATGCATTGCCAGTGTGCACATATCAGGACCCCCCCGGCTGGCGGCACATGTTAATACTGAAGTGGAGGTTTCGCCCCTGGGAAAGCAAACAATGTGCGTGTCCCCTTCTGACCAGACAGGAGGTGGACTCGGAGGTGCGAGGACTTAAAGTGCAAGGGGAAGGAGGAAAGTTCCACCTCTTCTCTGTAGTTTCAATTGCTGCGCCTCCCTGACACTGAGAAGTGAGGGTCTTTTATGAGGGTGTAGGGGGAATAACGATAAAGAAAATAAATGTGTTGATGATCTGTTTACATGGAGAGCAATGAACAGATGGAAGAATACAAGCAATTAAACATAGTTTAGTTTGAAAAGATTACTAATGAGGGAGACAAAGGAAGCCCGGTTTGATTTCTCGTAATGTTCCTCTCTCTCAGATCACATGTTGTAGGCCACATAGATGGGGTCAAGCTGGTCGGCCAGGAAGGAGTCGCGCAGGTGCATGCGCTGCTTCTCTCCTCTGGAGTTGATGGGGATCACGCCCGGGTCCACGATGACCACTACGCCCACAATAAGGTGGTGCTCTTCAAGAACCACGTTGGTGACAAGGGGAACCAGGTCCAATGCCTCCTGCTCGGAGCCGCTCAGCTCGGCCACCACCACCAGTAGGTTAGTCCACGTGAACACGGCGCTGGTGGGAACACATACAAGTCTGATGTCTGGGATTACTTAGTATCTATGCACACTTCAAATTCCACCCACAGTTTCTGAAAGAATAAGCCTCCAAACAAGGAATAATATGCATGTTTACCAGAAGAATAAATACTGGATTTGTTTCTTGCATTGGATACCTGATGACTGACCAAAAAATAGAGCAATCTGTGGGTGCTTTTGTTATTAAAGGGGAAATCAACCCAAACATTTTTCTTACAATATGTGGTATGTGCCCCCACTAGTCTAAACACGGCATTTGGATTAATATATTGTGCTTGTGTAATATAAGTGAAGCAGCAAAATGTGCCCGTTTTCACCCATCTCAGGGGGCGGCTGAAAAGTTACATTACAGTTGCAAGGTCTAAGATCACAACCAATAACGACTCAGCTTCAGAAAACTGGTGAGCCGCGATTGGTTGTGACCTGAGACCTGGCAAACTGTGATGTCATTTTCAGTTGACAAGTGGCAAAATGGCCTGAGATGGATTAACAGTTGGATGTTGCCTGCCTTATTCATATTCAACAAACGCAATATTCAAAACACTATGTTTCGACTAATTGGGCTGCACAAAACATATTACAAATATTTTTTTGAGTTGCCTTGAGCATAGGCACCTATAGTGTATCCTCTATTTATTTAGTCACTGTGTTGCTTGATGACATGGTGCGTACCGGACTCAACATTGACTAGAATGTGAAGGAGAAAGTTATTTCAGGAAATTACAAACAAATATATTCACGTAAAGGCTATAAACACATAAATCAAAGCAATGCTTTTTATTGGGTATTTTTTAGTAAATCCTGATTTAATAAATTATAGTATTTCAATTTTACATTCTTCTATCATCTTATAATTTTACACAAAGTTTGACACAACCTGTCTTGCGATCTTTTTAAAGCCCACCACCATATTGAACGTAGTGTCGGAAATGTGGAGTCAACTGTACCACAAAAACAAGCTAAGCACTCACCTCTCTGCAATGCTGCGGTGAGCTCGAGATACGGACGTCTCAATGTCGATGGGGTGGTAACGTAAGCCCCTTAGTTCCAGCGTCTCATCCAGGGACCCCACTACAAATAAGGCATCATGGCGATCTGTAGCAGAAAATCATTGCGTCATTAACAGTTTCCCTCCTTACTCCTTAGTTTACAACTTTTCTCAGTTGCTTTGGTACACTTCCAATGTCAGAATCAGTAGGTCTCTCAAAACTACTTGTCCAATTTTGACATCATTGTGTCAGTTGTACTTTTATGGTCAACAATGCTTCGTAGCCGTTAAATTCTGTTTTGGTGTTAATCAGGTTTCATAGACTTGGTTAAATTGACCGAGATGCCCATTCGGGCAACACGGGAACGCAAGAGTGGACGTATCCTGAACTACCTGAGCCTTTGACGGTGTACAGATGAGCCAGTCATCCACGTCCGGCAACACCGTCATGTCCGCAGACTGTAGGAGCGCAAGTGCAGCCTTCACAAAACGTGTGAAGACCCTTGGGGTGAGGGAGAGCCCAAAAGAGACCATATGGAACTACCAGTGACAGCAAGTGAAGTGCAATTGGGATGTGGAAGAAGGCGTCCTTCAGGTCGACAAATGTAAACCACTCCCCCCGGCTGAGCGTTCGCGAGACGTCAGCAGTAGTTAGCATGTGGAAGTGCACCTTGAAGTGATGGTTGAGCCCTCTCAGGTCCATTGTCAGTCATTATCCACCAGTCTTTTTTGTCACAAGGAAGTAGGTCGATACTGGAACTTGTACCCCTGGGTCAAGACCACCCAGCCAGCAAAGCAGCCAGCTGGCTGGGGACCATGCCCACGGTCGGAAACTGCAGCAGAGGGCAGGGGCGCGGAGATATAGAGGGTGCTCTGAGTCTACCCCAAGGGGCAAGGCTCCTATTAAGACTCCAATGCAGTTTCCTATTCTTGTGAGCCCTAATCGTTCTCTCCAGCGCTCCCATTGCAAAAGGCTTCCCCGGTTCCACAGGAAAGCTACAGAGAGCCTTCCTAGAGGCCTCCATCAGGGGTGACTGCACCAGCCACACCTGGCAGGCGGCGCGCCTCGACTGGAAAGGACATCACCGTGCTCCCTGCTCATCAGCCCAAAAGCCTGTCGGACTGCGTCACTAAAGAAAACAGCAGCATCCATGCTGCTCTCCCGCAGAGGTCAACCGGTGAAAAAAAAATGTTACTCTGCGACACATTACTAGTCAGAGGTTAGAGAATGTGACCACACCGGGCCTCAAACACGCCACAACGGCGTCAAAGAATTACACTCAAAGTTAAATGCCATTGCAGCGTCTAGAGAGGGAAACTTTGCTGCTCTGACCAACGGTCTCAAGGCTCTCCAGCAACGGGGTGAAAATGATGATAGACAAATACGTGCTTTCTTCAGGGTAGAGAAAGACCCAGCGGTATGCAAAATGTCAATGAGAAGAAAAGAGAAAACGTACGAACCGGGTGACAACAGAACACATCCAGGGGTCACATATGACTAATTTGGTACGCGTACTTAGACTGCGAATGCACAAAGGAAACTGCTTTAAGCACCTTCTCCTGGCGGTCAGCAGAGATTAAATAGAACTGCTCATTTATTCATTGTCCTCAATGGAAATTTACTGAATATCTGTGAAACAGCTGGCATAATTTTCCTTCGTGTGGTGAATATAAGGCAAAAAACTTGGCAAATAAACGTTAGGTCTATACGCTATTGAAAACATTTTTTTCCACATTTTCACAACCAAATGTTGGCAAATATGCCTATCAACCAGTGAATAAAAAAATGATATTTTCAATTAAATTGATTAAAATTGGATTCAACAAATATCGATCAATAAACAAATGGACAATTTTTGACCACTTGGCAGCTCCGCCACGGGTCAACTGCGTCAGTGGCACCTACTGAAATAGAAGTGAACTCTCCATCCATCCATCCATCCATTTTCTGAACCGCTTAGTCCCCACGGGGGTCGCGGGCGTGCTGGAGCCTATCCCAGCCGTCATCGGGCAGTAGGCGGGGGACACCCTGAACCGGTTGCCAGCCAATCGCAGGGCACACAGAGACAAACAACCATTCGCACTCGCACTCACACCTAGGGACAATTTGGAGTGATCAATCGGCCTACCAAGCATGTTTTTGGGATGTGGGAGGAAACCGGAGTGCCCGGAGAAAACCCACGCGGGCTCGGGGAGAACATGCAAACTCCGCACAGGGAGGGCCGGAGGTGGAATCGAAACCGCACCCTCCTAACTGTGAGGCGGACGTGCTACCCAGTGCGCCACCGAGCCGCCGAGAAGTGAACTCTTATGAATTAAAATCAAATCGATTGAGAAAATAAAAGGGGATAGCCAGCCATATCATAGCCATACACAGTGACACCAAGACCTGTCATTCTGATAAGTTCGGGGACACAAATATTTGTTTTGATTTATTTTGAGAGATGCACGAAGGATTTTGAGACAGACCTTTGCAGGGAAACCATTTTGTTTTGCTATTTGTAAGTATTGCTTTGAGAAATAGACTCACTGTTATGTAAATGTCAATTCTGATCTTAGAAATGTACCAAAGAGACTGTAAACTGTAAAACAGTGGCTGACCTCCACTAGCATCCAGTAGCTCGGTTCTCTTGATGAAGCCCAGGTACCCTGTTCTAGCCCACAGCGTGTTGGGATCCCCAAAGCTGAGTTTGGTGTTAAAGTGATCCGCCTGCAGGCTCTCCTCGCCATAGATAGTGTAGTAGCCACTCGCACTGTGGAGACTGTTGACCCAGATCTACACACATGTAAGAACACACTTCCACAAACTGGATTTAATTTTGACTCACAGTCACTTTTTGTCACACACCCAACGCGAGTATTAAATAATAGTGATAGAGTATACAATGGAGCCTCGGTTTTCGACCACAATCCGTTCCAGAAGGCTGTTCGAGAAGAGATCATGTTTTCTTAAGCCTTTCTTAAGCATTTTTTTCATTTGCGCATTTTTGTCCGATCGCGCAAATGCAGCGCACAGCCGAACGCGCAACCGTAGCGTGTCACCGAACGCGCAACTGCAACGCGCTGGTCGCATTATTGTGACAGAGCCGTCGCTGAAATTTAGAAAATATTTTAAAAGTCCTGATGTAATTACCAAAATTTAAGTGGACCTCCGTGCGCAGGGAGCTTAATTTTGGTCGATCGCGCAACTGCAGCGCACCAGCGAACGCGCAACTACACCGCGCTGGTCGCATTATTGTGACAGAGCCGTCGCTGAAATTTAGAAAATATTTTTAATATCCTGATGTACTTTCCAAAATTTAAGTGGACCTCAGTGCGAAAGGAGCTTAATTTGGTCCGATCGCGCAACCACAGCGCGCCGGGCGCTCACTGTCGCATTGCTTTAAGAGCGTCTTTGTGTTTAAGGATGACTTTACTGCTCCCACTTGCTTTCTTTGGAGGCATGATTAGGGGTTCAATAAGTTGTAATTCTCCAGTTTCCTTTCACATCCCCAAAAACATGCATGGTAGGCTGATTGACCACTCCAAATTGCCCGTAGGTGTGAGTGCGTATGGTTGTTTGTCTCTGTGCCCTGCGAATGTCTGGCAACCACTTCAGGGTGTCCCTCGACAACTGCCCAAAGTCAGCTGGGACAGGATTCAGCACACCCGTGACCCTCGACAGGATAAGCGGTTCTGATAATGGATGGATGTCAATTTTGCATTTTTTATTATAACAAGCCATGACTTCTTAACAATGTTTTAAGTTTGTTGTTGTTTCAAATATAGAAAACATTTTTGCAGTGATGCAAAATGAGCAATGTGTTTGTAAATTGCATCAAGAATCCCTCAGAGAGGTAAAAAAAAAAATCCTGTTCGCAGTGGTTGGTAAAGAAAGTAGCCCATCTTGTAATAGACGCAATGGACTTCATTTCCAGTCAAATTTGTGAGTACTTATTTATTGTAATCCTGAAAATGTAACATGATACAGGACTCAATAACTGTAAAAATATTACAAAAAATGCTGAATAACGCATCATTTATTAATGAATTATTGTGATGCGTTATGGCACGATGAGCTTTTGTCATGTATTAGTTACTGAGTGCTGTAATGCATTACAATTTGGGGATCATTTTGGGGGGAGGGAAAGGAGTACAGCTAAGCTTAGAGTTTATGCGGACTTTGGGGTCAAGAATTTGGGAATGGTGTTAACCCGAAAGAATGTTATTTAGAAAGTCTTGGAAGGGGAAAAAATACAGAGCCGTGCATGCGAGTGTATCGGGTAATTGCAGTAGGGAAAAACGTTTGCACTTGGGGAATAACTTCACTGTGCTGGGTGAAAATGAATAATTAATTGATTTGTTACATTGTGCTAATGTATATATAACCTGTAAGCTACTGCTGCAGTCTCTTTGAGAAAGATGGACAATGGGTTGACAGGTGTTTTGCAGCGCCATGTTGCTGAGGAATATGGTAGGAGAAAAATAACGCGCCGTTGTGTCGTCAAAAGTAAATAATGCCTCTTGTCTTTTCGCACTGTAATTTCTACAATTTCAACCATTTAAAATGCGATAAAAAAAATTGGGGTCCATGACCAAATCGCATTAGACAGAAAATTGTGTAGAATCGAAGTGTTTAAAATTGAGGTTTAACTTAGCCTTACGGGATTTTATGGTAGTTTATTACTTGCGATTTGTAACCTTGAAACACCTTACGTTGTAAGTATCGTAAATTGCTGTAAGGACAAATGACCACTGAACAATAAACGTCTATGAACAACTCTTTCTTTTTCTTCTTTTACATCAATTCAATTCAAGGTCATTACCACAATGATACACAAACGTTTCATCAAAAGTAACAAACATACAGCAGGTACCCAGTCTAGATCTGGCTTTACTTGGTTATTATTGTCAAACATCTCAACCTGAAAAACTCAAACAGGTCTAAATCAACATCCTCACAAAAAGCATATGGCTATATGGTCAAAGCCCAGTTAAGCCAATGTGAGTTCCTGCTATCCTCTCTAGCCACTTACCTCACCAAGATGGGAGTCTCCCAGCGGTCCTCGTGTCTCTGGGTTGACGATGATGACTCGCACCCCCGCTAAAATCTTCAAACAGAACACAATCGCTGATAGCTGCTGGATCTGTGTCATGGTGCTAATTTATCAATAATCAACACTCACAGTGCCTGACTCCATGAGTGGAAGACTCTGAGGTGCTCCACGCTCCACCAGCCTCACCCTTAGCAACAGAGACACTCATAACTCTGTTACCCTAAAAATGTCCTAAAGATAGTGTTGAGCATTACCTGTCATGGCGTAATGACTTCATGTCAACGTAGACAGTGGAGGGGTCTGGTCCAGCTGTGCCCTGCAACACAGCCAGGAAAACAAAAAAGGAAACATGTAGATGCACTAATGTACTTAAGTGCATAAACCTGAATGACCTGAATGTCAATTCCCACCTGCATACAGATGGCCAGGTTGACCCTGGAGCCAAAAGCAGTGCTGACGGCTCGCGACGACAGACCGACATCCTTGAAAAGCTTGGAGAAAGACTGCGTGAGGGTAAGTCTGGGCCTCTCCTCGGCTATCACCACGCAGCTGCGCACGCACGACAGATTTACACCACGTGCCTAGACGCACGCACGCACGCACGCACGCACGCACGCACGCACGCACGCACGCACGCACGCACGCACGCACGCACACACACACACACACACACACACACACACACACACACACACACACACACACACACACAATTGTAGACTTGTCTTTGACAGAAACATGTTATTTCTGATCTACCAGTGAAACATGGAAACTATGCCCCAGGTAGACAACCATATTTATCGCAACAGGGACCATCCAATTGTTGATAATGCTGTGTATGTCAAATATTTTTACCATAAGAGTTGTTCAACAGGAACGTTTTGCTTACTTCTTACAGATAAACAGATAAGCCACAACATTCTGACAACCTGCACCATCGTGGTTTACTACTGTGGGATACAATAAGAATTAAAGCTACAAACACTGATGAATGGGCCCTTATACCTCTTTTTAAATGGTGAAGGATCCAAATGCATTCAATGTTTCGCCAATATAAAAATATTATTTAATAGAGCGTTGTCCATCCTTTTAGGAAACCTACTTCCCACTGGAGCTCATTTGGGCAAATTACCAAGAACAGTTTGTCAAAGTCGGAGCCCTCTAATTTGCCTAAAATTGTCACGACTCGTCCCTGGCTGTTTTATATGTAGGTTGTCATGGTTTCTGTCCGCGTCTGTGTACTCGCCCCTCCCCTCCTGTGTTACCTCACAATCATTGTAATCTCAGTCACCTGCCTCTTGTTACCTGTCTTGTATTTAAGTCTTGTCTGTGTGTCACTTCCTATCGGATCATTGTTAATGTCACCCTGTCTTTTGTCTCATGTGTCTGTTCAGTTTGTGTTTGTGGTTTTGTTAGTAAGTTACATCAGTCTGCCGAGTCTGTTAGTTTGTGTTCTCCAATAAACCCTGGTCCAAGCTGCACTTGGTCACCCTACTCCATTCCGATCCATGACAAAAATGGCTGCTTCAAGCCAAAATGGTACACTTCCTTAATTTGGTGTGGTTACAGTCACAGTAATCCTTTTTTGTTCTCATGAAAGGTCTTGTTGCTGGCTTGCTGCTTAGCCTGATTCATTCTGCAATGCTACAATACCGTAAATTTTGGACTATAAGCCGCAACTTTTTTCTCAAAATTTTAACCCAGCGGTTTATAGTCCGGTGCGGTTTATATAGGATTATTTCCGTGATTTTTATGATGACTTGATCACTTTTATACACTCGTAAAAAGGCTGTGGACAGTTTGCTGGGCGGAGGGAAATGTGACAGGGTCACTGGGGAGAAGAGTGGTGTGTTGATCGTATGTCCATCCCCCAGGCAAATAGTGCCGTATAATTGACACAAAGAAGAGAGAACGAGATCAAGACGGACATTACTGAAGAAAGGAAGCTTTTATACACAAACCCTCATTATGGGGGACAAAAGAAATGCATATGATGCCGCTTTTAAGTTAAAGGCAGTCGATTTGGCTCTTAGCGTAAGAACTACAGCATCTCATACATGCACTGTAGAGGTTTCTTCCGGTCACAAGGGGGCACTGGGCTATTGTTGATGACATCTTGTTGCGTCACCCTTTTCTTTATGTATTTCCCGGTCACATCTACTCTGGAGCTATACGTGTAGCTCGCTAGTGTAATGTAACTTAGAGCTTTGTGCATGAATAAAGTTAGCATGAACATACCCTCATCATGGAAAATGCTAGAAGAAATGCATGAAAGCGACAACAAAAGAGAGACTGAAAAAGTGTGTGGCGAAGTATATCTGACGCTATTCCAATCCGACACTGAGGAGGAAGACTTTGATGGTTTCAGTGCACAGGAGGAAGATGAAGACGATGGCTCTCACTTTTACTAGTATTTTTTAGCCCTATTAGTGCTGTGTTACTTCCGTGTTGCCGCGGTACTACTGCTGCGTCCCAGGCAGCGTTTAGAAAGATATGTTAAAGTATGTTATCAAAACTTTAAAAATGCTTTCTGTGTACTGTCTTTCTTTGTAAATAACTCGTGTACACGTGCGCCTTATAGTCCGGTGCGGCTTATATAAGAAAAAAACTAAAATATCCCTGAATTTTAGCTCGTGCGGTTTATAGTCCGGTGCGCTTATAGTCCGAAAATTACGGTAATTTTAACCTATAGGCCTTTCCTCCTCGTTGAGAAAGGGTGTAGTGTACAGTAATTCATCTTGGGTTTCAAGTTCAGTTTAGGGAGTAGATTTTCAGAATGTCAAAAACAAAACAACCATCCGTGCTCACCCCTCGCTGTACAATACGTACTTCTTTGTACCTATACTGGGATACAACAAAACGGGAGCAGGCATGGGGGATCTTGAGTGAAGAACTTGGCATACCTGGTATGTTTTACTTTTTACTTTGTTCGTTTTTCAGCTGTTGGACTGTCCAAAGACGCAAACATTGATTTTAATTACCATATAGCGAATTGCGCGCCACTCTGTGCCGTAACTTTTTTTTCTCATCAGAGTTTTGGTGTAAAAAAATGAAAACGTGTGCAGTGTGGATTTCTGGCCGATGTGAACAATTTGAAAGCTGTGTGACAATTTATTTATTTTATGCTTATTTTACATTGTTGTTCAATAAATATTAAGTTAAATGAGGTTCTGAGCTATGCTGTATTAGTTAATGCAACTGTATTGACACTTGCTTAAAAAGTTGATTTCTTTTACATCATTAAACGTTTTTGAAAAAGCAATGCAATACACTGATCCCTCGTTTATCGCGGGAGATGCGTTCCAGAACCATCCTTTAAATGAAGATCCGCATAGTAGAAACAGTATATGTATTAATTAGGAATTTAATTACCTTTGTATAGAAATTTCAAACATGTCATGTTTCGTGTTGGCCGCTAGAGGGCATGTACGTATTGCAAGTTTATTTGAAGTCTGGTTTACCTTTTCAAGCAATGCAAAGTGACCACCTTCAGGATTAACACACTACACCAGGGGTTTTCAAATGGTTTTGTCCAAGGAACCACCATTATACCCAAGAAGCAACTCAGAGACCATTGCTTTGACGGAATATTATTTTATTTTGCATCGAAAGAGGATAGACCTATACAGGGTATTTATTTGCATCTGTATACATCCTGCCTTCCAACATCGAAGGAGACAGGATCGCGGCGCTTGGTGAACTGTACCAGGCTGTCAGTGAACAGCAAACAGCGCACCCTGACGGTTTCACCATCTTCGCTGGAGACTTCAATCATGCCAACCTGAAGTCTGTTTTCCCGAGGCTTCACCAGCATGTTCCCTTTCCGACACGTGGAGACAGCTTCCTGGACCTAGTCTACTCGGCGCAAAAGGGAGCTTTCAAAGCCACCCCCCTCCCCCATCTGGGGCTTTCTGACCATCTCACCGTTTTGCTTTTGCCCGCATACAGACAATTGGTAAAGGCATCCAGGCCGATTCGGAGGCAGGTTCGAGTGTGGCCTGAGGGTGCCTCCGATGCACTTCGTGACTGCTTCGACACCACTGACTGGGACTTGTTTAAGCAGGCAGCCACCTACAACGATTGGACGGACATAGAGGAGTATACTGACTCTGTTACCTCTTACATCACGAAGTGCATCGATGATGTGACTTGCTCGAAATCCGTCGTCACTCGCGCGAACTGGAAGCCGTGGCTGACGGGGGCTGTCCTCAGACTGTTGAGGGCCAGGGACAAGGCTTTCAGAGCGGGGGATGAGGCTGGCTTGAGGACAGCGAGGGCCGACCTGTCCCGAGGCATCAAAGAAGCGAAGAAGGCGTTCTCGTGCAAGGTCTCCACCCACTTCAAGGACAGCAAGGACGCACGTAGCCTTTGGCGGGGCATTCAGACCATCACGGACTACAAGCCCGCGCCGAGGAGCTGTGAGGGCGACGTCCGTCTGCTGAACGATCTGAACCGCTTCTTTGCTCGCTTCGACGCTCAGAACAGCACTTGCCCGCTGAAGTCCACTCCCCCCCCACACAAGCAGCCCCTGCGCCTCTCTGCCGACGGTGTGAGGAGGGCGCTTGCCGCTATTGACACCCGTAAGGCGGCGGGCCCTGACAACATCCCGGGTCGAGCGCTGAAGGACTGCGCTGGGGAGCTGTCGGGTGTCTTCACGGACATCTTTAACGTTTCCCTGCAGCAGGCCATCGTCCCCTCGTGTTTCAAGGCTGCCACCATCGTTCCTGTGCCGAAGAAACCTGCACCGTCCTGCTTCAATGACTACCGCCCTGTGGCACTGACGCCCATCATCATGAAGTGCTTTGAGCGGCTGGTCATGGAGCACATCAAGTCCGTTCTCCCCCCCACCATTGACCCTTTCCAGTTTGCGTACCGTGCCAAGCGGTCCTCTGAGGATGCCATCTGCTCTGCCCTCCACTCGGCCCTCACCCACCTGGAGAGAAAGGACTCATATGTGAGGTTGCTGTTTGTGGACTTCAGCTCTGCCTTCAACACCATTGTGCCGCAGCGACTCATCCGCAAACTCGACGAGCTGGGCCTCAGTACCTCCCTCTGCAACTGGATACTGGACTTCCTCTGTCAGAGGCCTCAGGTGGTGCGTGTTGGCGACAAAATCTCCGCCAGCATCACGCTGAGCACGGGGGCCCCCCAGGGCTGCGTGCTCAGTCCATTGCTCTTCACCCTGCTGACGCATGACTGCACTGCGACCTACAGCGACAACCGCATAGTGAAGTTTGCTGACGACACGACTCTGGTGGGTCTCATCACGAATGGCGACGAGACTCGGTATAGGTCGGAAGTTGACCTTCTGACCACGTGGTGCAGGAACAACAACCTCCTGCTGAACGTCGATAAGACCAAGGAAATCATTGTTGACTTCCGGAAGGGTCACACAACACACCTGCCGCTGATCATTGACGGTGCTGTGGTGGAGAGGGTGAGCTGCACCAAGTTCCTGGGGGTGCACATCAGTGAGGACCTCTCCTGGTCCGCAAACACCTCGTCACTGGCAAAGAAAGCTCAGCGCCGCCTGTACTTCCTGCGGAAGCTCAGGCGTGCATGTGCTCCTCAGGCAGTCTTGTCTACATTCTACCGTGGCACCATTGAGAGCGTCCTCACCAGTTGCATCGCTGTCTGGGGTGGTAACTGCACTGAACAGAACTTGAAGGCCCTGCAGCGCATAGTGAATACGGCTGGTAAGATTATTGGTGCTTCGCTCCCCTCCCTGAAGGACATTTACACCTCCCATCTCGCCCGCAAGGCAACCTCCATTGCCAGAGATGTGAGTCACCCGGCTCACTCTTTGTTTAACCTTCTGCCCTCTGGGAAGAGGTACAGGAGCCTGCGCTCCCGCACCACCAGACTCGCCAACAGCTTCTTTCTCCAGGCTGTTAGGGCCCTGAACTCGCTACCCCCTTCTGCGTAGCGTGCGGCACTGTTGCGCTATTTTCGGGAATGTCTGCTGTACGCGCACTTGCTCCTTTTTTTTTCTGCTCCTCTTATTTATTTATTTATTTATTGTTGTGTTATTTATTCATTATTTATTTAGCACACTTTTGTTGTACTTGTTTACTTGTTTGTCTGTTGTGAGCCATGTCTTGTCACCGTGGGATAGGGGGGAACGAAATTTCGGTTTCTTTGTGTGTCTTTGGCATGTGGAGAAATTGACAATAAAGCTGACTTTGACTTTATGTGTATTTTGGAAATGTCAGCTACATTTGACATAATTTGGACGGGTAAATGATTCACAAAATTAGCTGGAAAATGAATCAAGTCTAAATTATAAATCAATTTTATTTTTCAAAATGTTTCAATTGGTTTCCATTTCCAATTTCGTGGACCACGTGCAATACCGCTTTGGATCACTAGAGGGCCTCGGACGACCAGTTGACAATTCCTGCACGACACTAACCCAGGGACATCATGCATAGCAAAACCAAAGACAGTCACAGTCACGCATGAATCTCCTGTTGCATTGTGGTACTATACACAATATTTAGGCTTTGTAAAGCCTCCTTAATACTTTTACATGACATAAAACTTTCCCAATCTCTTAATAACCTTTCCCACACTGTTCTGTGCATGTATTCTACCTTTACAGTAAATAAAAGAACAAACGTAATATTGTCACGTGTCCCAACTCCTTCTGCACTGATTGGTGCTGTTGCCTCGCGTCTTCCGGCCTCCCGCGCCTCCTGTACTTCTACTCTGTCACCTCCGCATTGCTCAGAGGCAGAGCACGCTATCAGCGCTCATGCCAGTGCATTAATTTTGTGTGCGGCTGGCTTCCGCGCTTGTCCCAAGTGACGCACATTGCTCAGAGGCACGCCTCACGCTATCAGTGTGTATTCAAACGCTATTCTCCCGTCACTTATTAACCCGCGAAATAGTGAATCCGTAATCAATGATGCGCGAAGTTATGATGGATCACTGTAATTACTTTCCCTTGTAACTAATTACATCTATGAAGGAGTAAATCAATTATAATTCAATTACTTTTTTGGAAAGGTCACTAATAACATCCAGCTACTTAAGCCGCACCTTCCGACTATCCACAGTAGGTGTCTTGAGAGATGCGCATGCGTCCTCCCAAACAACTATTTTTAGGACAGCTGTTTTGCTATTCAATGTGTTTGATGAGGCACAAGATGCAAATTTTGCCTTACAAGTTAAGATGCAAAACCGCTTATTTCAAGCCTTAAGTGAATGTGCTTCATAAAGACAGAGAGAACAATTGAGGCATTTCAAGTGTTTTGCACGCCAACCTTCAGCAGCTCTGTCTGGGTTCCAAGGCCTTTGGTGCAAAGCTCCATAACTGAGTAGGAGCAGAAGGTGTCTCGGATCTTGTACTGACTGAGGGTGCTCAGCCACAGAGGAAGTGAGCTCTCCAGCTCCAGGGGAGGGATGAGGATTGACTGATGACCTGAGTAAACACTGCACACCCCAATCACTTTTGTAACAATCACACTGCTTATCATCTATGGACCATTTTACATACCTGGAGAGGCACCACAGGACAAAGCCTAGGCCGCAGTATGGGTCCAGGCAGATGGCTATTTGGCGTGAGGAGTACAGTTCACACTGCAACTTGATGGAACGACACAGAGTGCTGACTGCAGCATGAGACATCTGATTAAAAAAAAAAAAAAAAAAAAAAAAAATGGGACAGCACCTTTTAAAATACTACTCAGCGTCAACTACAAACAACATTGAGTGTGAGATACTAGACACAAGTGAATCATTCAGCAACGGTTAGGTGACAAAATGCCGCTTTAAGTTTGGGTCTTTGCAATACTAAGCCAACTTTCATCTGGTTGACTTTTGAAACTACATTTCCAATTGAGAGCAATTACATTTCAAATAAATTCTTTCACAAACATACAAACATAAAGTAATACTATCGCATGCATGATATGGGCCTTTTTCAAGTTCAAAGCTAAATTGTACGTACAGTATTGGTCACGATTATTTAGATTATCAACAGCAGTGATTTTCAATCAGTGAGAGATCATCAGGTGTACCACAGGGAATTATCCAATGTCAATCATTTTGACAAAATTGTCATTATTTTCTTATACAAAAAAGGGTAATTTGTTAATCTATGCCAATCATGTATAGTAACAGGCAAAACAACCAAATGCGATTCCTGTTTTGTCAATCATTTTGGTATGTAATGCCATGAGATTTTTTTCCGATGTGACATATACGCCTTGAGTCAGTATAGATAGGTCGGGAAACACTATTCTACAGTATTGAGCTTGGATTTTAATGCAAGGTGCTCAAATCGTTACCTTTACTCCAGTTAACATGCCTGTGGTAGACACACTGAAGTCCAGGTAAGCCAACATCTCGGCTGTTGGGGGCTTGTAGATCTGTGGCGGCCGTTTTCTGGGTAGGTCATCTAAGAGGAGAGTAAACAAATGTACAAAATGTGTCAATTTATTTTCAGTGGATACTCGATTTAATGGAGCCAGAACCAACGAACCCTGGACCCAACAGAGAGAATAGTGTCCAGTATGGTTGGGCAGGCCCCTCCGTGAGTCGTCACCTTATCGTGGTGGAGGGGTTTGCGTGCCCCTATGATCCTAGGAGCCATGTTGTCTGGGGCTTCATGCCCCTGGTAGGGTCACCCATGGCAAACGGGTCCTAGGTGAGGGGCCAGACAAAGCACGGCTCACAAGCGCCTTATGATGAATAAAATAAATGGATTGCGTTTTCCCTCGCCCGGACGCGGGTCACCGGGGCCCCCCTCTGGAGCCAGGCCTGGAGGCGGGGCTTGAAGGCGAGCATCTGGTGGCCGGGCCTTCACCCATGGGGCCCGGCCGGGCACACCCGGAAAAGGAAACGTGCGTCCCCCTTCCCATGGGCTCACCACCTGTGGGAGGGGCCAAAGGGGTCGGGTGCAGTGTAAGCTGGGCAGTGGCCAAAGGCAGGGACCTTGGCGGTCTGATCCCCGGCTGCAGAAGCTGGCTCTTGGGACATGAAATGTCACCTCTCTGGCTGGAAAGGAGCCCGAGCTGGTGTGCGAGGCAGAAAAGTTCCGACTAGACATAGTCGGACTTGCCTCCACGCACAGTTTGGGTTCCGATACAAGCCGTCTCGAGAGGGGCTGGACTCTCTTCCACTCTGGAGTTGCCCACGGTGAGAGGCGTCGAGCAGGTGTGGGTATACTTATTGCCCCCCGGCTGGGCGCCTGCACATTGGGGTTCACCCCGGTGAACGAGAGGGTAGCCTCCCTCCGCCTTCGGGTGGGGGGACGGGTCCTGACTGTTGTTTGTGTCTATGCACCAAGCGGCAGCTCAGAGTACCCACCCTTCTTGGAGTCCCTGGAGGAAGTGCTGGAGAGCGCTCCTTTTGGGGACTCCATCGTTCTACTGGGTGACTTCAATGCTCACGTGGGCAATGACAGTGAGACCTGGAAGGGCGTGATTGGGAGGAATGGCCCCCTTGATCTGAACCCGAGCGGTGTTCTATTATTGGACTTCTGTGCTCGACACGGATTTTCTATAATGAACACCATGTTCAAACATAAGGGTGTCCATGTGTGCAATTGGCACCAGGACACCCTAGGCCTTAGGGAACGTCTGGCAGAATCTCCTGTCAGGAAGAGCTTCAACTCCCACCTCCGGCAGAGCTTTTCCCACGTCCCGGGGGAGGCGGGGGACATTGAGTCTGAGTGGACCATGTTCCGCGCCTCCATTGTTGAGGCGGCTGACTAGAGCTGTGGCCATAAGGTCGTTGGTGCCTGTCGTGGCGGCAATCCCCGAACCCGCTGGTGGACACCGGTGGTAAGGGATGCCGTCAAGCTGAAGAAGGAGTCCTATCGGGCCGTTTTGGCCTGCGGGACTCCGGAGACAGCTGACAGGTACCGGATGGCCAAGTGGAACGCGGCTTCAGCGGTTGCTGAGGCAAAAACCCGGGTGTGGGAGGAGTTTGGTGAGGCCATGGAGAATGACTTCCGGACGGCTTTGAGGAAATTCTGGTCCACCATCCGGCGTCTCATGAGGGGGAAGCAGTGCAACGTCAACTCTGTTTACAGTGGGGATGCTGCTGACCTCGACTCGGGACGTTGTGAGTCGGTGGGGAGAATACTTCGAAGACCTCCTCAATTCCACCTACACGCCTTCCATTGTGGAAGCAGGGCCTGGAGACTCTGAGGCGGACTCTCCAATTTCTGGGGTCGAAGTCATTGAGGTAGTTAAAAAACTCCTCGGTGGCAAGGCCCCGGGGGTGGATGAGATCCGCCCAGAGTTTTTAAGGGCTCTGGATGTTGTGGGGCTGTCATGGCTGACACGCCTCTACAACATTGCGTGGACATCGGGGACAGTGCCTCTGGATTGGCAGACTGGGGTGGTGGTTCCCCTCTTTAAGAAGGGGGACCGGAGGGTGTGTTCCAATTACAGGGGAATCACACTCCTCAGCTTCCTTGGTAAGGTCTATTCAGGGGTGCTGGAGAGAAGGGTCCGTCGGGAGGTCGAACCTCGGATTCAGGAGGAGCAGTGTGGCTTTTGTCCTGGCCGTGGAAAAGTGGACCAGCTCTACACCCTCAGCAGGATCCTCGAGGGTGCATGGGAGTTCGCCTAACCAATCCACATGTGTTTTGTGGACTTGGAGAAGGCGTTTGACCGTGTCCCTCGGGGGGTTCTGTGGAGGGTGCTTCGGGAGTACGGGGTGCCGAGCCAACTGATAAGGGCAGTTCGGTCCCTGTATCACTGATGCCAGAGTTCGGTCCGCATTTCCGGCAGTAAGTCAGATTCGTTTCCAGTGAGGGTTGGACTCCGCCAAGGCTGCCCTCTGTCACCGATTCTGTTCATAATTTTTATGGACAGAATTTCTAAGTGCAGCCGAGGCGTTGAGGGGGTCCGGTTTGGGGACCTCAGCATTGCCTCTCTGCTTTTTGCAGACGATGTGGTGCTGTTGGCTTCTTCAGGCCGTGATTTCCAGCTCTCACTGGAGCAGTTCGCAGCCGAGTGTGAAGCGGTCAGGATGAGGGTCAGCACCTCAATTCAGAGTCCATGGTCCTCGATCGGAAAAGGGTGGAATTCCCTCTCCAGATCGGGGATGAGATCCTGCCCCAAGTGGAGGAGTTTAAGTATCTTGGGGTCTTGTTCACGAGTGAGGGGAGGATGGAGCGCGAGATCGACAGGCGGATCGGTGCAGCGGCGGCAGTAATGCGGACTCTGTATCGGTCCGTCGTGGTAAAGAGAGAGCTGAGCCAAAAGGCAAAGCTCTCGATTTACCGGTCGATTTACGCTCCTTCCTGTTAGGGTTTTCAGGTTAGTTTGATCCTATGATTATGTTGGAATGTAGACTGTAATGATTAAATCAATCCTGTCTTGCCCTCACAATGTAATGATTAAATCAATCACGTCTGGCCCTCACAATGTAATAATTAAATCAATCACGTCTGGCCCTCACAATGCAGAGTCTGTTTCCCACAATAGTGTAAAACACCCCCTGCTCTGATCTTATCAGAGGCCGGGGGTTCACCAAACCTGTCCACTCACCCCCACTCTGTTCCTCCTAATAAATATGCCCTTGCAGGGAGGAGACTTTTAGACTTCATTCGATAATCGCTGTTCAGACAGCGACGAATGGACTCTCCACCTGCAGGTGTCTAAAAGAACTTGCTTGTCTCCTGTTTCGTTCTTGCAAAATAAGTTGGAGTGAGCAAATCTCTAACATTTTGGTGCCGAAACCCGGGCTCCTCATACCCACCATCTGACCGGCGAAGGAGGACGTGCTGCATTGTCGACAAGCCAGCGTCCATTAGGAGGACCTGGAAAAGAAAGTCCTGGGAAGAGAATTCTTCGCTGGGCCAGCATCTTAGGTCTGCCTTCGTCTGACAGAGGTGGATTGACGGGATCCGGCGGTGCAACGAACCAGGGGACAAGTAAGTTAAAGCGCTAAAGATACGGCTTTGGTTTGTCCGAGCTATGAGATTCGGCTTTGGTTTGTCCGAGCTATGAGATACGGCTTTGGTTTGTCCGAGCTATGAGATTCGGCTTTGGTTTGTCCGAGCTATGAGATTCGGCTTTGGTTTGTCCGAGCTATGAGATTCGGCTTTGGTTTATCCGAGCTATGAGATACGGCTTTGGTTTGTCCGAGCCATGAGGCCTAAAAAAGCGCTGGAGTTGTGTGATTGAGAGTGTGACTGGTAGGATAAATTGACTAAAAAGCAGTTCTAGCGTTGATCCATGGCAATAAAACAGGCTAGTAATTTGTTGAAAGGTCAATTTAAACCTGCATTGAGGATCCTCAAAGCAATAGTTAAATAAATAAATAAGTAATAATAGTAATAATAATAATAATAATATTTTTGAGACAAAGAGATTGTATAACCTAAAACTACTAGAATTAATATGGGAAATAAAAACGGTAAATCTCTTGCTCTGCTCTTTTTTAAAACGAGAAGTTCATGGCAAGTAGATTTCTTAATTGTATGCAATATATGCCAAAGTGGAAGAGAAAGTATGGAGTAGAAAGGAAGTTGAGAGTTCAAGTGGTAAAGAAATGCAACTTGCTTCTAGAAGATAAATAAATAAAATTAGAATGTGCTGTCCTCGTGTGCATGGGAGGGACCAGCTCATGATCGACCACAGGAAATGGCCAGCCTGTGACGAATCATTGGTGCTGGGAACTACCTTTTGCGTGCGAGAGCTGTGCATGTGTGTGCGTATGTTAAAATGATGAACATTGGCTAAAGTTTTAGTATAAAAAAAATTTTGCTAGACTGTGGTCTATCCAATTTGCACAGCAGAACAGAAATGATTTTGAAAGATAAAAATGAGAGGAAAAAGAGAGAAATCTGTTTGCAAGCAGAAACTAATCCACACTAGTGCATGTAAAGTGTCGAGCCCACATGAGAAATTCGAAGAAAAAAAAATGACAGAACATGCTTTCAGGAATTGGAAGAAGCTAAATTGTGAATTTAAGATTTTGCAATGCTACATTTAATAGGAATAATTGATTGGTTGTGTTATAAGATTATGCAAAATTCTAATTGCAAGCTAAATCTGAGCGATTGAGTTCTTCAAATTTAAAAACAAAGAAAAATTCAGATTAATTTGCCAATTGTTTGTTTTAGTTGAGTTTTTTTTTGAATTGGTGGATTGTTCTACCAGGAAACCTGAGTTGAAAGTGATATATGAGTGTTGTGTGGTGAGCTTGGATGAATTGGGACCGATGTGATAGGAAGACTCCTTTTTGGAGACTGTGTGAAACACATATGATGAGCATTGATGAATGATTGCCTGAATGAAAGGTTGAATGGTTGAAGTCGTTGGCGACTACTATGGAAAATTAGAGCGACTTTGATGAAAGAGTGATAGAAAGAAACACGTAGCTTTTGGATTGATAATTAACTAGACAAAAATGGAGAACCAGTAACACATGTAGAAGATGTGTGAACTGAGAAATTAAGAAGCGTTTTGGAAAGAAAGTCAAACTAAATGATGATGAAATCATATGTAGTACTACAAAACTTTACTACATATGGATTCTCTAAATCATACAATTGAGTAAAATAAAACATACGTTTTGATTTGTATTCAAATTTCTAAGATTCTTGTGATAAACAATGAGAAAACGATTGAAAAGTAACTAAAGAAACTACAACAAAGTGAAAATGTCTAATCATTTGCTAGCTGAGTCGCTCCCCATTCGGGGAGGCCATCCATTTACTTGCTAAGCTAGTTGTCAAAACAGGGGCAAGATTAGAGAATGGCATCTATAAATGACCTACCCTACCAAAGAACCTATGCAAATGGGCTGCAATATTGAGCCATGGTGCGCGTCACATGGCTCAAGAGGAGGGATAGTGGGGCAGGTCAGTCAGCTTTATACAACATATGGATTTGATTCATATTCAAAACATTTTCAAAACAAAACAAACATTTTTTTTTTGTAGAGCTTGTTTCAAAAAAAAAAAAAAAAAAACTCCTATTTGCCAGTTAAATGGGCACTACAATTGACTACGAGAGTTGCAAGCAACAGATGAAGAGCAGTCCTGGGCAGATTATCTAATCAGGACGCTCAAACTGAAAGATGTGTCCAATGCAAATTTACTGCCGCCTGATCTCTCCCCCTCACAGGTGGACAACCCTCAGGTTCACTGTGAGAGCTCACACACAGGAGGCGTGCTATGTGTGTTCGAAACTCCCGCCTTCCTCCACGCAAGTTCGCTTGGAGGCCAGAGCAATGAATGTCACTGAAGCGAAACACGGTGCCTATGATGAACACTTCTGGGCAAATCTCAATGTGACTGTTAAAGGACGAACAATACCACAAGTGGCCTACACAGAGAGACCAGCTGGAGTGAATTACACATGTTACATCCAAGGTAACAAGACCCACGTCTGCATTAACAACGACTGCTCTCCAGGAGGAAACTGGATGGGAGCTCTGGACATCACCGATGAGTGTCAAGATAAGAGAGCCATTTCAGGTGGTTTATCCGATGCTGCCCGCCAACTGGACAGGAGTGTGTGCACCAGTGTGGGTGACAGACCACACCTACAGGATATGACATCATCAGCTGACAGGAGCACACAACTCTTCTGGACTCGACGCAGAGCAGATGCAACCTTTGACCCTCATGACCCTGTCTGGGGTGCGAACGTTCCAGATGACCATAAAGTATGGTCCGTCGGAGACAAAGTTGTCCTTGCGCTCTTCCCTCAGATGTACTGTTTCTGTGTTTTTCTTTTTCTTTTTTATTGATAGCATTCTGGCCGCCTGTGGCAACGGGGCCGTGTAAGAATTTTCCTGCTAATAACATCTGGCCAGCAGGTTTTTCGCTTACACAATAAGTTTGATCTGGGGTGTTGAGGTAATGCCTCATCTTCACTGGAAAGTGTTGCTATCATTGTTTGTTGTTTTTATTTTTACCATTCTACTTTCTTCATTATACGTATATATATATATGTGTTTTTTTTCCTTCTTGCTTGTCTTTGTTGTTTGGGGTGACATAATCATATGATAAATCAGGAGGGAGATGTTAGGGTTTTCAGGTTAGTTTGATCCTATGATTATGTTGGAATGTAGACTGTAATGATTAAATCAATCCTGTCTTGCCCTCACAATGTAATGATTAAATCAATCACGTCTGGCCCTCACAATGTAATAATTAAATCAATCACGTCTGGCCCTCACAATGCAGAGTCTGTTTCCCACAATAGTGTAAAACACCCCCTGCTCTGATCTTATCAGAGGCCGGGGGTTCACCAAACCTGTCCACTCACCCCCACTCTGTTCCTCCTAATAAATATGCCCTTGCAGGGAGGAGACTTTTAGACTTCATTCGATAATCGCTGTTCAGACAGCGACGAATGGACTCTCCACCTGCAGGTGTCTAAAAGAACTTGCTTGTCTCCTGTTTCGTTCTTGCAAAATAAGTTGGAGTGAGCAAATCTCTAACACTTCCCTCACCTATGGTCACGAGCTATGGGTCGTGACCGAAAGAACGAGATCCCGGATACAAGCAGCCGAAATGAGTTTTCTCCGCAGGATGTCCGGGCTCTCCCTTAGATATAGGGTGAGAAGCTCGGTCATCCGGGAGAGTCGCTACTCCTCCACGTTGAGAGGAGCCAAATGAGGTGTCTTGAGCATCTCATCAGGATGCCTCCTGGACGCCTCCCTGAGGAAGTGTTCCGGCCATGTCCCACCGGTAGGAGACCCCAGGGACGACCCAGGACGCGCTGGAGAGACTATGTCTCTCAGCTGGCCTAGGAACACCTTGGGATCCCCCGGGATGAGCTGGATGAAGTGGCTGGGGAGAGGGAAGTCTGGGAGTCCCTCCTGAAGCTGCTGCCCCCGCGACCCGACCCCGGATAAGCGGAAGAAGATGGATGGATGGATGGATGGATGGATGGATGGATGGATGGATGGATGGATGGATGGATGGATGGATGGATGGATGGATGGATGGATGGGCAGGATTGCGGTTATGCAGTATGCAATGCTTTAGGCAGCTTCGCCACAGAGTGAGGGCGATGAGTTCTATCTTGCTGCCTTAAACTCGGAAATTGATTTTTCATCTCAATGTCTAAATTTCGTCTAAATGTGAAAGCATCTGTGAATTTAATGGGCTGTACTTTTTTGCTATGTCACGTCATCCAATGGCAATTCATATTTGAAATTACTTATTTGAAATTTCTTTTGGACCTGTTGTTCTTATGACATATGCAAATGGTTTTTTTTAAATTTGTATGTTATTTATCTAATATTTTTACAGATGAAAATATTTAAAAAACAACAAAAAACAATAGCCATTTGCATATGGGCTAAGGACAACCGGTCCAACAGAAGTTCATTTACAGTGGCACCTCGATTTAATGCACTAATATTGATGTTCTACCAATATTTGTTCTACCTGTGTCGATGATGGTGGGCCATGTTTTGACATTGACACTGGCAGCAGCTTCCCGGGACCTTAGGATCCTCATGAGCGGCTGAGTGGTGAGGATGCAGGCTGCTTTGCTCACCTGGAACACATAGGAAGCAATTCCATTCTCAAATAAATATGAACCACTTAACACACATGGTTTGGGATCAAGGTGGCGCACACTCACGTCAATGATCATGCGAACAGTGGGGAGAGTCGCGGCCAGATTTTGTGGGTGGGGCGGCCTCACAGTCACAGGGATGACGCCGGCATAAAGGCAGCCATAGAAGGCAGCTATCAGGTCAATGCCTGCATGTAGAGGGAGGAGGCCCTTGATTACAAAAACAGACTATTAACATACACTACCGCTCAAATGTTTGGGGTCATCCAGACAATTTAGTGTTTTCCATGAAAACTAATACAATTGCACAAGGGTTTTCAAGGGTTTTCTCATCATCCATTAGCCTTCTGACACAATTAGCAAACACAATGGACCATTAAGCACACTGAATGTTTGGTTGCTGGAAATGGGCCTTTATACACCTATGTAGATATTGCATCAAGAAGGCGGAGGATCAAGATGGCGCCGCGGATGGCCGCCTCGGTGACTCGCTCTCTGCTTCTTATTGTTATTTTTTGTGATTTTTGCGTCTTCTGCTGCCCATCCTGGAACACTTTTACCAGAGAAGAACTGTTAAACATCAGACAGTCTTCTCCTGATACTTTCTCTCCGGGTCTCTCCGGTTTTCACTGACTCAGACTGTTTGACGGAGATTTTAGCCGGAGCGGCGGCACTCTACAAGCTAGCATGCCGAAGACGGCGGCGTGCCAAGCGCGCCGGAGCCCTTGTGAAGTTGAAGCGGAGCGGGTTCCATGCTCCCCTACCATCAATTCATCTGGCGAATGTCCGCTCTCTGTCTAACAAGATAGATGAACTGCTGCTTCTCATTTCAAGGAACACGGACGTTAACAGATCTGCCGCCCTGTGCTTTGTTGAAACGTGGCTTGACGGACGCACCCCCCACCACGCCGTAGAGCTAACTGGGTTTCAGCTACTACACGCAGATCGCAGCGCAGAGCTCACGGGAAAAACAAAGAGAGGTGGTCTATGTTTCTATATTAATGAAGGTTGGTCTACTGATGTCACAGTGTTGAAAGAGTCTTGCAGCTGTCTCCTAGAAACACTTTTCATAAACCGCTGGCCGTTTTACTCACCACGTGAGTTCTCCTCGATCGTTTTGGCAGCTGTTTACATTCCACCACACGCACGTGCGATCGAAGCCACGCAGCTGCTGGCTGACCAGGTAACAGACATGGAGAAAAAATTACCAAACTCACTGATCATTGTTCTGAGTGATTTTAACAGAGCGAACCTCGCACACGAACTCCTCAAATACAGACAGCACATAACATGTCCCACCAGAGGGACAAAGACACTGGACCACTGCTACACCGTAATAAAGGACGCATTCTGCTCTGTGCCCCATGCAGCTTTAGGACTCTCGGACCACTGTCTAGTTCATCTGATCCCAACCTACAAGCAGAAATTAAAAACTTCTAAGCCTGTGGTGAGGACTGTGAGGAAATGGACAGTGGAGTCAAAGCAGGACCTCCAGGCCTGCTTTGACTGCACCGATTGGGGTGTTTTTGAAGCTGCAGCTTCAGACCTGCATGAACTCACCGATACTGTGACATCATACATTAGCTTTTGTGAGGACTTGTGTGTGCAGACTAAGACTTGCGCATTCAAAAACAACAAACCTTGGTTTACACCAAACCTCAGGATGCTGCGGAAAGCCAAGGAGGAGGCCTACAGGAGTGGGGACCAGGACTTGTTCAGGCAGACCAGGAACACACTGAACCGAGAGATCAGGAAAGCCAAGAGGTGTTATGGGGAGAGCCTGGGGAGACACCTCGCTGCCAATCCTGATCCCTCAACAGTGTGGAAAGGCCTGCAGAGCATCACAGGCTTCAAGAAACCAACCCCCCGTCCTGTAGAGAACCCAAGGCTTGCAAACCAGTTAAACAGGTTTTACTGCAGGTTTGAACGGTCCGCTCACACCACAGGACCTCCAGCAATACAATCAACATACACACCTTCACCCACAACCCCTCTGTCCACACCTCCATCGTCGTTATCACCTACTCTCTCTCTTTCAGAAGCCGCGGCTGCACTCCAGATGCACGAGGAGGAAGTGTGTCAGATATTCCGGAGACAAAAGGTCATTAAGGCACCAGGCCCAGACGGCGTGTCCCCCCTCCTGCCTGAAAGTCTGTGCTGAACAACTGGCACCGAACTTTGCACAGATCTTCAATCGTTCCCTGGAACTGTGTGAGGTTCCTTCATTGCACCATTGTGGCCAAGAAGCCCGCCATCACAGGTTTGAATGATTACAGACCTGTCGCCTTGACATCTGTGGTCATGAAATCCTTTGAGAGGTTGGTGTTGAACCACCTGAAGGACATTACAGGCCCCCTGCTCGACCCCCTGTAGTTTGCCTACCGGGCACACAGGTTAGTGGACGATGCGGTCAACGTGGGACTGCACTACATCCTGCAACACCTTGACACCCCAGGGACGTAGGCCAGGATCCTGTTTGTGGACTTCAGCTCAGCGTTCAACACCATCGCTCCTGACATCCTCCACCACTAGCTCATCCAGCTCGCTGTGCCTGCCTCCACCTGTCAGTGGATCAAAAACTTCCTGACCAACAGGAGACAGCATGTGAGGCTGGGGACCATCACATCAGACACCCGGACCACCAACACTGGCGCCCCCCAGGGGTGCGTCCCCTCCTGACAGCTCTTCTCTCTCTATACCAATGATTGCTCCTCAGGCGACTCTTCTGTGAAGTTCCTGAAGTATGCGGACGACATCACTCTAATTGCTTCACTGGTTTCTTTTATATCAAACAAATTGTTTTAGGTTCATTACCTGACATGCGGAAGAAACCGCCGAAACATGTCAGATAATGAACCTAAAACAATTTGTTTGATATAAAAGAAACCAGTGAAGTGATTAAAAAAAGGAAAAACAAGATGAACTTAGAGGCTCCAGCACGCCCGCGACCCCCGTGGGGACTAAGCGGTTCAGAAAATGGATGGATGGATGGATGGATGGATGGATGGATGGATGGATGGATGGATGGATGGATGGATGGATGGATGGATGGATGGATGGATGGAAGATGAACTTAGTACAATTATCACTCTAATTGGACTGATCCAGGACGGTGACGAGACTGCGTACAGACAGGAGGTGGAGTGGCTGGTCCACTGGTACAGCCAAAACCACCTGGAGCAGAACCCGCTCAAGACCGTGGAGATGGCAGTGGACTTCAGGAGAGACCCTTCACCACTTCCACCTCTCACGAATGCTATTCCCTCCACAGACACATTCTGTTAGGGTTGATAGATTAGTTTCATCCTATGCTTATGTTGGAATGTAACCTGGTGGTTTGTGGATGGATCATGTTCAAAGGATCCTAAAGGAAACAATCAAAGTGGTTATGCAATTGCGAAATTGCCAAACCAAATTGTTGAAGCAGAAAAGCTTCCATACAACAGGTCAGCGCAGGCTGCTCAGCTAATTGCACTAACAAGAGCTTGTCAATTGGCAGAAGCTAAAGAAGTCACTGGATACACAGACAGTCAGTATGCGTTTTCTGCTCTGTTCTATTTTGCAAAACAATGGGAGCGCAGAGGGATGACAACATCAACCGGTAAGCCGGTTACCCATGCCTCCTTGTTAAAAGACTTGTTGCAGGCCATCCTTTTACCTGCTAAACTAGCTGTGTGTAAATTTGCTGCTCACACCACAGGCACAGATGAAGTCTCAAATGGAAACAGATTAGCAAACTAAATTGCTAAAGAAGCAGCAGTAGGGAAACATGGCCATGAATTATTTTTAATAGATTCAGAGGACAGACAGCTCATAGATGAAACTATACTGACAGACATGCAAAGCAATGCTCCAATGGTGGAAAAACGAATGTGGACAACAAAAGGTGCAATAATGGATACAGATAATATCCACCCCATGAATGACAAACCTGTTTTACCAAAATCACTTTTTAAGGTAGCAGCAATTGCGACACATGGGCCTTGCCATGTGTCGACAGGAGGGATGAGGACCATCATACATCAACAATTCACTACCTTTGGTTTGGATGCTTACTTGAAAAAAAATTGTAAAGCATGTCGTGTTTGTGTGAAACGTAATCCACAAGGAAACATGAGAACGCATTTCCAAAACCGTCTTACCCATTTCAAATCATGCAAATGGATTTTATTGAACTCACACAAAGTGGACCTCACAAATACTGCCTAGTGATGATTGATTCCTTTTCCAAATGGGTGGAAATAGTTCCATCTAAACGGGCAGATGCCTTAACAGTGGCAAAAGCCATCTGCAAAGCCATCATACCGGCTCATGGCATCCCCAAAATCATTTACAGTGACAATGGTCCACACTTTATGAACCAAGTGGTACAGAACATGGCTGTACACCTTGGGATAACATTAAAAAAACACTGCGCTTGGCACCCTTCGAGTGCTGGGTTGGTTGAACGCGCAAACACCACTATCAAAAGCAGGCTGAGAAAATGCATGGAAACAACAGGCAGATCTTGGCCAGTGTCTAGACTTAGTGAAGCTCTATATGAGAATTACTCCCACTTCAGAAGGGTTAACACCTTTTGAAATCATCCACGGGAGACCATATAGACGACCTGTGTTCCCTGCAGATTTACAAAAAGCAAATGAACAGTCCTTGTCAGATTACATGATCAAAACACTCAGACTCATCTTTCAGTCTGTCAAATGCAAATTTACTGCCGCTTGATCTTTCGTCCTCAAAGGTCGACAACCCCATCAAGCCAGGAGACTGGGTCTACTTCAAGGTCATCAAAAGAAAGAACTGGGCCAGTCCACGGTCAGAGGGACCATTCCAAGTCTTGCTGACTACCCCCACCGCAGTGAAAATTGCCCACCTGGATTCACCTCAGCCACTGCAAGCTGCAGGGAGTGCTGGACCCCTCATTTCGGAGTGGTCCCGGGGAAGTCTGATTGCAAAGGGGCCTCATCATTTAGGGTGGGGCGTCTCAATGTTGGTGAAGCGAACAACGATCCCCACTCCGCTAGGCGAGGGTATGTCTCGGTGTCTCTGCATCCTAGTAGCAACGGGGCTCCACATGCCAGGTGGATCCTCTGCTGCGTTGTGGCTGGAGCGTGCTATGGTCTATGGCAGGGGTCACCCAACCTTTCTTAAACCGAGAGCTACTTCCTGGGTATTGATTAAGGCAAAGGGCTACCAGTTTGACACACACTTCTGAAATAGCCAATTTGCTCAATTTGGCTTTCACTGTGTTATTATTGTCATTTCCAGTTCACGTGTAAGTGTGATTTTAACGAGAATAGCAAAAATACAGTCAAACCTTGGTTTTTGACCACAATCCGTTCCAGAAGGCGGTTCGAGAAGTGAATCGATCGATTTCCGAATCTATTTTTCCCATTAAAAATAATGGAAAACATTTTAATCCGTTTCAAGACAAAAAAAACCCCGCCTTTTTTAAGCATTTTTTCATTTGCGCATATTTGTCTGATCGTGCAACTGCAGCGCACCGCCGAACGCGCAACCGTAGCACGTCGCCCACCACCCAACTGCACCGCGCTGGTCGCATTATTGTGACAGAGCCGTCGCTGTAATTTAGAAAATATTTTTAAAGTCCTGATGTACTTTCCAAAATTTAAGTGGACCTAAGTGCGCAGGGAGCTTAATTTTGTCCGATCACGCAACTGCATCACACCACCGAACGCGCAACAGTAGCGCGTCGCCGACCGCGCAACTGCACCACGCTGGTCACATTATTGTGACAGAGCCGTCGCTAAAATTTAGAAAATATTTTTAAAGTCCTGATGTACTTTCCAAAATTTAAGTGGACCTCAGAGCGCAGGGAGCTTAATTTGGTTCGATCGCGCAACCGCAGCGCGCCGGACGCTCAGTGTCGCATTGCTTTAAGAGCGTCTTTGTGTTTTAGGATGGCTTTACTTGCTTTCTTTGGAGGCATGATTAGGGGTTAATACAATCCTCAAGGTAACAAAAATACAATTAACAACGGAGTCAGTCGGCATCCGGGCCGCGCGGTCGGGTTTTCTTGGGTTCTCCCGACTCATATCGCGAGGTTCGACCTCCAAATTTTGTTCGACAACTGAAGCAAAAAAATATCTAATTTTTTGGTTCAAATTCCGATTTGTTCGAGAACCAGGACGTTCGAAACCCGAGGTTTGACTGTAAAATAAATAGATGCAGCTCACTGACAAGTGCCGCTATTTGAGCTAATTTTAGAACGGTCCTGCGGGCGATTCATGCGGTCCTCACGGGCGACCTGGTGCCCTCGGGCACCGTGTTGGTGACCCCTGTTATACAGTATTTAAGACGCTGGAGGACGGATCCTTTTAAGACCAAGCTTCAATGAGGGGCCTTTTCAGTAATGAATATCCACGAGATGCAACACACTAGCTCAACATGCAATGACACAGTAGGTACGGGTGCCTGTCAATAAATCTTAATAACTCAATAATTCTGATTCTGTTGCGACTGAACGCGACGGCTTCAATGTTCAACGCTCTTTCTGGAACGAATTAGCGTCAAGATCCACTATATTAGTGAATCAAAGGCCCAGGAAGCATCTTTTCATCAGTTCCCAGTAATAAGCTTGTTATATATGTTTTTGTCTGTAATATACGTATGTGATCAATAGACTTCATTCAAACTTCGTAAAGATTTGACAAAGGGAAGCTGTCAGGAGCTATGTTTGTATAGTGCACATGACATGTTCTATCCTCAGGTCTCAGACTCAAACAGAATGTATTGACAGAGCAACAACCTAAACGTTTCTGCTCTGACAGAAGCTCATCATCGATGCACATGTTCACCTGGGGGATAAAGCAGCACCACATTGTCGCCGGTGTTGAGGCCTCCTCGCTCGATTAGGGTGGCTGTGATTTTTTCTGCCCGCTTGTGCAGCTGAGCAGACGTGGCCGTGCACACTGCTACGCCCTGCAGCCAAAACAGAACAATAATAACAACCGCCATTTGCCATTATATGGTATTATGTACAACATACTTGTACTTGGTTACTGTTATTCATGTTCAAAGAAATGTTTTAGGACTGGTATCACAAACAAGTTGAATCCAAACTGAAAACTGAAGGAATTAGTACCCTTGTATAACCCACTTTCCCACAGAACCAGGTTTCTTCTCAGCCAGCAACTGTTGGATTCAGGGAATTATGACAGGTGTCATGGTGAAGCAGCCACAAGTTGTCCTGTCCCAACATTTGCCTCTTCTCGCACGTTGAACAAAGAAAATGCTATGGCATCTTTTTGCAGATGTGCTGTTGATTATATTACTCACAATAAAGGCAAAACTTTGTAGATTCAGCTTCAAAACCTGTAAAACGTTTGTGATAACTCCTGGAAAAATGTCCAGGACACCTATTCGGAACAATATTACTAAGATTTATCACAGTACTGCTACACTGTTGAGTTACTTTTGCCAAAACAATCACAGTATTTTCAAGTATGTCATACACTGGTAGTCTTTAAGACAAATTTGTCAAAATAAATCATTACGCATGAAAAAAACAAAAAAATTAATCGGCATACTTTCAATTCAACTTTTGCACCTTTACACAAAGTTTGAGTACTAATATGGCATTTGAATTAAATCTAAGTCGGTTGCTTTCAGTCTTATTCAAAGGCACTTACAAAATATTCTATTCAGTCATATTTTTGTTCATTCAATCAACTCCGTGCCCGAACAATTTAAAGAATTAAGTAAAAATTACACTGGTCATCACAGGCTGTCGAAGACCTCTCGGTCCCACTGAAGGTGATATTGTCCCAAAATGTTTTCATTTGAGCATCCTGCGTGTGCGTGCGTGTGCGTGTGTGTGTGTGTGTGCGCGTGTGTCTTATTTTTAACTATTTGGCTATGTGTCAGCGTTTACGCTAATGCATTGAGTACATTCTTGATACTGATTGACTGTTGGCAATGCAATGCCATAAAATGGGAAAAGGAGCAAAAATATTTTCCTCTGAGCCTCCTTCGTGCCTGACCGAGCAAACTGCATTGATACATATATACATTGTACCCTCACTTTTCGTGGATAATACTTTAATGAGTCACAAATACAAATCTGTGTTAAAGTGAATCTACAAGAAGCGAACTGCAAAATGTCAAGGGAACACTATATGGAAACATGCCATCAGAAAACACTCAGCTCGTGTTTGGTCTGACTGCAGCAAAAAGCGAGCTGATGACGCTGCAGACATAATATCCATGGTGACTAAATGAATGGAATCCTGGACGATTTTAAAATTGACATTTTATATTTCATAAATGTATATGCAATTGTACAAGTGGTTCAAATGCACTGCAGCCTATTATACTGAGATTTTAAGGGGTTTAAGATTAGCACAACCTGCATTTGTAATGTCTTAGGCGACAATGCTGCATTACAGCAAAAAGATATGCTGTTAGAACATTGCCATGTACAGATCCCATTCATTCATTATTCTACAGATGACTAGGATGGTTGTGCACTTGTTTGCTCTACCTTTGCATTCAGTAGGACATAGAGAATATGGTCCGGGTCGGTCTGGGCTCTTGATTGGAGTGCGTCAGATAAGAACTGGTGCTGAAAGGGAGAGGAATAGACTTTTGTACACATGAATTATTAGTCGATCCAAGCCCATTTAAAAACAGACACACATACCATCTGCACCTGCTAACAAGCAGTAAACTGTAAGCTTTGAAAAATTGTCACGGCTACATGTTGAAAAAAGATGCACACTGCAGAATGACCATCCATAAGCCAGCACACATCCAGGATTTTAGCATATTCGGCTCCCAGCACACATCCAGGATTTTGGCATATTCGGCTCAATCACCACACAGGATTTGTAGTACCGTATTGGCTGGTATAATATAAGACCGTTTTTTGCATTGAAATAAGTGAAAAAGCGGGGATCGTCTTACATTCGGGGTGTAGACATTATACCAATTTACAACGCTAGATGGCGCCATATCTTTAAAGCGAATGCTGAACTTAACTCCCCAGGCCAAAGCAAACCCCTGTCACGAAGAATAAAAATAAAAATAGTGGTAGCACGAAGAAGAAGAAAAAAATGCGGTAAGAAAGAAAAAAGAAGAAAATAAGAGAAGAGATAACAGAAAATGTGAGGACTGACACTGAGCACAGCGAGGCAGAGGATGTTTGTGAGGAGTAATGTTCTGACATGACAGATCTCAGCTACTCTCAAGGTTAAACCAGTTTGCATTATTTTATTGCAATGTTTTTCCTTATTCAGATTTGTTTTAAGACTACAGTTACAGTTAGACTTCACTTGGATGGTTAATGCAGTTATTGCAATTTAGTTGTTTTATCACAGTAGATTGGTTTATTTACCTTTCAAAAACCAGAAGCCATTCATTTACAAATGTGATTGCACTTTAGTTTACATATTTAAATGTTCAGATATTAAGATGTGATAGACAGTTTTTGCATGATTTGAATGAGGCAAAATAACATGCTTTTTCTCTCAAATATATTGTTATAATCATTTGTTTCAGATGTACTGTAATTATTTTCTGTATAAAAATTAAATTTGGTGTACAAAAAGTATTTTTTCAAACCTGAGTCTTGAAAAAGAGGGGGTCGTCTTATAATCAGGGTCGCCTTATATTCGGGCCAATACGGTAATATTATTGTACAGTATGTTTAAATATGACGGAAGTACAGCATATTTTCTAACTTTCACTATTACACATTAAGTAGTCAGACATGGCGACACATTGTAATTCATCATACTGAGTGACCATGTCAGTCATGACAACTCCTCACCACAAATGTAAAAAAATATTTATTTTGTCACTTTCGGGCCACCGTACTTTCCTTGTGTGAACCAAAAAAAGACAAGCGCCATCTACTGTATTTGCAAACATATAAGGTAAAAGTCACCCTGAGATGGGGGAAAAAACATTGGTATTTTTGGGCCTGTGATCTTTGGCCACCTATATGCAGCGAACATGGATAGGTTGCCCACTAGCATAGATACATTTTTGATTAGTAAAAATATGTAAATAGTGCTACAATAACAATTAATGTTTATCAATAATTCTGTGAGAAATCGATGACCGCAAACTCAAGTTTTGAATGTGGATCAAATGAACCGTTCCACCCCTGGTTAGAACATATCAAACATTGTGCAACAGATGTGAACTTGGTCAATGTAGTGTGCTCTATCGTACCTTACGAATCAGATCCTGGTCCTCTAACATACCCAGTTCTCTGCCTGTAGCCTGTGCAATACGTTTTCCCGCCACTAGGTTGCCCACTAGCATAGATGCTGGACCAACGTCTACTGCAAAGATCAGATGGCACACCAGTCATTTTAAGCAACACCATTCACTTGAGGAGTCAAACAACTTAATTCAACAAACTCACCAGGCTGTTTCTGCCGTGGTTTGGGCATGTTGGTGACGCAGGTGTGTGGGCACATGAGGATGTTGCAAGGGTGTAGGTTTCCCTCTAGAAAGTTCTGCTTGGTTTCACAGATGTGGATGCCACCGAGAGGCGTCTTTGGGAGGGTGTTGGCAGGCACCAGTGCAAGGCAGTATAAACCCACCTGGTGGATACTGTCAATGGCCTGTGGTGAGAATGTTCGTGATGACTTACACTGCAGTAATAATCCACAAAATAAAACAGTAAGACATTGTTTAAACCAGGGGTCACCAACCTTTCTTAAACCGAGAGGTACTTCCTGGGTACTGATTAAGGCAAAGGGCTATCAGTTTGACACACTTCTGAAATAGCCAATTTGCTCAATTTGGCTTTCACTATGTTTTATTATCGTCATTTCCAGTTCACGTGTAAGTGTGATTTTAACAAGAATAGCAAAAATACAGTCAAACCTTGGTTTTTGACAATAATCCGTTCTAGAAGGCGGTTCGAGAAGTGAATTGGTCGATTTCTGAATCTATTTTTCCCATTACAAATAATGGAATTTTTTTTTTTTTAATCCGTTTCAAGACAAAAAAAACCCCGCCTTTTGAAAGCATTTTTTCATTTGCGCATATTTGTCTGATCGCACAACTGTAGTGCGTCGCCCACCACGCAACTGCACCGCGCTTGTCGCATTATTGTGACAGAACCGAGGAAACAGACAGATTGATTATATTTAAGACGGACGGTCCTAAAATTGGAAATAATTCTTTAAGTAGTTTGGCTGGAAGCGGGTCGAGTAAACATGTTTGTTTAGCCGTACTAACCAATTTTGTAAGCATTTCAAGGGACACGCTTTTAAAATTTGAGAGGGTTATTGCATGATCCCCAGCGCTAGTAACCGGCGGAGCGATTGGCATGGTATTCTTGATCTCGTTCCTAATGGACTCAATCTTTTGAGCAAAAAATTTCATAAACTCGTCAGCTGAGTGGAAGGAGCTATCGGGGGTCGGCTGGCGCAGAGTTAGCTTTGCCACTGTATCAAATAGGTATTTAGGATTGTTTTTATTAAGATTAATGACTTGCGAAAAATAACGAGTTTTTGCTAAAATAAGTGCATCTTTATATTTCAGGAGGCTGTCCTTCCATGCCTGATGGAAAACCTCAAGTTTGGTTAAACGCCATCTGCGCTCATGCTTTCTACATAATTGTTTAAACGTACGTGTTTCATCTGTGAACCACGGAGTTGGCCATCTACGGCGAATTTTCAGACGTAGCGGTGCCACAGAGTCGATGGCTTTTAATAATGTCGCATTGAATTCATTTATAAGATTATAGATAGAGCCGCTGTATGCGGGAAACATGGCGGTTGCCGGCGACAGTAACTCAGATAGCGCAGTTGCAGTCATGGAGTTAAAATTACGGCTGCTATAATTCTGATTGCTCTCTTGTCTTTGACAAGGAACTAAAATTTCAAATTTTATTAAAAAATGATCAGACAGAACAGTAGTGTATGGCAGTACTGTTATATTTGAGGTTGCTAGTCCCCGGGATAATACCAGATCTAAGGTATTTCCATTCTTATGCGTTGCTGCCTGTACAGCTTGCGTAAAACCAAACGTATCGATTAAAGTTTGAAATGCCGAAGTCAGTGGTTCTGACGGTGAATTCATGTGGATGTTGAAATCACCCATGATAACTATATTATCTGCATTTGTCACTAGATCAGCCACAACTTCTGAAAATTCATCCAGGAAGCCAGAGTAAGCCCCAAATAGGGGTGAATATGGTAAGGATGAGGTGACCAAAGTGAATAAAGTTGGAATGGGTTGAATCGGTTGAAAAATGTAGAAATTAGAGTGGAAAAACGAAATTTTGTAGAATTTGGTGTGAATTTCAAAATTAAAAATTTGGAAATTTTGGTAAGTGGGAAAGTGTGGAATAGGTAGGAAAAAGATGAACAGTTGAAAGTTGGAATGGGTTGAATCGGTCAAAAATTGTAGAAATTAGAGGTGAAAAACGGAATTTTGTGAAATTTTGTCGAAATTTTTAACGTGAAAACGTGAAATTTTTGAATTTGGGAATTTTGGGAAACGTGAAATTTTACCTATTCCACAACTTCCGACTTACCAAAAATTCCAAATTTGAATTTCAACCAAATTCTCCAAAATTTCGTTTTTCTACTCTAATTTCTACATTGTTCAACCGATTCTACCCATTCCAACTTTCAACTGTTCATCTTTTGCCTACTTATTCCACAACTTCCCACTTACCAAAAATTTTAAATTTTAAATTCAACCAAATTCTCCGAAATTTCGTTTTTCTACTCTAATTTCTGCATTTTTCAACCGATTCAACCCATTCCAACTTTCAACTGTTCATCTTTTGCCTACCTATTCCACAACTTCCCACTTACCAAAAACTCCAAACTTTCAAATTTGAAATTCAACCAAATTCTGCAAAATTTCGTTTTTCTACTCTAATTTCTACATTGTTCAACCGATTCAACCATTCCAACTTTCAAGTATTCATCTTTTTCTACCTTTTACACAACTTCCCACTTACCAAAAATTCCAAATTTGAAATTCAACCAAATTCTCCAAAATTTTGTTTTTCTACTCTAATTTCTACATTGTTCAACTGATTCAACCCATTCCAACTTTCAACTGTTCATCGTTTGCCTACCTATTCCACAACTTCTCACTTACCAAATATTCCAAACTTTCAAATTTGAAATTCAACCAAATTCTCAAAAATTTCGTTTTTCTACTCTAATTTTTACATTTTTCAACCGATTCAACCCATTCCAACTTTCAACTGTTCATCTTTTTTCTACATATTACACAACTTCCCATTTACCAAAAAACGCCTGAGGCTTTCCCACTGTAAGAGAGAGGCTGCAACATACCTGCAGAACTCGACTCATCCACTGGAAGCTGTCTTCCTCACTGGCATCTGGCCGTTGCTCTGCCACGATCACAATTCTCTCATCATAAAAAACAGTCACTGAAAACACAGCGATCCTAGACAGAGCCAGAGAGATCAAAACACACGCATGCACAAATGCGCACACATTATTAAGTATTTCACATTTCATATTACTAAGCAGGCAGTGTCTCACCTCCCCCTGTAAACTGTTTTGACAGGCTCGACGGCTAGAGCGGTTGCCACCAAGTCGTCAGCATTGTGGCGTCGCCTGCTCACCATTAGTAACCCTTCAATTTTGCCCACAACAAATACCAGGCTGCCCTACGCAAAGAACAAAGGGAGGGCCTCAGCCCCGACTACAAGCATGCTAAATGTCAGCTCTTGATTTCTGGGTGCATGGGACTTACTGGGCCAACAAATCCAAGCAAACCAGTTCTGGTAAAGGGAACTTCTCCTAAAGGTGCTCCAGATTGGTTGACAGGGATCACCTACAGAGGGCAAAACATTAGATTGTTATAGACGACACAACATCGAACAGAACACCCTGCAGTTGCCATTTTCTGTTTCTCATATGAGCAGCATTTTAAAACAGAACTGCTAGATTGAGTTTAAATGAAATTGTGTTTTGAGTGACATACAAATCTAAAGGTTATAACATCATCAAACATGACTAAAGAGCACCTATTGCAGTTGCCCTTATTTATGTTGTGCATTTTACTTATACTCAGTTTTATTTAATGCCTTCAAAATTAACTTTTTCATGTATAGTTTGATGTGTATTAGCAATTATGTTTAAAAGGGTATATCTGCAAATAAATGTGCTTGGTTTTAGTATTTTTGGAGGACAAAAAGAAAATTTTATCTTGAAAACATCACTTCAACCTGGGCTTTGACAGACCTCAAAAGTGTTCTTGGTGACCCCAGGAAGACCGTAGTACATAGTGCCCCCCGCTCGGGAGCTGATAACAATCTCTCCTATCTCGTCTGTTTTGCACAGCTGAGGCGAGCCATCTGGTTTCACGATGCACATCAGAGCTGAAATACATATTATTGTCACATCAACTCTGGGTATGTTAACGTTTTGTGTTACTGTATTTCCAAGAGTTAGCACTGGCAACAAACCTCCAGGCATAATGTGTCCGACGTCTTGGACAGTGAGAGCCGAATTCTTGTCCTCTGTGTTCACTCTGATCACACCGTGGCTCAGCCCGCCCATGGAGAGGATAGCTCGGGCTGGTAGAGGAGCTCCTCGCGCCCCAGGTCTGTAGCGGAGGCAGTGGGGAAAGATAGTGCTCGTGTGAGCTAAAGGCTTGACAGGTCTAAGTCAATTCATTCTTGGCGCATTGAATTGATTGCAACTGGAATTTTCTGGTTATATTATAAGACCTTTTGCTGCTCATCCAAGAGGACCTCTACAACAGTCTAGATCGGGGGTGCCCAAGTCCGGTCTAGCTCCGATCCATCATTAATTATTAACAACATCCATCCGTCCGTCCGTCCGTCCGTCTATCCATCAATCCTCTACTGCTTATCAAGGGTCTGGCCGCAGAGGCAGCAGCTTTAGGAGGGACGCCCAGACTTCCCTCTCCCCAGCCACTTTGTCCAGCTCATTCTAGGGGATCCCAAGTTGTTCCCAGGCCAGGCGAGAGACAGTTGCTCTAGCGTGTCCTGAGCACCCCCCCACATAACTCCCCAAGGGACACGGTCGAACGCCTTCTCCAGGTCCACAAAACATGTGGACTGGTTGACGAACTCCCTTGCATTCTCGAGGATCCTGCCGAGGGTATAGAGCTGGTGGTCCACGGCCAGGGCGACAACTACACTGCTCTTCCTGAATCCAAGATTCAACCTCCAGACAGGCCCTCCTCTCCAGCACCCCTTAATAGACCTTAACAGGTAGGCTGAGGAGTGTGATACCTCTGTAGTTGTTGTTCTTAAAATATGCCCAGAGGAAACCCACACAGGCAAGGGGAGAACATGCAAACTCCACACAGGTAGGGCCGGAACCCGCACCCTCTGAACTGTGAGGCGGACGTGCTAACTAGAGCGCCATCGTGCTGCCTATATTTTTATAAATATAATTATTATATTAACGTTAACATTAACCTACATACATACACCCATGCACGCACGCAAACACACACACACACACACGGACACATACACACATACATACATATGCATATATATTTGATTGGACACTTCCAGGGATTGTGTATCCTGGCCAAACAATAAGCAACGGCTTCAATATTACTTCACAACCGTTTTTTTTAAAAATAAGGAGCCCATCTAACAAATGCTGCAGCAATGTTAGGTTGAAACTTTTGTTAACATTTACGTTCAACACCACAAGCTTTTTTCATGTCCTCCTCACGTCTTTATCTTGGGTTTAAGATGCTGGTTGTTTCTTCTTAACCTTAGTGACAACAGTTTAATTGTATAATTTTTAAAGGATTGCATTTTGCAATATATCTGACCCCTTTCACCTTAACCACCGCCTCATTTGAGGACGAAGACGGTGCAAAGCCGCTCACGCTCTCCGACATTGGGAAGAGCACATACAATAATGTACGATGTTGCGTTAACGTAATCACGTCTCTACAGTGTCAATTACATGATCTTTTAAAATTGTATCACCTCCCAAAAGAAAATACCCTGATAATATTGTATGTACATTGTGAACTATGTCTTGTCACCGTGGGATAGTGGGAACGTAATTTCGATCTCTTTGTGTGTCTTGGCATGTGAAGATATTGATAATAAAGCAGACTTTGACTTTCTGACTTTGACTATATATGGCAAACCATTACCATAGCCTTTGATGTGCATAAGAGAAAAAGTGCTTAAATCCACCATGGAATGCATGTAAGGCCAGATTTAATAGGAGAAAATCTGCAGAGCAAGAATGTGCGCAACTGCATGCCTTTATGCACGTGAAAGACTACTGTACCTGCGAATGGCCACCGTCAAGGCTTCTGGCGAGGTGGCACAAGGACAGATGACTTCAGGCTTTAGACCGTGAGACTGGAACACATTCAGGAAGGCATCACATGATGACACTGACCCTAATCACACAAAAACGGGAAAAGGGTCAATTATACCAGACCAAACAAAGGTCTCTATAATGTTAAAAAAGGGATGTGATTCACATGGGTTTGCTCCATCAGCCACTATAAGCATTCGTATGGAGGACAGGTTGGTGTCCCTCTGATCTTTGTGGGCCATCATTGCCCAGTGAAGGTCACGGCACTTAACCAAGGCCACACGAGCTGTGAGATGACAAGTAACATAATGCATACTGAAAAACAATAGACAAAGGATCATCATAATTAGAGCAATGAAGGCAAACCTTTATGAATGTGCACCCTCTGCACCCAGGACATGGGACAGGCTTTCATGACGGAATACGGCACAGTAACAGTATGAATTCTATTCATGACACTCTGGAAGGAGAAGAAAGACATCCTGGTTGAGACCACCAGTCAATTGGCTGTGGAGGACACATTTATCTTACCGTTAAGACGCCATGCCACAAACCCATATCCTTTTTGCAGTCCAACACATTGACCAAAGTCTCACCTGAGACAAAAAACAGAAACAAATTAGCAAACAGGAGAGACACACAAAGACTGGTAATGCTTTTTCCACTGTCCACTGTTACATGGTACCCAACTCGGTGCCTATGAACAAAATTGTCATTTTTTATCCAGCTGTCTTTAGCCAAAATAATAACTTAACAGTAATTCCTAACTTTTGCAGTTCCCATTTTGTGCGGGCAGTGCATTATAAACTGTTTTTATTGTTCTTATGTACACTACCATTAAAAAGTTTGGGGTCACCCAAACAATTTTGTGTTTTCCATGAAAAGTCACACTTATTCACCACCAAACGTTGTGAAATGAATAGAAAATAGAGTCAAGACATTGACAAGGTTAGAAATAATGATTTGTATTTGAAATAAGATTTTTTTTACATCAAATTTTGCTTTTGTCAAAGAATCCTCCATTTGCAGCAATTACGGCATTGCAGACCTTTAGCATTCTAGCTGTTAATTTGTTGAGGTAATCTGGAGAATTTGCACCCCACGCTTCCAGAAGCAGCTCCCACAAATTGGATTGGTTGGATGGGCACTTCTTGCGTAAGATACGGTCAAGCTGCTCCCACAACAGCTCAATGGGGTTCAGATCTGGTGACTGCGCTGGCCACTCCATTACCGATAGAATACCAGCTGCCTGCTTCTGCTCTAAATAGTTCTCGCACAATTTGGAGGTGTGTTTGGGGTCATTGTCCTGTTGTAGGATGAAATTGGCTCCAATCAAACGCTGTCCACTGGCTATGGCATGGCGTTGCAAAATGGAGTGATGGCCTTCCTGATTCAGAATCCCTTTTACCCTGTACAAATCTCCCACCTTACCAGCACCAAAGCAACCCCAGACCATCACATTACCTCCTCCATGCTTAACAGATGGCGTCAGGCATTTTTCCAGCATCTTTTCATTTGTTCTGCGTTTCACAAACATTCTTCTTTGTGATCCAACCACCTCAAACTTGGATTCATCCATCCACAACACTTTTTTCCAGTCTTCCTCTGTCCAATGTCTGTGTTCTTTTGCCCATCTTAATCTTTTTCTTTTGTTGGCCAGTCTCAGATATGGCTTTTTCTTTGCGAGTCTGCCCTGAAGCCCAGAATCCCGCAGCCGCCTCTTCACTGTAGATGTTGACACTGGTGTTTTGCAGGTACTAGTTAATGAAGATGCCAGTTGGGGACCTATGAGGCGTCTGTTTCTCAAACTAGAGACTCTAATGTACTTATCTTCTTGGTCAGTTGTGCAATGCGGCCTCCCACTTCTTTTTCGACTTTGGTTAGAGCCTGTTTGTGCTGTCCTCTGAAGGGAGTAGTACACACCGTTGTAGGAAATCTTCAATTTCTTAGCAATTTCTCGCATGGAATGGCCTTCATTTCTAAGAACAAGAATAGACTGTCGAGTTTCAGATGAAAGTTCTCTTTTTCTGGCCATTTTGAGTGTTTAATTGACCCCACAAATGTGACGCTCCTAGATCTGAACCCCGTTGAGCTGTTGTGGGAGCAGCTTGACCGTATGGTACGCAAGAAGTGCCCATCCAACCAATCCAACTTGTGGGAGCTGCTTCTGGAAGCGTGGGGTGCAATTTCTACAGATTACCTCAACAAATTAACAGCTAGAATGCCTGCAATGCCGTAATTGCTGCAAATGGAGGATTCTTTGACGAAAGCAAAGTTTGATGTAAAAAAAAAATCATATTTCAAATACAAATCATTATTTCTAACCTTGTCAATGTCTTGACTCTATTTTCTATTCATTTCACAACGTTTGGTGGTGAATAAGTGTGACTTTTCATGGAAAACACAAAATTGTTTGGGTGACCCCAAACTTTTGAACGGTAGTGTATATCGACTGTTGTAGTAACAACTGAAAACAAGGAGTTAAGAGGTGGGAAACAAAATGTTCAAAGTTTGGGATAATTTCAGCGTCTTATAGAATAAGCTCAAGCGCAATGTGCCTATTGAAAAGTACATATGGCTTGGATTACACAACTGCATGTCTACATAAAATTAAGATTAGCAAATTCAAAACACCCTACAACCAGAAGTTAGAATGAAATGTAATTCATAAAGGTGAATAAGAGGAAGGATGGAAAGAGCCCCTTGTACTCTTTCAATAGGTGACAAAATATAGTAAACGTGTATTCTTAGCCAACCTGTCAATCGCCTCAACTGACGCATCGCTCTGGACATGCAGTAACCAATGCTAAAGCCAGTAAACAATTTTAAGTTCTCATTGGCTCATTTCCATGTTGTTAGATAGGACAAGCCTGCCTTTTAAAAGCAAGTACACATTCAACATCATTCATACTGTTGTTGTCAAATGTGATTACGATCCCAAGTGGAAAAAAACACCTGCGCCCCACAGATACATTAATATATTAGAGTATAAGCATAAAGCAAAAAAATAAAAAATAAAATTATAATACAATACAATACATAATACAATGAATACTAGTTTAGTTTAGTTTAGTTTATTGTTTAGCACATACGTATTATTACAGCAATAACAAGCAAGGAGGGAGACGAAATCTAGGGGTTGTAGAGAGCTCCACTTCCGTTATATGTACAACAAAGTGCTGTGTAGGCAAATGTCTCTCAAGTGTTTGAAAAAAAAAAATAATAATAATAAATAAATAAACAAAAGCATAACAAGCTAAATATTAATTCATCATATTCACATAAACAGATACACCACACAAAATAAGAAACAAGCGAAATAAAATAAACACTTAGCGATGTTTAAGCAATCGAAGAGACACCAGGTAGGAATAGCTAAAAGGGAACAGAACTGTGAACAGAAAATAAAGATAAAAAAGAATCAGAGTATGAAATTGTAGTTTAGGTTGATAATAATAATAATAATAATAATAATAATAATAGATCGGTTTTATATAGCGCTTTTCTAAACACTCAAAGCCGCTTTACATAGAAAATTCACATGCACACACACACACACACACGCACACGCACACGCACGCGCACGCGCACGCGCACGCACACGCACACGCACACGCACACGCACACACACACACACACACACACACACACACACACACACACACGAAGAGTTAGGGGTTATATGCAGAGTTGAAGAGGTGGGTCTTGAGATGGTGTTTGAAGGAGTGCAGGGAATCAGCATTATGGATGGTCAGGGGGAGAGAGTTCCAGAGAGTGGGGGCAGCAATGGCAAAGTCTCTATCCCCAATAGTCCGGTATTTGGTCGAGGTAATGGGGTGAGCAAGTTGGCGTCAGCAGAGCGGAGTCGGCGGGCGGGGGTTTAGCGGAGCAGGAGTTCAGAAAGGTAGGGGGGGACAAGGTTGTTTAGGGCCTTATATGTGGTGACAAGAATCTTGAAATGTATGCGCTTTTTATGGGGAGCCAGTGAAGATGACGGAGGACAGGAGTGATGTGCTGTCTGCTGGGTGAGCGGGTGAGCAGTCGGGCAGCAGAGTTTTGAACATATTGCAGTTTGTGAAGGACAGTTGAGGGGAGACCATACAGGATGCTGTTGCAGTAATCCAGTCTGGAGCTAATAAATGCATGAACTTCTTAGTATGGATCAGCTGAGTACAGTGGAGTAATTATGGACTGGTACGATCATGAGTGGAGAAGGTGGTGTTTCAGGTGCTTTCTAAAAGCAGCCTGTGAAGATATGGATTGGATATGGACTGGTAGCTCATTCCAGAGTGCGGGCCCTCTAAAGTGGATATTGTATTGATGGTGTGATGTTCGAAAGAAAGGTGGGTGGAGATTGTCCCTCTGTCTTGTTGGATATGAATGAATGTCTGATACAAATGTGAAGAAATTATGAAAAGTGGCTAGAAGATGGTGTTTCCTATATATGTATTTATGGATGAGTAGACAGGTTTGATGAATATTTACTTTATTAATTGACAGTAGTGAGTAAGTTGTCTACACTGTTTGTACTATGTGTCCTCTCTGCATCCATTGCAGCCTGGTCATCCTAGAGGAGGGACCCTCCCATCTGTGGTCTCTTCTCAAGGTTTCTCATTTCCCCTAGCTGGAGTTTTGAGTTTTTCCTTGCCCTCTTGGGAGTTTAAGATCAAGGGATGTTTGAGAATATCTGCCATTTTTCACATGTCCTGAGTGTTGTTGTTAGTCACCTAAATGTTGAACAGAGGCTGTGATTTACCGAAGTCAAATTCCTTGTTTGGCACGCTCAAAAATGGCGAATAAAAACTCTTGAATCTTGAATTTCTAAACGGTGGTGCCGATGGTTCATATCTATTTGAAAATGAGATCATTCTTAGGAACTTCTTTTGTATGATGAGTAGTTTGTTGAGGTATGTTCGATATGTGGCTGCCCAGATTATATTGCAGTAATTGAGAAAAAGAAACAGGAAGCTATAATACAGATTGAGCTGAGCAGAAGGATGCACCAGGGGACAAACTTTTCGTGAAATACCTAGCATTTTCATAGATCTTTTGCAAACCAAATCAATATGTTCAGACCAGTTTAAAGATTTGTCTACTATAACTCCTAGGAATTTGGTGCTAGTAACTTGTTGGATTTTGTTATTGTTTATGTAAATTTTGGTCTGTTCTTTGGGGTAAGATTTATTTATATTGCAGAAGATCATGAAGTATTTTTTTTTTTTTATATTGAGTGTCAACTAGTTTGTTTTGAACCATTTTGTAACAGAGGACAACTCAGCATTGACGCTTGCAATGAGGGAATTAAAATCATCATGGGTGGCAATGAGGTTGGTCTCGTCCACAAATAACAGAGGGAGAAAATTAGAACAAGACATGGAGAAATCATTTATGTGCACCAAAATCAATAGAGGACCCAATATTGAGCCCTGCGGGACCCCAAATAATATTTTAGATCTGTTAGATGAACAACCATTTACACATACATATTGTTCTCTGTTGGCTAGGTAGTTTGTGAACTATTTCAGGGCAGAATCGTTCACTCCATATCTCTCTAGCTTAGCAATGAGAATCTTATGGTCGACAGTATCAAAGGCTTTGCTTAGATCTATAAAGACACCAAGAGTGAATTTCTTATTGTCAAGAGCTGTTGAGATATGGTTGACAAGCTGAAGCAGTGCAAGCTCAGGCGTGCATGTGCTCCTCAGGCAGTCCTGTCTACATTCTACCATGGCACCGTTGAGAGCGTCCTCACCAGTTGCATCGCTGTCTGGGGTGGTAACTGCACTGAACAGAACTTGAAGGCCCTGCAGCGCATAGTGAATACGGCTGGTAAGATTATTGGTGCTTCGCTCCCCTCCCTGAAGGACATTTACACTTCCCATCTCGCCCGCAAGGCAACCTCGATTGGGAGAGATGTGAGTCACCCGGCTCACTCTTTGTTTGACCTTCTGCCCTCTGGGAAGAGGTACAGGAGCCTGCGCTCCCGCACCACCAGACTCGCCAACAGCTTCTTTCACCAGGCTGTTAGGACCCTGAACTCGCTACCCCCTTCTGCGTAGCGTGCGGCACTGTTGCGCTATTTTCTGGAATGTCTGCTGTACGCGCACTTGCTCCTTTTTTGTTCCTCTTATTTATTTATCTACTTATTTATTGTGTTATTTATTCATTATTTATTCAGCACGCTGCTGTTATACTTGTTTACTTGTTTGTCTGTTGTCTGCCATGTCTTGTCACCGTGGGATAGGAGGGAACGAAATTTCGGTTTCTTTGTGTGTCTTTGGCATGTGGAGAAATTGACAATAAAGCTGACTTTGACTTTGACGCTCAGTCGAAAACTTTTTACGGAAACCATATTGATGCTTGTAGAGAATATTGTTTGTTTCTAGGTGCTTTGACAACCTTGAATAAACCAATTTTTCTAGAATCTTGGAGAAACATGGAAGAATGGATATAGGGCAATAATTACCATAATCATTTGTCTCACCAGCTTTGAAAATAGGAATGACTTTAGCAATTTTTAGTTCTTGGGGTACGATGCCAGATTTTAAAGATAAGGAGAAAATGTGTGTTAGTGGAATTATTGTTGAATTAATGGTTTTCTTAATAAGTATGCTTCTGATCTCGTCATGGCCAGGAGCAGAGTTTTTCAAGATCATGACGATGCTGTAGACTTCCTCAACTCTAGGAGGGTCAAGAATGGAGAGTAAAGGAAACTACCCTTCAATTAGGCAACAGGGGCTTGTATCAGAGGTTGAGAAGCTAGATGCCAAGGTAGTGCCAACATTTACAAAGAAATCATTGAAACCATTAGAAATATCTATTAGGTTAGAATTGGCTCCATTCTTCCCCAGCATCTCACTTGGGGTAGATGCTTTAGATTTTTTCCGATGTGATAAGATTTCATGTTGTTTTGATGTCACCAGAGATTCAAGATTCAAGAGTTTTTTATTCGCCATGTTTGAGCGTGCCAAACAAGGAATTTGACTTCGGTAAATCACAGCCTCTGTTCAACATTTAGGTGACTAACAACAACACTCGGGACATGTGAAGAACGAAAGATATTCTCAAACACCCCCTGATCTTAAACTGATCTTAAACTCCCAAGAGGGCAAGGAAAAACTCAAAATTCCAGCTAGGGGAAATGAGAAACCTTGAGAAGAGACCACAGATGGGAGGGTCCCTCTTCTAGGATGACCAGGCTGCAATGGATGCAGAGAGGACACATAGTACAAACAGTGTAGACAAACAAGGTGCGGAAAGCGGGATGTTATTGCACTTGAGTAACCGTCTTATCCGAGTTCTGACTTCCGGGTTGTTCTGACAGATCGTCGCTCTTCGGCCACAAAGTATGGCAGCGGACCAAGAGGTATGTACGGCTTCGTGCACCAACTGCACCCTTCTCTTAGAGAGGTTGTCTCTGCTAGAGGGACGTGTCCGCCAATTAGAGCAGAATAGTGCGATAACAGTAGTTGCGGCTTGCTAATCGCGATGAGCCAGGTAAGACGCATAGCCGTCCAAAGTCATCTCGGTCTACTTGCCCTCACACTTTGGTCATAGGCGACTCCATTACCCGAAACATTACACTTAAAAATCCAGCCACGGTAATGTGTATTCCTGGGGGCAGAGCACCCGACATAGAAGCTAATCGTAGGGAGCTGACTCGCAATAGGCCTAGTCAACAGCGTAGTTCCAGCAACACTCGCTACTCGGACATAGTGATACACGTCGGCTCCAATGATGTTAGGATGAGACAATCAGAGATCACAAAGAAAAACATAGCGAGGACTTGTGATCTTGCCAGAAAGATGAGTCGGCATCGAGTATTTGTCTCTGGCCCCCTGCCTGGGAGAGGCACTGATGAGAGGTTTAGTAGATTAGTCTCCCTTAATCGATGGATGGCTGGGTTCTGTAAAAAGCAGGGACTGTATTTTATAGATAACTGGTCATCCTTCTGGGGCCGCCCCGACCTGCTGAGGAAGGACGGCCTTCACCCTAACCGTGAAGGCGCCTTCACTCTTTCTAGGAATATAGATTACTGTTTGAGGCTCTCATGACAGGTCACTCTAGAGCAGGCCAGGGCACAGGTGATTAGACCACCTGTGAGGATGGGTTTGGAGTCTGTTAAGTTAAAGTTAACTAGCGCTAGGCTAGACTTTCAGCATACACATAGCTCCTCGTGTAGACTAGAGCGCGACAGTTTAAATAGTGCTGCAGTACACATAAACACACTTTCTACTGGGGTAGTAGACAAATCCAATCACTCCGTCCCGACCGGTCTTGCTGATGAAACGGTGCCTGTTTTAGATAACTTCACATGTGTAACAAATATTCATCATCAAATTCCCACTTTCGCTTCATCCCACCGCCCTAATAAACTTTTGAGAGGTGATATTAGGCCGAGAGAACACAATTTTACTCGCATCCCGTTTAAAAATCCTTCGATAGATACGCACCCTGATCAACCGATTACACTTAAATTCGGTTTTATGAATATTACCGTAATTTCCGGACTATAAGCCGCGACTTTTTTCCAAAATTTTGGACCCTGCGGCTTATAGTCAGGTGCGACTTATATAAGATTTTTTTCGAGATTTTTGTGATGACTTGATCACTTTTACTCTTAACACTATTATATACAGTAAAAGCTACAAAACAAACTGACAAATAACTCGTTTTCAAATCAGACGAGTAAAAACTGGTCAAATATTAAAAAAAAAAACTATTATTAAAAGTGAAGACAATTTGCAATTCTAGTAATGACACACGAATTTGATGCACAATTTTGTCTTCGCGGGCCACATAGAATGATGTGGCGGGCCGTATCTGGCCCCCGGGCCTTGAGTTTGACACCTGTGCTCGAAACCCTTTCTCTTACTCTGCCATATCACTCAGAGATTACACAAAGCAGTGGCGCTGTTTGGACAATCTGCATTGTAATTGTACTAAGTTCATCTTGTTTTTCCTTTTTTTAATCACTTCACTGGTTTCTTTTAAATCAAACAAGTTGTAACAACTTGTTTGATATAAAAGAAACCAGTGAAGTAATCTGCATTGTATTAAAACCCAATCAATCAGCATTTAAATTCAATTCTTCTGACATTTTGCTCACCAAAAACAAGTTGTAGTGAATGTGAACTTTTAATGCATTTTATTCAGAAGGTTACTTTGAACCTTAAACGGCGGCGTGGCGTACTTATGGATTTTTACGGCCTCCGGCCTCCAGGGGGCGCTCTAGCAGGAAGCAAGAGCGGGACAGGCAAAGAAGCGATAATGCGCCGAAGAAGACGCGCTAGTTTGTGTTTACATTTCGCGCATCACGCGATCAAGACGGACATTACTGAAAGGAAGCCTTTATACACAAACTGTCATCATGGGGGACAAAAGAAATGCATATGATGCCGCTTTTAAGCCAAAGACAGTCGATGTTGATGACATTATCTTGTGTCTACTCTGGAGCGTACTTATGGATTTCTACGGCCTCCGGTCTCCAGGGGGCGCTCTAGCAGGAAGTAAGAGCGAGACAGACGAAGAAGAGATAATGACCCGAAGAAGACGTGATCGTCTCGCGCATCACGCACACACCCGCATTCACACAAAGACAGGAAGCTTTTATACACAAACCGTCATTATGGGGGATAAAAGAAATGCATATGATGCCGCTTTTAAGCAATACGTGTCGCTCGCTAGTTTAATATAATTTAGCGCTTCGTGCATGAATAAGATTACCATGAACAGAACCTCTTCACACTCGAAGAAATGCATAAAACCGACGACGAAAGAGAGACTGAGAAAGTGCGAGGCGAACGATATCTAACGCTATTCCAATCGGACACTAAGGAGGAAGACTTCGATAGTTTCAGTGCACAGGAGGAAGATGAAGACGGCTCTTTTTTTACTTTTACTGGTATGTTTTTTTTTTAACCAGCCTTGTTCGTGCTGTGCTACCGTGTTGCTGCTGTGTTGCTGCTGTGTTACTTCTGTGTTGCTGCGGTATTACTGCCGCGTCACAGGCAGTGTTTGGAAAGAAATGTTAAGGTATGTTATTAAAGCTTTAAAAAAAAACTTTCTGTGTCCAGTCTTTCTTCGCTAATAACTCGCGTGCACACTTCCGCGTTGCTGCGGTACTACTGCTGCATCACAGGCAATGTTAAGAAAGACATGTTCAAGTATGTTATTAAAACGTTAAAAAGGCTTTCTATGTACTGTCTTTCTTTGTAAAAAACTCGTGTGGACGTGCGGCTTATAGTCCGGTGCGGCTTATGTACGAAAAAAAAAGAAATATCCCTAAATTTTAGCTGGTGCGGCTTATAATCCGGTGCGTCTTATAGTCCGGCAATTACGGTAGATCACTTCATACGAAAGCAGTTCTCGTTAATGACCTTATCACGGAACATAATCTAAACGTTTTTGGTCTTTGCGAGACCTGGTTAAAACCTAATGAACTGCTGCCACTTAACGAGGCCTCGCCTCCAAATTTTGTGAGCTCGCATGTGGCACGTCCTCGAAAAAAGGGTGGGGGTGTCGCCCTCATCTCAAATTCGGAGCTTAGATTTAGGCCTCGCTCAATTCACGTATTTAAAACATTTTAAGTTCTCATTGTGCGATCCACTGCGTTACCGTCATTCTATCTTGTTGTTATTTACCGCCCACCCGGGGCTTACTCTGGCTTCCTGGATGAATTTTCAGAATTTGTGGCTGATCTAGTGACAAATGCAGATAATACAGTTATCATGGGTGATTTCAACATCCACATGAATTCACCGTCAGAACCACTAACTTCGGCATTTCAAACTTTAATCGATACGTTTGGTTTTACGCAAGCTGTACAGGCAGCAACGCATAAGAATGGAAATATCTTAGATCTGGTATTATCCCGGGGACTAGCAACCTCAAATATAGCAGTACTGCCATACACTACTGTTCTGTCTGATCATTTCTTAATAAAATTTGAAATTTTAGTTCCTTGTCAAAGACAAGAGAGCAATCAGAATTATAGCAGCCGTAATTTTAACTCCATGACTGCAACTGCGCTATCTGAGTTACTGTCGCCGGCAACCGCCATGTTTCCCGCATACAGCGGCTCTATCGATAATCTTACAAATGAATTCAATGCGACATTATTAAAAGCCATCGACTCTGTGGCACCGCTACGTCTGAAAATTCGCCGTAGATGGCCAACTCCGTGGTTCACAGATGAAACACGTACGTTTAAACAATTATGTAGAAAGCATGAGCGCAGATGGCGTTTAACCAAACTTGAGGTTTTCCATCAGGCATGGAAGGACAGCCTCCTGAAATATAAAGATGCGCTTATTTTAGCAAAAACTCGTTATTTTTCGCAAGTCATTAATCTTAATAAAAACAATCCTAAATACCTATTTGATACAGTGGCAAAGCTAACTCTGCGCCAGCCGACCCCCGATAGCTCCTTCCACTCAGCTGACGAGTTTATGAAATTTTTTGCTCAAAAGATTGAGTCCATTAGGATCGAGATCAAGAATACCATGCCAATCGCTCCGCCGGTTACTAGCGCTGGGATCATGCAATAACCCTCTCAAATTTTAAAAGCGTGTCCCTTGAAATGCTTACAAAATTGGTTAGTACGGCTAAACAAACAACATGTTTACTCGACCCGCTTCCAGCCAAACTACTTAAAGAATTATTTCCAATTTCAGGAGCGTCCGTCTTAAATATAATCAATCTGTCTGTTTCCTCTGGGATAGTGCCAATAGCCTTTAAAACCGCTATTATTAAACCACTACCAGTTTCAAACCTCCCATTCATAGCAAAAGTTCTCGAAAAAGTAGTAGCGCAGCAGCTTATTGATTACATGGTCGCTAATAATCGATATGACTCTTTTCAGTCTGGTTTTAGAGCTAATCATTCTACAGAGACAGCACTTGCTAAAGTGACTAATGATCTCCTCATAGCTATGGATTCAAATATGTCGTCTGTATTGTTACTACTCGATCTTAGTGCCTTTGACACTGTAGACTTCGATATTTTATTAGGGCGTCTTAAAAGTTGTGTTGGTATCTCAGGGTCAGCACTAAGCTGGTTCAATTCCTATCTATCAGACAGGACGCACCGAGTGGTCCATGGTAATACGTCCTCTGAGCTTTATAATGTTACGTGTGGTGTCCCACAGGGATCGGTACTCGGACCAATAATATTTAATATTTATATGATTCCGCTTGGGGACATAATACGTAAATATAATATTAGCTTTCAATGCTACGCGGATGACACCCAATTATATATGCCGTTATCGATGACAGATCCACGGGACTGTTGTAATCTCGAGGCGTGCCTTGCGGAGATCAAGCAATGGATGTCTCTCAACTTCCTTCGTCTTAACCCAGATAAAACTGAGATGTTGATAATTGGTCCTACTCGTTATCAACACTTATTTAAGGAAACCACTATAACTATAGATAACCGTACTATCACTCAGAGTGATACGGTAACTAATCTCGGGGTAATATTTGCCCAAACGCTCTCCTTTCAAAAAAACACATTAAGAATATAACCAGGATTGCGTTTTTTCACCTTCGAAATATTGCTAAGATTCGTCCTATCCTCTCGACCGGGCATGCGGAAACTATTATACATGCGTTCGTCACGTCGCGCCTGGACTACTGTAATGTATTATTCTCTGGTCTTCCTAAGTCCAGTATCAAAAGTCTACAGTTAGTGCAAAATGCCGCTGCGAGGCTGCTCTCATGGTCAAGAAAATTTGATCACATTACCCCAATATTAGCCAAATTACATTGGCTCCCGGTCCATTTAAGATGTGACTTCAAGGTTCTTCTACTAACCTATAAATCACTGCATGGCTTAGCGCCTTCATATCTCGTCGACCTAGTCGTTCCTTATGTTCCGTCTCGTAACCTTCGTTCGCAAAACGCTAGTCTTTTAGTTATACCGAGGGCCAAGAAAATGTCTGCAGGGTCTAGAGCATTCTCTATTCGGGCTCCAGAGCTTTGGAATGCCCTACCAATGGATATTAGAACTACTACCTCAGTAGAAACATTTAAGACACGTTTAAAGACACATTTCTATGAGATGGCCTTTAACTAGAGGTGGCTCGGGCATCTTATCAGGATGCCTCCTGGACGCGTCCCTGGGGAGGTGTTCCGGGCATGTCCCACCGGTAGGAGACCCCGGGGACGACCCAGGACGCGCTGGAGAGACTATGTCTCTCAGCTGGCCTGGGAACGCCTTGGGATCCCCCGGGATGAGCTGGATGAAGTGGCTGGGGAGAGGGAAGTCTGGGAGTCCCTCCTAAAGCTGCTGCCCCCGCGACCCGACCCCGGATAAGCGGAAGAAGATGGATGGATGGATGGATGGATGGATGGATGGATGGATGGATGGATGGATGGATGGATGGATGGATGGATGGATGGATGGATGGATGGATGGATGGATGGATGGATGGATGGGCCTTTAACTAACTTGTGGTGGCCGATTTGGGCGGAGTTTGTTTTGTTCTCTCTGCCCACCCCCTCCCCGGCTGGGGAGGGGGTTAGGTGGCCCAAAAGCTGATAGCGGCTAGCTGGATTCTCGGGGACCAATTCAAGATGAAGGAACTGCAGCTCAACCCCCTTGAAGACACTGCCAGGACAATCGAGGGCACCTCCGACATCTATTTTTTCATTGATTTTCATATTATGTATTACTTGTGCACTCTCTGCATCCATTACAACCTGGTGATCCTGAAAGAGGGATCCTTCCAACTGTGGTCCCTTCTCAAGGTTTCTCATTTTCCCCTGGCAGGGGTTTTTTGAGTTTTTCCTTGCCCTTTTGGGAGCTTAAGATCAGGGGATGCTTTGAGAATAATTGTCAATTTTGGCTATGTGAAGCCCTTTGAGACTGTTTGTGATTTAGGGCTATACAAATAAACTTGACTTGACTTGACTTGAGTAAATTTATCAGCATGGTAAGTTTGTTTGGTTTTCCTTAGTAATACTGTAAATGTATTTTTATATTTCTTGTATGTTTCTATATTTATAGGGGTGGGCTTCGCAATAGAATATCTATAAAGTTATTTTTTTTTTTACGTGAAAATTTTTTTAGTTCATCCGTTATCCATGGTTTCCCCTTAGAGTAATTATTTTTACGCAGGTGGGCAATTAATTTTTACAAGGGGCCACATGAAAAACCTGAGTTGTGTCAGAGGGCCACACTTACGATAACTTAAACCTGCTCAATTTTCTTCCATTGTAAAATGCACAAAATTATTTATTTTAAATAGTTGGTACTGGTAATTAGAAGAATACAATTATTATGTTTATATTTATATTAAGCTATGTGAAATTGTGGTGTATAGGTCAAATAAAAAAACAATCATTAATCAGTACAATTTATTCTTAACTTTAACTTTTCCTCAAATGACAAAGCCGCTGCATCTCTGGGTGTGAAGTTTGATAAAAAGTCCTTGTTGGGCTTGCAGTTTTGCTAGCAATGCATTAGCCTCTGATGCGCCCTGTTTATCAGACAGATGTATTTTTTCTCATGCTTGGTCGTGTAGTGGCGACTCAAATTATATTCCTTAAACACAGCGACCTGTGTACCACAAATCAGGCACACGGCTTTACCTTTCATTTCTGTAAAGAAATACTTGGCAGTCCATGTCTTGTTGAAAACACGGCGCTCCTTGTCAACTTTTGTTTTCTGAGGGTCAGCACACATTTCTCGGGCAGCATTATTTCGCACTGTTCACCTTCACGCACAGCTCACATACACGTACGCTACACGGAAGTGCGACACCTTTCAAAATAAAAGCACAACGGTTGTATTGCACGCATGACACAAATTATTATTATTTTTTTTAATTAAGTAGTAATCAAATATAATTTACGATTGGCCTCATGCGGGCCGGACAGGGACGCACAAAGGGCCGGATGTGGCCCGCGGGCCGTAATTTGCCCAGGTCTGAATTAAAGGAAATCATGACTCTAATGCATTTGTGAATAGTGATAGAAAGGAGTGATAGGCTTTGTTGACATCTTGCAACAGGATAACCTCATCCCATGACAGAGATGATGATAGATATAAAGGATTCCATGTTTTTCTCAGTAAATTTGCGAAATTTCACTTGATCACCAGTAATACTATGACCTTTGATTTTTGGAACACTATCATTGTGAATGAAATGGAAGACAGGAAGATGATCAGATACATCACAGATCAACAGGCCATATGTTATTTTGTAGTCCAGAGAATTAAATAAGATGTTGTCAATGAGAGTGGCCGTTGAGCTTGTGATTCTGGAGGGTTTGTTAATAAGGGGGAAAAAGTTGCTAGAATATAATGTATTAAGGAAGTCTGCTGTATGTGACTGCTTAGTTTCAAGGAAGTTAATATTATAGTCACCAAGTAGTCAAATCCTACTATCCCACGGTGACAAGACATAGTACATATTTTATATAGATATACATATATATATATATATATATATATATACATATATATATATATATATATATATATATATATACATACCGTATTTGCCGGTGTACAGGTCGACTCGGTGTATAAGTCGACCCCCTAAAATTCGACGGAAATTTACGATTTTATGATATATCCTTTGTATAAGTCGAGCTCAATTGTTGCATTATATTAAACTTCAAAATTCAATATGCGAAATTTATTGACGAAATGTGTTCAAATTCCGGGAGGCCGTGCGCATGCGGCTGTTTATAAGCACCGCGGAGGAGATTGCGGCGCCTCATTCGACTTCCAGCGGCCGGCGAGCTCGCGCATCCGCCCGTCATATCCGGGAGGCCGTGCGCACGCGCCAAGTGGCCGAAAATAGCCCCCGCCGAGCGGATCGGCTGTTTATAAGCACCGCGGAGGAGATCGCGGCGCCTCATTCGACTTCCAGCGGCCGGCGAGCTCGCGCACCCGCCCGGCACATCCGGGAGGCCGTGCGCACGCGCCAAGTGGCCGAAAATAGCCCCCGCCGAGCGGATCGGCTGTTTATAAGCACCGCGGAGGAGATCGCGGCGCCTCATTCGACTTCCAGCGGGCCGCGCACTCGCGCACGCCGCCCGGTTCAAATTTTCTAAGTGCAACGCACAATGAGATGCATGAGAAACGGCCTTGGTTACCATCACATTTGAAGCGATGAATACGAAGTTAAATTTTATGACTCGGTGTATAAGTCGAGGTCGATTTTTTTCGGTCGATTTTGGATCGAAAAAGGTCGACCAATACACCGGCAAATACGGTATATATATATATATATATATATATATATATATATATATATATATATATATATATATATATATATATACATATATATATATATATATACATATATATATATATAGGTCCACGAAAAACAAAACATTCAATTAAACAATACAAAAAGTAAAAACAAAAAGGCACATACAATGAATAATAAGAGCAATGAATAAATGATAAATAATAGCAACATCGTTGAAATGGAGCAATTGTGCATACAGTCAGAATATAGCGCAAAAATACAGGAGGAGTAGTGCAAGGCAGCCAACGTGGCCCATAAGGCCAGGACGTTATGCAGCCGAGGGTGGAGGGGGGAGAGAGTTCAGGATCCTAACAGCCTGGAGTATGAAGCTGTTGGTGAGTCTGGTGGTGCAGGAGTGTAGGCTTCTGTACCTCTTCCCAGAGGGCAGTAGATCAAACAAAGTGTGAGCGGGGTGAATAATCCTACCAGCTGTGTTCACTATGCGTTGCAGGGCCTTCATGTTGTAGTCAGTGCAGCTTCCACCCCACACAGCGATACAACTGGAGTGGACGCTCTCAATGGTGCCACGGTAGAATGTGGTCATGATGGCTGGTGGAGCACTTGTTCGCCTGAGTTTCTGCAGGAAGTACAGGCGGCGCTGAGCTTTCTTCACTAGTGATGCAGTGTCGGTGGTCCAGGAGAGGTCTTCACTGATGTGGACCCCCAGGAATCTGGTGCTGCTCACTCTCTCCACCACAGCACCGTTGATGGTCAGTGGCAGGTGTTGGGTGTGACCCTTCCGGAAGTCAACAATAATCTCCTTGGTCTTGCTGACGTTCAGCAGGAGGTTGTTGTCCCTGCACCATGTGGTCAGAAGGTTGACCTCCGACCTGTAATGAGTCTCGTCGCCCTTGGTGATGAGACCCACCAGAGTCGTGTCGTCAGCAAATTTCACTATGTGGTTGTTGCTGTAGGTTGCAGTGCAGTCATGCGTCAGCAGGGTGAAGAACAGCGGACTGAGCACGCAGCCTTGGGGGGCCCTCAATTTGTTTTCTTTGTTTATGATTTCTAGAGTAGAGTCGAGGGCCTCATTGAAAGTGATTTTATCAGAGTCTGGTGGTCTATATATATACGTCCAATTATCAAATTGTTATTGTTGATGTGTGAACAAGATGAGAGTTCTATAAATACTAATTCTGCTACAGTCATATCAAAGTGAACACTTAGATCCTTTCTGGCAGAGAAATTTAAGTTATCAGTCACATGCAGTGAGACTCCTCCACCTTGCTTTTTTGGTCTACAGGAGTATATAGGAGTGTAGTGAGAGAGAGAGAGGATAGCTAGATGTATTATCAACCATCCAGATTTCAGTAAGAGCTATTACTGAAAAAGAATGTGTCAAAGTTGATAAATAGGTTCTCAGACCATCATGAGTTTTAGAGCTACTCCGTACATTGAAGTGGACAGTGGAGAATACATTTGTTTGGCAGTGGCTAGGAAGAGTATTGCACAGATTGTTAAGCACATCTTTAGAAAAATATTCACATGACAATTTAACAGATTTTAGGGGAGTGTAATTAATATCTGGGTTAAAGAAGGACTCATAGATACCAGCATTAACATTATCTAGCTTAAATTAATTTAACAATAAAGAGTCCAGATCCGGTGGGACAGAAATCCCTGCATTAGTGAGAGTGTCACTGGATGGCATGGAGGGTGTAAGGGGACGGTCTACCTGAGATGAAAGACCTCCCCGCCAGACTCTGTTTGCCATGTTGTGCTCCGCTGTAATCCACCATTCTCGTCAGAAGGGTCCATAGGTACCAGTTAATGGTCATCAATTCAGCCACTGTAGACATTAGGTTCCCCCACCACCAGGCCATACATCTTCAGTTCCTCCAGTTCACTCACAACGAGAGTCTTGACATCTTCTGGTGTTGCTCCGTTCATTTTAATCCATACTTTGCAGTTTCTGACCCACGCTGCTAGAATCTTATTTTCTTTCTTGAGTTTGCGTGCGTTCCAGGCTATTTCGGCAGTCTTCTTAGTGAGGTGCTCATTTAGGTAAACACCCCGTTCCTTGTAGGTTCCTCCCTTGCTTCAAAAGATCCACTTTATGTTTCTTATTGATGAACCGAATGATAATTTTCGGAGCATCTATTGGTCGTTTTCGGTTTCTTGGCAGTGTATGACAAGCGGCAATGTTTTCTTTCTGGAGTTCCATATGCTTACTCTCGAAAAACTGTACTACCTGATTTTCAAGTGTTGACAGTTCGTCTGATGGAGAGTCATCTGTCGAGAGATCCGGAGGACCCGCCGTCCTGGCATAGGAGCGATGTGATGTTTTAAGATCAGTAATTATGAGGTCTTCTTGTCGGGAGTACTGCTCCAGTGCATCTACTCTCCATTCAAGCGACAAGATTTTCTCATCTTTCGCCTTGGATAATTTCTTAAGCTCAGTTAGTTCAGTCGTTAGCTGGAGCAGGGTGGCTTGCTGCTCTAAGAGTGTGGCAAGGTCTTGCCGTATCAAGTCAATGGATGATTTGAGTTCATCGTAGCCCCAATTTTTTGGGGGCGGCATAGCGTAAGTAGATCTAGACTAAAAACGAGTCACACTGCTAAACACCGACTTTCAATACTTGCCAGTGGGGCTAAAGTGGCTAAACACGTAGGCTACGTTAGCATCGTAGCCTACGATGCCATTTGACTTCCTTCCTATGGCAGATGGTGTTGGTGTTGGTTTTCCGCAGCCGCGGTGAGGGAAGCCGAAGCCCACACACAAGTCCGCTTTTCGAATAATTGCGCAGGTCGATCAACATGTTCCGGCACTCAGTACTGCGTCTTCACTGATTGTTACCCTCTGGTCATGGTGGGATACTGAATATATACAGAATACTGGGTCACTAAGTCACATATTACGTGTGTGGTCTAGAACAGAACCCTCACGATAATCAAAGGTTGACTCGTGCGAAACTACTAAATTATACTGTTACATACTGACCTTCACAGTAGTTACAGGCCTGTGTCAGGGCTTGACAGTGAGTCAGCATGGAGATCTTGGACACAGCCACACCCATCACGGTCCCCTCCTTACTGGCTTTGTACTGCAATGAATAGAAATGCACACAAATGACCTAAGACAAGAAGCAGAGGTTGACCAGTATTTTCCAGAGTTAAGTTACACATTTGTGAGAAATCAGAAGCTCCACGATAAGTAAAATACATTCGCCTTAAGTGAGTACCTCGATGTAGGCAGTGTCTGTGTTGGCGGTGGGAATATGAGGCTGCCAGTCTTTGGAAGGTTTGGTCAAGTACTTGGTGTCCGTCACCACCCATTTCATTCTGGGCCATCCTGAAGAAGGTGAACAAGTTTTAGCTGCCTGACACAAGGGGTGGGGAAGAACTCATGACGAGCAACATTTAAACAAAGTTTTCATTTTGCAATCTCAGCTCCGACTGCACATGCAGAGAGGCCACCCAAACAAATCTTAACACAACAAGTACTTCTATGCTGGTTCCACTTTGGTCCCACTGATTTACTTAATTTGGACATGCCATTGATTAAAGATTAGAAAATGCCGTCAGTTGATGACATATTAATCATGTACAGCTTTTATTCAGTGTAATGATGACCTCTAATAGGTCCCCAGGAGGAGCAAATGACAAACACAGAGCTAGTGGTAGATAGTGATGACTGAGCCATAGGGCTGTGTGACCTTTGAACTGGATGATTTCTCCATTTTGTGTCTTGGGCAGCCCTTTGAGACACACTTCACTGGTCAGTGCCAGACTGACGCAACAGCTGCCCAAGAGGAAACCAATCTGCTGGCTGCCTGCATCCTATGGAGAGAGACAACATCCGATCAATATAATGGATTCTTAATCTGTACAAATCTATAAAACACCTTTTAGCATTATAATGTCCTGATGAAAGATGTTCGCTGATGCGCCCACCGCTGCTAAACACTACTACTCCTATTAAATAGCGTGCAAATACTTTGTAAGATTCCTCCATCCACTTCTCCTCACAAGGGTCACGGTCGTGCCTATCCCAGTTGACAATTAGGAGTGCTCAATCGGCCTAACCATGCATGTTTTTGGAAGGTGGTATGAAACCGGAGTTCCTGGAGGCACAGGGAGAACAAGCAAACGCCACACAGGAAGGCTGGAGCCGGAATTGAACCCACAACCTCTGCAGTGTGAGGAAAACGTGCTAACCAAGTGCCCCATCGAACCGTCCTTATAAGAATCATTGTAAATATATTATTTTGCCATCAAAATCACATTTTCAATGTTCGTGTTGGTATTTTATCTCACAATACAAAAGCTCATTTTTAGTGTTCCTGTTGGTATTTTATCTCACAACGTTCTGAGTAAAATAAGGCAGTGTCACAGACAAAAAAATGTGTCCTTCAATGTTCGATCGCATTGTCCTTACTTGTTTTGAAAGTGGTACTTCAATAGGCACAGGGATGACCTCAGCCAACAAACAGCCATAGAATGCAACCCAGAACATACTGGGGTCACTGTTTGGGTAAACCAGTGCCACCTAGGAGACAAGAGATGATACATTTCACTGTCAGCTGTTAATATGTGCACCCTATGTGCAGTGATTAACATGCTCCTACTCTATCTCCAGGTTGTAACACAGGTTCCGTCTTTGTGCCCAGTTTATTAAGCAGCGTGTAAGCCAGTTTCAGACTGCGACTCCACAGTTTGCCTACAAGAAAGAAATCAAAATGTTGGTGAAAAATGCTCCCCGAGGTTCACACAATTTCTGTGATTGAAGCCATTCTCAAACGTGAAGTCATCTGACATCAACCGCAGTGTACGAGATCTCATTTCAGGAAGCATGAAAGGAATAATTGTGCTTGTGTGTTTTGCCTTTTCCTTTGGCTTTTTGCAACACATTTTCTCATGATTAACATGAAGTAAGCAGGTGTGCTTTGAAAGCAGAAAACAAGCTGACAGTGTAAGTGCTTTTATGCAGAATATTTCAGCGTCATGATAGTTAGATATGGACAGTAATCAAATATGGGTGATTTAGCGCAAGTGCTGATTCTGTTAAGATATACTGAGCAATCATACCGCTTTGTTTTTGCTCACTTGCACTAAATTGATAGGACTGTCAGCTGGCAGCTTTTTGTGAGCAAAATATTTTGATTTGGATCTTCTGTGGCCAGATTTACACAAAGGGAGGCGGGTTGAAGCAATTTTGCTTATCTAGTCCTGTCCCGAATTCAACCAAGGGTTTACACTGCCAGACACAGTCTACATCTCTACAGTATTACCTAAGTACCACCATAACAAAAAAAAAGGAAGAAACAAAAAAATCAAAAAAATTACACAAGATAACCTTTGATTTGAATACAGCAATGACAAGATAACTGAGTTATAACATCCATCCATCCATCCATTTTGTATACCGCTTGTCCCCATGGGGGTCACGGGTGTGCTGGAGCCTATCCCAGCAGATTATGACAATTCGATTTGAATAAAACAATCAATATAGAGAGAGTTGGAGTCACAATCTCGGCGGCACCCCGGGGCACTACCCCCAGCACCAGGCGGCACCTGCACCGATTCCACACAGCCAGTCATCTCTCACGCCTCCTGTGCCTTGACCATTTTCCCATTAAGTTCCGATATCTCGTGACAGAGCCTTGTCATCATCTCTCTGGTCTCTCAGCCCTCAGGTTGTTTTCCAAAGTAGGAAGTCCCTCATTTCCAAGGGCGCTAGACTTTTGCATTGTACATGTGCAATGCTTTTGGTACATGTGCAACCCTACTGTGGTCAGATAAAGCCAGCCGATGATCACAATGTACACATCTTCCCCATCTTCCGTGTGCAACACGTTGAGGCACAAGACGCGCCACTTGTTCCAGTCCATTGTCCGTTTGTGTACCCTGCGAGAGAGGTACTGTGGGGTCATTGCAGCTCCCAAGTTCCTGGACGTCGAGTGGAGATTGTCTGGTCGATTGCACTTAGGCAGAGCTTAGGAGATCCATAGCATATGATATAGTTGGTGAAGCGCCTGTTCCTGTCTCTAGGAGGCCTGCACCCGATGCGCCCACAAGACTCACTGCAACTCCCCTCTTATGTGTCACAAGTTCAAACAATTTAAGATTCAACAGCATTGTTTATGAATTTCAATATCAACAACCTTAGACAACAGGGTTGGTGAGTTTTTGTGTCAACATTTGCACACATCAGCATCACAGTGACCAGCCTGTACTGTAGACATAATACAAAAATATTTAAAGCAGAAGTCAGTGATTTAATATGGAATGCATCTCAAAGCCTCTTATAATTTTGGTGAAGTCATATGATGAATTGTGTTTTTCTATCAAAAAAGCTGACTGTTTTTTTGAAAGTCTTACGATTTGCAGACGTCTTAGTTTCTGTATTTAATTTATTGCAATATACACCAGTCACTGCTGGCGTGTGGCTCCTCGATGTTGTGCTCATCTGCAGGTGCTCAAATATCAACAGTCCTCTGAGTCCAAGGGTGTCTTTTCCCAGTCTGAATAGATTTTGTATAGTAGAAGGTATGTCAAATCCAGATACTCCATACATGCTTACCAAAGAAATGCATACAATAATATCTTGTAACTTATAGTCACAGATAGTTACACATGCACTAACATTTTCGATCACCATTGACATATTCTGTAGCGTTTCAAAAACACTATTGTTTTCAATATAGCGACTCCACCACCCGTTTTGTTGCCTCTACATCTATGGACTGGTTTATATCCGTCGAGGTGGAGACTCGACTGTAGTTTCTTTGTTCCACATTTCCGATGTTGCAATGACGTTGAAAGGTTTGTCCAATGTCTGAAGATAGTCCTATATTTTTCAAAGTTGGAATTTAAACCCCTGATGTTGAAGTGGATTATGGACAGTTTTCTTTCATATTTATGCAGTTGTTGAATTTATCTTCCAAGTAGTATCCACATTTCTCTAATCCATTTCCATAGTAGTGACAGTCTGGGTTAGTATCCTCATTTGGAACATTTGTTGTTGGATAATTTTTAATTTCCGTTTAAATTTTCTCATATCTTGCAGCCAAGTCCATTAGTTCTTGTTTGTTGACATTTTTGTTATGATTTAATAGAATGAAGTTAGGTTTGACGTACCTCCGTTTGCATAATTCTCTAGCTCTTCCATCAGCATAGGTTTGGTGCTTTCTGGGGATGATCCATTCAGCTTTATGTAGATTTTGCAATTCGTCATCCAAGTGCTTTGTATTTTTCCTTGCTTTTTCAGCTGACGAGTTGTCCATGCAATGGTTGCATTTCGCTTGTTGAGATTTTTGTTAATGTAGACATTCGATCTTCTTAGATTCTTTCCCCGTTTCAGTCAAGCAACTTTGTGCTTGATATTTATAAATCTTAGTACTACACAATTTTCGCTCACTCTACCTCCAGTTGCCCCTCTTTTGGAACGGAGTCAACAGAAATCCAATATTTCCTTGTCTAGCGCTATGTTTTGTGTTGTAAGGAAATCTACCTCTTGCTATTACACGGATCGATTTGCTATCTCATCTCCACCATCGGACCTATTTTGATGTCTAGGTGAGCTCTTGATCCCAAAGATAATGACGTTGTTCATTTTATATTGTTGGTCGATATCATCTACTCTGTTGGTGAGAATTTTATCTGTTAGTCTTTCTTGGCATTCTCATCTTTGAGACATGCTATTTCTTTCATCTTGGTTTCTAATCCAGTCAATTGAGTCTTCATTTCGTTAATACTCTTCTTAATGTCGCTAATCTCCCCTCCTGTCTCTTGAAGAATGTCCATTGTTCTCTGCAGATTTGTTCACCGAGTTCTCATCTGATTTCTCATTTCTTGCAAAGTATCGCCGTTGCCTGATCCTTTTTTGGCTGCATCACTCCAAAATGTCCTTTCTTTTGCTCGTTCATTGTACAAGTAAAGCTATTTCATATTAAGTTGTTTATATTTTGAATGCCGTTATCTCTTAGTTTGCAGGTGTAACCTTGAGAGCAGAACAAAAAGGCGCCCTACTCGCTCGGCAACCTGAATTGAACTGATGTGATGTGATCTACTCCGACCTGCCACTTACACGCTCTACTAATTAATCAGAACAGCCATTTTACAGCCATGTGACATGCACAGACATGCAAACATCATGCAAATTATCAAGATGGACTTCCACCATCTAAAATACTATAGTTGCGAATCTATTAAGCAAGTTACAAGTAGTCTTAAAACAAGCTCTTCTGTTGCAGACCAGCATTGACAACCATTTTCAAATGTGTAAGCAACTCTGACAAGAAGGAACATTGACTGAAGAGACACACAAGACTTTCCTAACCAAGGTTATGTGAGTACATTGCAGGAGCTATGTCTAAATATTTTATGTTTTATTTACAAGATGATAAGTACCGTAATTTCCGGACTATAAACCGCACCGGACTATAAGCCGCACCAGCTAAAATTCAGGGATATTTTAGTTTTTTTCTTACATAAGCCGCACCGGACTATAAGCCGCACGTGCACATGAGTTTTTTACAAAGAAAGACAGTACACAGAAAGCCGTAAAAATTCATAAGTACGCCGCGCCGCCATTTAAGCCTGAGGGTTCAAAGTAACCTTCTGAATAAAATGCATTAAAAGTTCACATTCATTACAACTTGTTTTTGGTGAGCAAAATGTCAGAAGAATTGAATTTAAATGCTGATTGATTGGGTTTTAATACAATGCAGATGGTCCAAACAGCGCCACTGCTTTGTGTAATTTCTGAGTCACATGGCAGAGTAAGAGAAAGGGTTTAGAGCCCTTTGACACAGGTCACCTAGCGTGCATTCCTACTAAAGCTCATAATAGTCACAAGCAACACAGCCAGAATAAGCAGCAGCCATAGTAGTGTTTCAAAATAGTATTTTTGTTGTTTTTTTCCTTCAAGATACCGCACAACAGTGGTCCACAGCCTTTTTACGAGTGTATAAAAGTGATCACGTCATCACAAAAATCACGAAAAAAAATCTTATATAAGCCGCACCTGACTATAAGCCGCAGGGTTCAACATTTTGGAAAAAAGTCGCGGCTTATAGTCCGGAAATTACGGTACATATTTTTAGTCCTTTCATAAGTCTGTCAATGAAATGGTGTGCACAACATCTTGTTTCCTTGGGGAAACGTGTTTCATTCTTACAAAAACAAAAGTTAAAATGCCTGTTTCACAGGGACTATAAAATGAGCTCTAGATTTTGTGGTAAATGTTCTGAAAGTTACACATACATACACATATTACATACACATCTCTCCACCTGGAGAGAAAGGACTCATATGTGAGGTTGCTGTTTGTGGACTTCAGCTCTGCCTTCAACACCATTGTGCCGCAGCGACTCATCTGCAAACTCGACGAGCTGGGCCTCAGTACCTCCCTCTGCAACTGGATACTGGACTTCCTCTGTCAGAGGCCTCAGGTGGTGCGTGTTGGCGACAAAATCTCCGCCAGCATCACGCTGAGCACGGGAGCCCCCCAGGGCTGCGTGCTCAGTCCATTGCTCTTCACCCTGCTGACGCATGACTGCACTGCGACCTACAGCGACAACCGCATAGTGAAGTTTGCGGACGACACGACTCTGGTGGGTCTCATCACGAAGGGCGACGAGACTCGGTACAGGTCGGAAGTTGACCTTCTGACCACGTGGTGCAGGGACAACAACCTCCTGCTGAACGTCAATAAGACCAAGGAAATGATTGTTGACTTCCGGAAGGGTCACACAACACACCTGCCGCTGATCATCGACGGTGCTGTGGTGGAGAGGGTGAGCTGCACCAAGTTCCTGGGGGTGCACATCAGTGAGGACCTCTCCTGGTCCGAAAACACCTCGTCACTGGCGAAGAAAGCTCAGCGCCGCTTGTACTTCCTGCGGAAGCTCAGGCGTGCATGTGCTCCTCGGGCAGTCCTGTCTACATTCTACCGTGGCACCATTGAGAGCGTCCTCACCAGTTGCATCGCTGTCTGGGGTGGTAACTGCACTGAACAGAACTTGAAGGCCCTGCAGCGCATAGTGAATACGGCTGGTAAGATTATTGGTGCTTCGCTACCCTCCCTGAAGGACATTTACACCTCCCATGTCGCCCGCAAGGCAACCTCAATTGCCAGAGATGTGAGTCACCCGGCTCACTCTTTGTTTGACCTTCTGCCCTCTGGGAAGAGGTACAGGAGCCTGCGCTCCCGCACCACCAGACTCGCCAACAGCTTCTTTCTCCAGGCTGTTAGGGCCCTGAACTCGCTACCCCCTTCTGCGTAGCGTGCGGCACTGTTGCGCTATTTTCGGGAATGTCTGCTGTACGCGCACTTGCTCCTTTTTTTTCTGCTCCTCCTATTTATTTATTGTTGTGTTATTTATTCATTATTTATTCAGCACGCTTTTGTTATACTTGTTTACTTGTTTGTCTGTTGTGAGCCATGTCTTGTCACCGTGGGATAGGGGAGAACGAAATTTCGGTTTCTTTGTGTGTCTTTGGCATGTGGAGAAATTGACAATAAAGCTGACTTTGACTTTGACTTTTGACTTTGACATAGAAAAGAAAGGTTTATTTACTTTATTCATATTGCATATGTATTTTCAAGGCAACATTTTTTTTTTAATTTTGATGTTTCATTTGAGTTAAAAAGAAGACAGTACCCAGTAATTAAATGTTGAAATTTAGGAGACCAAAAAAAATGATTTTCTGGTCATAATCAGTGTTACATTCTACTCTTGGAATATCATCAACAACTTTGAGTATAACAAAAGCGTTTGGGTGTACACAAGACAAAAAAAAGGTTAAGAATCACTGATGCAAACCACAACTTAATCTTCTGACAAAAAAAACAACAAAAAAACACTGGTAGGCTGCCGTATAACACCATTTTTGAACCAACAAATGTTTTTTAGAAAATCGCAAGGCACACATCATTCACATGGACGGTCACACCTATTGACAATTTTGAGTCGTCAAAGTTCAAACAACCTACCATGCATGTTTTTGGACTGTGGGAGGAAAACAGTGTAACCGAAGAAAACCCACACAGGGATGGGAAGAACATGCAAACCCCACACAGGAAGGCAGTAGGTAGCTAGTACGAGTATGATGATTAAAATGTTAATTACGATTAATAACGACCTGTACAGTTATCAAAGTCAAAGTCAAAGTCAGCTTTATTGTCAATTTCTCCACATGCCAAAGACACACAAAGAAACCGAAATTTCGTTCCCCACTATCCCACGGTGACAAGACATGACTCACAACAGACAAACAAGTAAACAAGTATAACAAAAGCGTGCTGAATAAATAGTGAATAAATAACACAACAATAAATAAATAAATAAGAGGAGCAGAAAAAAAAGGAGCAAGTGCGCGTACAGCAGACATTCCCGAAAATAGCGCAACAGTGCCGCACGCTACGCAGAAGGGGGTAGCGAGTTCAGGGCCCTAACAGCCTGGAGAAAGAAGCTGTTGGCGAGTCTGGTGGTGCGGGAGCGCAGGCTCCTGTACCTCTTCCCAGAGGGCAGAAGGTCAAACAAAGAGTGAGCCGGGTGACTCACATCTCTGGCAATCGAGGTTGCCTTGCGGGCGAGATGGGAGGTGTAAATGTCCTTCAGGGAGGGGAGCGAAGTACCAATAATCTTACCAGCCGTATTCACTATGCGCTGCAGGGCCTTCAAGTTCTGTTCAGTGCAGTTACCACCCCAGACAGCGATGCAACTGGTGAGGACGCTCTCAATGGTGCCACGGTAGAATGTAGACAGGACTGCCCGAGGAGCACATGCACGCCTGAGCTTCCGCAGGAAGTACAGGCGGCGCTGAGCTTTCTTTGCCAGTGACGAGGTGTTTGCGGACCAGGAGAGGTCCTCACTGATGTGCACCCCCAGGAACTTGGTGCAGCTCACCCTCTCCACCACAGCACCGTCGATGATCAGCGGCAGGTGTGTTGTGTGACCGTTCCGGAAGTCAACAATGATTTCCTCGGTCTTATTGATGTTCAGCAGGAGGTTGTTGTCCCTGCACCACGTGGTCAGAAGGTCAACTTCCGACCTGTACCGAGTCTCATCGCCCTTCGTGATGAGACCCACAAGAGTCGTGTCGTCAGTAAACTTCACTATGCGGTTGTCGCTGTAGGTCGCAGTGCAGTCATGCGTCAGCAGGGTGAAGAGCAATGGACTGAGCACGCAGCCCTGAGGGGCCCCCGTGCTCAGCGTGATGCTGGCGGAGATTTTGTCGCCAACACGCACCACCTGAGGCCTCTGACAGAGGAAGTCCAGTAGCCAGTTGCAGAGGGAGGTACTGAGGCCCAGCTCGTCAAGTTTGCAGATGAGTCGCTGCGGCACAATGGTGTTGAAGGCAGAGCTGAAGTCCACAAACAGCAATCTCACATATGAGTCATTTCTCTCCAGGTGGGTGAGGGCCGAGTGGAGGGCAGAGCAGATGGCATCCTCAGAGGACCGCTTGGCACGGTACGCAAACTGGAAAGGGTCAATGGTGGGGGGGAGAACGGACTTGATGTGCTCCATGACCAGCCGCTCAAAGCACTTCATGATGATGGGCGTCAGTGCCACAGGGCGGTAGTCATTGAAGCAGGACGGTGCAGGTTTCTTCGGCACAGGAACGATGGTGGCAGCCTTGAAACACGAGGGGACGATGGCCTGCTGCAGGGAAACGTTAAAGTGCTGTTCTGGGCGTCGAAGCGAGCAAAGAAGCGGTTCAGATCGTACAGCAGACGGACGTCGCCCTCACAGCTCCTCGGCGCGGGCTTGTAGTCCGTGATGGTCTGAATGTCCCGCCAAAGGCTACGTGCGTCCTTGCTGTCGTTGAAGTGGGTGGAGACCTTGCACGAGAACGCCTTCTTCGCTTCTTTGATGCCTCGGGACAGGTCGGCCCTCGCTGTCCTCGAGCCAGCCTCATCCCCCGCTCTGAAAGCCTTGTCCCTGGCCCTCAACAGTCTGAGGACAGCCCCCGTCAGCCACGGCTTCCAGTTCGCGCGAGTGACGACGGATTTCGAGCAAGTCACATCATCGATGCACTTCGTAATGTAAGAGGTAACAGAGTCAGTATACTCCTCTATGTCCGTCCAATCGTTGTAGGTGGCTGCCTGCTTAAACAAGTCCCAGTCAGTGGTGTCGAAGCAGTCACGAAGTGCATCGGAGGCACCCTCAGGCCACACTCGAACCCGCCTCCGAACCGGCCTGGATGCCTTTACCAATTGTCTGTATGCGGGCAAAAGCAAAACGGTGAGATGGTCAGAAAGCCCCAGATGGGGGAGGGGGGTGGCTTTGAAAGCTCCCTTTTGCGCCGAGTAGACTAGGTCCAGGAAGCTGTCTCCACGTGTCGGAAAAGGAACATGCTGGTGAAGCCTCGGGAAAACAGACTTCAGGTTGGCATGATTGAAGTCTCCAGCGAAGATGGTGAAACCGTCAGGGTGCGCTGTTTGCTGTTCACTGACAGCCTGGTACAGTTCACCAAGCGCCGCGACCCTGTCTCCTTCGATGTTGGAAGGCGGGATGTATACCGCGACTAGCAGAATCGCGGTAAATTCCCTCGGCAGATAAAAAGGACGGCACTTAATGATCACAAACTCCACAAGTGGCGAGCAGTGCTTACATACCACCACAGAGTCCCGGCACCATTCTTCTCGGATGTAGACGCATATTCCACCTCCTTGCGACTTTCCCCCTCGTACAATGGCACGGTCCGCTCGATAGCACGCTAGCCGCTCCAGATGCACGGCAGAGTCCGGAATGTTGTCACTCAACCAGGTCTCGGTGAACACGAGGACACAGCAGTTCCGCACCGTACGGTTCCTAGACCTCAGCAGGCGAACGTAATCCATTTTGTTGTCCAGCGATCGAACATTCGCCAGAAGAATGGAGGGCACCGCCGGGCGCGTTGGGTTGGCCGCCAGCCTGGCCCGGACGCCTCCGCGCTTGCCCCTCTTCTGCCTCCTCGCACACCGTTTCCGACGGCTCCCAACCGGGGGAGGAATAGCGGGTGAGGTCGGCGACGTTTCAGGACGTAGCAGTCCGAGCGCCTTTAATGTCGACGCTTCAAAGTCCAGAACGCCGCAAAACCCACTTCTGCCGATGTCAGGCAGAACCTGCCTGCTGTACTTGTAGCACGATAAAGCACGACGAGACGAACACACAAGACTGTCGGACGAACACTCATTAGACGAACAAATCACCGTACTGACGGGACAGAGAGTGGCCGCTGCGTGTGCACGCGCCGCCATCTTGAAAAAGGTTTTCTTAAAACTTCGACTGGCCCAGCATCTTAGAACAGATTGTGAACTAACTTTGAGCTATCGCTTCATTTAAAATTTGCAACAAATTGTTACTCACCATATGTGAGAGTGTAGAGGGGTTTTCCAGTGATGTCTAGCACCGTGAGTGCAGGGCTCTTGGCCTGGGTGGCCCCCCAGCGGGCTAGAGCTGCTTGCAGGGCAGGAGGCCAATTACTGACAACACCGAGGGGCTCCCCCTTCACTGGGATGATTTGACGACCCTCTGGCTTTGGGGTATTGGGGTCTAGCTGGGGAACTGGACGAAACAGAGGATCGCGGCAAATGAAATGGGTGTCCCTTGTTGTAATGAATGCAATGAATTCATCTTTTCACCTTCAACTATTTCCTCAGAGTCGTCGAGGAAGAATTCGCTGAGTGGTGGTCTTTTAGGCCGTTTGAGCGTGTTTAGCAACTGCTGAATCTTAGTGGACACTCTGCTGTTGACAGGCACACCTGCATAAACAACCACCACGGTCAAACAAACATATAGTATTACCAATTAAGAAAATCATGATCCACACGTGCAACTCTAACACACATTGCTATTGTAGTATACACAGTCACACAGTCAGGGTCAAGATCAGCAACAGAAAAGATTTGAAATGAGTTGGACGGACACAGTTTTGAAAATTCAGGGAAAAAGAGCGCAGGAGGTTGTCTAAATCTAAGCTTAAGTCACAAGACACACAGAGACTGACAGGCCGGGAAGCAAGCTGACACGGGCGTCTTCAGAATCGCTCCCCCGGATCCCCGTGCCACTAGTATTACCTTTTCGCTTTCCTTTTTATATGAAAGTCAAGATGGATCAATGGACCCAAAAGAAAGAAGAAAGATACGGATAATTAGCGTCATGTGCCTTGACTTTATCGAACAGATTCTATTGAGTGTCATCACCACAGATGCCTACCAATAAAGAATAGACCACGTGAGAAACAAAAACTTCATCAATTTTAGTAGCTTAATTCAAAATGTAAAACTCACTTTTGACACTGTCAAGTAGTAGGATTTTATTTTTGAAAGTTTTGATGTTAACAACTCTCACCAACGAAAAACTAATATTTGGCATCTCAAGAAATTAAAATGTTACATCAACAATAAAAAAAATTACTCGTTGAATTATTGAAACATTATTGAAAGAATTTGAACTCAACTACTGGACGCAATTAGCATTTTTGACAATATAATTAATTTATTAAGAACGTCCGGCATGACTAGAATGATTAGGAGGTAATTGCTGGGTTTTACTTTGTATTTCGTACACAGTAAAGCACACAGGCACACATACCTGATATTACCAACAGTTTTGTGTGATTGTATGCATGTGTGTGTGTGTATCTACCATCAGCAGTATCAAGCATGCTAGAACGGCTCTGTCCACGGCTCATGCCCCTGACAGCTGGAGGCAGGTCCATTCTCGAGCCTCCGTCCTGGGCAGTGGCAGATGACGTCACATCTGGAGAAACACTGTTCTCTAATGGGGAACCACAAAGTGAGCCATGCTAAGGGTCTGCAGAGCACAAACACATTCATATGTGCTGTTGATAAAGGGTATTTACCAATGTGCATGTGGGCTAGTACATCGGCCAGCACTGAAGCAGCGGGCTGAGGCTGTGGCTGGCTTTTTGGCTCCCCGTGGGACAGTGTAGAGGACGCCGATGAGGAAGTGGAGGAGCTTTGGATGGAATGGTTGATCCAGTAATCAGGACTTTGCAGCCCCTGGGCCAGCGCCACACTGAAGGCGGCCTTTCTGCGCAGTGAGCCCTCATCCTCTGATGCAGAAGATGTGTCTGGTGGAAAGAACAAACATTTAAAATCTGTAATCTTGATCAAAACTCATTCAGATAAATAAATTAATGCTCCAAATATTTTACAATTCGCAGTTCCACCAAACTACAAATGAACAATATGCCACAAAGTTGGATTTTTTTTTTTTTTAAAGTTTGTACCATCAACATATCACATTTACATGAGTTGTAATTCGGTCACTTGACATGATGAATATCAATTTATAATTTTGTGCACTCGGATGAGATAGTGTGATGTCACCACAACTGCCGTATTGCTGTTGCCGCTAGTCAGACAGTTACAAACCATCTTGCTGCAGTAAGAGCGAGGGCATTTTTCTGCAGCTCTGCATCACTTGCGCTTATGCCGCGCCTGTCACAGCCGCTCGTGTTGAGGTGAAAACCTGCTACCTACTAAGGAATCCTGCTTCCTTGTACAGTGGTACCTCTACTTACGAACTTAATTGGTTCCGCGATCGGGTTTGTAAGTAGAAAAGTTTGTACATAGAAGCAAGGTTTCCCATAGGAATCAATATAAAAGCAAATATTGTTTGCTGCACTATCCCAAAAGTAACACTTATTGCCCTATTACTCTGTGTAAAACACACAGATAGCAACTGTTTTATATTTGCTTTTTCAAACCTTTATAACGAAAAATAAATGTCACTTTATTCTTGACCTCCTAACTTTGCTTGGGAAGGGGCTGTTCTAATTTTCTGCACTTGCTAAAAAAATACCCCCGAGAAGATGCATAAAAGGTCAGGCTAATAATTTATTTCATGCTTCCATGTACTACTACTTGCAATGTGCTCCCATACTCAGCATTAATTTTTGGTGCAATTAATGAGTTTTATGACAGTGTGAGTGGTGAGTGGTCATTAAACACAACTTGTACAGAACGCAAGTGAGAATTAAAAAAAGAAAAGAAAAGAAAAGGAACCGAGCTTCTAAAGGTGGAAAATGACAAACACAAAAGGGTGTTCTTCATGTTTTTATTGAAAACCAGCTGGTACTAGCTTTCATTCAATGCGTTCCTGCAGCAGGGGATACCGATTTTCAAAGGGGTACCTACTTTGGCACAACACCTTTATGAGTTCGAGTTTCATGGTCTTAGGAGACATACTCAACTACACTACTTGTCTTTTGCACCGTCGGTTCGGAAGGTTGAAAATTGGTTCCGAAGTAGATAGAAAAAAAATATTGCGAAGTATGGTAAGTATAGGCATAAGTAGAGGTACCACTGTAATGGTGCGAGTAAGAGGATGAGCCTTTCACACAGATAAATAGAAAGCTGCAGGTTGTGAGAGATGCCTGCTCTGCCCTCTGGCAGCGGATTAATATGATGTTGGCTGATAATAACCTGAAAGTTCAGAATGTGGGCCACTTGAAGGTACTTCTGCTGAAGCATATTAAAGCAAAAAAGTTACTGACAATTATTAGTACCTGGAGGTGTGCAAGCATCACCAGGAGACTGGACCAAAGCTGAGCGTCGCTTGGTTGGCATGGGTAGGGCCATCTTCTCCTCTTTGTGTTTGGCTAATGCTGCCTGCACAGCTTCTGTGTGAATGTCTAAACAAATTAACATAGAAAATGAGAACAGCAGTAAGCAAAATGTAACAAATATTACATTTCAAAAGCTTTATGATTTATTATTACCTGATCTATACCGTTCATCTCTGGCCCCTCCACTTCGGTGTGTACGATGGTGTTTGGAGGCTGAAGATGTGGAGTTGCCCGAGGCCTCAGGACTAGTCGTGGGCTCACCACTGTGGCCCCCAGAAAGTTGCAAATCTGGCAGAGTCACATCCGCATCTAGAGCAAGAATATTACAGTAAACATAATTTAATGAAATAACTAAAAGAGGGAAAAATGTCCTTAATTAAATTAAAAAAAAGAAAGAAAAACACGTGCTTCTGAAAAAAAAACTATACTAACTATAAACTAACTATAACTACAATTACTGAGGGTGGAAAAATGTTTTTGTCTTTGCGCATTTATACCATATGTGTGCTTTTGAGGTTCATTTCAAATGTTTTTATTTTGGTATTGCTGTATGTTTGGACATAAAAAAAGAATAGCCAACAGGTCATTTCAGAATTGCAGTTTGCTTTGTTACACAATACTTGGTAAGCATTTTTTTTAATCTTGCACTCGGCTGCTCTAAATTTAGGAAGAAAACTAAAACTACCGTAATTTTCGGACTATAAGTCGCACCGGAGTATAAGTCACACCAGCCATAAAATGCACAATACAGTGAAAAAAAACATATATAAGTAGCACCGGAGTATAAGTCGCACTTTTGGGGCAAATTTATTTGTCAAAATCCAACACCAAGAACAGACATGAACCAGCAACAACAGGCTAAACGATACGGTATGCTAACGCGACATATACACAAACGAGGAGCTGAGTAACATTCAGAGTTATTCAAATAAGTATTACATAAATAACACGTTTATCAAACCATCTGTGTCACTCAAATTCATTAAATCCATCGATCGTCCTTTATGTAAACAATGCCGCGTATGCGCTACATATGCGCCGCTGACGTCGGACTCGTAAGTTGCATTTCTAATTATTCCACAGACCCATATAACGATATATAAAGTATATTTCAAATAACTATCATCTAACAACAATATTATCAAACCATCTGTGTCACTCCTAATCATTAAATCCATCGATCAAATTCCTCGTCCTTTATGTCAACAACGCCGCGTGCGCGCCGCACAGATCTAGTATACAACTATATTGTAGCGTTAACAAAGTACCAGGAAACACGTGGGTTTGGTAAAGGGCTCTTTATTTAACAAAACAAGAGTTCAACGAGCCAACAACTACTGAACTGTAACGATAAAAACATATACAAGTTGCTACACGAAATAAAATACATCAAATAACTTTAACATAAATACGTTTTTCAAACCTTGTGTCACTCCAAATCATTAAATCCTTCAAACGTGGGGCCCTTCATCATCTTTGTCATCCCGTGATAGAATCCTTTGTATCCTTATGTAAACAACCGCCGCGCTGCTAACGTCACTTGCAGGTCAAATGACAGTAATCCCTTGCTACATCGCGGTTCGTTTATTGCGCTTTCACTACATCACGGATTTTTGAATTTTGAATAAGTCGCCCCCCCCACCCAAACTATGAAAAAAACGCGACTTATAGTCCGAAAATTACGGTAAAGCTAAAACTAAGACAAACAACAAGTATGATGCATTTTCAGAAAAGTAAAAACTGAAAATAATGAGCGAACATGCTCTAAGAAATAATCTAAATTCACAGAATTGTCCCAAAACAAAAACCCTCCATGAGTTATCACTTTATCGTGGTGGAGGGGTTTGCGTGTCCTAATGCAGTGTTTCCCAACCTTTTTTGAACGAATTGTTCACTCACGAGCCAACACTAACAGCAACACACACATAAATTGAGTATGTGCCGATGCCACAACATGAAATCTCAAAATTCTCCGATTTGCCACGCATGCACGATTAGCCTTGCGGAAACTGACCTGTGGTTTGGTAATCCTGTTACAATTCGCTCGGTATTTAATGTTGGACAATTTCCCACGGAACATCTCTCACGTGACACCGGTGTGCCGCGGGAAACACCGTTTCACACTGTTGGGAAACACTGTCCTAATGATCCTAGGAGCCAAGTTGTCTGGAGCTTTATGCCCTTGACAGGGTCACCCATGGCAAAAGGGTCCGAGATGAGAGGCCAGACAAAGCACGGCTCATTAACACCATATGATGATAAACAAAAATGGACTTCGTTTTCCCTTGTCCGGACTCGGGTCACCGGGGCCCCCCTTTGGAGCCAGGCCTGGAGTTGGGGCTCAAAGGCGAGCGTCTGGTTGCCGGCCGGGTACAGCCCGAAAAGACAACGTTCCATGGGCTCACCACCTGTAGGAGGGGCCAAAGGAGTCAGGTGCAAAGTGATATGGGCGGCGGCCAAAGGCGGGGACCTTGGCGGTCCGATCCCCGGCTACAGAAGTTGGCTCTTGGGACATGGAACGTCACCTCTCTGGCAGGAAAGGAGCCCGAGCTGGTGCGCGAGGCAGAAAAGTTCCAACTAGACATAGTCGAACTTGCTTCGGCACACAGTTTTGGTTTCTGGTAAGTCCTCTTGAGAGGGGCTGGACTCTCTTCCACTCTGGAGTTGTGTGGGGCATACTTATTGCTCCCCGCCTGGGCACCTGCACATTGGGGTTCACCCGGTGAAAAAGTGGGTAGGGTTCTTCCGCCTTCAGGTGGGGTGACGGGTCCTGACTGTTGTTTGTGTCTATGCACCAAACTGCAGCTCAGAGTACCCACCCTTTCTGGAGTTCTTGGAGGAAGTGCTGGTGAGCGCTCCTTCTGGGGATTCCATCATTCTACTGGGTGACTTCAATGCTCACGTGGGCAATGACAGTGAGACCTGGAAGAGCGTGATTACGAGGAACTGCACCCCCGATCAGAACCCAAGCGGTCTTCTTTATTGCACTTCTTTGCTCAACATGGATTGTCCATAATGAACACCATGTTAAAACATAAAGGTCTCCATGTGTGCACCTGGCACCAGGACACCCTAGGCCACAGTTCGATGATCGACTCTGTAGTCGTGTTGACGGATTTGCGACCGCATGTTTTGGACACCCGGGTGGAGAGAGGGGCGGAGCTGTCAACTGATCACCACCTGGTGGTGGGTTGGATCCGATGGTGGGGGAAGATGTCGGTCCAACATGGCAGACCCAAACGTACTGTGAGGGTCTGCTGGGAACGTCTGGCAGAATCTCCTGTCAGGAAGAGTTTCAACTCCCACCTCCGGCAGAGCTTTTCCCACATTCCAGGGGAGGCGGGGAACATTGAGTCTGAGTGGACCATGTGCCGTGCCTCCATTGTTGAGGTGGTCGACCGGAGCTGTGGACGTAAGGTGGTCGGTGCCAGTTTGGTGGACAACGGCAATAAAGGATGCCGTCAAGCTGAAGAAGCAGTCCTATCGGGCCATTTTGGCCTGTGGGACTCCAGAGACAGCCGACAGAAATGATGGAAATGACGGCCAAACACGAACGAGCAGCACCCCTAGCCACATTTGAGTCAGCCGTGTGGAGACATTTTGGATTTCTAATTGAGATGACAGAGGATGGTGGTCTTGCCTTCTACCTAATTATTTGTCGTTTGTGTTACATGAAACTGTCTGTGGGAGAGAACAGTAACATGTCAAACATGCTAGCCCATATGAGGAGGCATCACGTAGCCACCAAGCTTACTCAGGCGGTGCAGTGAAACCACAACAGCAGCCAAATATTCATGAGTCCAAATATCCATGAACCCTTCATAGTGAAACTTGGTCTAAAATCACAGTGGGCAAAACCAATAACTAATGCCAGCCAATTTCCAACTGGCTAAATTGGCTAAAAGCTATCTTGGCGTCCCGGCAACAATTGTTGCTCGTGAGACGGTTTTCTATTCAGCACTTGACAATGTAATGACAGCACAGAGATCCAGCCTCTCAACTGAGAATAAAGACTGGTCTTTAAAGACTTGATATTTATCCATCCTTATTCTACCTCAGACCAGTGTCAGATTTTTATTTTACTTTAAACAATATAAGAGGTTTTTCCATTTATATTTTATTTATTTAAACAATGTTGGCTGCTCCTAAGATAAGTGTTTTTTTTCTTTTTATTATACCTCAGACTGGTTCAAGAACAGTTTCACTGATTTTATTATGACAAAGTAAACTGATCATTAAACAAATGTTTATTTTATTATTCTTGGTTCAGTTAATTAGAAGTACCGCATTTTTTGGAGTATAAGTTGTGTTTTTTTTCATAGTTTGGGTGGGGGGGCGACTTATACTCAGGAGTGACTTATATGTGAAATTATTATAAATTATATTACAAATTTTCACTTGATCATTAACACATTACTTACTAGTATAGTTGATCACTTCACATGTTATTTTCACTTTAAACCGCATGAGGGCGCACTATGGCTGTGGAATAATTGTAGCATCACTGACAATGAGTTCCATTCAATGACTTCCAGAGTCAGGAGATTTAATGATTTTTTTTTTTTTCCAAAGTCAAAGTCAGCTTTATTGTCAATTTCTCCACATGCCAAAGACACACAAAGAAACTGAAATTTCCTTCCCCCCTATCCCACGGTGACAAGACATGGCCCACAATAGACAATCAAGTAAAACAAGTAAACAGCAGCGTGCTGAATAAATAATGAATAAATAACACAACAAATAAATAAATAAGAGGAGTAAAAAGGAGCAAGTGAGCGTACAGCAGACATTCTAGAAAAATAGCGCAACAGTGCCGCACACTACACAAAAGGGGGTAGCGAGTTCAGGGCCCTAACAGCCTGGAGAAAGAAGCTGTTGGCGAGTCTGGTGGTGAGGGAGCGCAGGCTCCTGTACCTCTTCCCAGAGGGCAGAAGGTCAAACAAAGAGTGAGCCGGGTGACTCACATCACTCGCAATCGAGGTTGCCTTGCGGGCGAGATGGGAGGTGTAAATGTCCTTCAGGGAGGGGAGCGAAGTATCAATAATCTTACCAGCCGTATTCACTATGCGCTGCAGGGCCTTCAAGTTCTGTTCAGTGCAGTTACCACCCCAGACAGCAATGCAACTGGTGAGGACGCTCTCAATGGTGCCACGGTAGAATGTAGACAGGACTGCCTGAAGAGCACATGCACGCCTGAGCTTCCGCAGGAAGTACAGGCGGCGCTGAGCTTTCTTTGCCAGTGACAAGGTTTTTGTGGACCAGGAGAGGTCCTCACTGATGTGCACCCCCAGGAACTTGGTGCAGCTCACCCTCTCCACCACAGCACCGTTGATGATCAGCGGCAGGTGTTTTGTGTGACCCTTCCGGAAGTCAACAACGATTTCCTTGGTCTTGTTTACGTTCAGCAGGAGGTTGTTGTCCCTGCACCACGTGGTCACAAGGTCAACTTCCGACCTGTACCGAGTCTCGTCGCCCTTCGTGATGAGACCCACCAGAGTCGTGTCGTCAGCAAACTTCACTATGCGGTTGTCGCTGTAGGTCGCAGTGCAGTCATGCGTCAGCAGGGTGAAGAGCAATGGACTGAGCACGCAGCCCTGGGGGGCCCCCGTGCTCAGCGTGATGCTGGCGGAGATTTTGTCGCCAACACGCACCACCTGAGGCCTCTGACAGAGGAAGTCCAGTAGCCAGTTGCAGAGGGAGGTACTGAGGCCCAGCTCATCGAGTTTGCAGATGAGTCGCTGCGGCACAATGGTGTTGAAAGCAGAGCTGAAGTCCACAAACAGCAACCTCACATACGAGTCCTTTCTCTCCAGGTGGGTGAGGGCCGAGTGGAGGGCAGAGCAGATGGCATCCTCAGAGGACCGTTTGGCACGGTACGCAAACTGGAAAGGGGGGGGGGATTTGATGTGCTCCATGACAAGCCGCTCAAAGCACTTCATGATGATGGGCGTCAGTGCCGCAGGGCGGTAGTCATTGAAGCAGGACGGTGCAGGTTTCTTCGGCACAGGAACGATGGTGGCAGCCTTGAAACACGAGGGGACGATGGCCTGCTGCAGGGAAACGTTAAAGATGTCCGTGAAGACACCCGACAGCTCCCCAGCGCAGTCCTTCAGTGCTCGACCCGGGATGTTGTCAGGGCCCGCCGCCTTACGGGTGTCAATAGCGGCACGCGCCCTCCTCACTCCGTCGCCAGAGAGGTGCAGGGGCTGCTCGTGTGGGGGGGGGGGAGTGGTCTTCAGCGAGCAAGTGCTGTTCTGGGCGTCGAAACGAGCAAAGAAGCGGTTTAGATCGTTCAGCAGACGGACGTCGCCCTCACAGCTTGTAGTCCGTGATGGTCTGAATGCCCTGCCAAAGGCTACGTGCGTCCTTGCTGTCCTTGAAGTGGGTGGAGACCTTGCACGAAAACGCCTTTTTCGCTTCTTTGCTGCTTGCTACCTTCTGCTTTCAGCTACTGCTGCCGGCTAGCCCCCTGTTTCCGGGTGCGAAAAGAGGAGCCGAGTGCGTAAGTCTCCTCAGCCGTTACATAGCCTCTCCACCGTCAAGACTTCTGCATCCCTCCTTGTGGCCAAACATGGTAACTGGGTGCCTCATGGCTCCAGGCCAAATTGCAGGGGATCGACCGGGGGAGCAACAGTGGGCCCCTAGGCGTGACGTACATGTCCACCAGCGCGTGGATGTCCTGGCGCCCGCTAACCACTGTCCCGGCTATGGGTGAAATAGCACCCCCGCTGCCTTGTGGGTATCGTCTGGAACGAAAAGGCTAAGGGACCAAACCCTGACAGAAAACCCGCATTGTTCTGGCAACTCCTGCAGCCAACCTGATGCCAAATGTATCGGTTCACTGTTCATTTGGATGACAACAGGAAGGCCGAGAGGGGAGCCCTGATGCCTGGGAAACTCAAGGCTTCCAAAAAACTTGTCCAGGCTTCTTGTGCACTGGAGAGGAAACTTCATCTCCACTAACCAGTGGAGACACAACACGGGAGGTTAGCAGTTACCGGTTATAAGCCCTTTCTTATTGGCGTAGAGCAAACCCGGGCAAAATACGGCCCGCGGGCCATATCCGGCCCTTTGTGCGTCTCTGTCCGGCCCGAAATCATAAATTATATTTGATTACAACTTAATAAATAAAATAAAAAATCTGTGTCGTACATGCAATACAACTGTGCTGCTTTTATTTTGAAAGACGTCAGACTTCCGTGTAGCGTGCGTGCATGTGAGCTGTGCGTGTAGGTGAACAGCGCGAAGTAACACTGCCCTCAAAATGTGTGCTGACGCGAAGAAAAGAAAAGTTGACGAGTGCCGTGTTTTCAACAAGACATGGACTACCAAGTATTTCTTTACAGAACTGAAAGGTAAAGCCGTGTGCCTGGTTCGTGGCACACAGGTCGCTGTGTTTAAAGAATATAATTTGAGTCGCCACTACACGACCAAGCATGAGGAAAAATACAGAAATCTGTCTAATAAAGAGCGTGCAACAGAGGCTGATGCATTGCTAGCAAAACTGCAAGCCCAACAAGGACTTTTTATCAAACTTCACACCCACAGAGATGCAGCGGTCAGGACAAGTTTTGTCATTTCCCGCAAAATTGCCAGAAAAAGTAAGCCGTTTACTGACGGAGAGTTTATTAAGGAGTGCTTATTGGACTAGCCAGGGGCTACCTCTGACGATGGGAGAGATGTTTGGTCTCATTGGACAGTATCGCCCGCCTCAAGCTGGGCAGCCCCCAGCCAATAAGGTGCTTTCCCGCCACAGCCTGCCTGCTTCATTGGGTGCTTGGAGCTCAGGGATCTATCCTAACAAGTGAGCTGTAAACTTACGCACCAAGCAACACAAGGAAATTTCCGAAGATTCCAGCACTACGCCTGGGGTGCTGGAATGTCAGGACTATGACACCCGGGCTCAGTGACAACCTACAAGAAATTAGTGATGTCCGTAAAACTGCAGTTATAAACAACGAACTCCTGAAGCTCAGAATTGACATTTCGACCCTCCAGGAAACACGACTCCATGGATCTGGCTCACTCAAGAAAAAGGACTATACCTTCTTTTGGCAGGGGAAGCCCCCTGAGGAAACCAGGGAATACGGAGTAGGGTTCGCTGTCAGGAACACACTCCTGGGAGCAGTGGTACCACCCACAGGCAGCTCTGAGAGAATCCTGGCTCTCTGCCTCAATACATCCATGGGACCTGTCCACATAGTGAGTGTGTACGCTCCAACACTTAGCTCCCCCCAGGAAATAAAAGACAGGTTTTATGATGAACTTGAAGCGACATTCCCAGCCGTGAACAGCTCTACCTACTTGGTGACTTTAATGCTAGAGTCGGAGCCGATCGTGACTCCTGGCCATCCTGCTTGGGACACCATGGGATCGGTAAGCTGAACGAAAATGGGCAGCGACTTCTGGAGTTCTGCACATATCACCACCTCTGCATCAGCAACACATACTTCCAGACCAAACCCATTCGCAAAGTCTCTTGGAGACATCCACGCTCAGGTCACTGGCACCAGTTAGACCTGATCATAACACGCACTTCTGATCTCAGAGGCATCCTTCAAAAACGCAGTCTCCACAGTGCAGTCTGCGACACAGATCACTCCCTTGTGCTCTGTAGAGTCAAGCTACAGGCAAAAAACCTACACAGATCCAAACCAAAGGGAGCCCCACGTATCGACAGCAGCAAAACAACTGACCCAACCAAAGCTACAGCCTTCCTCTGTGCCTTAGAGGTCTCCCTCCACGGCCCACCCCTGTCCAGCTCCGCCCAGCGGTTCTGGGATGGCTTGAGGTATGCCATACACAGCACGGCCCTGTCGGTCTTTGGCAAAAAGCAGGGAAAGCCAAACGACTGGTTCAATGCCAATTTAACATCATTGGCACCAATCCTTGAAGAAAAACGCGTCGCACTCACAAATTACAAGCACACTCCAAACACCAAAACTCTACAGACCCTCCGATCTTCTAGGGGAAAACTCCAACAAGCCGCTACACGTTGTGCCAATGATTATTGGCTACAGCTCTGCAGCAACATTCAAGCAGCTGCTGACACAGGCAACATCAGACTCATGTTTGATGGCATCAAAAAGGCACTTGGACCATCACCCTGCAAAATTGTCCCGCTAAAATCAGCTTTGGGAGAAACCATCGTTGAACGCTCTAAGCAGCTTGACCGCTGGGTGGAACACTACTCAGAGCTCTATGCCAGGGACAACAGCGTCTCTGATGCAGCCCTCAGGCATGTAGGGCACCTACCTGTCATGGAAGAGCTCGACATGGAACCAACAACTGAGGAGCTAAGCAAAGCAATAAACAGCCTGCCCAGCGGAAAAGCTCCAGGCACCGATGGGATAACAGCCGGTCCTCAAGTGTGGGAAACCTGCTCTTCTGCATAGACTGCACAAGCTCTTATGCCTGTGCTGGAAAGAAGGTTCTGTCCCACAAGACATGAGAAATGCTAACATCGTCACCTTGTACAAAAACAAGGGAGACAGGAGTGACTGTAACAACTACCGTGGCATCTCCCTACTCAGCATTACCGGGAAGCTCTTTGCTCGAATTGTACTAAACAGACTCCAAGTCCTCGCAGAGAAGCTCTACCCAGAGTCACAGGCAGGGTTCAGAGCAGGAAGATCAACTCTGGATGTGATCTTCACCCTGAGACAGCTGCAGGAGAAGTGCAGAAAACAACACAAACCTCGCTACATGGCCTTCGTTGACCTTACCAAGGCTTTTGACCTGGTGAGCAGGAGCGGCCTTTTCCAACTGGTGGAACGGATAGGTTGCCCGCCAAAACTCCTCAGCATCCTCCAGTCCTTCCACACTGACATGAAAGGCACTGTCCAGTACGATGGGTGCACTTCTGAGTCCTTTAACATCCGCTGTGGTGTCAAACAGGGATGCGTGCTGGCACCCACTCTGTTTGGGATATTCTTCTCTCTCCTCCTGCGCCAAGCCTTCGGAACTTCAACTGAGGGAGTTTATTTACACACCAGGACAGACGGCAAACTATTCAACCTATCCCGACTGAGAGCAAAAACCAAGATCAGACCACTCACCATTAGGGACATGTTTGCTGATGATGCAGCATTGACAACACACACTAAGGAACACCTGCAGATTCTCCGAGCCATACTCCCAGAGTATGGCAGAACAGGAACCTCACCATCCATACAAAGGTGCAAGTGTACAGGGCCTGTGTCGTCAGTACACTCTTGTATGGCAGCGAAGCCTGGACTCTATGCACATCAAGAGAGAAGGCTAAACTCTTCCCATCTGCGTTGCCTGAGACACATACTGGGCATCACCTGGCGGGACAGGATCACAGACAGTGCAGTCCTGGAGAGTGCACAGCTCCCCACTATGCTCTCCCTGGTGAAGCAGCGGCGTCTCCGTTGGCTGGGCCATGTCTGTCGGATGGAAGACAGTCGTATGCCAAAGGACATCTTATATGCAGAGCTAAAATCAGGCCCATTGCTCCGCTACAAGGATGTCTGCAAACAAGACCTCAAATCCTTCAACATCAACCCAGCCACCTGGGAAGACGTCTCCCAGGATCGCTACAAATGGCAACAGGCTCTCCGAAACGGGCTGCAGACCTACGAAATCACCCTGGCTCAACATCGACAAACGAAAAGGAAGTTGAGGAAGCAGCAAGCCACGATGCCCCCACCTTCACCGGATCCGGCCCACACCTGTAACATCTGCGGCCGTGTCTTTCTCTCACGGATAGGACTCACCAGCCACAGCAGACGCTGTGCAAAGAACACCTAACCTCCAGACACAAGAAATCTATGGTCTTTCGAGACTGTGATGCCGATGATGAACTTCAAATCAAAGCACGGCTGAATAATATAGATAACATGGAGAATTCTTAACACATACTGTAAATATGTTTTTAGAACAGCTTTTATTATTATAACAATTTTAATAACAAGGTACAAGTGTACATACTGTAAATATGTTTTTAGAACTGTTTTATATTATAATGATTTTTCCATAAGGTATAACACTCTTAAATGTGTTTTTAGAACTCTTATTATTATAACAATTTTTTTTGTAAAAAGGCACAAGTGTACGCACTGCAATTGTGTGGGCACTCCCTGCCTTCTGCTGATGTGTGGGCAACTTTAGTGCCATAATTCCTCAATTCAAAAGTTTTATTTTGAATTGTATTTGTTTTTAAATTTGGGAAAAAAAATCCACGATGTAGTGAAACTGCGATAAACGAACCGCGATGTAGCGAGGGATTACTGTAATTTGAACTGCAACTGACGACGAGTCCGACGTCAGCGGCACACACGCGGCGTTGTTTACACAAAGGACGAAGAATTCGATCAATGGATTTAATGATTTGGAGTGACACAGATGGTTTGATAAAGGTGTTATTTATGTTATCGTTATTTGGTTAACTGTTCATATTACGTCAGGCTCGTTCTCAGCTCCTCGTTGGTGTTTATGTCACGTTAGCATACCGTATCGTTTAGCCTGTTGTTGCTGGTTCATGTCTGTTCTTGGTGTTGAATTTTGTCAAATAAATTTCCCCCAAAATGCGACTTCTACTCCGGAGCGACTTTTAGTTCGATTAATACGGTACCTTATTATTGAGGACTGGTCTAAAGAGATGTTATTATAACATATATAATTGAGTCATGTACGTGTTCTTAATATTGCAATAAAATCAATATATTTTGCCTGGAGGTTTTCAACACCTAAAAATATAAATGTTTTTTAACTTTTTTTAAGCTGAACTGAAGTTTGAATGGAACCGTCACTTAAAAACCGGAACTCGAACGGAACCGTGGGTATGGTGAACTGTTACACCCCTAAAATACAAAAAAATGCCACAGGATACCAAGAGCACCCTTAAATACTTTCCCTACCAATAAAACCTCTGAACATAAAATGTTGTGTTTTTAGATAACTGGAAAGTAGGTTGGTTTTCTGGGGAATGCAAGATTCCTTGGGGATATGACCTTTACTCAGGAAGGGGTAAACAGGATCTTCTTTTGTAAATAGTTCCTAGAACCTCCAACTTTAATTTGTATGGTGAACTGAGTCAGTTGAGGTTGTCAAAAATAGCCCATTTGAGATCAAATTGGGTCGACGTGGCCCCTGAAATAAAATTATTTTAGGAGCTCAAGTCAGGAAGATTAACATAAACCCATTGCAATTCTAATTCTAGTATTACAGTATTCTTATTCGAGTATTACAGATGATGGTGGCAAACTAGGTCAAAAGTCACACTGGATACTGACGAAAACGAAAACGATGTTGGCCTAAGAGTTGATGGGTCTTACTTGGCAAATAGGAAGCCAGCAGCTTGGCTCTCTTCTTCTCAAAACCTTTCTGTGTGATGTCACCTAGGAGAGAAAACAGATACACCAAATTGTTAAATCTGTTTCTCCATTGCTGCACAAAATTCAATGTAGAAGCACACACTTGTGTGCACACCCATTTGATCTCAACACACTCCTGGAGGTTCCTTAGTTTAAAGGTTAGGCGATATTCACGAAGTGCATCAATGATGTGACTTGCTCGAAATCCGTCGTCACTCGCGCGAACTGGAAGCCGTGGCTGACGGGGGCTGTCCTCAGACTGCTGAGGGCCAGGGACAAGGCTTTCAGAGCGGGGGATTAGGCTGGCTTGAGGACAGCGAGGGCCGACCTGTCCCGAGGCATCAAAGAAGCGAAGAAGGCGTTCTCGTGCAAGGTCTCCACCCACTTCAAGGACATCAAGGAGGCACGTAGCCTTTGGCGGGGCATTCAGACCATCACGGACTACAAGCCCGCGCCGAGGAGCTGTGAGGGCGACGTCCGTCTGCTGAACGATCTGAACCGCTTCTTTGCTCGCTTCAACGCCCAGAACAGCACTTGCCCGCTGAAGACCACTCCCCCCCCCACACAAGCAGCCCCTGCGCCTCTTTGCCGACGGTGTGAGGAGGGCGCTTGCCGCTATTGACACCCGTAAGGCGGCGGGCCCTGACAACATCCCGGGTCGAGCGCTGAAGGACTGCGCTGGGGAGCTGTCGGGTGTCTTCACGGACATCTTTAACGTTTCCCTGCAGCAGGCCATCGTCCCCTCGTGTTTCAAGGCTGCCACCATCGTTCCTGTGCCGAAGAAACCTGCACCGTCCTGCTTCAATGACTACCGCCCTGTGGCACTGACGCCCATCATCATGAAGTGCTTTGAGCGGCTGGTCATGGAGCACATCAAGTCCGTTCTCCCCCCCACCATTGACCCTTTCCAGTTTGCGTACCGTGCCAAGCGGTCCTCTGAGGATGCCATCTGCTCTGCCCTCCACTCGGCCCTCACCCACCTGGAGAGAAAGGACTCATATGTGAGGTTGCTGTTTGCGGACTTCAGCTCTGCCTTCAACACCATTGTGCCGCAGCGACTCATCTCCAAACTCGACGAGCTGGGCCTCAGTACCTCCCTCTGCAACTGGCTACTGGACTTCCTCTGTCAGAGGCCTCAGGTGGTGCGTGTTGGCGACAAAATCTCCGCCAGCATCACGCTGAGCACGGGGGCCCCCCAGGGCTGCGTGCTCAGTCCATTGCTCTTCACCCTGCTGACGCATGACTGCTCTGCGACCTACAGCGACAACCGCATAGTGAAGTTTGCTGACGACACGACTCTGGTGGGTCTCATCACGAAGGGCGACGAGACTCGGTACAGGTCGGAAGTTGACCTTCTGACCACGTGGTGCAGGGACAACAACCTCCTGCTGAACGTCAATAAGACCAAGGAAATCATTGTTGACTTCCGGAAGGGTCACACAACACACCTGCCGCTGATCATCGACGGTGCTGTGGTGGAGAGGGTGAGCTGCACCAAGTTCCTGGGGGTGCACATCAGTGAGGACCTCTCCTGGTCCGCAAACACCTCGTCACTGGCAAAGAAAGCTCAGCGCCGCCTGTACTTCCTGCGGAAGCTCAGGCGTGCATGTGCTCCTCAGGCAGTCCTGTCTACATTCTACCGTGGCACCATTGAGAGCGTCCTCACCAGTTGCATCGCTGTTTGGGGTGGTAACTGCACTGAACAGAACTTGAAGGCCCTGCAGCGCATAGTGAATACGGCTAGTAAGATTATTGGTGCTCCGCTCCCCTCCCTGAAGGACATTTACACCTCCCATTTCTCCCGCAAGGCAACCTCGATTGCCAGAGATGTGAGTCACCCCCTTCTGCGTAGCGTGCGGCACTGTTGCGCTATTTTCGGGAATGTCTGCTGTACGCGCACTTGCTCCTTTTTTTTCTGCTCTTCTTATTTATTTATTTATTTATTTATTGTTGTGTTATTATTCATTATTTATTCAGCACGCTTTTGTTGTACTTGTTTACTTGTTTGTCTGTTGTGTGCCATGTCTTGTCACCGTGGGATAGGGGGGAACGAAATTTCGTTTTTTTTGTGTGTCTTTGGCATGTGGAGAAATTGACAATAAAGCTGACTTTGACTTTAACTTTTGACTTTGATATGGGCAAAATTACATATCTGCCACTGATATATATTTTCTATTGCTACAACACGTATTTATTTGCGTACTTGAATGTGCGTCTTAACTGCATCATTGTGTATGTTTTTGACACATTTGCCCACGCATTTGCGGATTGACACATTGCGTAGGTTTAGTGCTAAACTCCGCCGCACAGGGCACAGTATTTTGAACCCGCCGATTTAGACCGGATTATTGCAAAAAATAAAAGTTGGTCACTCTTCCCTCCACAGTGGGCAATTTAATGTGTGAACAGAGCCAACCAGGCTTACTATTAAATATGCTGCATTATTTTAATCCATAAAGAGATAGTGTCAGTCAGACAAGGAACATAACACTGCTACAGAAATACAGAGCTGCCAACCTGATGAAATTCACTCCCAGAACAATTTGTCTAAATATGCATATTTTTTAGCTTTTGTCAGGAATAATTACCACAGTATATTTTGCAATTTTATAAACAGTAGAACCTCAGATCTTAACGGTAATTTGTACCAGAAGGGGTGTTGAGAAGGAAAACCGTTGAGTTTCAAAGCAATTTATCCCATGAGAAATAACTGAAAACCCAATACAGTGATCCTTCGTTTTTGCAGGAGATGCGATCCAGAACTACCCGCGAGAAATTAAGTAGTGAAGTAGAAATGTTATATTCATTATATAAAAATGTAATACCACAGTGTTGAAATTTTTAACACGTAGTGTTTGTTGTTGGCTGCTAGAGGGCATGTTATTTATAAGTATGGTTTACCCTGCAAAGCAATGCTATGTGTCCATCTTCATAATCGCCACACTACACTAACCCAGGGGACATCATGCATAACAAAAACAAAGTGAGTCACGGTTGTGCATGAATCTCCTGTTGCATTGTGCTCTAGTATACAATATTAAAGTTTTTTAAACCCTCCCCAATACTTTAACGCTACATAAACATTTCCCATTCCCTTAATATCCATTCCCACACTGCACGGTAATAGCTGTGGAACACTTGCAGATTTTCAAAACCGATTTTCTCAAAAACGTCTTTTAATTCTCTCGGTACTCCAAACTTTGTCAATTTTGCTCAGATTAACATGAACCATACATTCTATTCGCACTTTTAATTTTAAGATACACAAACCTGGTTTTGTAATATATACACATACAGTGGAGCCTCGGTTTTCGAACGTCCCGGTTCTCGAAAAATCGGTATTCGAACAAAAAATTCGAGATTTTTTGCTTCGGATGTCGGACGAAATTCGGTAGTCGAACCTCGTTCGTTATTACGTTCTCGTTGACGAGACAGCACAGGAAGCATACCAGAGGTGGGTGGATGATGAAGAAGATGACGAAGATGTGCATATAACCAGAGCTAAAGAAGCACTGAAACAGGGTCTCACCTTGCTGAATGTGTGGCATAAGTTGAAGCAAGTGGTAAGCCCAAACAGATACGTGCGAGTTTTGAGAGCAGTTACCGAGGACAAGGACACTACTTTTGTGAAGCTGGGTGCGGAGGCAACTCTGGCATGAATCGAAGAATCCATAAAGAAATGGGACAGAGTAACAAAACACTACATGGAGAGACAAAAGCCGAATCCATCAGGCAGCACTCGCGCTCGCACGGAGGAGACACAAGCAGGGCGGAAACCACCACCACGGCCAATTTATGGGAGGGGGCAAAAATCTAATGATAATCAGAGACAAAACACCCAGGATAAGCCCAAACCACTATATAGTAAAGTGAATTCAACTGGTTATGTGGCGAAAGACGTGTATGACAAGATGTCACCAGAAGAAAGGAAGGCCCTGGCAGAGGCTCGCAAGGTTGCGGCCCCTGCTGGGCCCAGAAAATAAGTGAAAAAAAGGCGCGGGTCACCCTGACGGGCGTGTACAGAGAAGGAGACAATCTCTACGCTGATATCGAAGGAGCTCCCTATTTGGTGGATACCGGAGCTGAGGTGTCGATGACCCGCAAAGCCTTGAAAGTATTAGTACACCTAACTGTTATGGTGGCAGATGGATCAGTGACCAGTATGCCGATTGGAGTTTGGAAAAGAATTGTTTGGGTCAAAGGGCCCCACAATTTACTGACATTGAGAGACGCAGAGGATCTGAAAAAACCAGCACATCAGCGTCAGCCAGTAAACGCAAGATTGGAAAAAATCAAAGCAAAATGTTGCCGTTTTCATTACTTTATTTGGATGTATGCTTTCACCGATTCTTCAAGATGATATATTTGGTCAGAATATTTGCCGTTTGATGTGATCTCACAAGATAAACATCTTTCATTAATCTGACCTGCAGGCACTGAAGTGATGGAGACTGTTATTCATACTAACAGTGTCATATTTTATGAGAATCACTGATAGCAGTTTTTCAGGGATTTTTTTTTTTTTAATGCTGTTAATAAATGCATTTGTTTTCAAAAAACTTTTTAACCTACTAAAGGCCAAAACCTTTTATGCAATGACCTTTACAGGTCGTTTATATTACTTCACACAAACACTACATCATCTGCTCCTGGTTCGGCCCCCCGGTCAAAATTTAGTACCCAATTCGGCCCGCAAGTCAAAAAGTTTGCCCACCCCTGGTCTAGTCAAAACCTGGTTGGGAAAAAATGCAAACGGGAAAGAGTGGAGTACTAAACTACTTGATTTGGTTGCAGACCTGAACGGGAGGAGTAGGAGCAGCTGACCCTCCCCATCCGAAGAACTCAACCAACGACTCTTTGTGTCACAGGAAGTGGGCAGAACCCAAGACGGCTCGTCCCAGAATAAAGAGAAGTGTCGGTTCAGCGTTGGACAGAAGGTGTGGATCAAGTCGAGGGACCTGAACAGCAACACGGCAGTGAAGGCCAAGTACGACTGCTCGGACATCGTTAGTGAAGTTTTGGATAAAAACACAGTACGACTGAAGAAGAAAGGCATCCAAGGAGTTGAACAACTGAAGCCGTTATCGGCTGACCCAATTCAAGCCAAGAAGTAATTCAAATAACATATGGCAACGGACTACAGAACAATCCCGGCCTTTGTGCGCATGGCCGCACACAAAGGTGCGGTCATCATAAGAAGAACACCGAATGGGATTCAGACCGGAAGGGCCCTAAATCTAGTGAGATTGGCCAAGCGGGGTTGCACACCCGGTGGACCAGAACATTTTCGCTGGACATGGGTCGACGAAGCTTGTGTCATTTTTTGACACCCAACCTGTTGCCTACTGTGTGGTCGGGAGTAGGCTTCATGATGCCACCTGTACTGACCACCGATGTAAGGGACCTGGAATTTGCCCAAAGGAATGAGGACAAGCTTCCAGTCAAAGTACTAGATGCCATGGTGTGCCACCAGTGTCGAATTACCATTTTGACAAGAATGGTGTTCTTTTCACAATGGGAGACCGGACCAACTACGGATGTATGGGCTCAACAAATTGCCTCGTGCACGTGTGTTTGGGACGGCGGTGAGCTGAAATATTGCCCCATGTGTTTAGATCGCATGTCAAGAGGAAAATTATTGAAAGTCGGAGAAGCAGAGGGATGGCAAATCACCAGGGCAATGACCCCCCTGGCGACCCTCTATCCAGTGTTGGGAGGAGCATCTTGGCCGGCATATGATAATAATCAGGCCATGAAGAACCTTTATGTGGCCTTGGGCCATTGTTGGCCCTGGCCGAGGCCAGACGGCCGGCCTGCCCCCGACAGTTATACAGGCCGATGCAATGGCCTTGTTTGCTTGTGCGTCGGTCCTTCCGGTAGTGGGGAAAGCAGCCGTGGGAGACCTGCTTGAGGGACATTGGAGGCCCATGACTTGGGCTCGGGCTATAGCCCAGTTGGTGGCGTACAAGGACGCACCATTGGTCAAAGTGGCGGCAGCCTCTACAGAAACAAGCCCGACCGTGAGCAACATGTACTGCTACCGAAGTATTTTGGACATGAGTAACAAAGACTTCCAGTATGTGACAAAAAAGGGAATATACTGTTTTGCCCCTGGAAATAAGGTCGGATCAGTCCTTTTGGTGAAGGAGGGTGAAGCAGCACTGGTACGGATTACAGTGAAGATGGCAATCATTCCCTACGAAGGAATATATTCACTGGGAATCAAATTGGAGGCCAAAAGGCTTAGCCAATTTGTAGCCATAAGAAACACCGGGTCCCAGGTACGGGCTATTCTTAGTGAACAAATACGAGCAAGAAAGGAGCAAGACACAGTAGCGGCGATGGAACCTCAAGAAAAGGCCAAGGAGACATATGACCTTGACCAGTCGGAAGCAAGAGAATGGGAAAAAGGTCCCAGCCAGGAGTTGGCACAGGGATGTCCAGCTGTAGGGAGCCTGCTCCGGTCATTGTTGACGGAGGGAAACGATGTTGGAAAACGCGGCACGGGAGTGATAGATTTAACTACTTCTCTCCCGCCAGAAGCAGGAGTCCAAGTGGAAAGTTTAACCACTTCTCTCCCGCCAGAAGCAGGAGTCCGAGTGGAAAGTTTAACCACTTCTCTCCCGCCAGAAGCAGGAGTCCAAGTGGAAAGGTTAACCACTTCTCTCCCCCCGGAGACAGGAGTCCAGGAGGAAAATCTCACCACCTCTCTCTCCCCAGAAGCGGGAGTCCAAAAGAGAAACTTATCATCATGTCCAAATGCAGAGGGCGGTGGCGTAAGTGACCGACCCGGGAAGATTTTACAGGACTGGACCCCTTTTAAATGGACGAAGTTGTATCCGGCAAATTGCCCTACTCCTGGATGCGACGGGAGCGGTAGCACCCGACCAGGGGCGACTTACCACCGCTCATTTAGAGCTTGTCCGGTATACGTGGGGAGCCTCGAGGTGTGTCCCACGCCGGGATGTGATGGAAAAGGAAACACCAGATGGGGTCCGGAGCGTCACCGCACCCTCAAGACATGTCCAGTGCTGGCAGAAATGAAGCGCAGAGCCTACGAAACCAGGAAACAAGCCGGTAGCCAAGAGAGCAACATGTCGGAAGATGCGGTAGACACCAGGCCCGAGGAACCAGGGCCGTCCACATCCGATAGGCCGCTAGGAACGTTGGCTCAAGCGGCCTCCTACTATACATTGTGGTCTAAAAAGCCAGCACTTCAAAAGGAAGAAAGAGGACGTGCCGCAGTGGAGGAGTTGGCTGGGCTGTGGAATCGGCCAGATTCCCACGAGGGAGACGACTGAAAAAAATAAAAGAGAAGAATGTGTACATATGTGTATATATAAATGAGTATACATGTATTTGTGTATGTATACATGTGTATATAGAAGTATGATAACAATGTATTGTTGATGGACTGTACATAACCAATAACAGAAAGAAAACCAGACGGGGAGAGCAGAAGGAGTGACCCAGCCAAGGAGGTGAACGTTTTCTTTGGCACGAGGGAGGAGCCAGGGAAGGAGGAGGGGCTGGAAGACTTCCTATAAAGCCAGGAGAGAAGGACCAGATCTTCGTTCAGCCCTGAGGAGTGACCAACCATGAACTTCCCGCGCGGAGCCAAGAGAAGGAGAACAATGAGCCTGGAGAGTGGGGGGTCACCAATGACCCTCTCAGGCTACGCGGATGATCCCGCTGGCTGCGACCCAGCGGAACCGATGGTTGGGCTTAGCCCCGGAACCGGGGCTGCCACAGGCAACGATGGGAAGAGCTGGAGGAATCTGGCTTTTATGGAAGAGGAGCAAGAGATTTATGCAAACCAGGAATGGATAGCTCTGGAACCAATCTACGCGAACGCAGTTCCCGTGAGCAGAAATCCAGGGCCAAACTTTGAAAGTCGAGGAGCGACTTTATTTGCGGACGGCGGGTATGAGATTCCCAGCACTTCGCCTTTCTACGACGAACCACCGAATCTACCCGACAACCCTCCAATGGATTGGAGCACAATTGAATGGAGACCGTCTATTTTTCCTCAGCCGGCTATACCATGGAAGCAGAACCTGGTGATGGATTGGCTGGCGGCTATCATGATTTCAGCCATTTTGACAGGCATCCTGCTCAGCTTCAGACTTTGGAAGAGCGCGGCCCTCTATGACCCGATGGAGATGATCAATATCGAATACGATGGAACAAAGCTCTTCAATCAAATCTGTTGGGCAGTGGATTTTGGAAGCGTCACCGTGAAATGGAATGAATCCATAGCACCTGACATCTCTACCAGACAATATTGGACATCGGTGCTGCGACGACGAGAAAGGATGACCGCTTTGCCACTGGAACCAGGGGCAATTCTGCGCACAGGGGAAGAGGAGGAAAGACGGTACAATACAAAAAGGGAAATAGTGAGTGAAATAACTCACTTCCCCGACCATTTATCAGAAATCAGAAATCAGAAAACCTTTATTGTCATTCTACATAGTACAATGAAATTGGAGACCTCCATCCAGTGCATGAGGTAGATACGAGTAACATAGTCAAGTAATCGACTAGTAGAAAAGTAGATGAATAATCAGAAACAGTAGTGTGGACAAAGTGCAGTAGTAGTGCAGGAGGAAAGTGTCATCAGTGTCGGCTGGAGTTGAGGGCGGCTATGGCTTGGGGAAAGAAACTGTTTTTAAGTCTGTTTGTCCTGGTCTTCATTTGCCTGTAGCGTCTTCCAGAGGGCAACAGGTCAAACAGGGCGGAGCCAGGGTGGGAGCTGTCCGCTGAGATGGCCTTAGCCCTGCTGAGGCAGCGGGTAGTGTAGATGTTCGTAAGGGAGGGGAGAGGGCGGCCGATGATCCTCTGGGCTGCCTTCACCACTCTCTGCAGCTTCTCCCTGTCAGCGGCGGTGGAGCTGCCGAACCATACTACGATGCAGTAGGTCAGTAGACTCTCGATGGAAGATCGGTAGAAGGTCAGCAACAGGTCGGTGTTGAGGTTGTACCTCCTGAGGACTCTCAGGAAGTGTAACCGCTGCTGAGCCTTCTTGACGATGGTGGTGATGTTCTCTGACCAGGAGATCCGGTCAGAGATGTGGACGCCCAGGTACTTGGTGCTGTGGACCCTCTCCACCTGCTCGCCATTGATGAAGAGGGGAGTTGGCTCAGGGCTGTGTCTTCTGAAGTCTATGATGAGCTCGTTGGTCTTCTTAGTGTTCAGAGCGAGATTGTTCTCAGAGCATCAGTCGACCAGCTCCAGGACCTCCTCTCTGTAGGCTAGCTCATCGCCATTGGAGATGAGACCGACCACAGTGGTATCGTCGGCGAACTTGACAATCCGGTTGTGGTTGTGAGCCGGTCTGCAATCATGAGTGTAGAGGCAGAAGAGGAGGGGGCTCAACACACAGCCCTGTGGGGAGCCGATGCTCAGCGTACGGGTGGAGGAGAGGCGGGAGCCAACTCTCACAGCCTGGAGTCGGTTGGTCAGAAAGTCATTAATCCAGGCACATGTGAGAGAGGGGAGTCCGAGAGTGTCCAGCTTTGTGGTGAGTCTGTCCGGGAGGATGGTGTTGAATGCCGAACTGTAATCCACAAAGAGCATCCGGACATAGCTCTGCTGCTGCTTTAGGTGGTTCACCGCACAATGGAGGGCTACGGCGATGGCGTCCTCTGTGGATCTGTTGGTCCGGTATGCAAACTGGTGGGGGTCGAGGTGTGGGGGAAAATAATCCTTGATGTGCTGAAGAACCAGCCTCTCAAAGCACTTCATGATCACCGGAGTGAGGGCCACTGGTCGGTAATCATTCAGGCTAGAGATGGCCGACTTCTTCGGCACTGGGATGATGGTTGAGGTTTTCAGGCAGGGCGGGACGGTTGCTAGGGCCAGGGAGCGGTTGAAGATCGTGGTGAAGGTGGGGGCGAGCTCCTCAGCGCATGCCCTCAGCACCTTGCCGGGGACCCCATCCGGGCCTGCGGCCTTTCTGGGATTCACTGTAAGGAGCACCTTTCTGACCTTGTGCTCCTGAACAGTGAGTGGAGTGATGTCAGAGCTGGGTGGGGGAGGGGGCAGGGCAGGGACAGGGGAGTGCTGCTGGGATGTTCAAACCGAGCAAAGAAGCTGTTTAGCTCCTCTGCCAGCTGTGCGCCTTGGTCTTCGACTTGAGCGGCACTGCCCCTGAAGTTGGTGATCTCCTGGATGCCCTGCCACACCTTGCGGCCGTTGTTGCTGGACAGGTGGGACTCGATGCGTTGTCTGTGGTCCGCTTTCGCCCGTTTGACTCCTCTCCTCAGCTCAGCTCTGGCAGCGCTGTACAGAGCTCTGTCTCCTGACCTGAAGGCGGTGTCGCGGGCTCTGAGGAGAGAGCGGACCTGGCTGCACATCCAGGGTTTCTGGTTAGGGAAGACACGGATGGTTTTGGTCACAGTCACATTGCTGGCGCAGAACTGGATGTAGCCCAGAACTGTGTCTGTGTGTGTCCCCAGCTCCTGGTGGTCGAACAGGTCCCAGTCTGTCCGTTGAAAACAGTCTTTGAGTTTGTGGAGTGCATCCTCAGGCCAGGAGGTGATGGTCCTTAAGGTGGGTCTGAGGGGGGTGTAGGCAGGGAAGAGCAGGAGGGACAGATGGTCTGATTGCCCGAGGTGGGGGAGGGGGATAGCTCTGTATGCATGTTTGATGTTGGTGTAGACATGGTCCAGGGTGTTCTCACCCCGTGAAGCACACTTTACGTGCTGGTGGAAATTCGGCAGTACAGTCTTTAAGTTGGCCTTGTTAAAATCCCCCGCTACAATGTGGAAGCCATCAGGGTGAGCCCGTTGTTGTTCACTCACAGCTCTCAGCAGGAGAGAGAGTGCCGTGCTTACGTCAGCGTCTGGTGGAATGTAAACAGCAATGACGATAACAACAGCTAGCTCCCTCGGGAGGAAAAAAGGCCGGCACCTGACTGCCATGTACTCGAGGTCCGGACAGCAGTGGCTGCCTACGATGGTTGCATTGTTGCACCAGTTTTCGTGCACATACATACAAAGCCCCCCACCTCTGCGTTTACCGGAGTCCAATGTTCTGTCCGCGCGTAGCAGGGAGCGGCTTGCTAGCTGCATGCTAGCATCGGGGATATCCGGGCGCAGCCAGGTTTCGGTTATAATAATCACACAACAGTCCCGGACGTAGTGGTTTCCCGTGAGCTGTAGATCCAGGTCATCCATTTTATGCAGCAGGGATCTGGCGTTGGAGAGAAACAGGCTCGGGAGAGGCGGCTTGTGCGGTTGTTTACGTAGCCTTAGCATTAGGCCAGACCGACGGCCTCGCTTTTGCTTCCTCTCTCTTCTTCGCCTGCGTCGCCTCCCAGACCCGACAACAATCCACGGAGACCCCGGCGGTCTCGCAATCTCGTCTGGGATGTTGTGCTTGCGGTGAAAGTCACTTGAAATAGGTATCCGTGCTTGGTATCCAATGTCCGTGAGCAAGTGGAAAGTGTACTTGGGATTCCCAGTACAGAGTGTGCCAAAGAGTGAAAATAAAAAAATATAGGCAAGGAAAAAAGAGCACTGGCGTGGAGAGCCGTAAGCCGCTGCGTCCGTGCGCGCCGCCATCTTGATTTAGGTCACGTAAATTGGACAAGGCAAATAATGAGTAACATCAGTGCTTGTGATATGAGGTATTTCAAAACGCCAGAAAATTTTGCTAACCTAACGATAAGTTTGATTTGCAAGTACAAACGTGAGGAAAAAATTGTTAAGAGAAATTGGATTTTGAAAGAAGGCGAAGAGCACGCTGAGTGGTACAGTAATGCTTCGTGTGTCCCATTGCCCGAATCAAAAGGAGGGTATTGGGAGAAGGGTGGTAGAAGGCCGGATGAATTTTCAGTCCCGGCCCCAATGAAGAACTCCACGTGCCGTGGCACTTATCCCGGATGGGAGCCGTGCTGGAGTTGTTTGGATTTGGTTTGTGAAACAGCGCAGGATTATTCAAGTAAGCGTCGCCTTAACCGGGTGCCAAGAAGCCTGCTCGACAGCCAAAAATCAAAATTTTGGGACTGTCAGAGAGTTTTTAGTAGGCTAAATGCGTGTTACTTTAACGTGGGACAATTTTGTGAAAATAATTATTATGTGATAATGTGGGCATATAAATTCCAAAAGATGAAGACCCCTGTCGCAGTTTCGACAAGGGAGGGAGGAAGTTCAACCCAAATAAGGAACCAGTAGATTTTGAATTATTGTAGTTCATTGCCATGGCTGTGGCAGGTTGAAAGACGAATCGCGGTGCCCAGCAGTTACCAGGGTAGACACCGGTTGTACCCGTCAGCAAGACACTTATGGGTTCAACGGTTACCCACTCCTGCCGATCTATTGACGGTAACTCCGGGAGAATTTGACAAAATTGACCAATGTGTAGTGGGGAAAATTTATGCTGGATTGCATGGAAGGGATTGGACAGTTGGACAGTCGCCAAGATGTGACCTGGATGAGATCAAGCGATCCATCTTGGGCACCAGGTGGGTTCACAACTGTGCCAGTCTCTTAGTAAACAAAACAGTGAAAGGAGTTTTACAGGCATGGTCTGAAGTAAACGTTCGAGACCCCGCCAAGACATGGTGGGGATTTAATGGGTATGAGATGAAGCAATGGGTTATACCCTGTTTAAACATAACAAATTACTGGGTTCAATACCAATTTATGTCAACAGTATATTCAAAAGAGACTGATATCAAGCCCACAGGTATGTACTCCCCATATATCTATGTGAATCCTCGGCCCGGGGGCGATGACTTGTAACACTGAAAAAACAAAATGCCTGGTTACCTTAGCTCGTGAACAATGTGTTACACTGCCTAATTGGAAAGAATGTTGTGCAAATAAATATCAGGATGAGGAGTACAGGAGTGTGGAGGGAGCTTTGTGGGAGTACGTATCGCCACAAAAAAGGTGGAGGCGTCAGCCCACTAGAGACCGTGTGCCTTGTAAAACCTGGGTACAAAATGAAGGATTGCTTAATCTGAGCAAGCCAGTGTCTATCCCCTATCGACTGCCTGCGCTGATACAGATTGCAGAGGGATGTGCGTTCCGAAAGACTCTGTGTGAGGGACGGCAGTTTATAGGTTTTGATTGGATTGGCCCCAACAAAATTTTCAATAATGGAACATGTTTCTCCCCTTCAGAGCATTGGATAAAATGTGGCCATGGAGAGGACATTCATGATTGTACCTGGTATGAGAAAGTAGGGTCGGCGCTTTAGTCAGCAACAAGTGCCGCGGTTGAAGCTTTTGGTGATGTAATCACCGGCGCTTTAGAAGCGGTACTGGGGCCAATCTGGGCGTGGGTGCTAGCAGGGTTTGCTTTGATAGGAGTAGCAACGACTCTGTGCATTGCCATACAAGGAGGTATTAAATTTTTGTTTGACCCCCACGATTTGTTGGGGCGTCACTACCGATGCAAATAACACCCCGCAAGAAGGGGGGTGTCAAAATGTCTTGCTAAAAGGAGAAGTCTGGCAGCCGTCGGGCATTCAAGCCTGACAGCTCAGGGACTGGGACTTCAAACGAGAAGAAGAAGATAAAAAGGGGAACTAAAACAGATCATGGCAACCAACAGCTCAAGCGGTTTTTACAACCCGCGAGGGAGACCAGGGGCGATGAAAGTGAGTAATGAGGTTCAATATTGGGTTTTATTCAGTATCTGGACGGCCTACTGCTGTTCTGGGTCTTGGAATTTGCAACAACTCACTCGCCCCGTAATCTTGGTAATATCAATGTTCAAAGTTTTGATTTTGAGATTTTTATACAAAAGACACACGATGGGTTTTGGGTCTTTTTGTAGTGTACATGCATGGCCGAATGTATGTCGACCCAGAGACACCCAGAGGCATTGCCGAAATTGTATTGCTTTTTTTGTGGAGTGCTTTAGAGGTAGTGTCAATTTTTGTTTATTATGCTGTTTTTGGGGTTGTCATATTGGAAGCAATGTTAGTGATAGATGTATGTAAAAAGGATGGTAGCACGACTTGACCAGCATGTCCGCTCCTCCGTCATGTGGAGATGGTGTACGGCCAAACTCGTGCTCTGGTGCATAATATGGGGGTCATTGTCTGTGTTACTTTGGACCGAAGTAGTGGACCAATTAGCAATGATAACCTGGTTTTTCACATACTCTGTTTTTTTCCCCTCCCGCCCCGAGAGGAGAGAGGGGGGCTGCCAAGGAGCCCCTCTATTGTATACCGAGGGGCTGGCAGAGGGGTAATTGTTTGATGTGTAACATGAAAAGTGTTAAAATTTGTGCTTCCATGTTTTACAGACTGTACACCGTGTTGCGGATGCACCAAAATGCATCCTATGCGGATTGAGCCATATGAAATTGGCCTGGGTGGTCGGAAAAGCTTATGTGGAAAGCTGTTGTTATCAGGCCGGCTTTAGTTTAGCTTGGCTGGTCCCTGACGGTCTCTATGTGAAGGAGGGAGAGCAGTCCAGCTTGGACCATCTCGGATGGGAAGGATGTGCGGACTTGATGTCCACCGCAACTCTGCTCGAGACAACTAGAGGGCCCCTGACAACATGTACGGTTATCATACATGGAGCAGGGAGAACCCACGGCACCATCCGGCCTTTGATACACATGACATGGCGTCAACAGAACGGCGCTCGATGTGTCACTTCTCATTGGCAATTTGGGCGCTGTCTGACGGTGGGTGCTCCTCATCGCTTACTCCCAGCTGACTTTTACACACACCCAATAGCAGGATATGGATTACACCAAGCTATGGAGCTACCCAGCGAAGCCCCAGTGGGGCTCGTCCGGCCTGCACGTCGGGGAGGAGGACGGTGTGTTGGACATTGGACCCGAGATAGGTCTTACGTCCGGTGCAGAGAGCCATGCGAGGGTTGCATGGGGCGTCGGGTTCCAGACAGCAGCCGTGTGTATGGGGGGCCTGGCTACAATGATGACCCTCCCCCCAGCACGCCCACCAGCCCCAGACGGGCGGCAAGCCCACTGTATGTGGATGCAGCTCCGTCTGGGTCTGAGGACGACAATGGGGCTCGAGACGGAGGACGCGAGAGCGGGGCTGAGCGTGAGAATGAGGAAGCAGACATCGAAAGTGTGGCAACAGGGGATTCAACACCTCCGGTGCTGAGAGCCCTCGCGTTGGAGGACCACTCTGACGACGACAACGCTTCTGGTCGATTGTCACGCCTGATCAGTGCCCTCGCAGAGATCGCCAGACATGGAGACATGGCGGCGGCCTGCCCTACTTCGACGACCGCTGAGATTGTGAATATCTCCGACGAAGACGACGACATGGCTGCTTAGCTCCCGACGTGGGTTGAGGGCAGGAAGGATTGGTACCTGTCTCTCAATCCAAGGAGGGCGTGTCATGTAAAATGGGGAGAAGAGATGGTGCAAATGGTGAATATGGATTGTTCACAGGAATAAATTGGCAGAGCTGAAATTCCAAACTTGTCCAAAAGATGGCGCCAGACCGAAACATGAGACCAAAAAGGGGCCAAAATAAGCTAAACTAGTAAAAATAGAAACAAAACAGGAACACGGTGTCGGATTGTGAGTCAAGCATGGAAGCACAAATGTGATTTTTACTTTTTGATTTCTTTGCTTGGCTAAAATGTATTCTGTAACAGCTTACGCAATATTATTAGTCAATTCGATCAAGGGGCCCGCCACTGTGAGAATAGTGGCGTGACAAATTGTGTGGAGAAGCACAAATGTGATTTTTACTTTTTGATTTCTTTGCTTGGCTAAAATGTATTCTGTAACAGCTTACGCAAACAAATGTGATTTTTACTTTTTGATTTCTTTGCTTGACTAAAATGTAGTCTGTAACAGCTTACGCAATATTATTAGTCAATTCGATCAATGGGCCCACCACTGTGAGAATAGTGGCGTGACATAAATTGTTTAAAGAAATAGATCAAAGGTTTGGATTTTTATTTCAGAGTTGATTGAAGTGTAACTTTAAAGAGTTATCCTCATGAAACAGGAAGTGAAGAAAAGAGGAAGTGGAAGGTTTTACCAGGGGCTAGCTGTACATTTGGTGGAAAGTAATGCGTGGGCGGAAACAGCTGCTGAAGGGCAACAGGTGTCCGAGCGTGGGAAACTGGGCAAACTTACCCTATAGGAGCGTGGGAAACTGGGCAATCTTACCCTATAGGGGCGTGGGAAACTGGGCAATCTTACCCTATGGGGAGGGTATAGGTACCAGAAGAAAGAAAGGGGGGGGGGGACAGAGATGTCTATAAAAAGACCTGCAGGGGCAGCTACGGGGCTTTTTCCCCCAAAGAGCGCTCATACGTGAAGAAGCCCGAACGAGTTTCAAGATTTTTTCCAAAGTCCCGGGATCTTTGTGTGAGACGCAGGATCGTTTGCTTGGATTAACTTGGATTTACTCAAAAGAATTGGACTGGACAACTTTGCATGAGGAACTAGGTGAGGGGAACAACTTTTCTGTATTTACGCAAGGGGGGGGATAGGCATCGGGTCGTCGGTCCCCTCGAGGCCAACCTGTTTCTCTAGTTTGGATTTTAGAAGTAAAATCGAACTGATCACTCGACTTTGCTTCCACCAAAAATAGCACCCAACTGGTATCTACCTTTTCCCTCTTTCATGAACTGTGGTTTGCAATCGAATTGTTCTGGGATTGAATGATTTTATTAGCACGGGTATCAGTGAGTGAAATTGTTCGGTTTCTGGAGTAATTGAGATTTGTAATTCTATTTCATGTTTCTTCAATAAATGTGTTTTGAATATTCATCTACTTCGTTGTGCGCTAATCTGTACGGAATGTGAAATCGATTGTTTGGGGTTGATTTGACAAATTGATTAATGTGCGGGTGGTTATTATGGTATAACATAGGACCGTAATAAATAAAAGTAACATCAGACAATTTTAGAGAATTAAATAACCTTCGTAGTTATTTGAGATACGAGTGAATTTCAATCCGTTTGAATTTTGCTTCGTCTGAATAAATTAACGGAAGTGTTTAAATCGGATTATTGTTTTGGTGTAGAATTTAAAGTAATTTAATTCTTTGAAGGGCGCAGGCCCGTTTCCCTTTTTGACGGGCCGCGTAAAAAGTAACTCCGAACATGTTAGAGAATTAGATAGCCTTCGTAATTATTTAAAGGAAGAGTGAATTTCGTTAAATGTTAACTCATTTGAAAATTTACTTCCTCTAAATAAAATAACGACGGTGGTTAAAGCAGATTATTTGAGTTGATGAAGGATAAAAGTACTTCGATTGTCCATCGGGTGAAGGCCCGTTCCTAAATTTGTCGGGCCGCGTCAAAAGTTAAATAGGACACGATCGAAAAATAGACTTGCCTTCCAAATTAATTACAGGGCAAATCTAATTAGAGTAGGACATTTTGATTCGTTTTAAGAGAGTTATTATTCTTTTTAAAGCGATCGAGTGGGTTGAAGCACTCCGACAGTTAAGTGCTGGATCTACGTATAAGAAGTTAGAATTAATAATGTAAAGTGCATTAACTTTCTTCCTAAATGCTATTATGGTCACACTTTTATTAATTCGATTCTCTTTGGGATAAACAAGTTGGTCGGCTCGCTGCTTGAGCGACCAAGTAGAATGGGCCCATATCAACATTTACTTCGGCAAAACTAGTGCTAGGGTGCGCTATACAAACGAATCCCTGAGGTCTTAACAAAGACATCTAAAAATATCTGTAACATAATAAAAACTTCAAACAGTAGCGGGGAGCCATCAATACGATGCGGTCACTTCAAAGTCTTGCCTCGAATTGAGTTACTCGGCTCGAGCTTCGGGTGACTTGAGAGGGATTGGCGTCGTACAGAAATTAGATTGATTCCGGTGGAGTTAATTTAACTCTGGTGGTTAGATTACGGACGAATCTCCGACCCCGGCTAAGACAAACCCGTTACCGGGAAGCCGGGGGCACCTTATTGAAAGAGGCGCGTTTGACAATATATATACACCGTATTTGCCGGTGTATAAATCGACTCGGTGTATAAGTCGACCCCCTAAAATTCGACGGAAATTTACAATTTTATGATATATCCTTTGTATAAGTCAAGCTCAATTGTTGCATTATATTAAACTTCAAAATTCAATCAGAAATATGCGAAATTTATTGACGAAATGTGTTCAAATTCGCGAGTTTCTAGCGAGAGATCTATACGCCATTTTAAATATTATTTACTTCATGACCCTGTGATATTACACGCCGAGAGACTAACAACAATGAACACTCTTAGAAACTGGTTTATTTTTAGTTAAGAAACTACCAATTATAATTATAAAGTGATTGGCGGTACATACAGTTCAAAATTCGTCTTCATCGTCGCTATTTCCGAAAAGCTCGTTCCATTCGTTTTCGTTTAGTTTGTCGTCATAAAGGGCATCTTCTTGGTCTTCTCCATCCTGAGAGCGTTTGACGAATATTTTCTAAGTGCCAACGGCTCTTGCGCCATAAAGAGTCCGCCCCGGCTGGTTCCCCATGTCGGCCAGAACAAGTGAAAATTCGGCCTCTTCCCCTGGAAGTCTGGCCAAGTTTGGCAAATATTTTCAAAGTGCGAACGACTCAACCGCCGTAAAGTGTCCGCGTCGGCTGGTTCCCCGTGTCGGCCACCACAAGTGAAAATTCGGCCTCTTCCCCTGGAAGTCCGGCCAAGTTTGGCGAATATTTTCTAAGTGCCAACGACTCAACCGCCGTAAAGTGTCCGCCTCGGCTGGTTCCCCGTGTCGGCCACCACAAGTGAAAATTCGGCCTCTTCCCCTGGAAGTCCGGCCAAGTTTGGCGAATATTTTCTAAGTGCCAACGACTCAACCGCCGTAAAGTGTCCGCCTCGGCTGGTTCCCCGTGTCGGCCACCACAAGTGAAAATTCGGCCTCTTCCCCTGGAAGTCCGGCCAAGTTTGGCGAATATTTTCTAAGTGCCAACGACTCAACCGCCGTAAAGTGTCCGCCTCGGCTGGTTCCCCGTGTCGGCCACAACAAGTGAAAATTCGGCCTCTTCCCCTGGAAGTCCGGCCTAGTTTGGCGAATATTTTCTAAGTGCCAACGACTCAACCGCCGTTAAGTGTCCGCCTCGGCTGGTTCCTCCGGTCGGCCAGAACAAGTGAAAATTCGGCCTCTTTCCCTGGAAGTCTGGCCAAGTTTGGCGAATATTTTCTAAGTGCCAACGACATTCATTTATACATGGCGATTGAATGTTTACGTACCGGTAGTTATTGTCGTTGCTTGACGCGCGATGACTCGCACATTCGCTCAATACCCAGTACTTCCCCCTAGCAGTCATCGTCGCTTTCGATGTCCGTTATTGAGGTGAGAATATTTGAAATTGTTGCTGAGGATGCGTGTTAATGCGTCGAACGCTTTATAATGATTCAGTTTCTCGCTGTTTGATGAGCCTGACGGACGCACACCCACGCACAATGAGATGCATGAGAAACGGCCTTGGTTACCATCACATTTGAAACGATGAATACGAAGTTAAATTTTATGACTCGGTGTATAAGTCGAGGTCGATTTTTTTCGGTCGATTTTGGATCGAAAAAGGTCGACTAATACACGGGCAAATACGGTATATATATGTGTGTGTATATACGTACATATATATATATATATATATATATATATATATATATATATATATATGCACTACTGTTCAAAACAATTTTGTGTTTTCCATGAAAAGTCACACTTATTCACCACCAAACGTTGTGAAATGAATAGAAAATAGAGTCAAGACATTGACAAGGTTAGAAATAATGATTTGTATTTGAAATAAGATTTTTTGTTACATCAAACTTTGCTTTCGTCATTTGCAGCAATTACGGCATTGCAGACCTTTGGCATTCTAGCTGTTAATTTGTTGAGGTAATCTGGAGAAATTGCACCCCACGCTTCCAGAAGCAGCTCCCACAAGTTGGATTGGTTGGATGGGCACTTCTTGCGTACCATACGGTCAAGCTGCTCCCACAACAGCTCAATGGGGTTCAGATCTGGTGACTGCGCTGGCCACTCCATTACCGATAGAATACCAGCTGCCTGCTTCTGCTTTAAATAGTTCTCGCACAATTTGGAGGTGTGTTTGGGGTCATTGTCCTGTTGTAGGATGAAATTGGCTCCAATCAAGCGCTGTCCACTGGGTATGGCATGGCGTTGCAAAATGGAGTGATAGCCTTCCTTATTCAGAATCCCTTTTATCCTGTACAAATCTCCCACCTTACCAGCACCAAAGCAACCCCAGACCATCACATTACCGCCTCCATGCTTAACAGATGGCGTCAGGCATTCTTCCAGCATCTTTTCATTTGTTCTGCGTCTCACAAACGTTCTTCTTTGTGATCCAAACACCTCAAACTTGGATTCATCCATCCTCAACACTTTTTTCCATTCTTCCTCTGTCCAATGTCTGTGTTCTTTTGCCCATCTTAATCTTTTTCTTTTGTTGGCCAGTCTCAGATATGGCTTTTTCTTTGCCACTCTGCCCTGAAGCCCAGAATCCTGCAGCCGCCTCTTCACTGTAGATGTTGACACTGGTGTTTTGCGGGTACTATTTAATGAAGATGCCAGTTGGGGACCTGTGAGGCGTCTGTTTCTCAAACTAGAGTCTCTAATGTACTTATCTTCTTGCTCAGTTGTGCAACGCACTTCTTTTACGACTCTGGTTAGAGCCTGTTTGTGCTGTCCTCTGAAGGGAGTAGTACACACCGTTGTAGGAAATCTTCAATTTCTTAGCAATTTCTCACATGGAATAGCCTTCATTTCTAAAAACAAGAATAGACTGTCGAGTTTCAGATGAAAGTTCTCTTTTTCTGGCCATTTTGAGCATTTAATTGACCCCACAAATGTGATGCGCCAGAAACTCAATCTGCTCACAGGAAGGTCAGTTTTCTTTTTTTTTAAACTGTTTTCAGATGTGTGAACATGATTGCACAAGAGTTTTCTAATCATCAATTAGCCTTCTGAGCCAATGAGCAAACATTGTACCATTAGAACACTGGAGTGATAGTTGCTGGAAATGGGCCTCTATACACCTATGTAGATATTGCACCAAAAACCAGACATTTGCAGCTAGAATAGTCATTTACCACATTAGCAATGTATAGAGTGTATTTCTTTAAAGTTAAGACTAGTTACTTGTCCTGCATCTGCAGCACTATACCACAATTTACTTCCGGGTTAGAGCAACGCTGGCGTCTGGATTGTTGACTGCCGCTTTGATCCCAAACCGTGACCGCTATTTGTTTGTCCCCTATCTGTTTGGTGTTTCCCGTTTTAAGTGTGCCCGTTTTCTCTTTGGTTTACCTTCTAATTTTTGCCTTTTCACCCACCCACTGTGTATCTCTGGAAGCTCCACTTGCACCACTCTGTTCCCGCTCCCTCTGGTTACGAGCTACGCTAGCCAGCTAGTCAACCCACCACTGGACCCTCCTACCTCCCGGCTCTAATCCTGTAGCTGCTCGCTCTTGGTTCGGCAAACAGCCTCAATCCAACGTTGTGGCCGCTCGGCCGGCGTCCTCGGGGGGAGCACCCGCTCGCTGCGAGCTCGTCGGTCGTGGTTCGGCTATGTGCCGCCATGACGCACTGGGGCTTGCCGTTTGCACGGGTACAGTCGGGATTGACCAACATCACCAGCCACTCCACCAACATCACAACTTGGTCCACTGCTGCTTCCATGCATTTCACTGACCATCAACCTCTAGCGAACCAGCTGCTAGCCACTTCTAGCATTTTATCCGGATTATTCCCAGCTGCTGTCACGTCTCATCTCCTCCATGAACTATCACTTCTATTACTCCGGGCTTCCATTCCACCAACTTCTCGCACAATTGTCTACACTGCTGCTGATCTTCATCATCTCAACAATAATCAACGTCTCCCTGCCGCTGCTGCCTCACCTGCCAGCAAGGCTGGGATCCTCCGCCGTCGCCGCTACATCCACCGTGGCTCTGGACTATCTTTTAACAGACATTTCCCTTATGGCTCACCCATCCCTTCTTTCTGGACTACCTCGCGCCCCCCCCATCACCCCCACCTCCCGTACTGTCAACCTCAACAATCTCCGCTCCCCCACCCCTGCTCCTTCATCATTTCCCTCGCGCTGCTGAACTGTCGCTCCCTCTCCAACAAATCACCAGTTCTTTTTGAACTACTTTTGGACAATAACTTGGATCTGCTCCTCCTCTGAAGAAACATGGCAACAGCCCCTGGACTTTTTTTCTCTCAACCAAGCCACTCCGTCCAACTACAGCTACATTGCCAAACCCCGCCTCTCTGGGCGAGGAGGTGGTATTGCTGTCCTCCACAAGCAGTCCCTACACATCGCTGAGTTGTACCTGAACCTCTCATCTATTTCATCCTTTGAATATCTCGCTTTTTCCCTCCCCAACTCCACTACTGCTGTTCTTATCTACCGCCCCCCAAGTCACATCCGTCTTTTCTTTCTGAGCTCTCTGAACTCCTCACCATTCTATCCTCAGTCTCCTATTGCCTCCTGCTCATCGGTGACTTCAATATTAACATCGACCAGCCAACTGCTCCACTGACGTCTGACTTCATCTCCCTTCTGGACTGCTTTCATCTCACCCAGCACATCAAATTCCCCACGCACACCAAAGGCCACACCCTGGATGTAGCATGCTCCTCCTTTCCACTCACATCCAACCCCCGTCCTCTCACCTTTCCACTGTCTGATCATCTCTGCATCCTCTTCTTCGTCCCTCTACCCTTGCCTCATAATTCTACAAAGCGCACCATCTCCTACCGCAACATCAAGACTGTAAACCCGAACACGCTTTGCCAGCTCTTATCCTCTGCCCTTCCCTCCGACCCCACTTCTTCCTCCCCTGATGACCTTGCCACCATGCTCAACAACATCCTTTTCAAAGTCAAAGTCAGCTTTATTGTCAATTTCTCCACATGCCAAAGACACACAAAGAAACCGAAATTTCGTTCCCCCCTATCCCACGGTGACAAGACATGGCAGACAACAGACAAACAAGTAAACAAGTATAACAGCAGCGTGCTGAATAAATAATGAATAAATAACACAATAAATAAATAGATAAATAAATAAGAGGAGCAAAAAAGGAGCAAGTGCGCGTACAGCAGACATTCCAGAAAATAGCGCAACAGTGCCGCACGCTACGCAGAAGGGGGTAGCGAGTTCAGGGTCCTAACAGCCTGGTGAAAGAAGCTGTTGGCGAGTCTGGTGGTGCGGGAGCGCAGGCTCCTGTACCTCTTCCCAGAGGGCAGAAGGTCAAACAAAGAGTGAGCCGGGTGACTCACATCTCTCGCAAACGAGGTTGCCTTGCGGGCGAGATGGGAAGTGTAAATGTCCTTCAGGGAGGGGAGCGAAGCACCAATAATCTTACCAGCCGTATTCACTATGCGCTGCAGGGCCTTCAAGTTCTGTTCAGTGCAGTTACCACCCCAGACAGCGATGCAACTGGTGAGGACGCTCTCAACGGTGCTGCGGTAGAATGTAGACAGGACTGCCTGAGGAGCACATGCACGCCTGAGCTTCCGCAGGAAGTACAGGCGGCGCTGAGCTTTCTTTGCCAGTGACGAGGTGTTTGCGGACCAGGAGAGGTCCTCACTGATGTGCACCCCCAGGAACTTGGTGCAGCTCACCCTCCAACCAAAGCACCATCGATGATCAGCGGCAGGTGTTTTGTGTGATCCTTCCGGAAGTCAACAACGATTTCCTTGGTCTTGTTGACGTTCAGCAGGAGGTTGTTGTCCCTGCACCACGTGGTCAGAAGGTCAACTTTCGACCTGTACCGAGTCTCGTCGCCCTACATGATGAGACCCACCAGAGTCGTGTCGTCAGCAAACTTCACTATGCGGTTGTCGCTGTAGGTCGCAGTGCAATCATGCGTCAGCAGGGTGAAGAGCAATGGACTGAGCACGCAGCCCTGGGGGGCCCCCGTGCTTAGCGTGATGCTGGCGGAGATTTTGTCGCCAACACGCACCACCTGAGGCCTCTGACAGAGGAAGTCCAGTAGCCAGTTGCAGAGGGAGGTACTGAGGCCCAGCTCGTCGAGTTTGCAGATGAGTCGCTGCGGCACAATGGTGTTGAAGGCAGAGCTGAAGTCCGCAAACAGCAACCTCACATATGAGTCCTTTCTCTCCAGGTGGGTGAGGGCCGAGTGGAGGGCAGAGCAGATGGCATCCTCAGAGGACCGCTTGGCACGGTACGCAAACTGGAAAGGGTCAATGGCGGGGGGGAGAACGGATTTGATGTGCTCCATGACAAGCCGCTCAAAGCACTTCATGATGATGGGCGTCAGTGCCACGGGGCGGTAGTCATTGAAGCAGGACAGTGCAGGTTTCTTCGGCACAGGAACGATGGGGGCAGCCTTGAAACACGAGGGGACGATGGCCTGCTGCAGGGAAACGTTAAAGATGTCCGTGAAGACACCCGACAGCTCCCCAGCGCAGTCCTTCAGCGCTCGACCCGGGATGTTGTCAGGGCCCGCCGCCTTACGGGTGTCAAAAGCGGCAAGCGCCCTCCTCACACCGTCGTCAGAGAGGCGCAGGGGCTGCTCGTGTGGGGGGGGGGGGAGTGTTCTTTAGCGGGCAAGTGCTGTTCTGGGCGTCGAAGCGAGCAAAGAAGCGGTTCAGATCGTTCAGCAGACAGACGTCGCCCTCACAGCTCCTCGGCGCGGGCTTGTAGTCCGTGATGGTCTGAATGCCCCGCCAAAGGCTACGTGCGTCCTTGCTGTCCTTGAAGTGGGTGGAGACCTTGCACGAGAACGCCTTCTTCGCTTCTTTGATGCCTCGGGACAGGTCGGCCCTCGCTGTCCTCAAGCCAGCCTCATCCCCCGCTCTGAAAGCCTTGTCCCTGGCCCTCAGCAGTCTGAGGACAGCCCCTGTCAGCCACGGCTTCCAGTTCGCTCGAGTGACGACGGATTTTGAGCAAGTCACATCATCGATGCACTTCGTGATGTAAGAGGTAACAGAGTCAGTATACTCCTCTATGTCCGTCCAATCGTTGTAGGTGGCTGCCTGCTTAAACAAGTCCCAGTCAGTGGTGTCAAAGCAGTCACGAAGTGCATCGGAGGCACCCTCAGGCCACACCCGAACCCGCCTCCGAACCGGCCTGGATGCCTTCACCAATTGTCTGTATGCAGGCAAAAGCAAAACGGTGAGATGGTCAGAAAGCCCAAGATGGGGGAGGGGGGTGGCTTTGAAAGCTCCCTTTTGCGCAGAGTAGACCAGGTCCAGGAAGCTGTCTCCACGTGTCGGAAAAGTAACATGCTGGTGAAGCCTCGGGAAAACAGACTTCAGGTTGGCATGATTGAAGTCTCCAGCGAAGATGGTGAAACCGTCAGGGTGCGCTGTCTGCTGTTCACTGACAGCCTGGTACAGTTCACCAAGCGCCGCGATCTTGTCGCCTTCGATGTTGGTAGGCGGGGTGTATACCGCGACTAGCAGAATCGCGGTAAATTACCTCGGCAGGTAAAAAGGACGGCACATGATGATCACAAACTCCGCAAGTGGCGAGCAGTGCTTACATACCACCACAGAGTCCCGGCACCATTCCTCTCGGATGTAGACGCATATTCCACCTCCTCGCGACTTTCCCCCTCGTACAATGGCACGGTCCGCCCGATAGCACGCTAGCCGCTCCAGATGCACGGCAGAGTCCGGAATGTTGTCAGTCAACCAGGTCTCGGTGAACACGAGCACACAGCAGTTCCGCACCGTCCGGTTCGTAGACCTCAGCAGGCGAACGTAATCCATTTTGTTGTCCAGCGATCGAACATTCGCCAGAAGAATGGAGGGCACCTCCGGGCGCGCTGGGTTGGCCGCCAGCCTGGCCCGGACGCCTCCGCGCTTGCCCCTCTTCTGCCTCCTCGCACACCGTTTCCGACGGCTCCCAACCGGGGGAGGAATAGCGGGCGAGGTCGGCGACGTTTCAGGACGTAGCAGTCCGAGCGCCTTTAATGTCGCCGCTTCAAAGTCCAGAACGCCACAAAACCCACTTCTGCCGATGTCGAGCAGAACCTGCCTGCTGTACTTGTAGCACGATAAAGCACGACGAGACGAACACCTTTCTGACTCCCGTGACTCCCTAGCCCCCTGGAAAACTTCCTCTGTTACATTCACTCATCTCTGTGTTGAGCCCCCTCCTCTTCTGCCTCTACACTCATGATTGCAGACCGGCTCACAACCACAACCGGATTGTCAAGTTCGCCGACGATACCACTGTGGTCGGTCTCATCTCCAATGGCGATGAGGTAGCCTACAGAGAGGAGGTCCTGGAGCTGGTCGACTGGTGCTCTGAGAACAATCTCGCTCTGAACACCAAGAAGACCAACGAGCTCATCATAGACTTCAGAAGACACAGCCCTGAGCCAACTCCCCTCTTCATCAACGGCGAGCAGGTGGAGAGGGTCCACAGCACCAAGTACCTGGGCGTCCACATCTCTGACCGGATCTCCTGGTCAGAGAACATCACCACCATCGTCAAGAAGGCTCAGCAGCGGTTACACTTCCTGAGAGTCCTCAGGAGGTACAACCTCAACACCGACCTGTTGCTGACCTTCTACCGATCTTCCGTCGAGAGTCTACTGACCTACTGCATCGTAGTATGGTTCGGCAGCTCCACCGCCGCTGACAGGGAGAAGCTGCAGAGAGTGGTGAAGGCAGCCCAGAGGATCATCGGCCGCCCTCTCCCCTCCCTTACGAACATCTACACTACCCGCTGCCTCAGCAGGGCTAAGGCCATCTCAGCGAACAGCTCCCACCCTGGCTCCGCCCTGTTTGACCTGTTGCCCTCTGGAAGACGCTACAGGCAAATGAAGACCAGGACAAACAGACTCAAAAACAGTTTCTTTCCCCAAGCCATAGCCGCCCTCAACTCCAGCCGACACTGATGACACTTTCCTCCTGCACTACTACTGCACTTTGTCAGCACTACTGTTTCTGATTATTCATCTACTTTTCTACTAGTCGATTACTTGACTATGTTACTCGTATCTACCTCATGCACTGGATGGAGGTCTCCAATTTCATTGTACTATGTAGAATGACAATAAAGGTTTTCTGATTTCTGATTTCTGATTTCGGACTAACTCTGCCCCTCGGTACACCCCGCAACTCCGCTCCATGAAACAAACTGGCCGTCAACTCGAACGCCTCTACAAAAGAACCCGCCTCACCGTTCATGCTGAAACCCTTAAACAACACATCTCCTCCTATCGTGATGCTCTTCTTGCTGCCAAATCTGCTTACTTCTCATCTCTCATTAATAACACCAACCGGAACCTCCGCATACTGTTCTCCACCGTCAACAAATTGCTCCAGCCACCAAGCCACCCTCCTCACCCGCCCTCTGTAACTCCTTCCTTGTCAGCTTTAACAACAAAATTGCCCAAATCAACAGTTCTCTGACCGTCACCATCAACAACTCCTCCTACCCAACCTCCCCTCCTCTCCTGCCCCCCTTCCCGATCTCCCGCCCTTCCCCCCTCTCACTGCCTTCTCCCTTGTCGACTCCTCCACCATCCTAGACATCATCACCGCATCCAAGACAACAACCTGCTCTCTCGACTCCCTTCCAACGACCTTAACTAAGGCCTGCCTCCCTGTCCTCCTCCCTTACCTCATCACCCTTTTTAATCAGTCTCTATCCCTTGGCCACTTTCCCACTGTCTATAAGTTTGCAGCCATCACCCCCGTCCTCAAAAAGCCCACCTTGGACCCACTCAACCTCTCCAACTACTGTTCCATCGCCAACCTTTCATTCTTTTCCAAAATCCGTGAACGCATTGTCTCCGCAAAGTCACCGATCTCCTCATTTCCGCTGACTCTGGTGCCCTCAACATCCTACTACTACTTGACCTTAGCGCAGCCTTTGACACAGTGAACCATTCCATCCTCCTCCAAAGGCTGCGCCAACTAGGTGTTGAGGGCACTGCACTCGACTGGCTCACCTCCTATCTCACCAACAGAAACCAGTTCATTTCTCTCTCCGGTCACACATCCATCCTCTCCCCAGTTACACAAGGGGTCCCGTCCCCCAAGGCTCAGTTCTTGGCCCCCTCCTATTCATCTGTTACCTCTTTCCTTTTGGTAATGTCATCCGCAAACTTAATCTGGACTTCCACTGCTATGCGGATGACACCCAGATCTATATACGCACCACACCAACCCATAACCCTTCCCTCACCCACTTTGAAACCTACACCTCTACAATAAAAACATGGCTGTCCCACAACTTTCTCAAACTCAACAGTGATAAAACAGAGCTCCTCCTCATGGGCACTAAATCCTCCCTTAATAAAACTGGATCCATCACACTCACCATCGACTCCACAAACATCACTCCCTCCCCCCTGGCACGCAACCTTGGCGTTATTTTTGACCCCACACTGTCTTTTCACCCTCACGTTAGCTCAGTTGTCAAGACCTCCTACTTCCACCTCCGACGCATTGCCAAAATCAGGCACTGCCTCTCACTCCCTGCCGCTGAATCCCTCATCCACGCCTTCATCTCATCCCGGCTTGACTACTGCAACTCCCTTTTCACTGGAATCATTGCTCACTCACTCCATAGACTGCAACTAGTCCAAAACTCTGCTGCCCGTCTCCTTAACCACACCCGGTCCCGTGAACATATCACTCCTGTTCTCCGCTCTCTTCACTGGCTCCCCATTGAGGAGCGCATCATCTTCATGATACTCCTCCTCACCTTCAAAGCCCTCCACAACCTGGCTCCCACTTACCTATCCGACCTCCTTGTCCCCTACTGTCCCAACCGCCCCCTCCGATCCTCCAACACCTCACGTCTGACAGTCCCAAAATCTAAACTCAAATCCTTTGGGGACAGAGCCTTCTCCTGCACTTCACCCCGACTCTGGAACTCTCTCAATCTTCACACATAAAAACACTCAATAAAGCACATCAAATCAAAAACTTGTTCCGAAGTCCCGTTGTCCAAATCAAACCTTTTAACTTCCTTTACTGATGACCTCCTGCTTCGACTGAAAATCCATAGTTTTTTTTAAATAACTTTAAAAATTCAGCGATTTGAATTGAAATTACAAGGAAAATGACTTTATAATAAAAACAATTGAATTTGTTTTTCCCCTTTTCGTGATGGCAGGGGAGGCGCATATATATGTGTGTGTGTGTGTGTGTGTGTGTGTGTGTGTGTGTGTGTGTGTGTGTGTGTGTGTGTGTGTGTGTGTGTGTGTGTGTGTGTGTGTGTGTGTGTGTGTGTGTGTGTGTGTGTGTGTGTGTACCGAACGTCCCTGGTATGCACCATATGCAGAGAATTTTTATTGGCCATGTTTGAGCGTGCCGAACAAGGAATTTGACTTCGGTACATCACAGCCTCTGTTCAACATTTAGGTGACGAACAACACTGAGGACATGCGCGAAACTTGTCAAATATTCTCAAACATTCCCTGATCTTCAACTCTCAGGTGGGCAAGGAAAAACTCAAAACTCCTACTAGGGTAAATGACAAACCTAGAGAAGAGACCACAGATGTGAGGATGCCTCTTCCAGGATGACCAGGCTGCAATGGATGCATAGAGGACACATAGTACAAACAGTGTAGACAAGTCAAAAAAGGTGTGGAGAGCAGGATGTTATTCCACAGCAATGTCTCTGAGACAGAGTGGTGTGAGTTCATCAGAGTGACAGCCTGGGGGAAGAAGCTGTCTCTTTGTCAGCTGGTTTTGGCATACAGTGCTCTGTAACGCCGTCCAGAGGGGAGTAGTTCGAACAGACTGCAATCTGGGTGAGAAGGGTCTGTAGAAATGTTACTTGCACGTTTCCTGGTCCTGGACAGGTACAAGTCCTGGATAGATGGGAGGTTGATTCCAATTATCTTTTCTGCAGTCCTGATTGTCCGTTGTAGTCTGTGGGTTTGCCAAAGGGGTCGGGTGCAATGTGAGCTGGGCGGCGGCCAAAGGCAGGGACCTTGGCGGTCTGATCCCCGGCTGCAGAAGCTGGCTCTTGGGACATGGACTGTCACCTCTCTGGCTGGAAAGGAGCCCGAGCTGGTGTGCGAGGCAGAAAAATTCCGACTAGATATAGTCGGACTAGCCTCCACGCACAGTTTGGGTTCCGGTACAAGCCCTCTCGAGAGGGGCTGGACTCTCTTCCACTCTGGAGTTGCCCACGGTGAGAGGTGTCGAACAGGTGTGGGTATACTTATTGGCCCCCGGCTGGGCGCCTGCACATTGGGGTTCATCCCGGTGAACGAGAGGGTAGCCTCCCTCCGCCTTCGGGTGGGGGGACGGGTTCTGACTGTTGTTTGTGTCTATGCACCAAACGGCAGCTCAGAGTACCCACCCTCCTTGGAGTCCCTGGAGGAAGTGCTGGAGAGCGCTCCTCCGGGGGACTCCGTCGTTCTACTGGGTGACTTCAATGCTCACGTGGGCAATGACAGAGACCTGGAAGGGCGTGATTGGGAGGAACGCCCCCCCCCCCCCGGATCTGAACCCGAGCGGTGTTCTATTATTGGACTTCTGTGCTCGACACGGATTTTCAATAATGAACACCATGTTCAAACATAAGGGTGTCCATGTGTGCACTTGGCACCAGGACACCCTAGGCCGCAGTTCGATGATCAACTTTGTAGTCGTGTCATCGGATTTGCGGCCGCATGTTATGGACACTCGGGTGAAGAGAGGGGCGGAGCTGTCAACTGATCACCACTTGGTGGTGGGTTGGCTCCGATGGTGGGGGAAGATGCCGGTCCGACCTGGCAGACCCAAACGCTCTGGGAGGGTCTGCTGGGAACGTCTGGCAGAATCTCCTGTCAGGAAGAGTTTCAACTCCCACCTCCGGCAGAGCTTTTCCCACGTCCCGGGGGAGGCGGGGGACATTGAGTCTGAGTGGACCATGTTCCGCGCCTCCATTGTTGAGGCGGCTGACTAGAGCTGTGGCCATAAGGTCGTTGGTGCCTGTCGTGGCGGCAATCCCCGAACCCGCTGGTGGACACCGGTGGTAAGGGATGCCGTCAAGCTGAAGAAGGAGTCCTATCGGGCCGTTTTGGCCTGCGGGACTCCGGAGACAGCTGACAGGTACCGGATGGCCAAGTGGAATGCGGCTTCAGCGGTTGCTGAGGCAAAAACCCGGGCGTGGGAGGAGTTTGGTGAGGCCATGGAGAATGACTTCCGGACGGCTTTGAGGAAATTCTGGTCCACCATCCGGCGTCTCATGAGGGGGAAGCAGTGCAACGTCAACTCTGTTTAAAGTGGGGATGCTGCTGACCTCGACTCGGGACGTTGTGAGTCGGTGGGGAGAATACTTCGAAGACCTCCTCAATTCCACCTACACACCTTCCATTGTGGAAGCAGGGCCTGGAGACTCTGAGGCAGACTCTCCAATTTCTGGGGTCGAAGTCACTGAGGTAGTTAAAAAACTCCTCGGTGGCAAAGCCCCGGGGGTGGATGAGATCCGCCCAAAGTTCTTAAAGGCTCTGGATGTTGTGGGACTGTCATGGCTGACGCGCCTCTACAACATTGCGTGGACATCGGGGACAGTGCCTCTGGATTGGCAGACTGGGGTGGTGGTTCCCCTCTTTAAGAAGGGGGACCGGAGGGTGTGTTCCAATTACAGGGGAATCACACTCCTCAGCCTCCCCTGTAAGGTCTATTCAGGGGTGCTGGAGAGGAGGGTCCGTCGGGAGGTCGAACCTCGGATTCAGGAGGAGCGGTGTGCCTTTCGTCCTGGCCGTGGAACAGTGGACCAGCTCAACACCCTCAGCAGGATCCTCGAGGATGCATGGGAGTTCGCCCAACCAGTCCACATGTGTTTTGTGGACTTGGAGAAGGCGGTCGACCGTGTCCCTCGGGAGGTTCAGTCCCTGTATCACCGACGCCAGAGTTTTGTCCGCATTTCCGGCAGTAAGTCGGGTTCGTACCCAGTGAGGGTTGAACTCGACCAAGGCTGCCCTTTGTCACTGATTCTGTTCATAATTTTATGGACAGAATTTTTAGACGCAGCCGAGGCGTTGAGGTGGTCCGGTTAGGGGACCTCAGCATCGCATCTCTGCTTTTTGCAGACGACGTGGTGCTGTTGGCTTCTTCAGGCTCTCACTGGAGCGGTTCGCAGCCGAGTGTGAAGTGGTCGGGATGAGGGTCAGCACCTCCAAATCCGAGTCCATGGTCCTCAGTTGGAAAAGGGTGGAATGCCCTCTCCGGATCGGGGATGAGATCCTGCCCCAAGTGGAGGAGTTCAAGTATCTAAGTAGCAAGTATAAGTCTTGTTCATGAGTGAGGGGAGGATGGAGCGCAAGATCGACAGGCAGATTGGTGCAGCGTCGGCAGTAATGCGGACTCCGTACCGGTCCATCGTGGTAAAGAGAGAGCTGAGCCAAAAGGCAAAGCTCTCAATTTACCGATCGATTTACGCTGCTTCCTTCACCTATGGTCATGAGCTATGTGTCGTGACCGAAAGAACGAGATCCCGGATACAAGCGGCCAAAATGAGTTTTCTCTGCAGGATGTCCGGGCTCTCCCTTAGAGATAGGGTGAGAAGCTCGGTCATCGGAGAGAGACTCGAAGTAGAGTCGCTACTCCTCCACGTTGAGAGGAGCCAGATGAGGTGGCTCGGGCATCACATCAGGATGCCTCCTGGACACCTCCATGGGGAGGTGTTCCGGGCATGTCCCACCGGTAGGAGACCCCGGGGACGACCCAGGACGCACTGGAGAGACTATGAATCTCAGCTGGCCTGGGAACGCCTTGGGATCCCCTGGGATGAGCTGGATGAAGTGGCTAGGGAGAGGGAAGTCTGGGAGTCCCTCCTAAAGCTGTTGCCCCCGCGACCCGACCCCGGAGACGTCAGTGCCTCCCCAGTCATGGACCTCACTGCACGTCACTGGTGCACACCCACTTTTTGCGCTACTGGCTATCCTGATAAAGATCACTGGCTAGTGTTTGAATGACAATGAATGAGCTGCTCAACTTGCTTACCAGTGCGATATACTGAATCTGCTCATCAAGCTCAAGCTGTCACTTCAAGGTAAATAAGTTGGCAGATAAAGTGGCTGCATTCAAAGCCAAACTGGAACTGTGTGGCTTTGGATGTCTGACATTTTTTAAATTAAAATTTTGGAAGACACAATGGGCCATCATTGTCCCAACTGGTGCACAATCACCTGTCTTTGATTTAACTCGTGCTTTAGTGGTCTACAAACGGCCCACAAACTGCAAAGGATTGAATCAGCGACCCGTTTGTGAACAAATCTGATGAACCATGACAAATGATAGTGATCTTATTAAATAGGATACATAAACAGACCTTGGGTCAGTCAGGAGCACTCCAAAAAAATTTAATCGCCATTTCAATCAGAAAACATTAAATCGCTCGGCCTTTCTTTCCTTCCATCTTGCAGCAGTCCTGTCATATTTCTGCTTATAAGTTAAGGCAAAAAATAATAATTAAAAATCACCTAAATGATGATGACTCTAAAAACAAAATCACATTTCAGGCCTCTTATATCTCAAGGTAAAACTTTTCGTTTGTAGTTTGTTTGGAAAATTTGGAAAATATATATGACACCAGTCTTTCAAAAACTGTATGTGCTTGTCGGGTGTTTGGTAAATGTAATCGAGCCTTGTGGATGTGCCGCATGCAATTGTTTATGCTAAGCTGCATATTGATGCAGAAACACCCATGCAAGCACACTGATGTGCAAAAGGATTGTAACGGACTGGGGCGTCATTATTGTTGGAGTCTTCATGTTCTTCTAGTGAGTGCCAGGAGAGTGGAGGGTTGACAGTCATGAGCAAACAGAGGAGGGCCTGTCGGGGTTGTGGGGCAAAACAACAGGGCCAGACTGGCATGACCACACTGACTGTTGACAGCTTCTGCCAAAAGAGAGGGAAAGCTGGAGTGCAAGAATGTGGCGCGTGCATAATAGTACTGTGATTGTGTGTGTGCCTGTAATCTTAGGTCAGGATATGAGCGTTACTCCACCCTGAGTGTGCGTGCTGCCCAGGTGGTACATGTTTACTAGGGGTGTCAGTTGATGCACGCTAACAAACGCTTACTGAGGACTTCATTGTCACACCGGTGGCTTGAATGTGAGGTTGGCTCCCCCAAAAAAACAGCACCAAAAATGTATTTACTCCAGCCCTGATCTGTTTAAATGCACCATCAAATTTGCACGTTTTTGCACATGGAGACGTTTGATAAATTTGACTTCATTCCTGCCTGCCTGTCCATGGAGATAAAAAATATTAGTGTATCTTAATGTCTGGCGCACTGGGTAGCACGTCCGCCTCCCAGTTAGGAGGGTGCGGGTTCGATTCCACCTCCGACCCCTGTGCGGAGTTTGCATGTTCTCCCCGAGCCCGCGTGGGTTTTCTCCGGGCACTCCGGTTTCCTCCCACATCCCAAAAACATGCTTGGTAGGCCGATTGATCACTCCAAATTGTCCCTAGGTGTGAGTGCGAGTGCAAATGGTTGTTTGTCTCTGTGTGCCCTGCGATTGGCTGGCAACCGGTTCAGGGTGTCCCCCGCCTACTGCCCGATGACGGCTGGGATGGGCTCCAGCACACCCGCGACCCCCGTGGGGACTAAGCGGTTCAGAAAATGGATGGATGGATGGATGGGATGAATACGCAACGACTGTACATTTCTGTTATTCTGTACATACTGACCCTAATCCAAACACTTGAAACCCACTCTTTCTAACCCATAGCCTTTACTCGCAGACCTGGGCAAATTACGGCCCCCGGGCCACATCCGGCCCTTTGTGCGTCCCTGTCCGGCCCACATGAGGCCAATTGTAAATTATATTTGATTACTACTTTACTAATTTAAAAAAAATAATAATTGTGTCGTGCGTGCAATACAACAGTTTTTCTTTTATTTTGAAAGGCGTCGCACTTCCGTGTAGCGTACGTGTATGTGAGCTGTGCGTGAAGGTGAACAGTGCGAAGTAATGCTGCCCGAGAAATGTGTGCTGACCCTCAGAAAAGAAAAGTTGACAAGGAGCGCTGTGTTTTCAACAAGACATGGACTGCCAAGTATTTCTTTACAGAAATGAAAGGTAAAGCCGTATGCCTGATTTGTGGTACACAGGTCGCTGTGTTTAAAGAATATAATATGAGTCGCCACTACACGACCAAGCATGAGAAAAAATACATCCGTCTGGTAAACAGGGCGCATCAGAGGCTGATGCATTGCTAGCAAAACTGCAAGTCCAACAAGGACTTTTTATCAGCTTTGTCATTTGAGGAAAAGTTAAATAAGTTGAGAATAAATTGTACTGATTAATGATTATTTTTTTTTTTAATTTGACCTATACACCACAATTTCACATAGCTTAATATAAATATAAACAGAATAATTGTATTCTTCTAATTACCAGTACCAACTATTTAAAATAAATAATTTAGTGCATTTTACAATGGAAGAAAATTGAGCAGGTTTAAGTTATCGTAAGTGTGGCCCTCTGACACAACTCGGGTTTTTCATGTGGCCCCTTGTAAAAATTAATTGCCCACCCCTTTAGGACCTAATGCCTAATCCAAAATTATAAAGCGTTATCCCAAACCCCGCCAAAGCCAAGTCAATCTCAGGAGAACTGAACAATAAGAAGTGCTCTCACAGGCTAAAAGTGGAAAAAAAACATCACCCCAACAAGATTGTAATTATAAAAACTAGAGCAAAAACGTAAAAACAATGAGTAGACTGTGCTGGTAACCTGTCTCGACTGCACTTGGCAGGAAATTGTCGTTAATGGGAACCATTCCACTCTGCCTGTGTCAGTTCAGCCTAATTTTAAAAGCTTAATGGTGCAGTTCACAATGAAAACATTTTAATCCATTTTCACATTCTGTCTCTTTATTAATTCATCTCTTTTCTATATGTTTGTTTCCATTAGCATAGGCTTGGGCGATTAAAGGTCATGTAAAGACACTATGGGGTCCCAAAATGTATTTGATAAAGATGGACTTGTATTTTTGGAAAATGTTGTTAATTTTTGAATAAAATTGCGAATTGAGGAGTAATCGATGAAAAATCAACGGTTTGTATGTGATCATTGAAGTTCATCTCGGAAATTGCCGAAGCGACTGTAACGTACATTATAGGAGGCCGAGCGTTGCCGAGTTACTTAGCCATGTAAGCATAATGGCAATATTCTCTTTGTCCTTCTTTGGCAGATTTATTTGCATTACTTTATAAGGTGCAAATCTTTTGAGGCAGAAGATATTAAAGCAAATATTAAAACAAAGTGTAAAATATCCATGACTATTGTAAACATACTGCATACAGCAGAAATTAACTTAATATGGTCCAAAACAATGCAAAACACTATGTATAAACAAGGCTAGCATAGCAAGTGCCAAAGCTAAGTGTAAATGATCCACTTGAACTGTGAATACTGTTAACATTCCAGCACAAACATACAAAACAATACATTCATTGTAAATATTTTTGATATTTACAGTTTTCAGATAATAGAGTGAAAATGATGACACAAAAAGCCTTGTGGGTTATTTCAATCAAGTATTTGAGTCATAGACATTTCATGGCATACAATATACTATGTGTCTTATGAATAAATACACCCTATAAAAAAAACATACTATGTCAAGCAAAGCACAGTAATTTTAAAACATTTTAAATACTTATCAATCTTGACTACCGTAATTTCCGGACTATAAGCCGCTTTTTGCTCAAGTTTTGAACTCTGCGGCTTGTCGTCCAGTGCTGCGTATCTATGAATTAACCATTACTTTTGTGATGACTAATACACTTATACACTCGTAAAAAGGCTGTGGACCGCTGTTGTGCTGCACCGCTTTGCTGGGCGGAGGGATATGTGACACGGTCACTGGGGAGAAGAGTGGTGCATTGATCGCATGTCCATCCCCCAGGCAAATAGTTCCGTATAATTGACACAAAGAAGAGACAGAACAAGCTCAAGACGGACGTTACTGAAGAAAGGAAGCTTTTATACACAAACCCTCATTATGGGGGACAAAAGAAATGCATATGATGTCACTTTTAAGTTAAAGTCAGTCGATTTGGCTCTTAACGTAGGAACTACAGCTGCTCATGCATGCACTTGCGAGGTTTCTTCCGGTCACTAGGGGGCGCTGGGCTATTGTTGATGACATCTTGTTGTGGCACCCTTTTCTTTATTTATTTCCCAGTCACATCCACTCTGGAGCTATATGTGTAGCTCGTTAGTTTAATGTAACTTAGCGCTTTGTGCATGAATAAAATTAGCATGAACAGACCATCATGGAAAATGCTAGAACAAATGCATAAAAGCGACAACGAAAGAGAGACTGAGGAAGTGTGTGGCGAACTATAGCTGATGCTATTCCGACACTGAAGAGGAAGACTTTTTCAGTGCACATGAGGAAGATGAAGACGATGGCTCTCGGTGACTTTTACTGGTATTTTTTTTTCAACCAGCCCTGTTAGTGCTATGTTACCGTGTTGCTGCTGTGTTACAGCCACGTCTCAGTGACTTTTATCCAGCCCTATTAGTGTTGTGTTACTTCCGTGTTGCTGCTGTGTTACTCCCTCATCACAGGCATTATTTGTAAGAAAAGTTAAGGTATGTTATTAAACAACGACGCGTGACTGTGACAGAGTTGAACCGACAACCATCCGGTTACTAATCGACCCGCTCTACTGTCTGAGCCACGGCCCCCGCAATATATCTGTTTCTTATCCTCAACAGTCACGGTCTTACTGGCGATTGTGGTAATTGTTTTCTGCCGTTTTAAAATGTTGTCCATTTACATTGCATTTCTCTTTAAATGAGGAGCAGAAGACAGATTAACTTTTATTGTCGAGTTTCATTTGTGATCCAGCACCTTGTTACAACTTGTACTAAAGACCTTGCCTCCATCCTCACGCAAATCTTTCAGGTAAGAGTTTGCTCTCTCTATACGGACTACGGAGGCTGAGTTTTGAGAAACCGCTCCATTGTCCAAACGAGTGAGGCTATCAATAAAGCATTGAAAAAAGATGCCTTCCAGTTGAAAACAAAGGCGTTGCGACACCTAGCTACCGGGATGAAAATTAGATGGAAATATATTATTCTGCACATCCCTAGACTGCTATGATATCCGCAGGGGGCATCGAAATCAGCGGCGGGCGGTGAATTTAGTGGTAAAATCCGTGTTTGTTTGTTTGTTTGTTTGTTTGTTTGTAGGGTCATTCACGAAATGTAATTTTGACAGAATATATAAACACTGTAATCCACTGTAAGATAATTGATATTTAAACAGTTTTCTTACTCTTTCTATACTCTCTCTATCATGATATCATTACAAAATATCACAACTTACTCCTCAATTCCAACCATTCTATTGAACAGGCATTAACTTTGACCCACAAGAGGACAGCAAGTCAACTTTTCGAGTATGGCCCTCCTTCCTCCAACAGAAACAAATCAGTGAGAACAGCAGAAAGAACGAGTTTAGCTGAATGGTACAAACGCCTGAGCTCCTGGCCATGCAGACCCAAAGCAGCTGAATGGTCATTGTGTTACCATTGTCACGGGGTGGAGGCTCGCAACAGAAGTAGCATACCTCCAACAGGCCTTTTGGCAGGCCACTGTTCTTATCCAAGTAACAAGGGAACAAACATTTCCCCCTCAAGTCACAGCAGGTTTTGCAATGAACTAAGTCACAGCGGCAATAAACTAAGTCACAGCAGCAATGAACTAACAATTCTTTGATAAGGATCAAAAGTGACAAGGAGTTGCTTTAATTGACCACACTCGGCTGAAAGGTGACCCTCATCACTGGAAGTTCGGTGCGCCAAATCTTTCCAAGTCCAACTTTTAAATTTTGACTCTGAACTCTAGGGGTTTTCTCGCAGTTGTTCATCAGAAATTGATGCACACAGACCGGGGCGACTGACTATCCTGTTCATCTCCGGCTGAATGGACCACAGACAGTGTTTCACCTGAACGCATTCAATGAACGGTAGTTCCTGAACCCGTTCAAATTTTGGATGAACGTGAACTGAACGTCGCGCATTTTAACTTCGTGAACGTTCTTGTGAATGTGCTCATTTTGGAGCCAATGAACGATTTTGAAGGGCAGTTTATTTTCTCTCAAGGATGCCAGGTTTTCTCAGACTTTAAAATAAAACCTCTGCTGGCCAGGCCTCCGTTTCAGCTAGCCGGGCCTCCACCTTAGCTGTCCTGGCCTCCATATCACCTGTCTGGGCCTCTACCTCAGCAAGACGGGCCTCCACCTCACCTAGCTTACCAACTCAAATATTGATTTTATGGGTTAATCTGAAACATGGCTATCACCATCTCCCGTTAAGTCATAGCCAAAATACCTGGCTACAATGTTTACAATGTTTCATGTTGTATTCCATCCATCCATTTTCTTTTGCAGTGAGTACTGTCCCATGGCAAGGTCTCGACAGGGGAAGGATGTAGAGCTCAGGGGTACAGCGGCGACCAAAGCCCCAGGACCTCCACACGTCACCATCGTCCCACGCCTTTCCAGGCAAAGCCGGAGTCAGGTACAAGATCGCACAGCAGGGTGGGGGTCATTTGGGTCTTTGACATCTTTGAAATTGCACAATATGTCCTCTTTAGGTGGTTTCCTTAGGATACGCCGACTATCTTCCACATTCCAATATGTTCCTTTGGTCAACTGAGGACTTGGACCAAACAATTCAAGTAAAAATTGTTTTGCCATTTTTCTGACAGATTGCTATTTTAATTTCATTTGCAATTTTCTTGAAACCAAGCTTCAGTGCATTATTCAGCAGTTAGGGTGCTGGGAGTGGGGGCGCACACTGTGTCCTTGGGATGCATGAGGGGGCTAACAGCTGCTTGGGGGAGGGTACTATGAACTGTTCTTAGATTCATTGTGTGTGTGTGTGTGTGTGTGTGTGTGTGTGTGTGTGTGTGTGTGTGTGTGTGTGTGTGTGTGTGTGTGTGTGCGTGCGTGTGCGTGCGTGCGTGCGTGAGACAGCCATGGCCAGAGGCAAGCAGGCCCTACTTGTCAGGGCTCGACTCTGCTGTCATTTCCCCTTGTTCGTATGTCGCTTATAACGTGCTGGACTTTCTTGAGAAAATCTAACACAAAGTCCTATTGAACGTGTTGATTGGAGCTGTGAGTCGTGGTGGTTGAATGGTGTATCACTGCCAGTCTCATTTACTGCAGTGCATTTTACCTTAGTTGCAAAGCAACACTATTATTTTAATGCTTATATTGACATGTTACACACACATACGCACACACACACACAATAAGATAATAAATTTCCAAGGCCCACGATACCTAAACAATTCACATCTTTTTAGTGTTTTACCCCCTCAAAAAGCTTGTGTTTCAAGCGGCAAGGTGCCGGATATGACAGCAGCTTGCGCGTCTCAAGAAACGACAAGCAACATTCAGTTTCAGCTGACAATAACCTCGGTAAAGCCGCGTTCGCCTGCCGCCGACAATAAAACACAGTGGCCGGATACAGTCGAGACATGTCTTCACATCGTTACCTTTGATTTCTACCATTCGCAACATCTATTTACCTTCGGACAGTTCCAAGTCCAACTCCGCCAATTGATCTCGAACCTCCTTCGGCAGGGCGTATAAATCCACGCCGCAGTCTGCCATGACTTTGCCGAAAATCACACGAGAGGAGGGGATGTAGGGTCGATGCGGGAAAAGCCACTTTAAGGAGTATGAAAGGCTTTCAAGAAAAAACATCCGAATGGGAGGCACTACCCATCCGCGCTGCTGGCCACTCCGCCATGATGGGAGAAACACAACAGCGGCGGAATTAGGCTCTGCGGTCACGCGACTGCGTTTGCCTTGCTTCGTCTCGTCTGCGTCTCTTTCCGCCTCCTCCTCCTTCTTCTTCTTCTGCGGCAGCGGCTTCTTCTCTTCTTCGTCGTGTTCTTCCTCATCCTACTTTTTATTTTTTTATTTTAATGATACAAACACAAAGCAAGCTTGAACGTGACGACCCCCCCCGGTATTCCAGAAAGCGGGTTCTGTGAAAACTTGAGTAAACTACCCCGGAAACGAAGGAAACTGAGTTATCCGTTCCAGAAAGAGAGGTAACTTAAACTCTGGGTTTGATTAAGATTTGATAAAGTTAAGGCGCCCGGGCGTCAATACTTTTTTCAGACATTTTTGCCTCATGAACATTTTAAACAGGAGTTATAAGTAATGCAAAGTTGTCTGTTATTATTAAAACAAGTGAATTTTGCTCTTGTCATTTACAATATTTTTCAAAAAGTAATAGTTTGTGTCACGTCTACAGGTTCATAACTTCAACAGTATTAACATGGCCACTTCGTAATATTTAATACTAAGTATTTTTTACTTTCGACTCACAGCCCCACGTGATGAATTGCTGTTGTGATGCCAGTTCAGTTTGGAGCTGCTTCACTTTATCAGCACGGTCACTCCCTGTTAGCTTGTCGTATGTGTTAGCATGTTTAGTCTGATGGTGTCTCTTTAGGTTGAAATCCTTAAACAAGGAAACAGTCTCTTTACGAATTACACAAACACAATTGCCTTGCTTTTCAGTGAAGAAGTATTGTAATTCCCACTTCTCTTGAAAGTGACGGCCCTCAATGTCAACTTTCCTCATTTTCTTTGCAGTCGCCATGGCAGAAATGAGCGGAGAGGGCCGGTGCTGCCACCTTTTGGTAATAGGAGGAATTACAGTTTCAAGTTTCTTTTTTTTTTTTTTTTTATTCAGTTTGACAGTGCAGGCGGGCCATGAATAATACATTATAGGACCGAAGCTGTGCGCCGTATGAAATATAACTGGGGGCCGGATTTGGCCCGCGGGCCGGACTTTGGACATGCCTGGCATAGACGTCTATACTATAGACGTCTACGGGATATACGTCTATTAGACATCTATATGTGAAAGCTTTTTAGACGTCTACGGGATAGACGTCTATTAGGCGTCTATTAGACATCTATAAGAGCTGTCGTCGGCTGGATAAGCGAACAAACAAGGATATCATTTATGCATCGAACTAACAACGAAGCGCTTTTTTAAGGTCCTGCAGAGATACTTTTGGCTCCCACAACCAGTTCCCGTGTTTTTTGTCTTCTGGGTTAGAGCAACACTGGCGTCTGGATTGTTGACTGCCGCTTCTGCCCCGAACTGTGTCCGCTACTTGTTTGTCCGCTATTTGTTTTGCGTTTCCCGTTTTAAGTGTGCCCGTTTTTGTTTTGTTTTTTTCTTGCCTTTTCCACCTGCCCACCGCGTATCTCTGCAGCTCTGCTCGCACCTCTCTGTTCCCGCTCCCTCGGACTCCGAGCTACGCTAGCCAACTAGCCAAACCACCACCGGACCCTCCTACCTCCCGGCTCTGAGCCTGTAGCTGCTCGCTCTTGGCTCAGCAAACAGCTTTAACCCAACTTTCTGGCCACTCGGCCGGCGTCCTCGAGGGGAGCACCTGCTCGCTGCGAGCTCGCCGGTCGTGGCTTGCCTGTGTGCCGCCATGACACACTGGGGCTTGCCGTTTGTGTGGGTAAAGTCAGAATCAACCAACACCACCACCCACTCCACCAACATCACTACTCGGTCCACTGCTGCTTCCATGCATTTCACTGCCTACCAACTTCTAGCTAACCAGCTACTAGCAACTTCTAGCATTTCATCTGGATTATTCCCAGCTGCTGTCACGTCTCATCTCATCCATGAACTATCACTTCTGCTACTCCGGGCTTCTATTCCACCAACTTCTCGCCCATTTGTCTACACTGCTGCTGATCTTCATCACCTCAACTATAATCAACGTCTCCCTGCTGCTGCTGCCTCAGCTGCCAGCAAGGCTGGGATCCTCCGCCGTCGCCGCTACATCCACCTTGCTGCACATTGCTGTCCTCCATAAGCAGTCCCTACCCATCACTGAATTGGACCTCAACCTCCCATCCATTTCATCCTTTGAATATTTCGCTTTTTCTCTCCCCAACTCTACTACTGCTGTTCTCATCTACCGCCCCCCAAAGTCACATCCGTCTTTTCTTTCTGAACTCTCTGAACTCCTTACCATCGTGTCCTCAGTCTCCTATCGCCTCCTACTCATCGGTGACTTCAACATCCACATCGACGAGCCAACTGCTCCACTGACGTCCGACTTCATCTCCCTTCTGGACTGCTTCCATCTCACCCAGCACATCAACCTGCCTCCCTGTCCTCCTCCCTCACCTCACCACCCTTTTTAATCAGTCTCTATCCCTTGGCCACTTTCCCACTGTCTGTAAGCTTGCAGCCATCACCCCCGTCCTCAAAAAGCCCACCTTGGACCCAGTCAACCTCTCCAACTACCGTCCCATCTCCAACCTTTCATTCCTTTCCAAAACCCTTGAACGCGTTGTCTCCGCCCAACTCCACACCCATCTCGTCCAACAACCTCTATGAACTCTTCCAGTTCGGATTCCGCCCACTTCATAGCACCGAAACAGCTCTTGTTAAGGTCACCAACGATCTCATTTCTGCAGACCCTGGTGCCCTCAACATCCTATTACTACTCGACCTTAGTGCAGCCTTTGACACTGTGAACCATTCCATCCTCCTTCAAAGGCTGCGCCAACTAGGTGTTGAGGGTACTGCACTCGACTGGCTCACCTCCTATCTCGCCAACAGAAACCAGTTCATCTCTCTCTCCGGCCACACATCCATCCTCTCCCCAGTTACACAGCTCAGTTCTTGGCCCCCTCCTATTCATCAGTTACCTCTTTCCCCTTGGTAATGTCATCCGCAAACTCAATCTGGACTTCCACTGCTACGCTGATGACACCCAGATCCATATACGCACCACACCAACCCAAAACCCTCCCCTCACCCACTTTGAAAGCTGCATCTCTACAATAAAAACATGGCTGACCCACAACTTTCTTAAACTCAACAGTGACAAAACAGAGCTCCTCATAGGCACTAAATCCTCCCTTAATAAAACTGGATCCATCACACTCCCCATTGACTCATCACTCCCTCCCCTCTGGCACGCAACCTTGGCGTTATTTTCGACCCCACACTGTCCTCAGTTGTTAAGACCTCCTATTTCCACCTCCGACGCATCGCCAAAATCCGGCACTGCCTCGCTCTCCCTGCCACTGAATCCCTCATCCACGCCTTCATCTCATCCCGGCTTGACTACTGCAACTCCCTTCTCACTGGAATCACTGCTCACTCACTCCATAGACTTCAACTAGTCCAAAACTCTGCTGCCCACCTCCTTACCCACACCCGGTCCCGTGAACACACCACTCCTGTTCTCCACTCTCTTCACTGGCTCCCCATTAAGGAGCGTATCATCTTCAAGATACTCCCCCTCACCTTCAAAGCCCTTCACCACCTGGTTCCCACTTACCTATCCGACCTCCTTGTCCCCTACCGTCCCAACCGTCCCCTCCGATCCTCCAATATTTCACGTCTGACAGTCCCAAAATCTAAACTCAAATTTGGCGACAGAGCCTTCTTCTACACATCACCCCGACTCTGGAACTCTCTCCCTCAGTCTGTCTGTGACTCACCCACACTCCTCATATTTAAGTCCTGTCTAAAAAGTTAACTCTTCTCTCAAGCCTATGACCTCCCCTACCCATAACTGGTTTCCTCTTCTTAATTTGATCCCATTGTCTCTTCCCCATCCCCCTCCCCTTCCGTATGTCTTTGCCTTGTTCCCTGTAAGCGTCGTTGAGTTTTTGAAAAGCGCTATACAAATTTAATGAATTATTATTATTATGAGTGAAAGTTTTTTAGACGTTTATTGAGTAGACGTGCGAATGATGGCTAATACCCATTAGTGCGATTAGCGCTAATCGCGCTAATAGCTAGTGTTCATTTGAACATCTAGACGTCTATTCAACATTGAGGTTCTCTTCAATACATTTAACCTGTGATCCTTACCTTTGTGTAGTCCCAGGATGTTGTGAAAATGCATTTGATTAGTGATGGTCCAGGGTGTGAAAATTTACATTTTTTAATATAAAAATAGGTTTCAGTAACAGTCAGCTGTTGTTAGCTGCAGATATAAATACACCTTTTGATGTTAAAATTAACCAAAACGATAATTGAACCTAAATAAAAACATTTTTTCAAACATTATCCAACCACCACAAATATAAATGTGCAATGTTTTTAAATCATATGTTACAAGTGTAAAAATATACATACATTTTAAAAAAATGGGGGCTATTTAATAGAACAAAACTATTACGTTACAATATAAATATATACATATTTTATGTAGGACATATCAAACAAAACAATCAGCTCGGTGACACAACAATATAAACATCACTCTTGTGGGCTTTTGATAGCCCCCTTTGCTACTCAGCGCTGGAGCCCGTTTTAAATTTAAAGCCATTGTGGTCCTTGTTTCATCATCCGTGGCCTGTGCGTGTCACCAACAGCTTCTACAAAGATGAACTCGATGTACATCAGGCACCACCCATTGTAGAACTTGGGATTACTCTGTAAAATAAATATGAATATAGGAAAAAAAACGACTACCTGTAAAATAGGTTTTCCTTGATGTATGTCATGTCAGTCGCACATTTCGAACATAAAGCAATCGCACAGGAACGAGCTGACAAGTTTTTTTTTTATTTACCAGCACTATCAGAGCAGTCTTCTCTTTGCACGAGTTTCACCACCACGCATAGTAATTTGTGTAAAATCTACAACAGAAAAAAATGTAAACATTGAGAGCAGCCACCACATCGTAAACCTTCACTGATGTATTTTCTAATCTACAGTACAGATGTCAAACTAATCATACCTGTCCATGGTCTTGGAAACATGCAGGTCTTCAAATCAGCCCCTCCCAACACAAGACTGCTTTGCAATCTGTATACAAGGACTTATGAACAGTGTCTCAGAAGAGTGGAATTAAGAGTAGACAAAATTGAATTGAAGACTTTGTTTCTTGTAAATCAAGCAAAAAAATAACTGAAAAGTCAGTAACTTTGACAGTAGAGCAAGCTATCAAGAGTGAAGGGGGGACATCCAAATTGTTGACCAACCAATTCCAAGCTTAATCATTCAGTCATGCATCCTGTATGTCATTTATTTCCTTGAACATCATGTCAAAGGTCACCAGATCAGTCATGGGCACCGTCCACTCTCCGCGTCACATTATGGACGAGAGTTGAGGCTCCTAAGCCCAGGGATTGCCAGAAGTGGCTTCACAATGATCTTCAGAAGCTCTGAGAATAAAGAGAAATATAAATAAAATACTCACTTAAATTACTGCAGCTACGACCTATTTTAAATGACTAATGCCTACAAAAAAAACCTCTTACTTTTCCCTGTGATGGGCATTTCACTTCCTAGCTGTTGAAGAATGAAGCAAATGTTAGCTGCAAGATTCAAATGAACCATTTTCCAATGATAAACTTTGCCCTGTTTGGAAAAAAAAAAAATGATGGCATTTGTCTGTGCCTTTGAATGTGGTGCAATTTAATTTGGCTGTTGTACATATCCAATCACGTTATTTTAAAATGGCACTGATAAAATTGCTTGTTCTACAAGTTATCCAAACGATGAAAATGTACAAGGTAAACCTGGGTTTTATTTTGCTCTTTGACATCCGCCCCGGTTTCCGGAGTGTGAAAGTCAAGGAAATGACATGTAAATGCAAGTTCCATATTGAAGATTGCAATTACTACATACACTTTTTGCATATGCTTGACAGTAGGTAAGCATACATAAGTATATTCAAACCACCAATAACATATCAATTTCCAAAGATAACGCGAGGCAGTTGTGATTACTTCTACAATCAAGAATAAATAAAAAATCAATCTGTACCTTGTGAAGTCCGGTCAGTTTTTAATACAGATGCTCCTCGTTTCTCCAGGCTTGGAGTCTGAAAAAGAGGGAAAGGGAAAAAGAAGATGTCTGATTTGACAATTCACCCATTAACTGCTGTTAATCACATGACACAACACAATTTTAAGTTTTGAAGTGACGTGCCTGAGAGTTCAAAGCCCTATTGAGCGCAAAACAAAGTTAGGTGCACACGCTCTCAAGTATTTCTTGCACTTTTCTGATGGGATAGGGGCTCCAGAGCTGTCATTACCCTCTGTCTCACTCAGTGCCACAATGATGATAGCACGGAGAAGTTCTTTTGCATGTTGCAAACATTGTGACTTAAGAAGCTGTGCTATTGACCTGACAAAGAAATCCTTAACACGAGCTCTTTTGTTTTTCAGGCAGTCCCATTGGCAGATCATCTTAATACAGTGTGCTACATCTACCCTGACAAAACATGTCCAGGCTGATTCCCATGTGAAATGTTAAAGCACTCATTGATGTAGCTCTTCAAATCAGGATCAGGGGTAAAAGCTTTGACTAGAGCTCCAAGAATCGCCAGAGAAAAGTCACTTACTGCTTTAGGAACAGATGCACCTGCATGGATCCATTCCTTCAGCCATGTGATAGCATTAACATCATGCTTCTCTGACAACATCTGCACGACTGGGACACTGGAGCTGGTATGCCCTGTCATAACATCCTGATACAGGAAGATATGGCCAGACATGCCATTCGGCCTCATCAGTTTTTTAACTATTGAGCCCGTTGCATCAACACATAATATTGGGTGAGATTTCTTTAAGCTCTTGTACACATGCATTTGTGTTTGACTCCAATAGTGACAGAAAAACTTGTCAAGTCCAATGTCTTTGATGCTGTCACTGTGAGGTGCACTGTATTTCAACATCTGCAATGATAAAATTGGATTTTTGTCACCTAATGGCAAATCATTTTTCTCTTGCTTTGCCTTGCGCGGGGTGGCCAAATTTGGCAGGTGGCTTGGCTCAGGGTCTCCGAAGGTCATCAGTTTATTTGCCTGTGATGCTCGCCATACATGTGGTTCCATCCTGCACTCACAAAGTTCCTTGGCTACCTGGACACGCAACTGTCCAGATAGAAACCGCTTTGAGCTACCAGTGTGTAGAGAGTCATCACTGTTCTTAATGAAACAGTTCAATATTATTGGACTGTTCATTTCTGGCTCTTCACCACAGTTAATGTTGAGAAGGCCATGACACTCCTTGCAGTATCCTCTGATTTCGATATAATTATTTGAGACCAATGGATAGACCTTGGCTCTTTTAAAAACAAATGTGCAAGGAATTTGGACTGTTTTCCAGATTTGTTCATTTATGATGTGGGTCCAGGTGCCAGGCTTCAAAATTCTATATTCTCTTTTTTGGGTTTGACGGTTCTTATCTTTGTATTCAGCCTTTTCTGGAATGAATTCCATCCACTTGTCAAAGGGAATATGAAGCTGAAACGACCGTTCAGGGCCTGATTCCGAGCTTGCTTCACTGCTAGTTTCAGGATCAGTTTTATCATGACTGAATCCCAGAGCTGACCAGATATTGTGTCTGTTTGTTTTTACAAAGGTGTACAGAGCCTTTGCAGCAGGGCTGTGGACTCAGTCGGATTTTTGCACCGAGTCCGAGTCCGGCTGTCCATTTTTTCTGTTAATTCATGTGACTGCTTAGTCTTTATTCAAGGCTAACACATGACTCTTTCTGGATGCCATGATTATCCGGGGGACAAAATAGCTAATTATATATGCAGAACGAACGCAACTGCTTTCACACTGGCTGGTTCGGCTTATATAGGATCCCTTGCTGAGAGCGCGGACGTAAAAGTGAGGCGACGTTCCAATCGGACGTCGGATCGATAACATTTTCCCTGCCCTACCGGAGTTGTGCTAGTTCATAACGTAGATCACTCATGGCGTAGTCGTAAATGTACGGTTGACAATTTAACCGATAGAAGTGGATACATTGGAACATAACCTACACTCTAATATATTATTTGACATGGTATTAAATGTGTGGCTTTAAAAAAATAGTCATTGCCTTAGCCCTGAGGCAAAAGGCTTGAAAACACACACTCTCGCCCAATTAAATAACCATTCTGAAACACAGGACATGTAAGATAATATTTTTTAATCATTAATTACACCATTATAGCTCAGACATTTATCTAAACACAAATAATTAGTGACGACCCCACAACTATCGAAACACATCAATGATATAAGCTGGGTGACATAATCGTCCTTGACATTGGTACATAATGTAAACATTAGCCCAAGTGCAACTCAACGTGGCCGCATTGATCGTAAGCAGGGCTGTGGACAGTATTCCTACGCGCATTCTCAGCAGCATGATGAAAATAAAATTGAAGGTATTTTTTTTATTGTCGGACTCGGTGGACTCGGTCAAAATCAGCACCGAGTCCGAGTCCGGCAAAAATGACCGAGTCCCCGAGTCCGAGTCCACAGCCCTGCTTTGCAGACATCTTCCTTTCCAACTGGTCACTCAGATCTCTCCACACAGTTGCACTTGGAGTGGCTACGTTACCATTTTCAAGTATGGCCTCTTTTGATGAGCAGAGAACTGCAACAATTAAATTATTGTCTACTGATGGTTGTTTGGGCATCTAGTTGAAGGACAAATAAATATAATCAGGATTCATTGCTTGAATAATTAAAATTACATGTGTGTTCATTATAATTGCTATGCATGAACGGAAAAATGATGCAAAGGGAAAAATATTTTGACAGCAGAATGTATCAAGCATGCTTTGTTTAGAAATTTTGTTTTCTTGGTCTGTGCAAATTACATACGTCTAATAAGACAATGTTAGCGAACTAGCTATTCAGACTACCTGAGGTGTTTTTAATTCTATATTGTATGAGCTTTTTTTCGCACTTTTTTTTAACACATTTTACTTACATTGGTCGATGGTTGGTCACTTCCCAGAAAAAGTCGCTTTCTGTCACTCACTGTTATTAAATCTTCGGAGATAGTTGTGCATTTGTCGCTTGAAAAAGTTGCATGTCTTTGTTTTTCGCCACCCTGTTGCGATATGTCTTACCGGCCTGCAGAGGTCACTTTGCATGGTAATTAGTTGGATAATACATGTGTAAGAATTGAAGAGTTATGATGTCAAGTGAAAAATTGTTGGAATAAAATACATGACACGGGGTTAATGAAGATGTATGATAAAGGGAAATGTGCTTTCGGCAGTTTGCAAACATATTTTTAAACTTAAAACTGTGTTGTGTTAAACTTAAAATCATATTAATATAATATGTAGTATTGGAGTGCTCGTGTGAATTGGTGGGTGGCGAAGAATGTGCAGGCAAACTGCATGAACTTGTTTTCGTTGAAGTGTTGTGTATAGGCCCAGACAGGGAGTACCGGACGAAAACACCTCAAGGTCGTTGAGGAACGAGAACAACAGCACGTCTATGTGGCCCGGCTTCGCGGGGAAATCCAACCACCTGACCTCAGCGATAACACCGACACGGGGAGGAGTTGGCCATCGACCAATCATCTCACAATATTTTGCATGCTTTAATATTCATATTGTGTTTCTTTAAAACTGGGCAACCCGGAAGAATGTGTCGTCTTTTGGTGGTCACAAAAACGCACGAGTTTTAGTGTGAGGGACCCGGGACCCAGGCCTGTATTAGTGCGCTTTGTCAGGAATAAACAATTGGTAAATTTGGTCTGATTGATCTACTGGTCTTCTCTTTGACAGAACGAACTCGCAAAATTGTTAGGTGCGCCAGTGTGTGGATTAGGACATAGCAATTTATGTGTTAAGTGTTGATCGCAATTTGGAGTCAGATCAATAACTAAAATCCGTAACCTAACAATGATTATAATCATGCAAACAATTTTTTTTTTTTTTGCGGCACAATCAATTGGTACCATTTTGGGTTCATTTGGAGGAAAGGAAAAGGGGGGGCTGGCTGAACTCTGGATGACCTATAAATAATCGTTTATAACTAAAAAAACATAGAGCACAAACGCAACTTTTTGCTGCACAAACGAGCACAAACGAAGCACAAACGAACGGTGCCACTTTGGGTCGATTTGGAGAAAAAGGGGGGGGGGGCAAGTGCACGGTGATGTCATCGCTAGAAATTAAATGCGTAATATCTCCGAAACGGAAGCAGCACAAACGAACCTTTTTGCTGCACAAACGAAGCACAAACGAACGGTACCATTTTGGGTCCATTTGGAGAAAAAGGGGGGGCCAAGTTCACGGTGACGTCATCGCTAGAAATTAAATGCGTAATATCTCCGAAACGGAAGCAGCACAAACGAAACTTTTTGCTGCACAAACGAGCACAAACGAAGCACAAAAGAACGGTGCCATTTTGGGTCCATTTGGAGAAAAAGGGGGGGCTAAGTTCACGGTGACGTCATCGCTAGAAATTAAATGCATAATATTTCCGAAACGGAAGCAGCACGAACAAAAATATTTGCTGCACAAACCAGCACAAACGAAGCACAAACAAACGGTACCAATTTGGGTCCATTTGGAGGAAAAGGGGGGGGGTGTGAATGACGTCATCGCTATAAAATGTGTCATATCTCCGAAACGAAAGCAGCACAAACGAAAATTTTTGCTGCACAAACCAGCACAAACGAAGCACAAACGAACGGTACCATTTTGGGTCCATTTGGGGGGACGGGGGGGCTGGGTGAACTCTGGATGACCTATAAAATAATCGTTCATAACTGAAAAACCATAGCAGCACAAACGCTAATTTTTGCTGCACAAACCAGCACAAACGAAGCACAAACGAATCAGACTATTTTCCTTAAATTTTGCGTGGGTGGGGGGGGGGGCAGCTTCACGCAAGTAATAGACCTTAAAACAGTGGTTCTTAACCTTTTTGGAAGTACCGAACCCCATCAGGTTCACATGTGCATTCACCAAACCCCTATGTGGACCGGTGTGTTCGGCCATCCTCGGACGACGGGGGGATGCTACCGGTGTATTTGGCCATCCGCGGACAGGGGGCGTGGCGGGCGCGGGGCATACCAGCTCTGCCGAACCCCTGAAGCCGACTCACCGAACCCCTAGGGTTCGATCGAACCCAGGTTCAGAACCACTGGTTTAAAACAAAGCAATACAACTTATGTACATTATTTATACAACTTATAGCTGGTTTAGGGTTTAATATTTCATATTTGGTGGTGGGGACAAGCGGTATACAAAATGGATGGATGGATGGATGGATGGATGGATGGATGGATGGATGGATGGATGGATGGATGGATGGATGGATGGATGGATGGATGGATGGATGGATTCAATTTTGGCCTCAGGTTACAGAAATAAACACATTTCACCCGGTCAATGGTTGTTTAAAACAAAGCAATACAACTTCTGTAGATTATTTATACAATTTACAGCTGGTTTAGGGTTTAATATTTCGTATTTGATGGATTACATTTTTGTTCGTCGATGTGTGCCCTGCACTTGGCTGGCAACCAGTTCAGGGTGTACCCCGCCTACTGCCCGATGACTGCTGGGATAGGCTCCAGCACGCCCGCGACCCCCATGGAGGACAAGCAGTATAGAAAATGGATGGATTTAATTTTGTCGTCTATTTTAGGTTATTCCATAGGCCTAATATCAGGTTACAGAAATAACCACACCTCACACGAATCAATGGTTGTTTAAAACAAAGCATCACAACTTCTGTACATTATTTATGCAACTTACAGAATGATTTTGGGTTCAATATTTTCTATTTGTTGGATTTAATTTTGTCATCTATTTTAGGTTATTCCATAGCCCCAATGACACACGCCTCAATGGTTGTTTAAAATAAAGCAACAAAACTTGTTTTGGGTATAATATGATCATATTTGATGGATTTAATTTTGTCATCTATTCTAGGTTATTCCATAGACCTAAAATCAGGTCATAGAAATAACCACACTTCACACGGATCAATGGTTGTTTAAAACAAAGCAACACGACTTCTGTATATTATGTATACAACTTACAGAATGGTTTTGGGTTTAATATTTCATATTTGATGATTTAATTTTGTCGTCTATTTTAGGTCTATCTGTAGACCTAAAATAGATGTCTATTTTAGGTTATTCTAGAGACCTAAAATAGACGTCTAAGTAAGGTCTATGTGTAGACCTAAAATAGACGTCTAAATTGGGTCTACACATAGACAAAATATAGACGTCTATCAGTTTACAGAAATTACCACACTTCACCCGGATCAATGGTTGATTAAAACAAAGCAATCCAACCTCTGTTCATTATTTATACACCCGATAGCTGGTTTAGGGTTTATTAGTCCATGTATAATTAATTTACATTTGTCGTCTATTTTAGGTCTAGATATATACCGAATTTAGACATCTACCGTAATTTCCGGTGTATAAGCCGCACCGGACTATAAGCCGCACAAGCTAAAATTCAGGGAGATTTTAGTTTTTTTTTCTTCCATAAACCGCACCGGACTATAAGCCGCACGTGCACACGAGTTTTTTTTTTTACAAAGAAAGACAGTACACGGAAAGCCTTTTTGAAGTTTGAATAACATGCTTTAACATGTCTTTCTAAACTTTCTAAGCTTTTTTAAAGTTTTAATAACATACCTTAACATTTCTTTCCAAACACTGCCTGTGACAGGGCAGTAATACCGCAGCAACACAGAAGTAACACAGCACTAATAAGGTTTGATTAAATAAAACATACCGGTAAAAGTCACTGAGACGCGGCGGTAACACAGCAGCAACACGGTAGTACAGCACTAACAGGGCTGGTTAAAGTAACAGTAAAAAAAAGAGCTTCATCGTCTTCATCTTCCTCCTGTGCACTGAAACCATCGAAGTCTTCCTCCTCAATTTCCGATTGGAATAGCGTTAGATATCCTTCACCACACACTTTCTCAGTATCTCTTTCGTCGTCGTTTTTATCCATTTCTTCTAGCATTTTCCATGATGAGGGTCTGTTCATCCTAATCTTATTCATGCACGAAGCGCTAAATTACATTAAACTAGCGAGCGACACGTATAGCTCCAGAGTAGACAGGACCACGAAATAAAGAAATGGGTGTCATCAACATCGACTGCCTTTAGCTTAAAAGCGTCATCATATGCATTTCTTTTGTCCCCCATAATGACGGTTTGTGTATAAAAGCTTCCTTTCAGTAATGTCCGTCTTGATCGCGTTCTGCGTGATGCGCGAAATGTTGTAAACACAAACTAGCACGTCTTCTTCGGCGCATTATCTCTTCTTCGCCTGTCTCGCTCTTGCTTCCTGCTAGAGTGCCCCCTGAAGGCCGGAGGCCGTAAAAATCCATAAGTACGCCGCACCGCCGTTTAAGCCTCAGGGTTCAAAGTAACCTTCTGAATAAAATGCATTAAAAGTTCACATTCATTACAACTTGTTTTTGGTGAGCAAAATGTCAGAAGAATTGAATTTAAATGCTGATTGATTGGGTTTTAATACAATGCAGATGGTCCAAACAGTGCCACTGCTAGGTGTAATCCAGGCATGTCCAAAGTCCGGCCCGCGAGCCAAATCCGGCCCGCGTTCAAATTCCCATTGGCCCGCGGCCTCTGTCATAAAATCAGTAATAATGCGGCCCGCCAGCACGTACAAAATAAACCTTATGTCAAAAAAGGCAATTTTATTTTATCACCAGTAGATGGCAGCAGCCTTGCGGTAGCACAGCATGACCCTCCCCAGCTCATATCTAAAATGGCGACTGCGACGAAAAGAAGGAAAGTAGACACAGAGGGCCGCCGCTTCCAGGACAAGTGGAAGTTGGAGTATTTTTTCGCTGAAATAAGCAACAACTGTGTCTGCCTAATTTGCCATGAGGCTGTAGCTGTGTTGAAAGAGTTCAATATCAAGAGGCACTACCAGACAAAGCATGCAGACTACGACTGGCTAACTGGGAGCCTGCGCAGCGATAAACTGAAGCAACTGGTAGCTGCTTTAACGGCACAGCAGCTCTTTTTCACCAGAGCCCGGGAGTCGAATGAGCTACGAGGTGGCAACGCTGATTGCCAAGAACTGCAAACCTTTTACCGAGGGCGAATTTATAAAAGACTGTCTAATGAAAATTGTGGAGAAAATCTGTCCGGAAAAGAAGCAAGAGTTTGCCAATGTTTGCCTGGCTCGTAACACTGTTGTGAGGAGAATTGAAGACGTTTCAGCAGATATAAAGAGACAGTTGTAGGCAAAAGGAGCGGAGTTTGATTTTTTTCCGTTAGCCTGCGATGAAAGCACTGACACCGCTCAGTTACTGATTTTTTTGAGAGGAGTGGACAATGAAATGAACGTGAGCGAAGAGCTACTTGACCTCCAGAGCCTCAAGGGCAAAACGAGAGGAACGGACTTATTTGTTTCTGTGTGTTCCGCGTTGATGACATGAAACTACCATGGAATAAAATCACCGGGATTATTACGGATGGTGCACCCGCAATGGCTGGCATGCGAAGTGGATTATCAACCCTCATCTGCCAAAAAGTCGGTGAAGAAGGAGGTAACGCTATAAAACTGCACTGCATTATTCACCAACAAGTTCTCAGCAGCAAACATCTGAAATATGATCATGTTATGAACCCGGTAATTAAGGCTGTTAATTGCATTCGCTCCACCGTCAGTTCCAACAGTTTCTACTTGACATCCAGGCTGAATACGGCGACGTTGTGTATCATTCTGACGTAAGGTGGCTCAGCTGGGGGTCTGCGCTGCAGCGCTTCTCCTCCCTTAGGAAGGAAATCGGACAATTTTTGGCAGAAAAAGGACAAGCAATGCCAGAATTATCTGATCCTGTTTGGTTGTCTGATTTGGGATTTTTAGTTGGCATAACACGACATCTAAACTTGCTAAACACGAGCCTTCAGGGGAAAAATGCAGTGGTGAGCGAACTGTATTCACACATCAAAGCTTTTGGGACCAAGCTGCAACTTTTCCAAAGGCACCTGTTACAAACGCAGCCCAATACAGCGCATTTCCCCGCGCTGCAGGAAATAATGAACAGTTTCCCACAGAACAATCTCAGTGCGCAAATGAGGAGGTATGCAGCAGACATCTCGTCCCTGGCCGAGGAGTTTCAACTGCGCTTTCAGGACTTTGCAGCTATTGGAAAGGAGATACTGCTTTTTTCCTCTCCTTTTTCCGTGGACCCTGATGACGCCCCAGACCACCTACAGATGGAGCTCATTGAGCTGCAGTGTGATGCCGAGTGTCGGAGTCGGCACCAACAGCTCCCTCTTGTCAACTTCTACCGGCAGCTGGATAAAGGCAGGTTTCATGAGATTCAGACATTTGCTAAGAAAATGCTGAGCTTGTTTGGCTCAACCTACTTGCGCGAGAAGACATTCTCAGTTATGAACTTTAATAAGAGCCGCGTTAGGACAAGACTAAGTGACTCTCACCTGCGTGATATCCTGCGCATCAAAACCACTGTCTTTGAGCTAGACCTGACCTATTTAATGCAGTCGAGATCCCAGCATCACCCTTCACATTAGTGTAGGCAAGTTGTTTTGGTTATCCCAGGTGAAAAAATCTTAAATTTACCCTGTGTTTTTTTATTTGGTTATATTTTGATGTTCAAAATCATAATTTTGAATATGCTCTGAGTAAATAGCCCTCAATGTTTTGTACTTCTGCATAAGATAACTGTTAGTGCTGAATTGATGTGTTTGCAGAGAGCATTTGACAGTGAATAATATGCAATGTTTTACATTGTTCAACTTCCCTGAAAGATTGACAATAAAAATGTATTAAATAGTTAATTTGCATTTCATTTTATTGGTTCAAAGCATGTTCAGCTGAATGGTCGGCCCTCAGCCGTATTAATCTCCGCAAATCTGGCCCTCTTTGCAAAACGTTTGGACACCCCTGGTGTAATCTCTGAGTCACATGGCAGAGTAAGAGAAAGGGTTTAGAGCACAGGTGTCAAACTCAAGGCCCGGGGTCCAGATACGGCCCGCCACATCATTCTATGTGGCCCGCGAAGACAAATTGTGCATCAAATTCGTGTGTCATTACTAGAATTGCAAATTGTCTTCACTTTTAATATCTTTTTTAAAAATATTTGACCAGTTTTTACTCGTCTGATTTGAAAACGAGTTATTTGTCAGTTTGCTTTGTAGCTTTTACTGTATATAATAGTGTTAAGAGTAAAAGTGATCAAGTCATCACAAAAATCACGAAAAAAATCTTATATAAGCCGCACCTGACTATAAGCCGCAGGGTTCAAAATTTTGGAAAAAAGTCGCGGTTTATACACCAGAAATTACGGTATTTTAGGTCTACACATTGACCTAATTTAGACATCTATTTTAGGTCAATAGAATAACCTAAAATAGACGTCTATATCAGGTTACAAAAATAACCACTTCACATGTACGGATCAATATGGTTTGTTGGATTTTGTCCACAATTTAGGGAGCACGCGATCTGCGCCTCACAGCAAAAGCTATTGCCAATCACCTGTTATCCAATTTACTCACTATGTGCTCGTTTGATTTCTTCAGATTTAGGAAAATGCTAAGACACTGAAGCAGAAATTAGACTTACACAGGTTGGGTGAGTTCAATCACAATTCTTGTTAAGAAAGCTCTGTTTTCAGGAAAGTACAATACAGCGCTGGGCCCTTCAAGAGCAGAAAGTCTCCATTCAGAAAAGGCAACGTTCAAGGTTCTTTGGTCAGCTTATATTCAGTTGCACATTGTGGGCCAAGTTTGATGGGTGATGAGTCTTTGAGGTGGGGCAAGTTCAAAGGAGAGTCTGATTCCATGGGAGTGGGTGCTGGTTCGGTGAGAGCTGGTTCCGTGGGGTTGGGTGCTGATTATGGGCGATTCGATGTGTGGGGGCTGTTGTTTTCCTTTCCGTCTTTCAGCCTTGACGATCATCTTTGGCTGGGCTGTCTCCCTCTGGCACCTGCTGGTTTTATCTCCAAGTGACCTTCCTGTAAACATTCTCCTCCATTCTTGCACATACACTGTCGCACCTCATCCATTCATCATTCTTTCAATTTTGTCATTTTCTACGGAATTATGTGAGCTTTTGGCTGTGACATCATCTATTTATTAATGTTCCCTGACTATGCAAAGTTTGTACTTACCATGTTTTTGTTTGTTTGTTCTTTTGATCTCCATGTACTTGCTTACGTCATCATATTCTTAGTTTAATCATGCTTTCAACCATATCTTTTCTTTATTAGGCAAAATATTTCCCTCTGTCCAGAACGTTCAGTAGTAATCGAAAACTGGCGTCTAGCATTAGTCAAAACATAACATACAATCAAGTACTGAACATTTTTAGACGACTTTGGCAGTGTCCGTGATTTAAAAAATCATCAGGCATGCATTAAACAGTTCCTTAAGGGTCATTAAGCTATTCAGACAATATATCAAAAAACATTTGTTATTTCAAAGTGCTCAGAAATATATATCAGATCATAAAGTTATAAAAACCTCATTACCACCTCATTACCACTTATCAAAAATGTCTAGCTATGTCTTCTTTATTGATTTGGTGCGTAGGTATAATTATATGCTTAAAATGTTTCTTTTATAGATTTAATATGTGAATATACTTGTCTGCTTATGTACTTTATTCAATGAGGTTTGAGCATATCTGTTTTTGTAGGACTTTTTGTATTTCGACCCCATTCCTTCAGGTTGTTAAAAACAAATCCAAACAACTTCTGTACATTATTTATACAACTTACAGCTGGTTGAAACTTTAAAATTTCAAATTATGATCATATTTGATGTTTTTAATTTAGACGTCTATTTTAGGTCTATACATAGACCAATTTTAGACGTCTAAATTAGGTCTATACATAGACCAAACATCCAATAGACGTCTATGGCTAGAACTTAAGTTCAGCCGCCTTCATCATGCATCGTTTAACAAAGTCGTCATCGGAATATGGCTTTGATGCTAATGCTATTTCACTGGCAATCAGGTAGCTGGCTTTTACTGCTACTTCACTGGCTTGTTGGCTCTGGATGAAAGTTGACTGCTGTTTCCTCAGACCCGCCTGCAATTCGTTGATATTATCTCTTCTCAGTTGTCCTTGCAAGCCATCATATTTTTCGCTGTGAAGAGTCTCGTAGTAACGTCGATTATATTCCTTCAATACCGAAACTTGTTGCAAACACACCAAGCACAAAGGTTTCCCGTGCTTATCTAAAAAGCCTATTGATTTGCGCTCCTGCCATCTGTGTGTCTTTTATACACCCACGCTGTGGTATGAATACTGCTAAGGCCTGAATTTACCTACCCCCGGGATCAATAAATGATCAATCAATCAATCAATCAATCAATCAATCAATCAATCAATCAATCAATCAAATAGGAGGTGGTCCATTTTTCATTCAAAATTCTACACTCCGTATCTACGTTTCTCCATTTGGATAATGACATTTTGGCTAATGAGGGTGTAGGGGAGGGGTAGAGACCAGGGTAGAAATAACATCGGAACAAGCAGCAGTTGGCGCATTGCTACCGTCTGCTGTGTTGGTTCTGTCTTCTCTGATCAAAACATTGTTGTCTTCTTCTCTGATCAAAACAGTGTGTTCCATAGATGATGATCCATGAATTGCATATTACTAAAAATATTAATTCCGTGTCTTTTATGCATTTTTTCATTTTTAAATTATCCCGCGGGCCTGATCGAACGCGGGCCTGATTGAACCTTCTTGCGGGCCGGTTCCGGCCCGCGGGTCCTATGTTTGACACTACTGCTATATGAACAAAGCCTTTAAAAGGCCCAAGTATCTGAATAACCTCTGCACTAAATATACACAACAAATTATAGCAGCCACTTTCAGTGACCTTACATCTTTGTTGCTCCCAGTTAACCAGGGCGTGAACCATGGGTGACAGCATTTTGGAAGACATTTTCATCAACAGAGGAGGAAAACATTGCCGCTGAACTACAAGGAGAGATGGTTCATCCTTATGCGGGACAAACACTCCTACTCCAAAGGGATAAGTGTGGAGAAAAAAAAACTGCATGAGTTGACAGCTGTGTGATATTAGTGATATTATAAAGTTAACATCTGGCACTTTACTCGTCATGGCAGAATTCACCAAGTGAGAACGTAGAGAACCTAGAGATCAGCAATTCCTACATGTTAGGGTTTTCCAGGTTATCTTTATCGTAGGATTATGTTGGAATGTAGACTATAATGATTAAATCAATCTTGTCTTGCCCTCACAATGCAGAGTAAGATGAAGTGGTTGCTTCCTCTGCTTGATTGACCAGCTGCAGGGGAAGCAATCAAAGTTGTTCTGTTTCCCACAATAGTGTAAAACACCCCCTGCTCTGATCTTATCAGAGGCCGAGGGTTCACCAAACCTGTCCACTCACCCCCACTCTGTTCCTCCTAATAAATATGCCCTTGCAGGGAGGAGACTTTTAGACTTCATTCGATCATCGCTGTTCAGACAGCGACGAATGGACTCTCCACCTGCAGGTGTCTAAAAGAACTTGCCTGTCTCCTGTGTGGTTCTTGCAAAATAAGTTGGAGTGAGCAAATCTCTAACATTTTGGTGCCGTGACCCGGATCCTCATACCCACCATCTGACCGGCGAAGGAGGACGTGCTGCATTGTCGACAAGCCAGCGTCCATTAGGAGGACCTGGAAAAGAAAGTCCTGGGAAGAGAATTCTTCGCTGGGCCAGCATCTTAGGTCTGCCTTCGTCTGACAGAGGTGGATTGACGGGATCCGGCGGTGCAACGAACCAGGGGACAAGTAAGTTAAAGCGCTAAAGATACGGCTTTGGTTTGTCCGAGCTATGAGATACGGCTTTGGTTTGTCCGAGCTATGAGATACGGCTTTGGTTTGTCCGAGCCATGAGATACGGCTTTGGTTTATCCGAGCTATGAGATACGGCTTTGGTTTATCCGAGCCATGAGATACGGCTTTGGTTTGTCCGAGCTATGAGATACGGCTTTGGTTTGTCCGAGCCATGAGGCCTAAAAAAGCGCTGGAGTTAGTGTGATTGAGTGTGTGACTGGTAGGATAAATTGACTAAAAAGCAGTTCTAGCGTTGATCCACGGAAATAAAACAGGCTAGTAATCTGTTGGAAGGTCAATTTAAACCTGCATTGAGGATCCTCAAAGAAAAAAAAAATTGAAAAAAAAAATTGTAAAACCTTAAACTACTAGAATTAAGATAGGAAATAAGAACGGTAAATCTCTTGCTCTGCTCTTCTTTAAAACGAGAAGTTCATGGCAAGTAGATTTTTTAATTGTATGCAATACATGCTGAAGTGGAAGAAAATGTATGGAGTACAGGGAAATTTGAAATGTGGAAGAAGTGGTAGAAGTGCTAGAGTGTGGTTGAAATCTTCACAAAGAGATGAGAACGAATTCAAGAGACAAAAGCTAGAAAGATAAAAACTGATGAGGTCACAAGTGTTTGTCAGACCAGGAGACAATAAGGCCCCTGTGAGCGGGTGCAAGGCCGCAGCTCAAGCCGCGGCTCAAGCAAGGGGCAAGAGGAGTTTAATAATAATAATAATAATAATAATAATAATAATAATAATAATAATAATAATAATAATAATAATGTGGCAAATTACAAATGACTAGAGATCAATTTGTGTTACACTAAATTAAAATATGCAAATCAAGTGGTAAAGAAATGCAACTTGCTTCTAGAAGATAAATAAATAAAATTAGAATGTGCTGTCCTCAGGCGGCTCGGTGGCGCACTGGGTAGCACGTCCGCCTCACAGTTAGGAGGGTGCGGGTTCGATTCCACCTCCGGCCCTCCCTGTGCGGAGTTTGCATGTTCTCCCCGAGCCCGCGTGGGTTTTCTCCGGGCACTCCGGTTTCCTCCCACATCCCAAAAACATGCTTGGTAGGCCGATTGATCACTCCAAATTGTCCCTAGGTGTGAGTGCGAGTGCGAATGGTTGTTTGTCTCTGTGTGCCCTGCGATTGGCTGGCAACCGGTTCAGGGTGTCCCCCGCCTACTGCCCGATGCCGGCTGGGATAGGCTCCAGCACGCCCGCGACCCCCGTGGGGACTAAGCGGTTCAGAAAATGGATGGATGGATGGATGGATGTGCTGTCCTCGTGTGCATGGGAGGGACCAGCTCATGATCGACCACAGGAAATGGCCAGCCTGTGACGAATCATTGGTGCTGGGAACTACCTTTTGCGTGCGAGAGCTGTGCATGTGTGTGCGTATGTTAAAATGATGAACATTGGCTAAAGTTTTAGTATAAAAAAAAAAAATTTGCTAGACTGTGGTCTATCCAATTTGCACCGCAGAACAGAAATGATTTTGAAAGATAAAAATGAGAGGAAAAAGAGAGAAGTCTGTGTGCGAGCAGAAACTAATCCACTCTAGTGCATGTAAAGTGTCGAGCCCACATGAGAAATTCGAAGAAAAAAAAACGACAGAACATGCTTTCAAGAATTGGAAGAAGCTAAATTGTGAATTTAAGATTTTGCAATGCTACATTTAATAGGAATAATTGATTGGTTGTGTTATAAGATTATACAAAATTCTAAATGCAAGCTAAATCTGAGAGATTGAGTTCTTCAAATTTAAAAACAAAGAAAAAATTCAGATTAATTTGCCAATTGTTTGTTTTAGTTAAGTTTTTTTTGAATTGGTGGATTATTCTACCAGGAAACCTGAGTTGAAAATGATATATGAATGTTGTGTGGTGAGCTTGGATGAATTGGGACCAATGTGATAGAAAGACTCCTTTTTGGAGACTGTGTGTGAGATGCAAATGAACATTGATGAATGATAGCCTGAATGAAAAGAAATTACAGGTTGAATGGTTGAAGTCGTTGGCGACTACTATAGAAAATTAGTAGAGCGACTTTGATGAAAGAGTGATTTTGAGCAGGTTGAATGTTAGAAAGAAACACGTAGCTTTTGGGTTGATAATTAACTACAAAAACAAAAAAACAAAAAAAAACTGGAGAACCAGTAACATATGTAGAAGATGTGTGAACTGAGAAATTGAGAAGCGTTTTGGAAAGAAAGTCAAATTAAATGATGATGGAATCGTATGTAGTAAAGAACGTATTCTCCCCAAAAAAAATTGTCAAGGTGTGAGGCATGGGCGTTGCCAAGCCTCAAAAGGAGGGAGTGAGTAGGACAGATAGTGGAAGATAGTAATAATACAACACTTCATGACAATGAATTTTCGAATACATTTGGTGTTATACTGTGGTAAATTTTTTGTTCTGGTGTAGATAGGTTAGCAACACGAGAGATTTAGAGGTTCAAAACAAAGACAGTTAAAAGAAAACATTTTTGATTTGGACAATTGCAGGCTAACAGGAACATAAGAACGATAAGAACTACGAGAGTTGCAAACAACAGATGAAGAGCAGTCCTTGGCAGATTATATGATCAGGACGCTCAAACTGTGTCAAAGACAAATTTACTGCCGCCTGATCTTTCCTCCTCACAGGTCGACAACCCCATCAATCCAGGAGACTGGGTCTACATCAAGGTCATCAAAAGAAAGAACTGGGCCAGCCCGCGGTGGGAGGGACCGTTCCAAGTTTTGCTTGCTACTCCCACGGCGGTAAAAAATTCTCAACGGCCCAACTGGATTCACCTCAGCCACTGCAAGTTGCAGAGAGTGCTGGACCTCTAATTCGGAGTGGTGGGGAAGGCTGACTACAAAGGGGCCCCATCGTTTAGGGTGAGGCGTCTCAATGTTGGTGAAGAATTCATCGATCCCCACTCCGCTAGGCGAGGGGATGTCCCGGTGTCTCTGCCATCCTAGTAGCAACGGGGCTCCATATGCCAGATGGATCCTCTGCTGCGTTGTGGTTGGAGCGTGCTATGGTCTATTGACTCATCTGAACAGACCAAATGACAATGTTGCCCGTGGTAAACGATGGTCACATGATGAGAACTTTGAAGACTGGTCATGGGACCCCAGAAACCCATACGAAACCAACACTTGGTACCGGTATGTCAGGTTCACTGTGAGAGCTCACACACAGGAGGCGTGCTATGTGTGTTCGAAACTCCCCCCTTCCTCCACGCAAGTTCGCTTGGAGGCCAGAGCAATGAATGTCACTGAAGCGAAACGTATGGCATCCATGGGAGGAGTTGGATATCAACGCCGAGCAGTCACAATCAGTGATGCCGACCCATCCCACTCTGGACTTGCAGACGGTGCCTCTGATGAACACTTCTGGGCAAATCTCAATGTGACTGTTAGAGGATGAACAATACCACAAGTGGCCTACACGGAGAGACCAGCTGGAGTGAATTACACATGTTACATCCAAGGTAACAAGACCCACGTCTGCATTAACGACGACTGCTCTCCAGGAGGAAACTGGATGGGAGCTTTGGACATCACCGCTGTGTGCCAGGATGAGAGAGCCGTTTTCAAGGTGTAAGGGCTCTACTACCGACATGGCTGCACCATCGGACGGGACCTACTTCATCCAGAGTTTCAGAAGCACTGCCTCACCTGCATCCTATGAGTGCACGTGCCTGTTCAGAACGGATCGTGGTTTTGTGGTCACCAGAGTTGTCCGATGCAGCCTGCCAACTGGACACGAGTGTGTGCGCCAGTGTGTGTGACAGAACACACCTACAGACTAGAACATCATCAGCTGACGAAAACACGAGCACATATACAACTTCTTAGGCGTGGCAGATGTGATAATGATAATGAGACGTGGATTGCGTAGATGCTGTTCTGTTGAGAATGTTTTACGGAAACTTGTTGATTTGACCATCAAATATGCTTCGCAAGTGATGTATACAATGATGTACTGTTTCTGTGTTTTTCTTTTTATATTTTATTGATAGCATTCTGGTCGCCTGTGGCACAGGGGCCGTGTAAGAATTTTCCTGCTAATAACATCTGGCCAGCAGGTTTTTCGCTTACACAATAAGTTTGATCTGGGGTATTGAGGTAATGCCTCATCTTCACTGGAAAGTGTTGCTATCATTGTTTGTTGTTTTTATTTTTGCTGTTCTTCTTTCTTCATTATACATATATATATGTTTTTTTCTTACTTGTCTTTGTTGTTTGGGGTGACATAATCATATGATAAAACAGGAGGGAGATGTTAGGGTTTTCCAGGTTATCTTTATCGTAGGATTATGTTGGAATGTAGACTATAATGATTAAATCAATCTTGTCTTGCCCTCACAATGCAGAGTAAGATGAAGTGGTTGCTTCCTCTGCTTGATTGACCAGCTGCAGGGGGAGCAATCAAAGTTGTTCTGTTTCCCACAACAGTGTAAAACACCCCCTGCTCTGATCTTATCAGAGGCCGAGGGTTCACCAAACCTGTCCACTCACCCCCACTCTGTTCCTCCTAATAAATATGCCCTTGCAGGGAGGAGACTTTTAGACTTCATTCGATCATCGCTGTTCAGACAGTGACGAATGGACTCTCCACCTGCAGGTGTCTAAAAGAACTTGCCTGTCTCCTGTGTGGTTCTTGCAAAATAAGTTGGAGTGAGCAAATCTCTAACACTACAGGCCAATCACAAATTACAAATTGAACTTTATTATTTGACTGTTTTAAAGCAAGTCAATGATTTATTGCTATAAATCATCTGTGATCTGTGCCCTGGGAAATTTTCAGGCTTATGATGGTTTTGTATTCTCTTTTTTACTTTTGTCATTTAAATATACCCAGTTTTAAATCATTTTTAGAGCCGTTTTTTAGCTTTTATTTTGGAAAAAAATCCTTGATTTTAATTTTGTTTCATTATTAGTTTTAGGGTGCATTCAGACTAGAAAAGTCCTTTAGTCCGCTTCTTTGGTCCGGACCAAAAGCGGACTTAATTTCTTTCGTTTGATGCAGTTACTATTCAGACCGTATATTTTACAAGTAAGTGAAGTAAGTATAACACACAAATGAAGAATGCTCCAAGCCTTGATGTCTATTCATATGCAAATGAGTTAGGGGTCATAAAATTTTATGACCTTTTTATGACTTATGGTATCATAAATCACCCCCTTTTGGATTGGGGAGGGGTTGGGGGCATCAAGATGGCGCCAGTCATGACGGCGCCATCTTTGACTGTCGCCATTTTGGTTTGCTGGCGCCATTTTTAGATGTGGATATGTATGGGCATGTATTTTTATGAATCAAAACAGGTGCAGCATCTGAGCTAGCTTTGCTACCAGCCAGTACGTGTGGGTTGAAGGGGGGCCGTTTTGTTGAGAAAGAGAAGGGGAGGGGTGTTTGTGTCAGTGTGGGGGGTCGTGAGAGTCGTCATTATTGGTGCCAAAGTTATCTGAAAGAGAGTCGCATGTAATTTGACAAACAATAGTTTAGCCAAAGTTATCTGAAAGAGAGTCGCATGCAATTTGACAAACAATAGTTTAGAGGATCAAGGGGGGGTTTGTTGAGAAAATCATTGAAGTGTCGTCAGCATGGTGCCAAAGTTATCTGAAAGAGAGTCGCATGTAATTTGACAAACAATAGTGGAGTCGGCATTATTGGTGCCAAAGATATCTGATGAGGTAGAGCCTTTGATGCGTCATCACAAGCGGCCAAAGTTATCTGATTTCTCGCGACACGTGATCCCATAGGCGTGGTCTTATCCCCCCCGAATTTGAAGTTGGTTTAGTGCGAATGACCAACGCTCATTTTTGAGAAGACAAGCCATCGCTCTGAGCAACGGAATCGAAGCGCGTCAAAAGCTGTTTCGAGAATGGTTTAAGGTAAGTCATTTTACTACTTTGTCGCCGTAATAATAATGATAATAATAATAACAAATAATAAGAATAATAACAAATAATAATAATAATACACTGCGGTTATTTTATAAAACAAGATGTAATGTTTATATAATGTTTGTAGACATCATTGCTCTTGCCGATGTCCACGCATCTTTTGACGACGACTTTAGCGACGTTTACCTAACACAATCAGACTACGGTGAGTCAATCGTGCATCTAAGATAGTTCATATAAATGCTAGTAGTTGATGATTTTATTTTATGTATGTAACAGATCTCGTGGCCGCGGCTACTAGGAAAAACAATCAGCCGACACAAGCTGCCTTCAAACGCCATATTGAAGCAGTGGAAGCGACAGAGCCAGCGACAGAGCCAGTGAGACCAAGCGCATCAGAGTCACGTGCTACCGTTGGAACCAATCCAATTGCATCCCACGCCGACCGACAGGAAACATCGACGAACACAGTTAGCTGAAGCTCTATCTACATACGAAGGGTTGAACCATCATCAAGAGTCGACAAACAAAGTTGGAGGTATTCCTTCTATTTTTTCTCTCTTTGTATGCTATCATCCGACTTGCTATTTTCGGTATTACAGAGGATTAACTTTTTTTATATCTACTTCCAGGTGAGCGTTGTGACACGGAGGCACAGAGAGGAAGGAGGAGGAGGAGGGGGCAGCCCTTCTACAACATGCGCCACTACACCAGCAGGGGGCCTGTAAAGTGCCGTGGTAACTGTATCTATAAAAGACGGTTACAAGAATGTTTTAAGATAATACGTATTCTGACAGATTTAGCCGAATCAAAATAGGTCTGTGTTGTTTCTGTTGTGTTTTGTAAAAGGAAATATAATGGATCATTCAAACCTTACGTCAACGGAGTCAGATTTCTTAGCAAACATTGATGAAATAGATTTGCTACCATTTAGCGAAACAAGCCAAAGAAGTGACACACCAGAGCTAGATTTGTCAAACGTTAACAATACGTCTACGAGTCAAATAACTGATTTGCTCAACAATGTGAGCACAGCTTTGTTAGAGGGGGAAAGACCAGACAGTCCTGCTATTCTTACCCATTTACAAGCTGTCATAGATGAATTGAACAATCAAAGTCTGAATGAAAGTAGACAGAGTCCTACACAAATCCCGTCACAATTGCTAAATATGATAGCAGAATTAAACAACCAAGCTAATGACAGCAACGGGCGTATCAGTCCTGATATTCCTGTCCAGTTGCTAAACATTATCCAAAATCTAAATACGCAGCCTCTGGTTGACCCGTTTACCGCTAACCCTGTCGATTCATCGCCGGCTGCTATGGACGACGTTCCACCGACATTTCAGCCTAACAACTGCTCTGTTATAATTGATCACGAAATAGATATTATTGATGACAACACACCAGCATTTCAACACATGCCGCAGCAATCTAACAGCGGTTCTGTATTAGCTGATCAGCACGGCGGTTCTGTTGTAGTCAATAGACCGCATTTCAGTAATGTAGAGGTAAGGCGACAGTTAAATATACCATCGCAACAGAACATTAATTATTTTGCAACCTTCTACCTCCAGATTGAAGATAAAATAGATGATGTTATGCGAGAGGTGGTTAGCCGGGCACAACCAGGTGATGTAATTCAGGCCGAGTTAGTGGGTAGTAACGATAGAGCTCACATCTACCAGCAAACTCTATCAGAGATAGTGTATCAGACATGCTTGAGCGTTTAGCCCAATCAAATACAGAGCTTCTGGCTGATGAGGGTTTAGAGCTCATTGTACAAATAGTCACTCCATTGCGCGGTGGAATGCGTCGCAGGTTGTTGAACACTACCAACAGAGAGATTTTGAGGTTGAAAAAACGACACTTACACATACCTCGTAATAAAGACAACAGTTTGTGTTTTGCTCTCTCACTAACCTATCTGCTAAATGACACACTCACAACAAAACAGGCCACAAGACAGGCACGGCTCTTACACGAGAGTGTAGGATTGGATTGTCAAACACCTGTGAGTCTGGGTGATGTCCATAAATTTGAGAAAGTCCTCAAACGGAAAATAACTGTAATGTATCGAAAAGAGGACTGCCGCCCTATGACTTTTTTCAACACGCATTATCGCAAAACAGATAACGACACTTTATTTGTCTTACACCTCGAGGGTCATTACTACGGTGTGAAAGCGATAGAAGCATTCGTTGGTCATGCATTCTTTTGCAGACATTGTTACAAAGGGCACGAGAATTGGCAACAGCACCAGTGTGAAGGACACTGTAGCGTTTGTCTCGATCCTTGTTGTAAACAACGACGGATTAAACCTGTCATCTGCCCCGACTGTAACAAAACTTGTCGTAATGAGGAATGCTTTACCAAACATAAAGAGTTTCGATCGATGAATCGTGTGAGCAACTGCACTTCATACAAAAAATGCTTGCAGTGTGGTCTTCGGTATTATGTGAAAGCTGATGGTACCGGTGCTAAACATCGTTGCCCCGTTAAAAAGTGCACAGTGTGTGATGAGATCTTAAATCAAGATCCCTTGCTGAACCCCCACATGTGCTACATTCAGCCCATCAAGCCTCAACCACCGTGCAAAAATGTAGTCTACTACGATTTCGAAACCTATGTAGATACAGATGGTTTACACAAACCTTTTCTCATCTGTTGCAAATCAAATAGACTGACGAAACAATGGTTTGGCACAGATTGTGTTGACGAATTTTTTCGAAGGCCACGGTTTAAACAAACTATGTTTGTTGCACATAATGCGAGAGGTTTTGATTCCTACATACTGATAAGGAGAATGCTTGAATTAGGTCTCAAACTTGACATTCTGATGCAGGGGAGTAAAGTTCTATCATTTGTCGATTTAGACACAAAATCTCGATTCATAGACTCTCTCTCATTCTTGACGATGCCTCTAAGTGCGATGCCTAAGGCCCTGGGGTTTGAAGACAAATCAAAGGGTTACTTCCCACACAAATTCAGCTCTTTAGAGCATCTAAACTACCTAGGGTCTCACCGTGACCCCGCGTACTACGATATCGAGCGAATGTCACCATCTCAACGAGCAAAAATTGACAAATGGTATGCCAAAGAAGCTAGCAATGTGTTTGATTTTGCAGGCGATAGCCTACTGCGAGAATGACGTTGACCTGTTAATGCAGGGGTGTGAGAAATTCAGGAGCGAGTTTTTTGAGGCCACCGGAACAAACCCATTCAATGCGGTGACAATAGCTTCTGCGTGCATGAAAGTTTTTCGCACTCATTTTCTAACGCCTCAAACACTAGCCATTACACCTTCAGACAACTATATGCGTCAGCACAAAGCTTTTTCGCATGACTCTATTCAATACATGCAATGGATCATGCACAGCCAAAATATCCAAATTAAACATGCATTGAATGGGGGTGAAGTTAGGATAGATAACTACACGGTAGACGGCTATTCTGAAATTGGGGCCGTAAAAATAGTGTTTGAGTATTTTGGTTGTTATCACCACGGCTGCGCAGAATGCTTCGACCTCTCTAAAATATGCCCGACAACAAAACGCCCTTTTCAGGAGAGGTTTGATAAAACACAAAAGAAAATTCAGGACCTACAGCTTAGACAGGATGTGTACCTTGTAATTATGTGGGAGCATGAATGGTTGCAAATGAAAAAGATGAACATAGAGGTGAAGGAATTCCTAAAAAAAACCGAGGCAGGCTCTTTTTGGGGGCAGAACAAACACATTCGTTTTAAGATACACGGCAGAGCTGAACGAGTGTGTGTTGTATGTTGATGTGACGTCATTATACCCTTTCATCAACAGTACAGGCACCTACCCTATCGGTCATCCAACGATTATCCACGGTGAAACCACCCCGTGGTTTGTATTTTCCTGTTCTACCCTTCAAAACAGTTAAAGGTAAACTCGTCTTCACACTGTGCCGTACATGCGCTGAGTGTAACAACCAGCAGACGGCGTGTACACATTATGATGAGCAAAGATCGTTAACAGGTGTTTGGACAACCCCTGAATTTGTTAAGGCACTTGATCTCGGGTACACGGTTGCAGATATTACCGAAGTATGGCATTACACAAGAACGAGCGACACAATTTTCCGTGATTATATGCGAACATTTCTAAAAGGTAAACAGGAATCTTCAGGTTATCTGGCTCACGTGGTCAACCAAGCGGATAGAGAAAGATACATAGAAGGGTATGCCATTCATCAGGGTATCCAACTAGACCCTTCCAAAATTGCTGTAAACCCTGGCAAAAGGCAAGTGTCAAAACTCTGTCTTAACAATCTATGGGGAAAACTTGCGCAGCGTGAGAACATGACAAACACAAAAATTGTGACAAAATCTGAGGTTTTTTTTGAACTTCTGTTTTCAGGTCTGTACAATGGGAAATTTTATCAGTGAAAAGCTTTCAATTGTGCAGTATTGTTTCAACATAAACAATGAGATCCCCGCCTCAAAAACATCAAACGTGGCTGCAGCGTGTCTCACAACAGCCTATGCACGCCTAAAAATGTACAGCTATTTAGAAATGTTACAGAGGCGTGTCCTTTACACCGATACAGACAGCCTCGTGTACACGGTGAAACCGGGCGAAAGTGTTCTCCCTCTAGGGGATTATATGGGTGATTTGACAGATGAGCTTTCGAATGACAGCATGTTAGAATTTGTCTCAGCTGGGCCAAAAACATACGCTTGCAAAACACGAGGATCATCTCAGACGGTCATGAAAGTGAAGGGGATCACGCAGACTCACGAAAGCGGTCAGAGCATCAATCTCGATAGCATGCTCAGTTTGGTTCAAGGGTACATCGATATAGCAGGTGCAACCTCAGATGTGCTATACGCTCCTCAACATATCGTTTGCGATAAGAGAGGGTTTCATCTCAGAAACATGTCATTCTCCAAGAGGCTTCGTGTGGTGTACGATAAAAGAAGGCTGCTAGAGCGAGGCACCACTGAACCGTTTGGCTACTGATATTTCTATCTATCTATCCATACGTGTGTCTGTGTGTGGAAATGGCTTTTAACCTGATTGAATTTGACCCTAGATTAGAACTTCCTTTTTCATCTCTAGTAGCAGGGCCTTCAGGTTGTGGCAAGACTTTCTTTGTAAAAAATGTATTGGAAAATCCTGAACATGTTATGAGAAAAAAAACTGATAATATAGTCTGGGTTTATACTTTATATCAACCAATGTACGATGAGCTCAAAAACCTGAATAAAGACATTCTTTTTATCAAGGGGCTGCCTGAATCTTTTGATGACGAGAAGCTGTTCCCACCACAGCAGCAGCATCTACTGATTTTGGATGACATCATCTTCCGAGCTTCGGATAATCCGGAAGTGGTCCGAATATTCACCCAATATAGACATCATAAAAATTTAAACGTTATAATGCTAACGCAGAATGTATTCCATCAGGGCAAATTCAGCCGTACTATTAGTTTAAACAGTAATTATTTGATTTTGTTCAAAAACCCCCGCGATAAACTGCAGGTGAATGTCCTGGCGAATCAAATTTCTCCAAACAACCGGAAGTTTTTCCTGGAATGCTTTGAAGATGCTACAAGAGAGCCGCATGGGTATTTACTGGTAGATTTGACACCTTCATGCCCAAAACAATATAGACTACGTACAGTTGTACTACATAACCAGTGGCCTGTCGTTTATATCCCCAAACAATAAAACGATGACGAAGCTTTTAAAAACAAATGCTCCGTTACTCAAATCTTTGTTTACATCCAAACCGGCCAAACGTAAGCATTTGCTACTCAGAGGTCCTAGTAGTTTAGTGAAAGTATGATGTGAGATTGCGCTAAATCTTCTTAAAGGACATGTACCCTTAAAATCAAAACTTTACAAGAGACTTAAAAAGCAAAAGAAAAATATCCGCTTTTTGGCTGATAAGAAAAATACTTTGAAGAAGAAAAGAGCTGTGTTAGTTCAGAAAGGTGGTTTTATATTGCCGTTACTGGCCGCTTTCGCACCTGTTCTTGGAAGTGTCATTAGTGGTTTTATGAACAAATCATAAAATGAGTTTGAAAACGGCTCAGAAAATGTTCCTGATTTCACCTTATCAGTTCGAGAGGCTGAATCGACCCGCTCCGACCATCAGCCGAGTATTCTTTGGATGAAGAGATGAAACAGGTTTTGGATAATAAAAATTTAAATCAATATGAAAAGATCAAAATTTATCAAACCTTAATGCAGCGTTACATGGGGTTGGTCAAACAAAAAGACTCAGAGCAAATTCCTATTACAATTCGCAACGAAGCCAATGAGGGGGGCGAAAGAAAGACGACAGTTGAGATGACAGGTGAACATTATGGGGATATTTTGGATGCCATAGGTCCACGTTTCCGATGCAACGCCAGCTATGTGCTGAAAAGACTGTTGGCAGAAGATGTAAGCTGGACGCCGTTAAGTAATTTAAGTTAAGTAAAAACTGTCAAAGGCTCCCATATGAGCGATTTGTTGAGACATTTGTGTGTGAGTGGGAAAAAAATCAACGACCAACCGGTAGGATGGAGTGAATTTCTCCGAACGCTAGCCCGATTAAACTTACCGGAAACAAGCATCTCCAACCCCTTGGCTCGTGCAGATTTTAAACGTTTAAAATACGCTAGGGGTGAAGATGAGGATGTTTCTTATGTAGAAGATGTAAGCGTGATGAATAAAAGAAAAAGAAAGAGGACATCGCCGGTAGTAAAATGGGTTAGTTATTAGATGATAGATACTCTATTGTTGTTAGTGAAAAAAAAACGCATGACTCTGTAACTCTCTTTAACAATGTTTATTGAATAAAAAGAGATTTTTATAAAACATTAACACAGTTTCAGACAATGACATTTTTTAAATTCATGCAATGAACATGTTTGCCCGCCGCACATCCGGTCTGGCCTTCGACATTTTTTGACAAACTCACTAACCATGGCGTCGTTATGGAGAGGATCGGGATTGTAATGAGTCATCACTTCATGATAGGTGAGCCCCCACCCACGTTGGTTTAAATAATACACGCAGTGCTGACCGCAGGTGTCTGTCAGCTCGTGTTGCAGCTGGCCGTTCTGATATTCGACCCGTTTAGAATGCTTCTTCAAAAATCTGTATATACTTGACGGGTAATATGGACTATACGGTGGCAGACCAAAAGGATCAAAGAATGTGGCCGAACCGTCCGATTCTAAAGTCAAAGCAAGCCAGTGCTCTCCGGGTAAATGTCTTGGATAGGTGTTGACAATGTAATATTTTGGAGGCGGGTCTCTGACGTCAGCTAACTCATCCGATGCGAAAACACCTCCAAATAAGGTTCTCTGCATCCGAGTCATAATCAAGTCCAATTCACGACCGTTCATAGCGTTAATAATAGTCCATCAATGTCCCTCTTGGCGTTAATCTCAATAAGGGAATCGTATGCAGTGTATACAATAAGAGTTGCTGTGTGTGGTAATGGCGTTCGGAAACGTAGATCGAGGTGTAAAACCCCGTTGTTTATCGGTGTCAAAGCCCCAGAATCATCTGCCTGACTTAAATTGAAAACAAAAAGTGAGTAGCCTTGACTAAAATCCTGTTGATCGATACAAAGAGGTAGATCTTTCAAAAAAACGCCCTGTTACTGTGTATAAATTATGAAATTCACGTGTACATATCCCAGCTTCGAAATTGGGCTGAAAAGCTTTGGCAGGTATTTGTCGACCTTCTGTCAGGCGCGGAGCAGGGAGAGGACTCAAATGCAGAGTTTCCACTGTCCAAAGATGTGTTTATTGTCTCCACTGGTAGCAATAACAAAAAGCGCCTCAATATGAGGGAAAAAAAGGGGAAACTAAGGCGCCTCGAACCGAGGGAGAAAAAAGGGGAAATCAAAGCGCCTCGAACCGAGGGAAATACTATAACAAGATAGCGATGTAACCAAGTTACCTTGGGTGATCAAACAAGGCTTCTAGGCGGGACTCGAGGATTTTGTGATCGCTAGTGTTCTTTCACAAGGCAAGACGCACTGGCACTGGACACGGGGAAAGACGCGGGTTATATGGACACAGGAGGGGAACGCAGGTGAAGACGGTTGGTCATTGACGCAGGTGCACACACTTGGGAATCAGGGGTTCACGTGACCGGACGCACAGGGGAAGGACACACCGACTGGAACGAGAGTCTGGATCAAAGTACACAATAAAACAGGCAGTGATCCGGACGACACATGACAGCATGACACCTTCGTGACTAAGAGCCAAGTACTCTATGTTATAATGCAAAAAATTAAACGGGTTTAAATCTCTCCTTCCCATGAAACTGTTGTGATTTACTAGGGCTATTACAATTTGTTTAGGGATATGTCCAAGGAAGAGATTATTCTGATGGCAGATTCTTGAGTTTTGAGGAATGTAGAAAGTCTTCATATGGATTCTGGTTAATGGATACAACGCATTACCTTTCTGTAAAGCGGCGGCGTGGCCTATTGCTACGGACGGTGAGACTGTTACTTTTTTCACAAATAGGGATGCTCCTAGTATTTTGAGACACGAGTCGCTGTCTGGAGCGCTCATGAGACAGAAATCATCAGAAGCGCTAGTTAACTTTAGGCGCAGATCCACATTATTCAATAGATGACGTTCAGAAAAGAAAATATCTCCATGAAGCGGTCCCGTTAGGTGAAATTCACGTGAACCTGCAATCTGCTGCGCGCGACGCAAAAACCCGAGATTAATTTCAGCTCCCTCGACCGCGATGGAGTCCATGCGCCCCCTAGTGTCTTTTGCGAACATTCCTGCTGTGAATTGTGACTCCAAAGAATCGTTTGAAAAGTTTAACAGTAACTCGATGATGGACGGGGTAGGCGTGTGTGGCGCTAGATTGTGAGATTAGCCGCCCGGCCAGCGAAACATCTAATTGACTAAAAATTGTGTTTATAGGGAAATTCACGATGCCAACCTGTTCTTGCGGTGGAATATTTGTCCCATCCCTACGCGTCACCTTTAAACGGAGATGTAGTAAAGTGTCGGATAAATCTAAATATTTTGAGCTGTCCCCGGGTATAAAAAATTCTATGGGGCCCTGGTCCACAATTGCGGACAAAGGTTGAAATTCGACATATGAACTATCTTCTATGGAGAGTTGCGTCTGGGGTGCCGTCAAAATGTCCAAACTTGATAACGTTGCCTCGAGTCATTTAAAATGTAGAAGGGGCATTTTTTAAGAGAAAATGTCTGTCTTGCGTCTCCTTTGCTTTTTCTTGACAACTGGTCTGAGATCGGTCGAGCGCCTTTTTCTTTTAACGCTCCTTTTTCTCCGCCCACCAGGATGGAGTCCCCCACGTGACAATACAGCTAGCCCGGAACCTTGTTGTTGTTCGTCTTGTTTCCGGTGGATTATTTGAATGACGCGCCCTGCTACATCCGTTGCTATGTTTTTAGCAGCGGCTTGAAGGTGCGGCTTCGCCAAGTTAAACCCGTTTTTGAACATCGGCATCACGAAGCGGAATAGTTTTGCAAAAATAGACCCCAGACCACGTCCATATTGAACCGGGGCGCCAGAAAACCCCTGAAATGAGCCACCGACTTGTGTTTCATAATAATCGACAAAACGATACAGGTCGGGATGCGTTGTTGACGTCATCATTATTTTTTATTATTTCGATCTAAAATGCAAAATGAGAATGACTTTCCCGTATTCGAAATCTATCGGATTGTTCAGGTCTGTTCGCAGGTAAACCGAAATGGTTTCAATATGGCTTCTGCACACAAGTCCTAAGCATTGGAGCGTAGGCGTCACCAACTGTCTGATGATGTATGACGTCAGTGTAGACGAACATGAAATATGATCCGGCTCGTCTATCGGCAGGATGTTGTGCGTTTACGCCTTCCGGCTTGAGTGAGAGCCAATGTTCAGGGTTCATTCCAACAATGTACGCTAGAGGGCTCTTGAACATAATTCTCAACCCTTCTTCACCCGAACCTCTGTTTATGTTGATCAAATTGGACATCAATCTTTTTGTTACTCGCTTTAGTTAATAGAGTTTGAATGTCCAAAGCTAACGATTCATGATCTTTATAGACCCCGCCTCGCGTTTTAAGCATGTGTCGTACTTCTGATTCATCTTGGAACACGTCCCCTCTGTGAACCGGAAGCTTAGGCTGCTTCAGATAGAAATTCCGTTTTTTCTCAGGAACGTTAGGGATTGAGTTGATGTATGAAATCTCACATAGACCGACCTCCCACGAACCTTTTAAATCGATATGTTGCGCTAGTTCGGTTTTGAATTCGGTGAGGCTGTTATCGCTAAAAAGATGCATACTAGCATTTGACGCTAATGTTACGTAGAATTCTCTCTGGCCGTCACCCATCTTGTAATTTTCACAGAATGGCCGTTTTATCGAACGTCAAATGTTTTTAATACTCTTTGCGGGTACCCAACTGTCGAATTTGGTCGGCCACCCAACCCAGTGGACAAGGGACTCGCGTTTGCCTGACACGGTGCGTGATTTAAGAATTTTTACTTTTTGTAATTCCACTTCGTAAAAGCTGCCTTCTATAGGCAACCGTCCAAGTCCGATATTTTATAGACGGGAGGAACGCGATGGAGACGTTTTGTTATTCTGAATATTTCGTCTGTGTAACTCTGCAAATAACCCTTTTCAAAAACCCCTCTTAGTTTGGAAAGCCGCACAGTTTCACCTGGAGCGAACCGGAACTTGTCCCCACGTTGAAAAGGGTTGTCTGTATACAGGTTGGTAAAAACAATATCTTTATTATCCTTGTTTACGGCATTTGGTGTCATTTTTATACTACTATGAAAACTGTCATTATAACTGACAATAAAATCCTGAATTACATCAATGTAGCGTTGCGTGTTCTTAGCTGTGAAATACCTCCACATGCGCGTCTTCACCGTTTTGTTGAATTGTTCAACGGTTTGCGCTTTTGTATCGGAAGATGTTGCAAAATGTGTAATATTGTGCTGTCTCATTAATTTCTGGAAATGTTTGTTAAAAAACTCCGCCCCTTTATCGGTTTGAACGCATAATGGCGAACCGCTAACTGATATGACATCTTCAAATGCTTTGGTGACCTGCGTACCTGTTTTAGCTTTCAAAACGCGTGCATATGCACGTTTCGAGAAAATATCGATTACGGTTAGTAAATATTTATATTCATCATTGTAGCGTGCTAGTGATTGCATATCGCATAAATCTGCTTGGTCTCATAGGACCTCAACCAAAAACTTTATTTCTAGGAAAAGTTATTCTGGCTGGTTTGTAAGTGTAAGCATCTTGATCGGATAAAAAAGCTTTCACTTTTTTAATGTTAGTGTTTTTACAGCTAACAGCCGCTGTTCTGTGTAGGCGTGTCTCTCCCCCAAAACTAGCTGGACGCTTAGCACTGTAATAGAGTTTTTGAAGACATCTCTCGCCACCCATTGTCAGGTATGTTCTGCTAGATATCAGAGTGTGACGCTGTTAATAAAACAAACAGGTATGACATCTTGTGATTTTTAACTGAATAAACACAGAGAAACAATCGCTTTTCTGGTCACAATAGTTTATTACAGAAAAAAATCAACTAGTTCTTAAAAACATTACTAATAAGCAGAAACAGGTATAAAACACACAGCAGTAAATACATGGTAAAAATAAAAACATGGTAAATTTTTTTTTTTTTCTACAACTCCTAAGGTTTAACATAACGCATGAATGAAAATAACACAGATGGTGTTACTTTGGACCCTATTAGAGTTTTAAACTTCTTTAGCTGCTCCCCGGTTATATCTAGAAACGCTGTTAGGATAGGCAATGGAAGAATCTCAAACCTTTCCACCCGTGTTGCTGGCGTTGGTCCCGGTTGTTCAGCCGCCGTGCTTGGCCGTGGTGCCGCTATGAAGGCTGTGTCCGCATCATCATCTGTCTCTGCACCAGAGTTGTCAGGGCTGGACCAGAATGTGATGCCAGGCCCATGTTCCATGGGTACAAAACTTGGTAAAAGTCATCTGGCGAGGATTTTTTGAGCCATCTTCTTTCTCTGATGTATAGACAGAGCTCTTGTGCGTGTGTGTGTGTGTGTGTGAAAGAGGCGTCTGCAAGTCCGCTCTTATACATTTTAGACAGTTATGCTAATGACTACAACCCCACCTTTCTGTGACTGCAGGTGAGAAAAAGAGGGGGGCAAGGAGGAGCTCAGGCTGAGGAGCTGTGTGCTGAGGAGGGCCAGGGGTGGGTCGTTTAAAGTAAAAAAATTTTTAGTAAGGGTTAATCTAAAGTCAGTTTACGTTTCACTCCGACGACGTTTGTCCAGACACGGCTTGATACGAAAAGTCCCGTAATACTCTCACCAAATGCTTGCATCCTTTCATACCACGCTGTCAATGGTATATTCAGTATTGTCTGGAAAACTCCACATTCGCTATTAAACACTTCTAGCGTTAGATACATTAGATCGATTAGCTCTCCTTCTTCTGTCCCATCAACAGTTTGAGGAGAAACTTTAAGACGGAAAAAACATCTTCCGCTGGCTGTAATTCTTGAAATCCAAGTTACATTCAGCTCACCTTCTAACCCGTATTCATTGAGAAATTCAGTCAAAACCTCGGGCAGGAGTTGATTTAAAACACCCCAGTCATTTGAGTTCAACGTACCATACGCACCGGCCTGCTCATAGTTGCTGTTGTTGTTGTTGTTGTTGTTGTTGTTGTTGTTGTTTGATCCAGGGCTCTCTTGATTTCTCATAAAGAAAGACAACTCACCAGTCTCGTAAAAAAATTTAAATCCCCATAGAGTCTCCGGTGTTAGATGCCAGCTCCGCTCAAGTTTTTCTGTGGGCCTCTGTTGCATACGCTTTAGATACATTTGTTTCTTCCTAGGGGCATCTAACAAGCCATCAGGACCTTTACGGCAAAGATGGATACTGACCGGCGTTTCTGCTATCATGATTTGAGCTTCAGGTTTGCAGTTTAACACCACAGCTTTAGCTTAGCTCTTTTCTGTGAACTAGCAGCACAATACTCTGGCATAATATACCAACAACAGGTCCAGCCCCCTCTCTCAAACCACACCTTTGTGTATCACGTGTTTTTTTTTTTAATCAGGATATGTTTTAAACTTAGACAACCTTTATAAAAACAGAGGCCTTAATCTGTCTCCCTCCAAAATTAAACGATTCCAGCAGGCTCTCTTTCAGATATCTTTGGCACCAATAATGCCGACTCCACTATTGTTTGTCAAATTACATGCGACTCTCTTTCAGATAACTTTGGCACCATGCTGACGACACTTCAATGATTTTCTCAACAAAACCCCCCTTGATCCTCTAAACTATTGTTTGTCAAATTACATGTGACTCTCTTTCAGATAACTTTGGCTAAACTATTGTTTGTCAAATTACATGCGACTCTCTTTCAGATAACTTTGGCACCAATAATGACGACTCTCACGACCCCCCACACTGACACAAACACCCCTCCCCTTCTCTTTCTCAACAAAACGGCCCCCCTTCAACCCACACGTACTGGCTGGTAGCAAAGCCAGCTCAGATGCTGCACCTGTTTTGATTCATAAAAATACATGCCCATACATATCTGTTAGAGTTGAGCTCACTCTGACTTATTTTGCAAGAACCATACGGGAGACAAGGAAGTCCTTTTAGACACTTGCGGGTGGAGAGTTCACTCGTTCAAGGAATGAAGTCTAAAACTCTCCCTCCTGCAGGGGCATATTTATTAAGAGAAACAGAGTGGGGGTAAGAGTAGACTGAATAGGAAGCCCTTGTGCTCTAGTCAAAACATATCAGGGGGTGTTTTACGACCTTCTGGAGGATGGGACAGGGTAGGTTATTTATTACCGGTTGCATTCCAACATAATCATACGATAAGGATAATCTGAAAAACCCTAACATCATCCACATCTAAAAATGGCGCCAGCAAACCAAAATGGCGACAGTCAAAGATGGCGCCGTCACGACTGGCGCCATCTTGATGCCCCCAACCCCTCCCCAATCCAAAAGGGGGTGATTTATGATACCATAACAAGTCATAAAAAGGTCATAAAATTGTATGACCCCTAACTCATTTGCATATGAATAGACATCAAGGCTTGGAGCATTCTTCATTTGTGTGTGATCTGTGCTCCCATTGGACAGCAATGACCAGGGCGGCACACAGAGCACAGACCCGCAAATGGAGGAAAACATGTGAGTCCTATGCACTGCGTTCCTCCTCTGCATATTGGTGCTGTTGGTTTGGATCTTGGCTATTTGTATTCACACCTGTAGTGAACCGCACCAGAGTTCGTTCGGAAGCGAACCAAGACCACTTGAAAAAGTGGGTCTCAGTCCCTTTCTTCAATCCGCACCAGGATTCGTTTACGTGTATTCACACCTGCACAAAAGGTCCGGACCAGCATTACAATCGAACCCTGGTCTGTTTAAAGCGGACCAAACAGTCAGGTCTGAATACGCCCTTAGTTTTGTATTCATATAGCATATTAGCTAAGTCACATATTTTAATAAAAAACGTCACTAAGTAGTATCCAATCGAACCCTGGTCCGTTTAAAGTGGACCAAACACTTAGGTCTGAATACATTCTAATTTTCAGTGTGGTACTAGGCTTCCCATAGTGGCGATTCACGTTCACTACAGTACATTTGTTATATACAGTTCAGGTTGTGTTTAACGTTAGGTAGGCTACAGTATGGTTGCATTTCATTGTTTAGGACTGTTTTTGGACATTTAGGCATAATTCTTAGTGCAACACTGCCCTTTTCTTGAGACTGTCTGAAAGTAAAAGCTCTGGTTCCAGGTGCACTCCAAGGGTCTGAAGTTGGGCATTTATGCAGATGTCAGCACAACCACCTGCGCTGGATACCCTGGCAGTTTGGGCCACTACGACACGGACCTTTGCTGAGTGGGAACTGCTCAAGTTTGATGGCTGCTCCATGGACACTATTTTGCAAGAGGAAGGCGAGCATGTCCATTGTGGGATCATTCAGGCTACAATTTGAGAGCATGGTCTTCTCCAGCCTTGTAATTTGTGGTGGCCAAATTAGAGAGCGTAGCAGAAATGGCATTTATTTTCCTGTGCCTTAATTCCCTTAGTTGTCTGACTTGATGGCGCTTAGAGCCTCTTACAGGTCAGAACGCCCCCACTCCAGAATGGAGCTTTAACGCATCATTTGTTTTTCTTCAGGGTACATAACCATATGCAAAGCGCTAAACAGAACAGGAAGATCCATCCTATATTCCTTTGTATGAGTGGCCTTTCCAAAAGGTAACACCTGATCCCTAATGTTTTAATTCTGAATTCTCCAGATATGCTTCAAGTTGTAGCCTTTTTGACAAATTAATATTTGACAACTTTCGTTACAGCATAGACGACAAATTGTAATTTTAAATAACCCTGATGTAGGATCTGCTTTTATACTGTGGTTTTTCATACACTCTAGTACAGTTGAAATTAAAATTGCGCCGCCACTCTCTGAGGCCTTCGTCCCTCTACCCACAGACCCTGCAGGGTCTTGCTGCGCAGCTGGCAATGGAGCAAATGTCCCCTGTGCAGCTGGGTCTCCCTCCACCGCAGTGGTTGTGGCAGGGGCCTTGTGCAGCCACAACGCCTTGAGCTTAGCGCTAAATTTCCACCTGCATTTTGTAAATTAAAATTATAAATTTATCTGTGATGTTTATTCACTCTTCTGCTACATTTGGGCGCACAGTCACACTGATGCGTCCGCCATCACCGCCCCCCCCAACTCAATGGGTTTAATGTCGTGGGTGGGGGGTCATCAAACTATGCACAGTTTCAGAGTACAGTTGTAAACTAGGGTTAAGGTTTTAAAGTAGGGCTTAAAACTAAGTTTAATGTTGCGAAGAAGGGTTTCAAAGTTGAGTTTTAAACAGGTTAGGGCTCCAAATTAGGGTTTCAAACGAGGGTTACGGTTTCAAAGCAGTTTCAACCCTGCAACTGGATCGGTTGCACAGCCAATTGCTCTAAGATTACAAGGGAAGCTCAGCTTGTCCTAAAATGTCAAAAAATAAGTGATCAAATATATATATACTGTTATGCAGTTATCCAAAGTCCGGCCCGCGGGCCAAATCCGGTCCCCGGTCAGATTCCATACGGCCAGCAGCTTCGTTCTTATAATGTAATATTTATGGCCCGCCTGCAATGTCAAACTGAATCAATTTTTTTTTAAAAAAATCATGAAACTTGAAACTGTAATTCATCCTATTACCAAAAGGTGAAAGCACCACCATCCTTCTCCGCTCATTTCTGCCATGGCGACTGCCAGGGCCGGACTGGGAGATTTTTTTAGGCCAGGAGTCAGTTACTATGTAACCAGGCCAGCCTGGCCTTGCCCACATGTGCATGTTCACACCCACACTTTAATGCATGGGAACATGCAAAACGGATTTGCACACACATGCACACAATCATTCTTTGGGTTTTGCTGTGGGTGGTACTGGAAAAACAAATCAAAATCTCTAGAATCAAAAGGTCTCTCTGAGTCTGTCTGTGTCCTGAATTGGCCTTTCCCTTGCACTGCTCCCTGGACTTGTCTTGCTAATATACTCTGCATCTACTGGGAGTGTCAGAACAACCAGCATAATAATTATATTAACAATAACACATTTAATCAAAAGAATGACATGGTCAAATATATGCTTTTTTTTCCAAATGTTTCATGCATAGTCATTGCCTATTCAATCCCATGCAGTGATAGATGACTGTTCTTTACCTGTCAGCTGCTCTGAGCTAGTACTGGGCCTAGTGTCTGAAGCACCAAAACTGGAAATATTGCCACCTTTGCATAGGAAACAGACATATTTTAATATTAATTTAGCCAGGGCCAGTTACAAAGTTTAGAGGAATGCACATGTAAGAAAGAATAACAAATGACTCTTCAACTTACAAAATCAACTAGAACTAAATCTAACAGGACAGCCTTATTACATGGCAGTGGCACATATCCACACAACACATGCAAACTGGCATGCATACACACGCAGGCACACATAGTTTTTAATGGCACCGTGGGAAAGGCTGAATAAATCTAACTTTTCTGCATTTGTCTGCGTCCTCCTCCAGCACCTTTCTTTTTTTGTTCCTCTCCCTCTCTGCACCGCCTTTCTTCTTCTTTTTACTACCTTCGAAGTCCATTATCCTCACTTGCACCGCTCGGTAGCTGGCTACAGCAGGCGGCACCTGACATAGTAACACACCCCTTCCTCCACATGCGCTCTGCGTGGTTGATACGGACTGTGGGGGCGGGTGTTAATTGTTATAAACCCATTGTCTTTCCCTCCTCACATGCTCCAGGCCTGAGTGGCCTAAGTGGCCTGGCCTGTCTCTCTGATAGGCGCGCCGCCGCACAGGCAGACTTAACATAATAATAATAATAATAATAATAATAATAATAATAATTTAAAAAAATCTGACGCAGGCCAATACTAGGCCGGCGCTTCGGGAATACTCCCAGTTCTCCCTATGTTCAGTCTGGGCGTGGCGACTGCATAGAAAACTAGAAAATTCAATTTCTGGAGAAATTGCGTGTGAAGGCGAAGACTTTGAATCACTTCTTGGGGAATGATGCCGAATGATGTTGAAATGAGTTGAATTACTTGTGAAATGTGGAAAACAGAAGTGTAAAACGAAATTTTGGAGAATTTGTGGTGAAAATTTGGAATTTTTGGTAAATGGGAAGTTTGGAATTTTTAGTAAGTGGGAAGTTGTGGAATAGGTAGGCAAAAGATGAAGAGTTGAAAGTTGGAATGGGCTGAATTGTTAGAGAAATGTAGAAATTAGAGAAGAAAAACAAAATTTTGGAGAATTTGGTGGAATTTGAAATTTGAAATTTTCGGTAAGTGGAAAGTTGTGGAATGGGTAGGCAAGAGATGAACAATTGAAAGTTGGAATGGGTTGAATCGGTTGAAAAATGTAGAAATTAGAGTAGAAAACGAAATTTAGGATAATTTGGTTGAATTTCAAATTTGAAAAAGTGTAATTTTTGCTAAGTGGGAAGGTGTAGAATAGGTAGGCAAAAGATGAACAGTTAAAAGTTGGAACGAGTTGAACTGGTTGAAGTATGTAGAAATTAGAAGTGATAAACGAAATTTTGTGCAATTTTGCGAAATTTTGCAAAATGTGCAAATTTTAAACATGAAAACGTGAAATTTTTGAATTTGGCAAGTTTGGGAATGTCCCCAATGTCATTTGAATGTGTTGAATTATGTGAAATTCAAACTGGAACAACGTAAATGTGAAATGTTGAATCTGCCATTAAGAATGAATGGGGAAAAATTTGGTGGAAATTAGTGAATTTTGTGAAAACGTAAAATTTTTGGAATGAAAAAAATGTAAGCAACGGTGTCATGAATATTTGGAATAAGTGAAAAGTGGAACGGAGTGAATCGGTTGAAGTATGTGGAAGTAGTTAAGCGTCAAAAAAGTGAGCGGAATAAGTAGAATAACTAGAATTGCAATTTCTGGAGAAATTGCGTGTGAAGGCGTACGCGAATGTTAAAAATGATAAGCGGGAAGAAAAAAAGGAAAATAAATTATGAAAATATAAATGGGAAAATGATGAGAGTTACAAATGATAAGCGTTAAAAATGATAAGCGGGAAGAATACAAAGTAAATTAAATTATTAAAATAAATGGGAAAATGACGAGTTACAAATGATAAGCGTTAAAAATGATAAGCAGGAAGAATAAAAAAATTATGTTGAATGCCAAGAATGAATGCGTAATTTTATACCACAAATGTACTAATTATGCAAAAAACATTAAATGTTTAGAACGAAAAATATTGCAGAAAACGTGACATGAATTTGTGTAATGACGAAAAATGTGAGATTCAATCCCGTGCGAGGAAACAGCTCATGTTAGAAGTGGAATATGCTTAATGTGATGAATGTTCATGTTGAATGTGCCAATGAATGCGTAATTTTATACCACAAATGTACTAATTATGCAAAAACGATAAATGTTTAACACGAAAAAAAAAACTGCAGCATGTGTCTCGTGGATTTGTGTGATGACAAAATACGTGAGGTTTGAACGACTCGTATTAGGAGACGTTTACCAACTGAGCTAATCAGGTTGCTTCTGTTGAAGTGGTGGAATTTGCTTAATTTGATGAATGTTCATGTTGAATGGGCCATTAAGAATGAATGCGTAGTTTTATACCGCAAATGTACTAATTATGCAAAAACGGTAAATGTTTAGAACGAAAAAAACTGCAGCAAGTGTCGTGTGAGTTTGTGTAATGATGAGACGCCCAATGTGACAAATGTGATTTTCGAACCCACACAGGAAAATGGCTCGTGTTGAAATTGCCATTATGAATGAATGGGGAATTTTAAGCCACAAATTTGCTAATTACACAAAAACGGTAAATGTTATGAACAAAAAAAATGGTAGCAAGCGTGACATGAATTTTTGGAACGTGTGAAAGTTTGAACGGGGTGAATCAGTTGAAGCATGTGGGACTAGTTAGGTGCCAAAAAAGTGGGAGGAATAAGTTGTTTAATAATAATAATAAAGTAGAATAACAATGTGTGAAGGCATTCGCCTTCACACAATAATAAAGGACAGGAATAACAATAGTGTGAAGGTCTTCACCTTCACACTAATAAAGGACAGGAATAACAATAGTGTGAAAGTCTTCACCTTCACACTAATAATAAAGGACAGGAATAACAATAGTGTGAAGGTCTTCACCTAATAATAATAATAATAATAGAGAATGGTGTAGAATAGCATACGTATGTGTGAAGGCCATCGCCTTCACACAATAATAATAATAATAATAAAATGAATGGTGGAGAACAGGGGTGGGCAAACTTTTTGACTTGCAGGCCGAACTGGGTTCTAAATTTGGACCGGAGGGCCGAACCAGGAGCAGATGGATGTAGTGTTTGTGTGAAGTAATATGAACGACCTGTAAAGGTCATTGCTTAAAAGGTTTTGGCCTTTAGTAGGTAGTAAAGCATGGATATTCAAAAAACGTTTTTTGAAAACAAATGCATTTATTAACAGCATTAAAAAAAAGAAAATTCCCCAAAAAACTGCTATCAGTGATTCTCATAAATACGACACTGTTATTATGAATAACAGTCTCCATCACTTCAGTGCCTGCAGGTCAGATTAATGAAAGATGTTTATCTTATGAGATCACATCAAACGGCAAACATTCCAACCAAATATATCATCTTGAAGAATCGGTGAAAGCATACGTCCAAATAAAGTAATCAAAACGGCAACACGGTGAGGTGTATCTGAAAATCAGAGCAGAGTTTTAAAGGGCTAGAGACACCGGTATATGTATAAATCGGTTTTAGTTAGCTTATGGGCTTATAAATATAAATTGACGCTCGAAACAACGAAAAGGAAACTGTTGCTCTGAAAAATATCATTTAAATTTGCCGCACAGACAAGTTTGACTGCACCGAGCCGCCAGCCGGAAGTGACGTCTCACGACGTCTCAAGTTGTACGCGTTTAGCTTCAGTTAATGTAAACAAAAAGAGAAGAGGGGCCAGCGCGGAGACGTCGGGCCAGGTTTGCGGCCAACCCAGCTCGCCTAGCCGTACCTTCCATTGTCCTGGCGTACATTCGTTCGCGGGACGACAAGATGGGTTGAGTTCGCCTGATAGGATCCACGAACCGGACAGTGCGTGCCTGCTGTGTGCTCGTGTTCACAGTGGCTTGGTTGACTGTCATCTTTCCGGACTCTGCTGTGCATCGGGAGCGGCTAGCGTGCTATCACTCTTATTGTTCATTTCTTGTTTTATTTTTCCTGTGTTGTTTACTTGTATGTGCGTTGTGAACTCTGTCTTATCTTTCCGGACTCTGCTGTGCATCGGGAGCGGCTAGTGTGCTATCACTCTTATTGTTCATCTTCTTGTTTTATTTTTCCTGTGTTGTTTACTTGTATGTGCGTTGTGAACTCTGTCTTATCTTTCCGGACTCTGCTGTGCATCGGGAGCGGCTAGCGTGCTATCACTCTTATTGTTCATCTTCTTGTTTTATTTTTCCTGTGTTGTTTACTTGTATGTGCGTTGTGAACTCTGTCTTATCTTTCCGGACTCTGCTGTGCATCGGGAGCGGCTAGCGTGCTATCACTCTTATTGTTCATCTTCTTGTTTTATTTTTCCTGTGTTGTTTACTTGTATGTGCGTTGTGAACGCTGTCTTGTCACCCTGGGATAGTGAGAAACGTAATTTCGATCTTTGTGTGTCTTGACATGCGGAGGAATTGACAATAAAGGAGACTTTGAGACTTTGACATTGAAAAGTATGTCGAAGCGTGACGGGAGGGGCACAATTCAGATAACGTGCTCAGCTCGTCGAAAAAAATGCAATTTAAGAAATAAAATTAAAAATGCGCCTAAAACCTAAACCAAACGCTGCAGATGTTCATTTCTTCATTCGCAGTGGTCAACTCGGCACTCTACTCGTTTTACTATGCCAACCTAACCACAGTGACGGGAGAGGTACAATTCAGAAAACGTGCTCAGCTCGTCGAGAAAATGCGATTTAAGCAATAAAATTAAAAATGCTTATAAAACCTAAACCAAACGTTGCAGGTGGTCATGTCTTCATGTGCCGAGATCAACTCGGCACTCTAAAGCCCCCAAGAGCACTTTTTATTATGCCAACCTAACCAGAGTGACGGGAGGGGCACAATTCAGAAAATGTGCTCAGCTCAGCCCAAGTGAACTGCTAGATTCATCATATTCTGCGTCAAAAGAGGTTTCTGAATCGGATAAAATGATGCTAATATTGCCGCTAGAAACGGAGCTGTCGCTATCATCTGCCATGTTGTTTGGGTTTGTTGACATCCAGATGTACAACTTGTGACGTCACAGTAATGGCGCCGACAGTTTGGCTTCGTGCGGGACCCGATCGATAAACTGGCATTTCATTTCAGCTTTATTCTTAGTAATCGGTGTCCATTTTTAATTTCCAATGCGGCAAATGTGTTCACTTTATACATTCTATCAAATTCCGTTCTAATTGAAAAAAAAAGGGATGTCTCTAGCCCTTTAACTCACAAACACCTGGTAACAGAGGTGAGGAAACGGGAAACACTTCCTTAAAGTAAGCCTTAAGAACTTTACAGGTTAAGATTAGTCGCAAACAGGTGGTGCATCAATGTCCTTGAGCATCCTGCATTGTTTGAAAATGAGAATGGTCGCTAGTTTCAATCTCTGCTATTTGTACAAATCATATTCAAAATGCATTTTTTACAACAAACTTGAGAGCCTCCCCTTCATTTTCAGTGGGAAAAGCTCCCTAGGGGTGCGAGGATACCCTGGGGAAAATTTACAATTTATCGGGGATAAAGGTCGGGTAACCGAAAAAAGTGAAAAATTCTGGAAATCAAGAAGTCATTGTGTTAATTGGGATTAGGGATAATGCTAATTAAGCCTTATAGCTGTAAAGTAAACCAATTATTATAATAATTATTTAGGGTTAGGGGTGCGAGAACTGGTTGGTGAATTGAATGGGGTGCGAACAAGGAAAAAGGTTAAGAACCACTGCTTTAAACACTGGGCGTCTACCAAGTTTAATAGGGAAGCAAATAGTGCAGCGAAACGAGACGAGTATACGGGCTTTATCCCACCCATTGGATGCCCAGCGTCTCTGGGGGTGTACGGGGCAGTGGACTGGCTGCGGTTGCTCAGCTTCTGAATGATGATTGGATGATCTGTCTGAGGCTGTATCCCTTTATGATTGACAGCGCAATGTGCGAAACAGCGATCGAAAGAATGAAGGGTAGAATTTAGGTATAAATAAACCGACAAATTTCATGATGTAGGCCGATATTTAGCTTCCCCTCCTTCAAAGACCAGCATCCGCCACTGCGAGGTTGTTAAAGAAGGGTTGTAAACTAGTAGGGTTTTAGGCAGCCTTGTGACCGTGTACAATGATTTCCAATTAAGAAACTGATCCTCAAGTGACACCCACAAAGATATGGAGGGGAGGGGACATGGCCATATTGCCGTATTTTCAAGGTAATTATTCAAATAAACTGAGAAAATAGAAAATGCAAAATGTTTTCATTTTCCCGATCAAAAGATACATAAATTGAGATAGTAACTGAAAAATGGACCATAGTGGCCTTATTGTTCCTTTAAACTTAAATTTTAGGGGCTCAAGCAGATTTTAGACCACACATTGCAAATTGCATTCCTAGGTAAATATTCATCCTATCTTCACTATATAGTGTGGGGCAAACGTTTGTCAGCAACGATATCAAAGATTCGTAAATATTAAAAAGAAAACAATTTAGGGACAAAGCAGAGCCCTGGTGTGGTGGTTTTCGTTAGGAATTCTCGTGTGTTAATACATTTTATAGAAACATTGTGAACAGCAGACGTTATGGCGACACAAATACTTAGTTGTCTGAGTCAAAGTTCTATTTTTTTATGCACACCAAAAACATTAACATGCAGTCCTCAACCAAAGTGAGCTGGAGAAGAGCAATTATTCATCCATTTGTTTCTCTCCTTAACATCAAGTTAGAAAAGAAAATTGATCAAAGGGAGCATGAACAACGAAGAAGAAACCATTTAAAATTTGAGGATTATGAGAGCAAATGTACCCTTTCCAAATAAACACACACAATAAACACTAATAAACACCCTAAATGCTCTTATCCAATCGGAAAACAAAGCACAACCGCAACATCAAAAAGACCTCTGTGAAATAAGGTTTTATTGTGAAATACCCATTTACGTTTGGAAAACTCCCTTTTATCTTAATAAACCTAAAATCAATCTTAAAAAAGTAAAGGATGCATGATGACATTCAACCATGATGCCGTGACCATTTAGATGCAAGAGCGCAGATGAGGGCAAGGGGGGCATTTATAATGAAGTTTACATTATCAAATATTAATGATTATTTTACAAAAAATTCTGGAACAGCCCTTTGAAATAACATTTTTACCTATATTAATAATAACATGTTGGGACCCCATTTTTTTATGATTTAAGTAATCATGAGAATTAAAATAATTAGGGGTAGAAAAGGCACGTCGCAATTTTTGTTGTCCAAAAGATACGTAAAAGTATGCTTGTGATAAATTTCTTTATCAACGCCCCAAAAAGGCCTTTTGAATTCTGAATTAATCCTCCCTTTATTCATTCATTCACCCAACCCAACCACTCATTCATTCATCCATCGATTCTTATTTTGATTTATGTATTAATTTTATTGATTTTTGTCACCTCACCCATCAAGTTTCTGCCCTCATCTGATCATCTTTGCAACGTATTGATGAAAGAGGGCTTCTGGGTCCTTGCCCCCCTGCAGACAATATGGTTGCAGAATGAGAAGTGATAGAAAGCATGGCAGGAAGCAGCCAGATGAGAAGTTGTGGGCGGAGGCTGGCAGTATGAGAGTGTTTGCGAGGCAGATGTGATCGGTGAATGTTATTGATCCTTCTTCAGTGATTCTGCCGCGTCATCTTTAGCTAGGCCCTCCTCCCCAAAGGTCTCCTCGTACCTGGAGAACAGATGACGATGATGTTGGACAGGAAGGAGACGTTATCAGTAGCAGTAAACGTCTGATGGCAAATGCTAACACCACGGACAGTCTGTCTACATGTCGGCGTTCTTTAAGCGAAGCCGGTGGGGGGAGTCTGTCGCCATAGAGACAGCGTTCATGGAGGCAGCGAGGCTGGCGGGGGAGCTGCTGATACTTGGAAAGGAGGTGAGCCTGGGAGAGGCTGGAAGGACACCCTCGAATGACTCATAGCTGAGTGCCTCGAGAGGAAAGAGGGTAAGAGAAAAAAGAAGGGGCCAAGAACTAGGATTAAAATGTGGTGAAAAAGAAAAAAAGACACTGAAAGGATGACGATGCTAAAAGAACACTGACAGGAGTTTTGTGCACACTCATGCGAGTACAAAAGATTGATGAGGTTCCCGGGTACTTTTTGTTTGAGTGTCATAATTCACAGTCAATCCAAGTAAACGAGTAAATACAGTATCGGCAATATCAGTACCGTTACTTTACATAGTTAAGATAGCTGCATTCTTGAATTGCCAATTCTCAATTAATTTCATGACCTGTAAGTGTTTTGGTGATATTTGCCTTTTTAGTATTAAACTGTTAAAAGCCATGACATCATAATTACCGTATTTGCCGCTGTACAGGTCGACTCGGTGTATAAGTCGACCCCCTAAAATTCGACGGAAATTTACGATTTTATGATATATCCTTTGTATAAGTCGAGCTCAATTGTTGCATTATATTAAACTTCTAAATTCAATATGCGAAATTTATTGACGAAATGTGTTCAAATTCCGGGAGGCCATGCGCATGCTGCTGTTTATAAGCACCGCGGAGGAGATCGCGGAGAGTCATTCGACTTCCAGCAGCCGGCGAGCTCGCGCACGCCGCCCGGCACCAACGGGAGGCCGGAAATAGCTCCAAGCCGAGCGGATCGGCACTTTATAAGCACCGCGGAGGAGATCGCGGAGCCTCATTCGACTTCCAGCGGCCGGCGAGCTCGCGCACCCGCCCGGCACATCCGGGAGGCCGTGCGCACGCGCCAAGTGGCCGAAAATAGCCCCCGCCGAGCGGATCGGCTGTTTATAAGCACCGCGGAGGAGATCGCGGAGCCTCATTCGACTTCCAGCGGGCCGCGCACTCGCGCACGCCGCCCGGCACATCCGGGAGGCCGTGCGCACGCGCCGAGTGGCCGAAAATAGCCCCCGCCGAGCGGATCGGCTGTTTATAAGCACCGCGGAGGAGATCGCTGAGCCTCATTCGACTTCCAGCGGGCCGCGCACTCGCGCACGCCATCCGGGAGGCCGTGCGCACGCGCCGAGTGGCCGAAAATAGCCCCCGCCGAGCGGATCGGCTGTTTATAAGCACCGCGGAGGAGATCGCTGAGCCTCATTCGACTTCCAGCGGGCCGCGCACTCGCGCACGCCGCCCGGCACATCCGGGAGGCCGTGCGCACGCGCCGAGTGGCCGAAAATAGCCCCCGCCGAGCGGATCGGCTGTTTATAAGCACCGCGGAGGAGATCGCTGAGCCTCATTCGACTTCCAGCGGGCCGCGCACTCGCGCACGCCGCCCGGTTCAAATTTTCTAAGTGCAACGCACAATGAGATGCATGAGAAACGGCCTTGGTTACCATCACATTTGAAGCGATGAATACGAAGTTAAATTTTATGACTCGGTGTATAAGTCGAGGTCGATTTTTTTCGGTCGATTTTGGATTGAAAAAGGTCGACCAATACACCGTCAAATACGGTAAGAAAATGTATTGATAAATATAAAATTCTACTTTTTCCCTACAGACTGCCAATGTTTCTGGATTCTGGATTTTTTTTACGGCAAACTGGCTGTCAACTGTGACAAAACTAGTAAAAATGGAACTTGAACTATGGCAGGCATATCCAAAGTCTGGCCCCCGGTCAAATTTCATACAGCCCGCAGCTTCGGTCTTATAATGTATTATTTATGGCTCGCCTGCACTGTTAAACTGAATAAAAAAATTATGAAACTTGAAACTATAATTCCTCCTTTTACCAAAAGGTGGCAGCACTACTTTAATAATGTCTGCATATGTGCTGCGCACCCCTCTCTGCTCATTTCTGCCAATGCCGACTGCAAAGAAAAGGAGGAAAGTTGACATTGAGGGCCGTTGCTTTCAAAACAGATGGGAATTACAATACTTCTTCACTAAAAATCAAGGCAAATGTGTTTGTCTAATTTGTAAAGAGACGGTAGCCTTGTTAAGGATTTCAACCTAAAGAGACACTACCAGACTAAACATGCTAACACTTACGACAAGCTAACAGGGAGTGACCGCGCTGATAAAGTGAAGCAGCTCCAAGCTGAACTGGCATCACAACAGCGATTCTTCACGCAAGGCTGACTCAAAAGTAAATATTACTAAAGCAAGTGGCCATGTTAGTACTGTTGATGTTATGAACCTGTCGACATGACACAATTACTTTCTGAAAGATATTGTAAAATTCACTTGTTTTAATAACAGACAACTTTGCATTACTTATAACTTGTTTAAAATGTTCATGAGGCAAAAATAATTTTAAACTCATGTGAATTTAAGGTATTTCATACAATTTGTTCAATGTTATCTGACTCTTCAGATATGAATGAAAGGCAGAATTTGTGTTTTTAGAGTTGTTCACATCCGCCTGAGTGGTTTATATTTGGTTATTTTGTCGTTTGAACAATGAAAGAAAAAAAAAAGAAAACAGTTTTATAACTGTGTATTTGCATGAACTTTTTATAGTTAAAAAATGTCCAAAAAGACCATTGGCTCCCGGGCCCCTTCACTTTATCAAATCTGGCCCTCCTTGCAAAAAGTTTGGACACCCCTGAACTATGGTATTGAATTCATTGTGCTAGTATTGATCCAATATACTGACTGGATATCGATATGTAGTTACATTTGGATCAATACTCCCATCAATAATGCAGACAGGAGGAAGAGAAAGATGACGAGAGGAAGTGGATGCAGAGGTGAGTAAGAATAAAAAGATTAGGAGGAGGAAGATAGTATGAAGATGCAGAAAAAGAGTGGAAGGTGGGGATGAAGACAGGACATGTGTGCAAACAGTAAAGTGGGGAAAACAAAGTGGCAGAATACAGAAAGGAGAAAGATGAACACATGGGCAGTAAATTCAGACAAGGAGGGGAATAGGGATGAAGACGGAGCAGAATTCAGATAGTAGTCGATGCAGACAGAAGAGGAAGAAGAGAGAGTGGATACAGATACAGAGGACAATAAAGCTACAGCAAGTGTATGCAGATAAGCAAGACAAAAGATGAGACACAGAGAGGATGAAGTACTCATGAGTGAGCAGTGTAGTTCAATGGTGGAGTGGTTGCATTCCAACCCGGCAGTTAGGGGTTTGATACTTAGTAATTGTGACCATGTCTAAGTGTCCTTGAGCAAGACACTGAACCCCCAGTTGCTCCTGATGGTATGTCATCAGGAGGTGAATGACGAAACAGTGTGAAGCGCTTTGAGTACCAAAGGTACGTAGAAGGCATACAGCAAGTACAGTCCATTTAGTACGACGAGGAGTGTATGTATATAGACCAAGGTTGTTTTAGTAAACGAAAACAGAACTAACCAAAACAAACTACTTTAGTTTTCCTTGGCAATTTAATAAACAAGCCTATTCTTTGCACTATATTGATTTTTTTTATTTTATAAATGTTTCATATACAGGGCGCACCGCATTAAAAGGCGCATAGAATAGAAGCTACTGTATCAAACTGGGGTTGACTAGGGTTGTGTTATGCATCCTCTAGATGGAGCTGTGCTAAAGGGAATGTCAACCCAGTCAATGAGGTAAAAAAAAGTCCAACTCCCATTCTGTATGAAAGTGATACAGTTTGGCTTCTTACTTGGTCTAGCAACCCTATTCATTTTTGATGGTCATAAACTTTCTTTAGTTTAAAAGAAAAAAGAGAGTGTGTGCGTTGATCCGTAATCCACGAGTCTCAGAGTCATTACTGTGCAATAACATCCCGCTTTCCACACCTTTTTTGTCTACACTGTTTGTACTATGTGTCCTCTCTGCATCCATTGCAGCCTGGTCATCCTAGAAGAGGGACCCTCCCATCTGTGGTCTCTTCTCAAGGTTTCTCATTTCCCCTAGCTGGAGTTTTTCCTTGCCCTCTTGGGAGTTTAAGATCAGGGAATGTTTGAGAATATCTTTCACTTTTCACATGTCCTGAGTGCTGTGCTGGAGTTTTGAGTTTTTCCTTGCCCTCTTGGGAGTTTAAGATCAGGGAATGTTTGGGAATATCTTTCACTTTTCACATGTCCTGAGTGCTGTTGTTAGTCACCTAAATGTTGAACAGAGGCTGTGATTTACCGAAGTCAAATTCCTTGTTTGGCACGCTCAAACATGGCGAGTAAAAAAACTCTTGAATCTTGAGTTAGCTTGTTAGCTTTTGTGTACGCGCAGCGGTGGGGGGGGTGTTGCACATGTGCGGTTCACTGTGATTGCCTCCCGACAGGCTGACCTGTATGTCAATCAAGCGATGGGATGGATTCTAGCCTATAGAAAAAAAAAATGTTTTTTTTATAAAAAAAAATGTCATGTGATCGACCAACTTACTTTGGTGATGCCCCTGACTGCGGTTGCCGTAATGCTGAAAGCGATGCGACCTTGTAATTTACTAGTCGTACTGAAACATTTTGGCAGAGCGCTGTGTACAACCAATATGGATCAACAAATTCATCAATTGATCCATATACAGTGCCTTGCGAAAGTATTCGGCCCCCTTGAACCTTTCAACATTTCGCGACATTTCAGGCTTCAAAGATAAAGATATAAAAGTTTAATTTTTTCTCAAGAATCAACAACAAGTGGGACACAATCGTGAAGTGGAACAACATTTATCGGATAATTTAAACTTTTTTAACAAATAAAAAACTGAAAAGTGGGGCGTGCAATATTATTCGGCCCCCTTGCGCCAATACTTTGTAGCGCCACCTTTTGCTGCAATTACAGCTGCAAGTCGTTTGGGGTATGTCTCTTCTATCAGTTTTGCACATCGAGAGACTGGAATTCTTGCCCATTCTTCCTTGCAAAACAGCTCGAGCTCAGTGAGGTTGGATGGAGAGCGTTTGTGAACAGCAGTCTGGAGCTCTTTCCACAGATACTCGATTGGATTCAGGTCTGGACTTTGACTTGGCCATTCTAACACTTGGATACGTCTATTTGTGAACCATTCCATTGTAGGTTTGGCTTTATGTTTTGGATCATTGTCCTGTTGGAAGATAAATCTCCGTCCCAGTCTCAGGTCTTTTGAAGACTCCAACAGGTTTTCTTCCAGAATGGTCCTGTATTTGGCTCCATCCATCTTCCCATCAATTTTAGCCATCTTCCCTGTACCTGCTGAAGAAAAGCAGGCCCAAACCATGATGCTGCCACCACCATGTTTGACAGTGGGGTGGTGTGTTCAGGGTGATGAGATGTGTTGCTTTTACGCCAAACATATCGTTTTGCATTGTGGCCAAAAAGTTCGATTTTGGATTCATCTGACCAGAGCACCTTCTTCCACGTTTGGTGTCTCCCAGGTGGCTTGTGGCAAACTTTAAACGAGACGTTTTATGGATATCTTTGAGAAATGGCTTTCTTCTTGGCACTCTTCCATAAAGGCCAGATTTGTGCAGTGCACGACTGATTGTTGTCCTATGGACAGACTCTCCCACCTCAGCTGTAGTTATCTGCAGTTCATCCAGAGTGATCATGGGCCTCTTGGCTGCATCTCTGATCAGTCTTCTCCTTGTTTGAGATGAAAGTTTGGGGGGGACTGCCGGGTCTTGGTAGATTTGCAGTGGTCTGATGCTCCTTCCATTTCAATATAATTGCTTGCACAGTGCTCCTTGAGATGTTTAAAGCTTGGGAAATATTTTTGTATCCAAATCCGGCTTTAAACTTCTCCACAACAGTATCTTGGGCCTGCCTGGTGTGTTCCTTTGTCTTCATGGTTCTCTCTGCGCTTTACACAGAACCCTGAGACTATCAAAGAGCAGGTGCATTTATACGGAGACTTGATTACACACAGGTGCATTCTATTTATCATCATCAGTCATTTAGGACAACATTGGATCATTCAAAGATCCTCACTGAACTTCTGGAGTGAGTTTGCTGCACTGAAAGTAAAGGGGCCGAATAATATTGGACGCCCCACTTTTCAGTTTTTTATTTGTTAAAAAAGTTTAAATTATCCAATAAATTTCGTTCCACTTCACGATTGTGTCCCACTTGTTGTTGATTCTTGACAAAAAATTAAAATGTTATATCTTTATGTTTGAAGCCTGAAATGTGGCGAAATGTTGAAAGGTTCAAGGGGGCCGAATACTTTCCCAAGGCGCACTGTGTTTTTTTGAGTAAAATTATAAGCCTTTAAGTGCGCCCTATAGTGCGGAAAATACGATAGTTCTAAATTAATGCATGACCACTTGCAGAAGAGAAGGTCAAGCAGTTGCGTTGGAGTTGCAGTCCTAATGTGTGGCGCACAGAAGCGACACCAACAAGCAGCAGCCAATAAAAAAAAAGAGCCAACACGATGATGTTGCTCCAAAACGATGAGTTTGCATGTGGTTTAATGGCTTCCCTGCATTTATTTAACTCGGCCTGAAAGGCAACACTAGATAAAAAGTGCTTTCATTTTTTTGGTTCATATATGGAAAAAAATATACAGTACATATAAAAAAAATAGTACACTGCACACTTATTTACTTTCAAATCAGTATTACTTATTGTAAATAGTCTATGGATTGTTAAACTGTACCTGGTAATATCAAACTGTTTTAAAGTAATGGTTTTCCTGAACTTGTATTACGCAATACCTACCATGGTATCTTTTTTTTAAATGTTGCACACACGCAATAATTAAAAATTAAAACTAACACTAAAACTATTCCATCCATCCATCCATCCATCCATCCATCCATCCATCCATCCATCCATCCATCCATCCATCCATCCATCCATCCATCCATCCATCCATCCATCCATCCATCCATCCATCCATCCGAACCGATTGTCCTCATGATGACTTGCTAAATTAAAAAAACAAAAAACTCAAAACTAAATAAAAACTAACAATAATTTATATTCCAAAACTATGAGAACCCTGATGCAGTAGAAGAGGTAGATGAAGACACATGGAGTATCGGCAGATAGAGGAAGCGAAGAAGACAGGAAATGCATGCAGACAGACAGGATGATGATGTCCAAGCATTGAATAGGATGATTGGTTGCGTTCACTGACTTGTCATGACAGCAGCTGTGGTTCAGATTGCTTCTTTTTACCATGGCTACTCACCTGAACATCTCAGTAAGTTCTCCTTTGAAGAGAGCCACTACAACGGGGAAGCCGACACAGGCAGGTACCAGATAGAGCAGAGCGGGCTGACCACACACACAAACCAAGGTTAGCTACTCTCTGAGGCAAGGGGCTTTAATGGCGCTGTGACCTTCAATGTCTCACCTGTGCATGTTTGAAGGTGTGCATGACAAAGATGGTGAGGCCCAGTCCGAAGATGTAGGCCAGGAAGCTGGAGCAGAAATATGTCCTGCTGTTCTTCTTCAGGCTAGAAGCAAACAAGACATAGTAGAAGAAGGTGGAGAAAAATGAACAAGTAGAATAATAAAAACAACAAGGGCAAATAGATGAAAAACAAATTGAAGTAGGAGAAGAAATAGGTTGAAAAAGTTAACAGAATAAGTAGAAGAATGAGAATTAGAAGAGGAAAAGCACATGCAGAAAACGTAGAAGAAAAGATGAACAAGTTAAAAGTAGATTAACAAGAGGAAAAAGTAGAAAGAGAAGCATGTCGAAAAGAAGAATTAGCAGATGTTGAGTAAGTAGAAAGCAAAGGAAGACAAGTATTAGGACGTGTATATACAGTAAGTAGATGAACATTACATACAATAAGCAGAAGTAGAATACCAATTAGATGATCAAAAAGTAGAAACAGAAGGATGTGCACAAGAACAAGTAGGAGAGAAAAAGTCCAATATGTAGTATGTTAGCAAGTACAAGAATGACCACGACGAGCAGAAAGAAGGATGGAAGAATACAAGAACATTAAGAACAATTTGAAGGACAAATAAAATGAGAAGAACCAATTAAAGTAGGAACAAATAGAAGACATCACAAGAAACGATAAGCAATGGTTACAACAAGCATCCCATCCGCAGTGTTACCTGACGTCAAAACGCAGCAGCAGCGCAATGAAGATGCCCGGGATAACGATGTCACCAAGACCCAGCATGGCGAAGTTGCTGGCATCCAGACCTTTCTCCAATAAGTCTTGTGGAAAGACCACTGGCAAGGGGAGAGAGTGAGCACATCAGAACGCCGTGGCCATTGCTGTACTTACCATGTTTGGCTCTACGTTTACAGTAATCCCTCGCTACATCGTGGTTTGATTATCGCGGCTTCAGTAAATCACAGATTCCCCCCCCCCCCCCCCCCCATAAAAAATTCACAATTTCAAAATAAAACTTCTAAATTGAGGAATTATGGCACGTAAGTTGCCCACATGCCAGCAGAAGGCAGGGAGTGTCCACACAATTGCAGTACGTACACTTGTACCTTTTTATAAAAAAAGTTGTTATAATATTAAGAGTTCTAAAAGTATATTTACAGTATTTTACCTTATTCTATATTTTTTATAATTTACAGTATGCACACTTGTACCTTGTTATAAAAAAGTTGTTATAATATCGTATTGGCCCGGATATAAGACGACCCTGATTATAAGACGACCCCCTCTTTTTCAAGACTCAAGTTTGAAAAAATACTTTGACTCAAGTTTGTAAAAAGACTTTTTGAACACCAAATTAATAGTACATATTATAGTACTATAGTACATATTAGTACATCTGAAACAAATGATTATAACAATATATTCAAGAGAAAAAGCATGTTATTTTGCCTCATTCAAATCATGCAAAAACTGTGTCACATCTTAATATCTGAACATTTAAATATGTAAACTAAAGTGCAATCACATTTGTAAATGAATGGCTTCTGGTTTTTGAAATGTAAATAAACCAATCTACAAACTGGATCCGGTTGAAGTTGGGAAATTGTGTAAAATGTAAATAAAAACAAAATACAATGATTTGAAAATCCTTCTCAACCAATATTCAATTGAATACACTACAAAAACAACATATTTAATATTCAAACTGATAAACTTAATTGTTTTTTGCCAAATAATAATTAACTTAGAATTTCATGGCTGCAACACGTCCAGTAGAAGTTGGAAAAGGTGGCAAAAAATACTGAGAAAGCTGACAAAAGCTCATCAAACACCTATTTGGAAGATCCCACATGTGATCAGGCTAATTGGGAACAGGTGGGTACCATGATTGGGTATAAAAGGAGCCTCCCCAAACATGCTCAGTCATTCACAAGCAAGGATGGGGTTCACCACTTTGTCCACAAGTGCGTGAGAAAATAGTTGAACAGTTTAAGAACAACATTTCTCAAAGCAAAATTGCAAGGAATTTAGGGATTTCAACATCTACGGTCCATAATATCATCAAAAGGTTCAGAGAATCTGGTGAAATCACTGCACGTAAGCGTCACGGCCAGAAACCAAGACTGAATGACCGTGACCTTCAATCCCTCAGACGGCACTGCCTTAAAAACCGACATGAGTGTGTAAAGGATATCACCAAATGGGCTCAGGAAAACTTCAGAAAACCACTGTCAGTAAATACAGTTCGTCACTAATTCAGTAAGTGCGGGTTAAAACTCTACCATGCAAAGCAAAAGCCGTTAATGAACAACATCCAGAAACGCCACCGGGTTCTCTGGGCCCGAGCTCATGTAAAATGGACTGATGCACAATGGAAAAATGTTTTGTGGTCTGATGAGTCCACTTTTGAAATTGTCTTTGGAAACACTGGACGTCGTGTCCTCCGGACCAAAGAGGAAGCGGTCCACCCGGACTGTTATCAACGCACAGTTCAAAAGCCAGCATCTGTGATGGTATGGGGGTTCATTAGTTTCCATGGCATGGGTGACTTACATTTCTGTGAAGGCACCATAAATGCTGAAAAGTACATACAGATTTTGGAGCAACATATGCTGCCATCCAAGTGACGTCTTTTTCATGGACGTCGCTGCTCATTTCAGCAAGATAATGCCAAGCTACATTCTGCACGTCACAACAGCGTGGCTTCGAAGTAAAAGAGTCCAGGTTCTCCCCTGGACCGCTTGCAGACCAGACCTGTCTCCCATTGAAGATGTTTGGCGCATTATGAAGCATAAAATACGACAGGGAAGACCCCGGACTGTTGAACAACTGAAGCGGTTCATCAAGCAAGAATGGGAAAGAATTCCACATGAGAAGCTGAGAGAATTAGTTTCCTCTCTTCCAAAACGTTTATTGAATGTTGTTAAAAGGAAAGGTGATGTAACAAAGTGGTAAACATGCCCTTTCCCAACTTCTTCTGCACGTGTTGCAGCCATGAAATTCAAAGTTAATTATTATTTTAAAAATAAAATAAAGTGTATGAGTTTGAGCATTAAATATGTTGTCTTTGTAGTGTATTCAATTGAATATAGGTTGAAAAGGATTTTCAAATCATTGTATTTTGTTTTTATTTACATTTTACACAATTTCCCAACTTCAACCGAATCTGGTTTGTAGATCGGCCGGTAAATCAAGAGTTTAGCCTTTTAGCTCAGCTCCTTTTTCACCACAACAGACCGATACAGTGTCTACATCAAAGCAGATGCTTCATCCTGCCCTCACTCGTGAACTCCTCCACTTAGGGCAGGATCTCATCCCTGACCAAAAGAGGTGGGCAACCCGCCCTATTCGAATTGAGGACCATGGGTCTCAGATTTGGACGCCTCATCCTGCCCTCACTCGTGAATTCCTCCACGGGGCAGGATCTCATCACTGACCTAAAGAGGGCACCCCACCCTATTCTGACTGAGGACCATGGTCTCAGATTTGGAGTAGCTGATTTTCATCCCAACCGCTTCACACTCTGCTGCAAACCGCTCTAGCGAGAGTCGGCGATTACGGCTTGAAAAATCCAACAATATGACCTCATCTGCAAAATGCAGAGATGCAATACTGAGGCCACCAAACCAGACCGCTCAGGGCCTCAGATGCGCCTAGAAATTCTGTCCATAAAGGTTATGAACAGAATCAGTGCCATCGTGGCCCAAAAGGCTAGGACGTCATGTAGCCGAGGGTGGAGGGGGGAGAGAGTTCAGGATCCTAACAGCCTGGAGTATGAAGCTGTTGGTGAGTCTGGTGGTGCGAGAGCACAGGCTTCTGTACCTCTTCCCAGAGGGCAATAAATCAAACAAAGTGTGAGTGGGGATTGGAATGCCTGCTCAACTCAATAATTAGTGCTTCAGTAACCACCCCTTCTAAAAAAAGACTAGATGCGCCTTTGGTATTGACCCTTTCACTTATTTCAGTTGCACGGGTCCAACTAGTTTTAATAAGTAATAAGCTCAATGCATCATTGTAAGCTATATAATAAATTAGAACATTTGAGTCTATTTCATGCATGTAATCAGATAATAAAAGTCTTGTAATCAATCCTAACCGATACTCACGTTTAATCGGCGCCTCAAAAGACTTGGCAACTGTCACCATGACATTGGTACCAAATACCTGTGAAGAGTGAGTGTCATTACGAATATTAAGGTTAGATTTTATGTAGTGGTGGGCGATATGACAATATTATATCGAATTTAACTCATGATCTCATGAAGGCGATAGATTGGCAGATCGTCTGAAATCACAGCGTGGATTTGGGTTGGTAAGACGCAAACCAGTTATATGCAGCGACTACATTCGGACGTTGGACACTATGAGCCTGTTTATTTACTTGAGGAGACAGCATCCAAAACACTATATACACCAACAGACAAACCAATCGACACAGACACAGCAGCCAGAGGCAGACGTGAGCTTCAAGCTAATGCTGCGTTCACACCAAATATGTTGCACGGGTTTCTGGCGATGCGATTCAATCAGTCAATGTAGGTCTTGCGTGTGGGCGCATGCGAGTGCAGAATGGCGCTGATGAGGCAACGCAATAACGCTCATGTCGCCTTTCCGCTGGATATAAAGTAAAACGCTACCCCAATCAATTTTGCAAACATACCACGTGACGCACTGCGTCTGGTACCGGCGGGTTTTGTGGAGAAGAAAGAACCAAATGCAGAAAGATAGTTTGGAAAACAATGCAGGAAAAGATGATAATCTCGAGAACTACAACATGTCCATGTATAAACAGGACAGAAGTAAACAGGAGCAGGCGAGCAGGAGAACTGTGAGAAACTTGGGATTTACCTGACATGTTTTACTTAGTTTTTTTTTTTTTTCAGCTGTTGAACTGTACGAAGCACCAGTATTAGCACAGTGTCAGCCACTCGATGTTGATGTTTTTTTTGGTCGTCAGAGGAGTTTTGCCATATAAAATTGAAAAGTCTGCGGGACACGTACTTAAAAGATGCGGCTGGCTGCTGCTGGCTGCTGCTGCTGCTCATCCAGTGTTTGGTGTGCACGTAGAAACAACACACCCCAAAAAATAATGATAAAATTCGTGATTGTGATTTTAAAAAAATAATAATAATGATGGTGATGTGATATTTTTGCCATATCGCCCACCCCTAATTTTAGGTGATGCAGGCTCTTACCCAGAAGATATCGTAGACAAACAGCCCCCCTAACAGGATGCATCCGGTACTGACATTGTTCAGGTGCAGAAGTTCCACTCCGTTGAGGGCAAAGGCCAGGCCAAAGAGATTGTTAGCGATCCAATGCTACGAGGCCAAAACAACACTGATGATTGGCCGTCCCAAAGTACAAAATGATTGGACACAAGTGTGTGCTATTATCCCACCACCATGACGTAGAATACCTTTTTGAGAACGTACCAGACGCCAACCACGCTGCTGCAAAGCAGACACACCAAGTTGTTTGTGTCAAACTCATAGTTAATGATCTCTAGAGACAAAAGAACAGAATTTGGCAATCAGCGTATGCAAGGCAGAAGACTAGGAGACTAGAGGACTAGATTTTTCTCACCTTCTTTGGCCTCACCAGCACCCTGTGTGAAGAGCAGCTGGTACTGCTTGTTTGGCACAGAAGAGGGGAAGATTCTGGACAGCAGAGGACTTGGATACCAAAAAGAAGAGTCAATGTAACAGGGTGGTGTATAATGTCCAAGGCTGTGCAACTTACCTCGTTGTGTGAGACAGCGCCAATACACCAAGCACAAAGAAGTAGGCCGACAGCAACAGGTTTATGTACTCTTGAGAAAACACCTGCACACACCGTACAAATCCAAAATGTGATGCAAAAATATGTTAACCATGTCCCTTAGCTGCTGAACACACTTAGAGTTCAGCGAGATTCATTGCAATGTTCACCAGCTAATATATACGTAACTGCTGCTAAGTACTGCGCTATCTTAATATAAGTTAATAGCTATGCACACATCAGGTCACTGCTAAGTTCAACACGTAACAGAAAACTGTACAGTTTTCGGTCTCAAACGGTACAGTCTTCTGGCTCAACCCACTGATGTGTTCAAAATTTCGTGCCAAGTGTTCTCTTAGCAGCTAAATTCATGCTCCACTCACAAGCTGAACATTTACTGTGTCTTTTGGGTGCTCGTGGCTAACCATCTCTGTCAGCTGCTAGACACTCTTGTGTTCAAGAGCTCATCCTTAGCTGTCTCTCTACAGGAGGGCACCAGACTAATATAATTCAAGAAGAGCTTCAAATTGAAGATTTTAGCAGTGCTGGAAGAAAACTTAGGGGCACACACGACGATTTGACTTATTCACAATTCCCTCTATTTTCACCGTATAACTACTTACTAAGTACTTGCAGAAACTACAATGTTTTAAATTAAAATTTTACTGTGCAAGTTTCGACACCATGAAGTATAAGAGACAATTCAAGCGATTTTCTTTTATATTTAAGATTGTACGTTGATAGCATCTGGATACTAGTGTGAATAGAATGGGTGAAAATAATGGGAAAATGCCAGAAAACAGCTCAAAGCAACTCTTATTTTTTTACTGGGGAAGAAAAAAAATGATTAACTACATTTTTGGAACCATAAACCTAGTTGATAAAATTTCAATTATGAGCTCTGAACTGAACAAGTTCATTTTAAAATTTGTGAACTGAACTTTGAACTACCGTATTTTCTGCACTATAAGGTGCACCGGATTATAAGGCGCACCTTCAATGAATGGCCCATTTTAAAACTTTGTCCATACGTATATAAGGTGCACCGGATTATAAGGCGCACCTTCAATGAATGGCCCATTTTAAAACTTTGTCCATATATAAGATATATACATTTGGCCCGCGGGCTGGACTTTGGACACGCCTGCTGTAGTGGCTCAATATTGGTCTATATGTAAGGCGCACCTGATTATAAGGCACAGCTTTTGAGAAAATTTGAGGTTTTTAGGTGCGCCTTATAGTGCGGAAAATACGGTAGTTTGTAAAGAAAATGAACTTTCCCATCACTGTTAACAGGAGAGTGCTTTTTTCAAAACATGTTCATTAACTACGGTTCCAAACATGTTCAATAAATGCTGTTCCAATTTCCAAAACAATTGTGTAAATTTTGATTTCAATATTGAACAAAATAATCGTGATGATGACGTTTATCCAATTTTGCGAAAGGCTTACATATTCGGTTTAAAAAATATCAGCTAGTCCACATGCTTGGCAACAAAAACAGTTGTCCCATTGGAGATCGCGAACCCGCGAGTTTGTTAGCAGACTGCTAACAGCTGATTTACCGGGGAACAGCTGATTGAGCTGTCAAAGAGATAGCTGCGACCAACGTGAGCAATATGGGGCCGAAGAAAAACCTAACCATGACCACGGAGGAGGTCGAGGACATATAAAGGTCACTTGACTTCCTTTCGGAAGAAGTTTCTGCTGTAAGGATGCAGCAGAAAAACATCTTGGCACTGGTGGAAGAGGTAAAGATGCTCCGTATGCTCAATGCTGAGAAGGACAAGCGGCTTGCCTACCTTGAAAGTCGGGTAGCGGACATTGAGCAATACACAAGAATAAATGACATTGTCATTACGGGAATAGCAATTAAACCTATATCTTATGCAAGGGCAGTGACGGCAGGTAACGATGGCTGTGAGCAACATGCAAGCTCAGCAGAGCAACAGGTAGCTGAGTTTCTGCAAACTAAAGGAATAACTATGGACTCAAACTAGGTTGAAGCATGTCATCCACTGCCCAGAAGAAACAGTAATGACAAGCCAGCAGTCATTCTGAAATTTGTCAACAGGAAGCACAAAGTTGCACTTCTAAATCAGGTTAAGTTGCTCAAAGGCACCGACATCTACATCAATGAACATTTGACAAAGACCAATGCGGATATTGCAAAGAAAGCACGTCACTTGAGAAGAATGAAAAAAATACAGAGTACATGGACCAGAAATTGCAAGATATACATCAAACTTAATGGATCACCAGAAGAGGCCAAGATACTGATGATGAGGAGTATTGAGGAACTGGAAAAGCTCGAATAAGTAGCCTCAATAGAAAATCAACTGGAGTGGACTTGGAACTGAACGGAGGTAACAACACAAAACACAAACATAATGCTCAGGGACACTACTCAACCTACATCAAGCAACAATGGACATGTAACACAGTGGATACAAGAACATGAACAACTTCAACTAACGTTTGATTACAGTGAAAGCAGCACTCTGGTCATAGATCAGGACATCGACCCAGACAATAATTTCTTCTCCACCACAAACAACGCATGTTATTATTACAGCAATGATCAGTACAATATGGACATCTTAACAAAAGATAAGCTATCTATTATCCATTTCAATAGCCGGAGTCTATATAAAAATTTTAGTAGCATTCGGGTTTACTTAAACACTTTCAAACAACCATTTAATATAATAACTATTTCTGAGACCTGGATTACGACTGAGAAGGGAATGCACTTTGAGATGGAAGGCTATGAATTCATACAAAATAACAGACAGAGTAAAGGTGGGGGTGATGTTGCAATCTATGTTGATTTGAACATGAAATTCAAGATTGTAGAGGCTATGACACAGGTGGTGGACAATCTTCTTGAATGTCTCACGATACAGATTTGCGTTGAAAAGAAAAAAGACATTATTATAAGCTGTGTCTATAGAGCTCCTGGTTCTAGCATTGAGACATTCACAGAATGGATAGAAAGTGTTGATAGTCAGGATGGCCATGAAATTGCTCCAGAAGGACATGGAGGAACTGAAGCTATCAATGGAAGTGATGTCTTCAACTCTTGAAACCATAATGAAGCAACAGGCCATTATTACAGAGCTGATGGGAGAGGTGAAGCGGCTCAAACAATTAAATACTGAACAAAATAAGAAAATAGTCACCCTGGAAAATAGATTAGACAACTTGGAGCAGTATTCCAGAATGAGCGATGTCATCATCACAGGTTTAAAGATTAAACCACGAAGCTACCAGCAGGCTGTGAAAGGCCTTGCTTCAGAGGACTATCCTGAACATGAGGAGACAACCGAGGAGCAGGTAAAATCTTTCCTCCACAGCAAAGACATCATCATTGACACTACCAATATTGAGGCATGCCACACTCTGCCAACGAGGAGTCTAGATAGCAAGATACCACCTATAATTGTCCGTTTTACAAATAGGAAAAGTAAGATAAATCTACTCAAACAAGGTAGGAAATTAAAAGGCACGAACATATACATGAATGAACACCTCACCAAGAAAAACGGTGAAATAGCTAAAAAAGCAAGAGCTCTTAAGAAAAACGGTAAAATACAGTCCACTTGGACTGCAGGTTGTAAGGTATTCATCAAACCTGTTGGAGCAGCAGAGAGTTCTCATGGTTTCTGCATTAGTGCCATAGAGCAACTTAAGCGGTATGAAGGAGATCAGTAACCTGTACATCATTACTTAGAACCTCAAGTTGTGATACTTTTATATCATGGAAGGTAAAAACCTGGTGAACTTATCAACCCATCATGAACAGTACTGACAAATGCCTTTCCTTTCCAACTGGTCTGTTTAACAAACAAGCACTAATAGCTGAAAATGAAGAACTTGATTTGAAAACATTTGATTACACTGATCATAAGGGATTTGATATAGAGAACAATATTGATCCTGTGAATAACTTCTTTATCAACTACAATCAAACGAACTGTAAATACTATACTGTAGAGCAATTTAGCGAGAATGTAGCAACAAATAGGGCAATGTCAATTATACATTTTAATAGTAGGAGCTTGAAAGCAAACATCTCTAAGATCAAACAATGTTTAAAAGATATGAATAATCCGTTTACTGTTATTGCAATATCTGAAACCTGGTTAAAGGAAGATCAGGCTGAAAAGATTGACATAGAGGGGTATGAGAGTTACACATTAAATAGGATGGGAAAAAGATGCGGAGGGGTTGCTCTATTCATAGACAAAAACTGTAAGTGTAAGATAGTAAGAAATATGTCTCAAGCAATAGATAATCTCATGGAATGTATTACTGTTGAAATAGAAATGGAATCATCAAAAAACATTTTGGTAAGCTGTGTATACAGATGTCCAGGTTCAAGTATTGAGGCATTTAGTGAACTATTATCAAGGATGTATGAAAGAAAAATCAATACGAAAATGGTCTATGTCTGTGGTGATTATAATATAGATCTACTGAACCCACTTCAGCTGACTCCAATAACAGAATTCATTAACTTAATGTACAGTATGAGTCTTTACCCTGCAATAACTCGTCCGACTAGAATCACATCTCACAGTGCCACTATAATTGATAATATATTTACAAATGTGATTGAAAAGAAAGTAAAAACTGGACTGATAATAAATGATTCAAGTGACCATCTGCCAGTGTTTGCGGTGATCCAGAACTGTACAAGGGAAAAAAAGGATGCTATAGCTTTTAAAATGTGTAGAATGAACTCTGGTAATTCAATTAACTCATTCAAAAATGATCTTCTAAAACAAGACTGGAAAAAGGTATATGTGGGTGATGTAAATGAAGCCTACAACACATTCATGGCCATTATATCTGAACTTTATGATAAAAACTGTCCTCTTGTAAGGAAAGCGGTCAAACACAACTCAGTGGAAAAACCATGGCTGACAAAGGGAATCCTAAACGCCTGCAAGAAAAAAAACCTGTTATACAAAGACTTCCTAAAGATAAGAACAAAAGAAGCTGAATTGAAATATAAGACCTATAAAAACAAATTGATCAAAATAATGAGAAACAGTAAAAGGAACTACTATAGCAAGAAACTGGAGGAAAACAAGAGTAACACAATAACAACATGGAAAGTGTTAAATGAAATTATTAAAAACAGAACTGGAAAGCCAGGATATCCTTCTTACTTTGTAAACAGTAACAATATAACTATAAATGAACTTGCAATGATTGCAGAGGAGTTTAATGATTACTATGTTGGTATTGGGCCTACTTTGGCGGAAGAAGTACCAAAAAAAGGGAGTACAAGTTTTTTTTTTTTTTTTTTTTCGAACATTTAAAGAAATACAAGAAAGAAAGTGACAATACTGAAAATAATAACTCCATAGTACAATAGAGAAGAAAGAAAAAGGAAAAAAGAAAGAAAAAAACATTGCGTTATAGATTTTCACTTTATCATAAAAAATCTTATTTGTTCGAAAGGGAGTAGAAGGAAGCCTAGGCTTATCTAGCTCTACCCCTTGTAACCACGTTTGCTTGATTCCGTCAAGATTTGACCATTATCAGATTTGTTAAAGATATACATATATATATATATACATATACACATACATACATACATACATACATACATATAGATATTATACATACACACACTTATACATACATACACCTCCTTTAGATAAATACAAAAGCAGTTTAAACACCTCACAGCATGCTACGGTATCCCATCAGTATTTTGCCTTTATACATTTTTTTAAACTGAGGTAATGAACTACAATTCTTTAGTTCGTCACTGCTGGCGTTCCATAATTCCACACCTTTAACTGTTATACAATGCAACTTTAAAGTTGTTCTCACCAAATCTCTTTTAAACATAAGTGTTCCTCTTAAATCATAGGTACTTTCCCTCCACTCAAACAACCTCTGGATACTGTTTGGTAATTGATTATTTTTTATTTTGTACATGAGTTGGATGGTTTTAAAATCGACTAGATCATTGTATTTCAGTGCATTCAGTTTTACAAAAAGAGGGTTAGATGGTTCTCTGTAATCAACATTATTTACAAGTCGTATAGCTTTTTTTTGTAGAATGTAGATTGGATCTGTGTTTGTTTTGTATGTGTTGCCCCACACCTCCACACAGTACATAATGTATGGGAGTATGAAGGAGCAGTACAAGGAATATAATGATGTTTGGTTTATAAAATCTTTTACTTTATACAATACTGCCAGTGATTTTGAGATCTTTGATTTGATATACGTTATATGTGGTTTCCAACTTAATTTTTTATCTATTAGCACTCCAAGAAATTTTACTTCATTCACTCTTTCTATTTCTATATTATTTATTGTAAGAATTTTGCCTGTGTTTGTCGGACGGTTTCCAAATATAATATACCTTGTTTTACTTAAATTCAATGTACCGTAATTTCCGGACTATAAGTCGCGTTTTTTTTCATAGTTTGGGTGGGGGGGCGACTTATACTCAGGAGCGACTTATATATGTTTTTTTTTCACAAATTTTTACTTGATCATTAAGACATCACTTACAAGTATAGTTGACCACTTCCCATGTTATTTTTAGTATAGTTGATCACTTCACATGCTTTTATTTCTTTATCTTGAACATATTCAAAACATAAAAAATAGAGAAAACATCAAATAAAGCAATTAACACTTTAAAGCACCATATCCAAGTCCACTGTCTGCTGTATATACACTTGCTCCATTTTTGCTCCTCTTATATTTATTATTATTATTTATTATTATTTGTTTATTTATCATTTATTCAATACTCTTATTTATTCATTGTTAGTGCCTTCTTGGTTTTCTTTGTGTTGCTTGTATGCATATGTGTACTATCTCACCGAGGGATAGTGGAAATGTAATTTCAATCTCTTTGTGTGTCTTAGTATATAAAAAAATATATCGACGATAAAGCAGACTTTGACTTTGATAAAACAACCCCAAAAAATTATATTTTCAGACGAAACTGGATGAGGGCGCTCTAAATTTTACCGTTGGCCGTGACTCATCAACTGGGTGGGCTTAAGATAAATGGCACCAAAAAGAAACTCGTATTTTGCAGGTTACAAACTTCAAGTTGTAAAATATGCAGCTGAAAACAGTAATCGAGCAGCAGAAAGAAAGTTTGGAGAACCGTGATGTACCAATGGATTACTATTTCAAGTGACGTCAGTAGCGCGGCGCGCCGGTTGTTTACATACAAACGTGCCCACACAAGGACTACCGGCATCATTAGCGGTGATCATTTCTAAGTGACACGGAGGACAAAGAGTTTGAAGGAATTAAGGATTTGGAGTGACATAGAAGGTTTGAAAAACTATTATGGCTTTTACGCACGCTCGGTCTCTACTGAGTCGGGGGCCGACGCTCGGCCGAGTGGCTGTCCGCGAACGGTGCGCGGGGCTCGGACATGGCCATTACGCACACCCGGTCTGTCTGGAAGTCCACGCCGCCACACGCTTGGAAGTTTGTTTTGTTTAATAAAGAGCCGTTCACCAAACCTACGTCTATCCTTGTACTTTGTTAACGCTACAATATAGTTATATAGTAGATCTGTGGAATAAAGACAAGGCTGACGTCAGGGCGCACGCGCGGCGATGTTAACAAAGGACGAGGAATTTGATCGATGGATTTAATGGAATTAAAGTGCACGGATGGTTTGATAATATTATTGGCTTGTATTATAGTTATTTAAAATATAGTTTATCTATCGTTATATGAGCCTGTGGAATATTTTGAAGCGCAAGCGCCCTCAGCCGTGCGCACCCATTGTTGACAAAGAACGATCGATGGATTTAATGAATTGGAGTGACACCGATGGTTTTATAAACATGTTATTCATGTAATAGTTGTCCTTAATCACTCTATATGTTACGTCAGGCCCGTTCTCAGCTCTTTGTTTGTGTTTGTCACGTTAGCATACCTATCGTTTAGCCTGTTGTTGCTATTTAATGAATTGGAGTGACACCGATGGTTTTATAAACATGTTATTCATGTAATAGTTGTCCTTAATCACTCTATATGTTACGTCAGGCCCGTTCTCAGCTCTTTGTTTGAGTTTGTCATGTTAGCATACCTATCGTTTAGCCTTTTGTTGCTATTTAATGAATTGGAGTGACACTGATGGTTTTATAAACATGTTATTCATGTAATAGTTGTCCTTAATCACTCTATGTGTTACGTCAGGCCCGTTCTCAGCTCTTTGTTTGTGTTTGTCACGTTAGCATACCTATCGTTTAGCCTGTTGTTGCTATCGTTTAGCCTGTTGTTGCTCGTTCATGACTGTTTTTGGTGTGGGATTTTGTCGAATAAATTGCCCCCAAAATGCGACTTATACTCCGGAGCGACTTATATATGTTTTTTTTCACTTTTTGGGGCATTTTATGGCTGGTGCGACTTATACTCCGGAGCGACTTATAGTCCGGAAAATACGGTAAGTTTATTTGTGTCAAACCAACTCTGTAATTTTTCCATTTCAATACCCACAATATCCAGTAGTTGGTCCAGGTCGTCCCCACTACAGAGCAGATTCGTGTCATCTGCAAAAACTACGGCCTTGAGTAATCTGGAGACCTTGCACATATCATTAACATACAAAATAAATAACAAGGGGCCTAATATTGAGCCCTGAGGAACCCCACACTTTACCTGCTTTAACTTTGATTTGAAGTCCATTAATTGCACATATTGATTCCTGTTTGATAAATAACTGTTTAACCAAGTGAGCGGCATACCTTGTATGCCATATCTCTCAAGTTTTGTTAACAGTATTTTATGATTTACAGTATCAAAAGCTTTCTTAAGATCTAAGAAGACACCTACAGCATATCGTTTATTTTCAATAGCTGTTGTTATTTCAGCTACGAAATCTAACAAAGCCATTGTGGTGGTTCTATTTTTCCGAAATCCATACTGTTGGTCACACAGAATATTTTGTTTTGTGATGAAATCATCAAGCCTTTTATAAAATATTTTTTCTAGTATTTTGGAGAATTGTGGGAGTAAAGATATTGGCCTGTAATTTGAGAATATGTGTTTGTCCCCAGCTTTATATATCGGAATAATTTTAGCTGTTTTCATTTCACTCGGAAAAACACCATTTGTCAGTGATTGGTTGCAAATATGTGTTAGGGGTTTCACCACACTTTCAATAATATTTTTAACAAGTGACATATCTATTCCATTACAATCAGTTGACTTTTTACCTTTAAATCCTCTAACGATTTCTATTATTTCCGTCTCATCCGTTCCCCTTAGAACCATACTTTTGGCTGTGGGTACATCCTTAATTAGGTCACTTATACTCCCTTTTTTTGGTACTTCTTCCGCCAAAGTAGGCCCAATACCAACATAGTAATCATTAAACTCCTCTGCAATCATTGCAAGTTCATTTATAGTTATATTGTTACTGTTTACAAAGTAAGAAGGATATCCTGGCTTTCCAGTTCTGTTTTTAATAATTTCATTCAACACTTTCCATGTTGTTATTGTGTTACTCTTGTTTTCCTCCAGTTTCTTGCTATAGTAGTTACTTTTACTGTCTCTCATTATTTTGATCAATTTGTTTTTATAGGTCTTATATTTCAATTCAGCTTCTTTTGTTCTTGTCTTTAGGAAATCTTTGTATAACAGGTTTTTTTTCTTGCAGGCGTTTAAGATTCCCTTTGTCAGCCATGGTTTTTCCACTGAGTTGTGTTTGACCGCTTTCCTTAGAAGAGGACAGTTTTTATCATAAAGTTCAGATATAATGGCCATGAATGAGTTGTAGGCTTCATTTACATCACCCACATATACCTTTTTCCAGTCTTGTTTTAGAAGATCATTTTTGAATGAGTTAATTGAATTACCAGAGTTCATTCTACACATTTTAAAAGCTATAGCATCCTTTTTTTCCCTTGTACAGTTCTGGATCACCGCAAACACTGGCAGATGGTCACTTGAATCATTTATTATCAGTCCAGTTTTTACTTTCTTTTCAATCACATTTGTAAATATATTATCAATTATAGTGGCACTGTGAGATGTGATTCTAGTCGGACGAGTTATTGCAGGGTAAAGACTCATACTGTACATTAAGTTAATGAATTCTGTTATTGGAGTCAGCTGAAGTGGGTTCAGTAGATCTATATTATAGTCACCACAGACATAGACCATTTTTGTATTGATTTTTCTTTCATACATTCTTGATAATAGTTCACTAAATGCCTCAATACTTGAACCTGGACATCTGTATACACAGCTTACCAAAATGTTTTTTGATGATTCCATTTCTATTTCAACAGTAATACATTCCATGAGATTATCTATTGCTTGAGACATATTTCTTACTATCTTACACTTACAGTTTTTGTCTATGAATAGAGCAACCCCTCCGCATCTTTTTCCCATCCTATTTAATGTATAACTCTCATACCCCTCTATGTCAATCTTTTCAGCCTGATCTTCCTTTAACCAGGTTTCAGATATTGCAATAACAGTAAACGGATTATTCATATCTTTTAAACATTGTTTGATCTTAGAGATGTTTGCTTTCAAGCTCCTACTATTAAAATGTATAATTGACATTGCCCTATTTGTTGCTACATTCTCGCTAAATTGCTCTACAGTATAGTATTTACAGTTCGTTTGATTGTAGTTGATAAAGAAGTTATTCACAGGATCAATATTGTTCTCTATATCAAATCCCTTATGATTAGTGTAATCAAATGTTTTCAAATCAAGTTCTTCATTTTCAGCTATTAGTGCTTGTTTGTTAAACAGACCAGTTGGAAAGGAAAGGCATTTGTCAGTACTGTTCATGATAGGTTGATAAGTTCACCAGGTTTTTACCTTCCATGATATAAAGTATCACAACTTGAGGTTCTAAGTAATGATGTACAGGTTACTGATCTCCTTCATACCGCTTAAGTTGCTCTATGGCACTGATGCATAAACCATGAGAACTCTCTGCTGCTCCAACAGGTTTGATGAATACCTTACAACCTGCAGTCCAAGTGGACTGTATTTTACCGTTTTTCTTAAGAGCTCTTGCTTTTTTAGCTATTTCACCATTTTTCTTGGTGAGGTGTTCATTCATGTATATGTTCGTGCCTTTTAATTTCCTACCTTGTTTGAGTAGATTTATCTTACTTTTCCTATTTGTAAAACGGACAATTATAGGTGGTATCTTGCTATCTAGACTCCTCGTTGGCAGAGTGTGGCATGCCTCAATATTGATAGTGTCAATGACGATGTCTTTGCTGTGGAGGAAAGATTTTACCTGCTCCTCGGTTGTCTCCTCATGTTCAGGATAGTCCTCTGAAGCAAGGCCTTTCACAGCCTGCTGGTAGCTTCGTGGTTTAATCTTTAAACCTGTGATGATGACATCGCTCATTCTGGAATACTGCTCCAAGTTGTCTAATCTATTTTCCAGGGTGACTATTTTCTTATTTTGTTCAGTATTTAATTGTTTGAGCCGCTTCACCTCTCCCATCAGCTCTGTAATAATGGCCTGTTGCTTCATTATGGTTTCAAGAGTTGAAGACATCACTTCCATTGATAGCTTCAGTTCCTCCATGTCCTTCTGGAGCAATTTCATGGCCATCCTGACTATCAACCTATTCCTGATGGTAGCTTTCTTCCTGGGGCTGGAGATGCTATCCCACACAACCCGGTGTCAGATGACCTCCTAGGGCGGCTGGTGGTGCCAACTCACTGGAGCTAGTGGTGGCTATCCTCCTGAGCCTGGTGATGGTAGTCTGCTGAGCCTGGTGGTGGTTGTCCTCTAGGGGTTGGTGGTACTAGCTTACTGAGCCTGATGTTAGCTCTCTTCCAGGGGCTGGTTGTGCTAGCACACTGGGCCAGATGGTAGCTCTCCTCCTGGGGCTGATGGTGTTAGCCTCCTGGAGGTCCGGTGTAGACCACAGGTCCGGCGTTACTGGCATGCAGTCACCGACGGTCACAGGTCCAGCGTTGCCGGGACGAAGTGCAGCACCGACAGCGGGTCCAGCGTTGTTGGCTCGAGGTCCGGCAACGGCAGCAAATCCGGCGACGTTGGAGTGGGACACTAATGTGACCGCGAGTCCAATTGCGCCGGGAGGATTCCCAGTGGCGGCCGCGGATCTGGCGGCCGCGGATCTGGCGTGGTTTGATAGTATTTCGCTTTAGAGTTGAAAATGACCGTGTTGACGAGCGCGGTGCGAGCTAGCTAGCAGCTTAGCATTCAACGGGACCTAATTAAGGATGTACCCATAGCCAAAAGTATGGTTCTAAGGGGAACGGATGAGACGGAAATAATAGAAATCGTTAGAGGATTTAAAGGTAAAAAGTCAACTGATTGTAATGGAATAGATATGTCACTTGTTAAAAATATTATTGAAAGTGTGGTGAAACCCCTAACACATATTTGCAACCAATCACTGACAAATGGTTTTTTTCCGAGTGAAATGAAAACAGCTAAAATTATTCCGATATATAAAGCTGGGGACAAACACATATTCTCAAATTACAGGCCAATATCTTTACTCCCACAATTCTCCAAAATACTAGAAAAAATATTTTATAAAAGGCTGGATGATTTCATCACAAAACAAAATATTCTGTGTGACCAACAGTATGGATTTTGGAAAAATAGAACCACCACAATGGCTTTGTTAGATTTCGTAGCTGAAATAACAACAGCTATTGAAAATAAACGATATGCTGTAGGTGTCTTCTTAGATCTTAAGAAAGCTTTTGATACTGTAAATCATAAAATACTGTTAACAAAACTTGAGAGATATGGCATACAAGGTATGCCGCTCACTTGGTTAAACAGTTATTTATCAAACAGGAATCAATATGTGCAATTAATGGACTTCAAATCAAAGTTAAAGCAGGTAAAGTGTGGGGTTCCTCAGGGCTCAATATTAGGCCCCTTGTTATTTATTTTGTATGTTAATGATATGTGCAAGGTCTCCAGATTACTCAAGGCCGTAGTTTTTGCAGATGACACGAATCTGCTCTGTAGTGGGGACGACCTGGACCAACTACTGGATATTGTGGGTCTTGAAATGGAAAAATTACAGAGTTGGTTTGACACAAATAAACTTACATTGAATTTAAGTAAAACAAGGTATATTATATTTGGAAACCGTCCGACAAACACAGACAAAATTCTTACAATAAATAATATAGAAATAGAAAGAGTGAATGAAGTAAAATTTCTTGGAGTGCTAATAGATAAAAAATTAAGTTGGAAACCACATATAACGTATATCAAATCAAAGATCTCAAAATCACTGGCAGTATTGTATAAAGTAAAAGATCTTATAAACCAAACATTATATTCCTTGTACTGCTCCTTCATACTCCCATACATTATGTACTGTGTGGAGGTGTGGGGCAACACATACAAAACAAACACAGATCCAATCTACATTCTACAAAAAAAAGCTATACGACTTGTAAATAATGTTGATTACAGAGAACCATCTAACCCTCTTTTTGTAAAACTGAATGCACTGAAATACAATGATCTAGTCGATTTTAAAACCATTCAACTCATGTACAAAATAAAAAATAATCAATTACCAAACACTATCCAGAGGTTGTTTGAGTGGAGGGAAAGTACCTATGATTTAAGAGGAACACTTATGTTTAAAAGAGATTTGGTGAGAACAACTTTAAAGTTGCATTGTATAACAGTTAAAGGTGTGGAATTATGGAACGCCAGCTGTGACGAACTAAAGAATTGTAGTTCATTACCTCAGTTTAAAAAAATGTATAAAGGCAAAATACTGATGGGATACCGTAGCATGCTGTGAGGTGTTTAAACTGCTTTTGTATTTATTTAAAGGAGGTGTATGTATGTATAAGTGTGTGTATGTATAATATCTATATGTATGTATGTATGTATGTGTGTATGTATATATATATATATATATGTATATCTTTAACAAATCTGAAAATGGACAAATCTTGACGGAATCAAGCAAACGTTGTTACAAGGGGTAGAGCTAGATAAGCCTAGGCTTCCTTCTACTCCCTTTTGAACAAATAAGATTTTTTTATGATAAAGTGAAAATTTATAACGCAATGGTTTTTTTTTTCTTTTCTTTCTTCTTTATTGTACTATGGAGTTATTATTTTCAGTATTGTTACTTTCTTTCTTGTATTTCTTTAATGTTCGAAATAAATTTTAAAAAAAAAACTTGTACTCCCTTTTTTTGGTACTTCTTCCGCCAAAGTAGGCCCAATACCAACATAGTAATCATTAAACTCCTCTGCAATCATTGCAAGTTCATTTATAGTTATATTGTTACTGTTTACGATTTTTTAAATTTAATGCATAGCCTGAGCCTCTTTCCTACAATCACTAGACCCACGAGAGTAACATCACAGAGTGCTACTCTGATAGATAACATATTCACCAATATAATAGAAAACAGGACAACAAGCGGGTTATTAATTACTGATATTACTGACCACCTTCCAGTGTTCACAGTATATGACAATAACTTCAAATCTGAAATTGGGGTGTATAAACAACAAAGAAGAATTAGGACAGATGAGACAACTGCTACTCTAAAACATGAATTAATGGAACAGAACTGGGATGCAATGTATAAAGAAAAAGATGTAAATAATGCATACCATAAATTGATGACTATATTCACTTCATTATATAATAAGCATTGTCCAATCAAGGAATATAATAAAAAAAACGAAATATAAGAACAGTCCATGGTTGACGAAAGGCTTAAGAAATGCCTGTAAAAAGAAAAATTTACTCTATAGGAATTTCATAAAACAGAGAACAGAAGGCGCTGAAGATAAATATAAGAGATATAAGAATAAATTAACCAATATTATAAGATTAAGTAAGAAAGAATATTATAAGCATAAATTAGAGGATAACAAAAATAATATTAAGGGGATATGGACTCTCCTAAACCACATTATTAGAGAAGGTACCAAACAACACAAATTACCAAAATATTTTGTTATAAATGATACTGATAATTATAATATGGAAGAAGTGGCAACCAGTTTTAATCAGTTCTTTGTAAATGTTGGGCCTCAAATAGCAAAAAATATACCGATTCCAGCGCCAGATGTAGGCACCAGAGATAAATTATTAGAAAGGAATCCTCACTTAATGTTTTTGAAGGCAGTTGATGAAAATGAAATCATTAACATTGTAAAACAATGCAAAAATAAAACATCTACCGACTGCAACGGGATTGATATGATGTTAGTTAAGCAAATCATTGAGGGGATTTCAAAGCCACTTGTGTACATCTGTAACTTGTCATTTTTAACCGGTACATTCCCAAAGAAGATGAAAATTGCTAAGGTCTCTTTATAAAACTGGGAGCAGACACAACTTTACAAACTACAGACCTATCTCAATATTGCCACAACTCTCAAAAATATTGGAAAAGCTTTTTAACAGTAGAATGGATGGATTTTTGGAAAAACAAATTATTTGCAGAGAACCAATATGGTTTTAGAGTAAACAGATCAACAGCACAGGCATGAATGGAATCAATCGAGGAAATCACAGATGCAATAGATAACAAACGACATGCAGTGGGAGTTTTCATTACCTCAAAAAAGCATTTGACACAATTAATCATAATATACTATTCAATAAATTAGAAACAAATATATATATATATGGCCCCTCCGCGAGTCGTCACCTTATCGTGGTGGAGGGGTTTGTGTGCCCCTATGATCCTAGGAGCCATGTTGTCGGGGGCTTTATGCCCCTGGTAGGGTCACCCATGGCAAACGGGTCCTGGGTGAGGGGTCAGACAAAGCACGGCTCACCCAAGCCCCTTATGATGAAAAACATGAATGGACTTTGTTTTCCCTCGCCCGGACGCGGGTCACCGGGGCCTCCCTCTGGAGCCAGGCCTGGAGGCAGGGCTCGAAGGCGAGCGTCTGGTGGCCGGGCCTTCGCCCATGGGGCCCGGCCGGGCATAGCCCGAAATGGAAACGTGGGTCCCCCTTCCCATGGGCTCACCACCTGTGGGAGGGGCCGAAGGGGTCGGGTGCAATGTGAGCTGGGCGGCAGCCAAAGGCAGGGACCTTGGCGGTCTGATCCCCGGCTGCAGAAGCTGGCTCTTGGGACATGGAATGTCACCTCTCTGGCTGGAAAGGAGCCCGAGCTGGTGTGCGAGGCAGAAAGATTCCGACTAGATATAGTCGGACTAGCCTCCACACACAGTTTGGGTTCCGGTACAAGCCCTCTCGAGAGGGGCTGGACTCTCTTCCACTCTGGAGTTGCCCACAGTGAGAGGCGTCGAGCAGGTGTGGGTATACTTATTGCCCCCCGGCTGGGCGCCTGCACATTGGGGTTCACCCCGGTGAACGAGAGGGTAGCCTCCCTCCGCCTTCGGGTGGGGGGACGGGTCCTGACTGTTGTTTGTGTCTATGCACCAAACAGCAGCTCAGAGTACCCACCCTTCTTGGGGTCCCTGGAGGAAGTGCTGGAGAGCGCTCCTTCTGGGGACTCTATCGTTCTACTGGGTGACTTCAATGCTCACGTGGGCAATGACAGTGAGACCTGGAAGGGCGTGATTGGGAGGAACGGCCCCCCTGATCTGAACCCGAGCGGTGTTCTATTGTTGGACTTCTGTGCTCGACACGGATTTTGAATAATGAACACCATGTTCAAACATAAGGGTGTCCATGTGTGCACTTGGCACCAGGACACCCTAGGCCGCAGTTCGATGATCGACTTTGTAGTCGTGTCATCGGATTTGCGGCCGCATGTTTTGGACACTCGGGTGAAGAGAGGGGCGGAGCTGTCAACTGATCACCACCTGGTGGTGGGTTGGCTCCGATGGTGGGGGAAGATGCCGGTCCGACCTGGCAGACCCAAACGCTCTGTGAGGGTCTGCTGGGAACGTCTGGCAGAATCTCCTGTCAGGAAGAGCTTCAACTCCCACCTCCGGCAGAGCTTTTCCCACGTCCCGGGGGAGGCGGGGGACACTGAGTCTGAGTGGACCATGTTCCGCGCCTCCATTGTTGAGGCGGCCGACCGGAGCTGTGGCCGTAAGGTCATTGGTGCCTGTCGTGGCGGCAATCCCCGAACCCGCTGGTGGACACCGGCGGTAAGGGATGCCGTCAAGCTGAAGAAGGAGTCCTATCGGGCCGTTTTGGCCTGCGGGACTCCGGAGGCAGCTGACAGGTACCGGATGGCCAAGCGGAACGCGGCTTCGGCGGTTGCTGAGGCAAAAACCCGGGCGTGGGAGGAGTTCGGTGAGGCCATGGAGAATGACTTTCGGACGGCTTCGAGGAAATTCTGGTCCACCATCCGGCGTCTCAGGAGGGGGAAGCTGTGCAACGTCAACACTGTTTACAGTGGGGATGGCGTGTTGCTGACCTCGACTCGGGACGTCGTGAGTCGGTGGGGAGAATACTTCGAAGACCTCCTCAATTCCACCTGGCCGTGGAACAGTGGACCAGATCTACACCCTCGGCAGGATCCTCGAGGGTGCATGGGAGTTCGCCCAACCAGTCCACATGTGTTTTGTGGACTTGGAGAAGGCGTTCGACCGTGTCCCTCGGGAGGTTCTGTGGAGGGTGCTTCGGGAGTACGGGGTGCCGAGCCAACTGATAAGGGCGGTTCGGTCCCTGTATCACCGATGCCAGAGTCTGGTCCGCATTTCCGGCAGTAAGTCGGATTCGTTCCCAGTGAGGGTTGGACTCCGCCAAGGCTGCCCTTTGTCACCGATTCTGTTCATAATTTTTATGGACAGAATTTCTAGGCGCAGCCGAGGCGTTGAGGGGGTCCGGTTTGGGGACCTCAGCATCGCGTCTCTGCTTTTTGCAGATGACGTGGTGCTGTTGGCTTCTTCAGGCCGTGATCTCCAGCTCTCGCTGGAACGGTTCGCAGCCGAGTGTGAAGCGGTCGGGATGAGGGTCAGCACCTCCAAATCCGAGTCCATGGTCCTCGATCGGAAAAGGGTGGAATGCCCTCTCCGGATCGGGGATGAGATCCTGCCCCAAGTGGAGGAGTTCAAGTATCTTGGAGTCTTGTTCACGAGTGAGGGGAGGATGGAGCGTGAGATCGACAGGCGGATCGGTGCAGCGTCGGCAGTAATGCGGACCCTGTACCGGTCCGTTGTGGTGAAGAGAGAGCTGAGCCAAAAGGCAAAGCTCTCAATTTACCGGTCGATTTACGCTCCTACCCTCACCTATGGTCACGAGCTATGGGTTGTGACCGAAAGAACGAGATCTCGGATACAAGCGGCCGAAATGAGTTTTCTCCGCAGGATGTCCGGGCTCTCCCTTAGAGATAGGGTGAGAAGCTCGGTCATCCGGGAGAGACTCGGAGTAGAGTCGCTACTCCTCCACGTTGAGAGGAGCCAGATGAGGTGGCTCGGGCATCTTATCAGGATGCCTCCTGGACGCCTCCCTGGGGAGGTGTTCCGGGCATGTCCCACCGGTAGGAGACCCCGGGGACGACCCAGGACGCGCTGGAGAGACTATGTCTCTCAGCTGGCCTGGGAACGCCTTGGGATCCCCCGGGATGAGCTGGATGAAGTGGCTGTGGAGAGGGAAGTCTGGGAGTCCCTCCTAAAGCTGCTGCCCCCGCGACCCGACCCCGGTTAAGCGGAAGAAGATGGATGGATGGATGGAGAAAAATATGGGATAAGGGGAAAGGATTATCTGCGAGAACGGCAACAGTATGTAAAGTTGGGTAATCACTGCTCTGGATATTTGGACATAGCTTGTGGTGTTCCACAAGGGTCAGTTTTAGGCCCTAAATTATTTATTTTGTATATAAATGACATGTGCAAAGTCTCTAAAGAACTAAAACTCATAAATTTTGCAGATGACACAAATATATTTTGTTCAGGTGATAACATCCAACAAGTGGAATAAGTGTTGAATGAGGAAATGAAAAAAATAAAAATGTGGTTCGACTGGAACAAATTCATTAAATGTAAGTAAGACCAAGTTTATGGTATTTGGCAAAGCGAACATAAAGATACGAATAGAAATAGATGGGACTGAAATTGAAAGAGTGCAGGAAAACAAATTTCTTGGGGTTATAATAGATGACAGGCTGAGTTGGAAGCCACACATCAAAAACGTAAAGTCTAAAATTTCAAGAAGCATGGCAGTCATATACAAAGCAAAAGAATTACTGGATTATCATTCACTTCGTACACTTTATTGTTCTCTTGTTTTGCCCTATTTGCATTACTGTGCTGAGGTTTGGGGGAATACTTATAAAATTTCACTACAGCCACTTATCATTCTGCAGAAAAGAGCAATAAGGACTATTCATAAAGTCAACTACTTGGAACACACAAATCCACTTTTCATACAATCCAAACTATTGAAATTCACTGACATAGTATCTTATCAAACAGCAATCATCATGTATAGGGCAAAAGCAAAACAACTACCAGAAAATATCCAAAACTTATTTAGGAATCGGGAGGGAGGTTATAAGTTAAGGGGGAATCACAACTTCAAAATCTTAAACATAAGAACAACCTTAAAAAGTTTCTGTATCACTATAACTGGGGTCAAACTATGGAACAATCTAAGTGAGGAACTCAAGCAAAGTCCAAATATCCACCAGTTTAAAATAATGTACAAAAATATGTTGTTTAGCGGGTACAAAGGCTAAAACTGCCAAAGGGCGACACACAAGTAAAAATTAAACAGAAAAATAAGTGTGAAACTGTGTCTACTTGTGTTCTGTTGTAGAATTACAGTATATGTTGAATCATTGGTTTAATGGATAAAGTGAGAAAGTGGTAAGAATCTAAAAAGCTATGCTTCCTCCTACTCCTTTTCGAGCATTTTTTATTCATTTATTTACTTATGTATTATTATTTATTTATGTATTTTGTCTGTTTGTTGGTTTATATTTTGTTTGTTTGTTGTATGGACTTATATGTGGCACTTTAGAGTGTGATTTGTTTTGTATTTTCTTTTTTGTTTTGGATGGTCGAAATAAAGATATCAATCAATCAATCAATCAATTGAATCCCCATCCCCCGTGGTCTGATTTTGGTGGTTCAAATAGATTATAAAAGTCACCTACTCCCTGCAATGTGCTAAGTCATTGCCTTTTGGTGCATTGAATGAGTATTTTGTGGATGTTTGAGATGTCCTATCGTGTGAGTGGTCAATGAACGGACATGGAATAAACTGACGAACGTGACTTTGTACAGTTCTTTTGCTTCTACACGCAGCTATTGATCGTTGAATGCATCACCTGTTTATTTTTCAAAATCTTGTTCATATAAATGAACATCAAAACATACAAATGTGTGTTCTTTGTGAAAACAAGCAAGTAATGTCGCACTGATCTGACTCAAGGTGCGCGCGCGCCCCCGCGGCGGAGACGCCATGCGTCGACAAATTGTGTTCCCAGTGTACTTGTACACTGGGCATTTGCAAAGTCTATACTCTGCAACTGTGTTGTCAATACAATCTCCTTTCTTGCAAAATCCACAGTCCTCCCACACACGCAGACGCAGTGCGTCTCGTCTTCCTCGTCACCATTATTATCTTGTTTGCATGATTGACGTAATCTCTCGCAGCAAGCGCTGACGAGAGATGACATTTTTGAGCGAAAACAACTTAGACTTGCTTAAAAATAACATTCTTACTTGAATAAAGATAAAAGGGTATCAGGACTGTTGGGTCTAAAAGCATCTAATTTATTATATCAATTAAAGCAATCAATAACAAAAATAAAAATTGTGTCGTGTGGCCAGCATCAATGTAAATAAGTCCAGCTCTCGTCGATGTACAGTGTTTTCTGTACTATAAAGCGCACTGGATTATAAGGTGCACATTCATAGATTTTTTTATTTTAGAAATTATTTCATATATAAGGGCTCACCGGATTAAAAGGCGCATAGAATAGAAGCTACAGCGTCAAACTGAGGTTGACTAGGTTTGCGTTATGCATCCACTAGATCAGACATGGGCAAACTACGGCCCACGGGCCACATCCGGCCCACGGGACCGTTTGTTTAATCCGGCCCGCCAACCCTGAATAAATTGTATTATTAAACTTTTTTTTCCTCCGGTCATTTTCCCTGCAATGACTGCGTTTCCCCAGTAGATGGGGAACCGGCCGCCCACGCATTTATTACTGGAAGCCCATCCATCCATCCATCTTCTTCCGCTTATCCGGGGTCGGGTCGCGGGGGCAACAGCTTCAGGAGGGACTCCCAGACTTCCCTCTCCCCAGCCACTTCATCCAGCTCATCCCGGGGGATCCCAAGGCGTTCCCAGGCCAGCTGAGAGACATAGTCTCTCCAGCGCGTCCTGGGTCGTCCCCGGGGTCTCCTACCGGTGGGACATGCCCGGAACACCTCCCCAGGGAGGCGTCCAGGAGGCATCCTGATAAGATGCCCGAGCCACCTCATCTGGCTCCTCTCAACGTGGAGGAGTAGCGACTCTACTCCGAGTCTCTCCCGGATGACCGAGCTTCTCACCCTATCTCTAAGGGAGAGCCCGGACATCCTGCGGAGAAAACTCATTTCGGCCGCTTGTATCCGAGATCTCGTTCTTTCGGTCACGACCCATAGCTCGTGACCATAGGTGAGGGTAGGAGCGTAAATCGACCGGTAAATTGAGAGCTTTGCCTTTTGGCTCAGCTCTCTCTTCACCACAACGGACCGGTACAGGGTCCGCATTACTGCCGACGCTGCACCGATCCGCCTGTCGATCTCACGCTCCATCCTCCCCTCACTCGTGGACAAGACTCCAAGATACTTGAACTCCTCCACTTGGGGCAGGATCTCATCCCCGATCCGGAGAGGGCATTCCACCCTTTTCCGATCGAGGACCATGGACTCGGATTTGGAGGTGCTGACCCTCATCCCGACCGCTTCACACTCGGCTGCGAACCGTTCCAGCGAGAGCTGGAGATCACGGCCTGAAGAAGCCAACAGCACCACGTCATCTGCAAAAAGCAGAGACGCGATGCTGAGGTCCCCAAACCGGACCCCCTCAACGCCTCGGCTGCGCCTAGAAATTCTGTCCATAAAAATTATGAACAGAATCGGTGACAAAGGGCAGCCTTGGCGGAGTCCAACCCTCACTGGGAACGAATCCGACTTACTGCCGGAAATGCGGACCAGACTCTGGCATCGGTGATACAGGGACCGAACCGCCCTTATCAGTTGGCTCGGCACCCCGTACTCCCGAAGCACCCTCCACAGAACCTCCCGAGGGACACGGTCGAACGCCTTCTCCAAGTCCACAAAACACATGTGGACTGGTTGGGCGAACTCCCATGCACCCTCGAGGATCCTGCCGAGGGTGTAGAGCTGGTCCACTGTTCCACGGCCAGGACGAAAGCCACACTGCTCCTCCTGAATCCGAGGTTCGACCTCCCGACGGACCCTCCTCTCCAGCACCCCTGAATAGACCTTACCAGGGAGGCTGAGGAGTGTGATTCCCCTGTAATTGGAACACACCCTCCGGTCCCCCTTCTTAAAGAGGGGAACCACCACCCCAGTCTGCCAATCCAGAGGCACTGTCCCCGATGTCCACGCAACGTTGTAGAGGCGTGTCAGCCATGACAGCCCCACAACATCCAGAGCCTTTAAGAACTCTGGGCGGATCTCATCCACCCCCGGGGCCTTGCCACCGAGGAGTTTTTTAACTACCTCAGTGACTTCGACCCCAGAGATTGGAGAATCCGCCTCAGAGTCTCTAGGCCCTGCTTCATCAATGGAAGGCGTGTAGGTGGAATTGAGGAGGTCTTTGAAGTATTCTCCCCACCGACTCACGACGTCCCGAGTCGAGGTCAGCAGCACGCCATCCCCACTGTAAACAGTATTGACGTTGCACTGCTTCCCCCTCCTGAGACGCCGGATGGTGGACCAGAATTTCCTCGAAGCCGTCCGAAAGTCATTCTCCATGGCCTCACCGAACTCCTCCCACGCCCGGGTTTTTGCCTCAGCAACCGCCGAAGCCGCGTTCCGCTTGGCCATCCGGTACCCGTCAGCTGCCTCCGGAGTCCCGCAGGCCAAAACGGCCCGATAGGACTCCTTCTTCAGCTTGACGGCATCCCTTACCGCCGGTGTCCACCAGCGGGTTCGGGGGTTGCCGCCACGACAGGCACCAACGACCTTACGGCCACAGCTCCGGTCGGCCGCCTCAACAATGGAGGCGCGGAACATGGTCCACTCAGACTCAATGTCCCCCGCCTCCCCCGGGACGTGGGAAAAGCTCTGCCGGAGGTGGGAGTTGAAGCTCTTCCTGACAGGTGATTCTGCCAGACGTTCCCAGCAGACCCTCACAGAGCGTTTGGGTCTGCCAGGTCGGACCGGCATCTTCCCCCACCATCGGAGCCAACCCACCACCAGGTGGTGATCAGTTGATAGCTCCGCCCCTCTCTTCACCCGAGTGTCCAAAACATGCGGCCGCAAATCCGATGACACGACTACAAAGTCGATCATCGAACTGCAGCCTAGGGTGTCCTGGTGCCAAGTGCACACATGGACACCCTTATGTTTGAACATGGTGTTCATTATTGAAAATCCGTGTCGAGCACAGAAGTCCAACAATAGAACACCGCTCGGGTTCAGATCAGGGGGGCCGTTCCTCCCAATCACGCCCTTCCAGGTCTCACTGTCATTGCCCACGTGAGCATTGAAGTCACCCAGTAGAACGATAGAGTCCCCAGAAGGAGCGCTCTCCAGCACTTCCTCCAGGGACCCCAAGAAGGGTGGGTACTCTGAGCTGCTGTTTGGTGCATAGACACAAACAACAGTCAGGACCCGTCCCCCCACCCGAAGGCGGAGGGAGGCTACCCTCTCGTTCACCGGGGTGAACCCCAATGTGCAGGCGCCCAGCCGGGGGGCAATAAGTATACCCACACCTGCTCGACGCCTCTCACCGTGGGCAACTCCAGAGTGGAAGAGAGTCCAGCCCCTCTCGAGAGGGCTTGTACCGGAACCCAAACTGTGTGTGGAGGCTAGTCCGACTATATCTAGTCGGAATCTTTCTGCCTCGCACACCAGCTCGGGCTCCTTTCCAGCCAGAGAGGTGACATTCCATGTCCCAAGAGCCAGCTTCTGCAGCCGGGGATCAGACCGCCAAGGTCCCCGCCTTTGGCTGCCGCCCAGCTCACATTGCACCCGACCCCTTCGGCCCCTCCCACAGGTGGTGAGCCCATGGGAAGCCGTGTCAGAAATCTCAGTGCACACTCACAAGTGCGTGTACATACATAAAGAATGACTGTTATATAAGCATGAGGAAAAACATTTGATGAATAAAACAAAAGGATGACTCCACATGAGGATTTGTCCTTAAACAATTCAACTGAGGCACATATCTGAAAGCAGGAATGTTTCACTTATACTCAGTGGTCCGCGCTCTATTTCTATCAGTGCCGAATTTAGAGTGTGGCCTGTGACGTCAGCATTCTCGTAATTTGCGCGCTGAGCTTTCAGATACAGTTTTACGCTAAAGCCACCCACAAACCTTTCCCTGGAATCCTTCCATTAAAATGAGTGGCCCATGGAAAAGAAAGGCGGACACTGAGTGCCGAGTGTTTAAAAAAAGAGACGATAATTTCGCTCGACCTACGCGACGTGACGTGACATTCAGCCACATGAACATCAACTCGTCACAGATCTAGGTTAACGGACCAACACCTCGGCTCTATCCTAAGAACTGCCACAACAAATTTTACTCCAGACTATGATGCACTAGCAAAAAAGAGTGAGACCAACAACACTGTTCCCACTGAAAATGAAGGGGAGTTTCTCAAGTTTGTTTTAAAAAAAAAAAAATGCATTTCGAATATAATTTGTACAAATAGCAGGGATTGAAACTAGAGACCATTCTCATTTTCAAACGATGCAGGATGCTCAAGGACATTGATGCACCACCTGTTTGCGACTAATCTTAACTTCTTAACAGTTCTTAATGCCGACTTTAAGGAAGTGTTTCCCGTTTCCTCACCTCTGTCACCAGGTGTTTGTGAGTTAAAACTCTGCTCTGATTTTCAGATACCCCTCGCCGTGTTGCCGTTTTGATTTCTTTATTACTTTATTTAGATGTATTCTTTCACCAATTCTTCAAGATGATGTATTCGGTCAGAATGTTTGCCGTTTGATGTGATTTCGGCTCATAAGAAAAACATCTTTCATAAATCTGACCTGCAGGCGCTGAAGTGTTGGAAACTGTTATTCATAATAATAGTGTCATATTTAATGATAATCACTAATAGCAGTTTTTTGGTAAAATAGTTCTTACATACATACAATCATCTAAGTACATCTAAATAAAGTAATAAAGAAATCAAAACGGCAACACTGTGACGAATATCTGAAAATTAGAGCAGAGCTTTAACTCACAAACACCTGGTGACAGAGGTGAGGAAACGGGAAACACTTCCTTAAAGTCGGCATTAAGAACTGTTAAGAAGTTAAGATTAGTCGCAAACAGGTGGTGCATCAATGTCCTTGAGCATCCTGCATCGTTTGAAAATGAGAATGGTCTCTAGTTTCAATCCCTGACATCAAATGAGAATAACCCTTTATAGAAATAAAAATTGACTGACGCAAACGTGAGTTCTTCATGTTTTTATTGAAAACAACATAGGGCTGACGCCGTACGGCATCGGTTTTTCGCTTTCCAAACAAGGCGTGCGCGCTCCCACGGCAGGGGGAACAAAATCTCACGGGGTAACCAAATCGAGCACAACACCTGGCTTGTGTATGCACAGCCAAATTTGCTGCGGTGAGGGGGTGCGGTTCACTGTGATTTCCTCCCGACAGGCTTACCTATATGTCAATCAAGCGATGGGATGGATTCTAGCCTATAGAAAAAAAGTTTTTTTTAAAAAAGTGTCTATGCACCAAACGGCAGCTCAGAGTACCCACCCTTCTTGGAGTCCCTGGAGGAAGTGCTAGAGAGCGCTCCTTCTGGGGACTCCATTGTTCTACTGGGTGACTTCAATGTTCACGCGGGCAATGACAGTGAGACCTGGAAGGGCGTGATTGGGAGGAACGGCCTCCCCGATCTGAACCCGAGCGGTGTTCTATTATTGGACTTCTGTACTCGACACGGATTTTCAATAATGAAAACCATGTTCAAACATAAGGGTGTGCACTTGGCACCAGGACACCATAGGCCGCAGTTCGATGATCGACTTTGTAGTCGTGTCATCGGATTTGCGGCCGCATGTTTTGGACACTCGGGTGAAGAGAGGGGCGGAGCTGTCAACTGATCACCACCTGGTGGTGGGTTGGCTCCGATGGTGGGGGAAGAAGCCCGTCCGACCTGGCAGACCCAAACGCTCTGTGAGGGTCTGCTAGGAACGTCTGGCAGAATCTCCTGTCAGGAAGAGCTTCAATTCCCACCTCCGGCAGAGCTTTTCCCACGTCCCGGGGGAGGTGGGGGACATTGAGACCATGTTCCGCGCCTCCATTGTTGAGGCGGCCGACCGAAGCTGTGGCCGTAAGGTCGTTGGTGCCTGTCGTGGCAGTAATCCCCGAACCCGCTGGTGGACACCGGCGGTAATGGATGCCGTCAAGCTGAAGAAGGAGTCCTATCGGGGCGTTTTGGCCTGCGGGACTCCGGAGGCAGCTGACAGGTACCGGATGGCCAAGCGGAATGCGGCTTCGGCAGTTGCTGAGGCAAAAACCCGGGTGTGGGAGGAGTTTGGTGAGGCCATGGAGAATGACTTCCGGACGGCTTCGAGGAAATTCTGGTCCACCATCCGGCGTCTCAGGAGGGGGAAGCAGTGCAACGTCAACACTGTTTACAGTGGGGATGGCGTGCTGCTGACCTCGACTCGGGACGTTGTGAGTCGGTGGGGAGAATACTTCGAAGACTTCCTCAATTCCACCTACACGCCTTCCATTGAGGAAGCAGGGCCTGGAGACTCTGAGGCGGATTCTCCAATCTCTGGGGTCGAAGTCACTGAGGTAGTTAAAAAACTCCTCGGTGGCAAGGCCCCGGGGGTGGATGAGATCCGCCCGGAGTTCTTAAAGGCTCTGGATGTTGTGGGGCTGTCATGGCTGACACGCCTCTACAACATTGCGTGGACATCGGGGACAGTGCCTCTGGATTGGCAGACTGGGGTGGTGGTTCCCCTCTTTAAGAAGGGGGACCGGAGGATGTGTTCCAATTACAGGGGAATCACACTCCTCAGCCTCCCCGGTAAGGTCTATTCAGGGGTGCTGGAGAGGAGGGTCCGTTGGGAGGTCGAACCTCGGATTCAGGAGGAGCAGTGTGGCTTTCGTCCTGGCCGTGGAACAGTGGATCAGCTCGACACCCTCGGCAGGATCCTCGAGGGTGCATGGGAGTTCGCCCAACCAGTCCACATGTTTTGTGGACTTGGAGAAGGCGTTCGACCGTGTCCCTTGGGAGGTTCTGTGGAGGGTGCTTCGGGAGTACGGGGTGCCGAGCCAACTGATAAGGGCGGTTTGGTCCCTGTATTACCGATCCCAGAGTCTGGTCCGCATTTCCGGCAGTAAGTCGGATTTGTTCCCAGTGAGGGTTGGACTCCGCCAAGGCTGCCCTTTGTCACTGATTATGTTAATAATTTTTATGGACAGAATTTCTAGGCGCAGCCAAGGCGTTGAGGGGGTCCAGTTTGGGGACCTCAGCATCGCGTCCCTGCTTTTTGCAGATGACGCGGTGCTGTTGGCTTTTTCAGGCCGTGATCTCCAGCGCTCGCTGGAATGGTTCGCAGCCGAGTGTGACGCGGTCGGGATGAGGGTCAGCACCTCCAAATCCGAGTCCATGGTCCTCGATCGGAAAAGGGTGGAATGCCCTCTCCGGATCGGGGATGAGATTCTGCCCCAAGTGGAGGAGTTCAAGTATCTTGGAGTCTTGTCCACGAGTGAGGGGAGGATGGAGCGCAAGATCGACAGGCGGATCGGTGCAGCGTCGGCAGTAATGCGGACCCTGTACCGGTCCGTTGTGGTGAAGAGAGAGCTGAGCCAAAAGGCAAAGCTCTCAATTTACCGGTCGATTTACGCTCCTATCCTCACCTATGGTCACGAGCTATGGGTCGTGACCGAAAAATTGAGATTCCGGATACAAGCGGCCGAAATTAGTTTTCTCCGCAGGATGTCCGGGCTCTCCCTCAGAGATAGGGTGAGAAGCTCGGTCATCCGGGAGAGACTAGGAGTAGAGAGGAGCCAGATGAGGTGGCTCAGGCATCTTATCGGGATGCCTCCTGGACGCCTCCCTGGGGAGGTGTTCCGGGCATGTCCCCACCGGTAGGAGACCCCGGGGACGACCCAGGACGCGCTGGAGAGACTGTGTGTCTCAGCTGGCCTGGGAACGCCTTGGGATCCCCCCGGGATGAGCTGGATGAAGTGGCTGGGGAGAGGGAAGTCTGGGAGTCCCTCCTAAAGCTGCTGCCCCCGTGACCCGACCCCGGATAAGCGGAAGAAGATGGATGGATAAAAAAAGTCATGCGATTGACCAGTAGTAGCTTACTTCGGTGATGCCCCTGACCACGGTTGCCATAATGCTGAAAGCGATGCGACCATGTAATTTACTAGTCTTACTGAAACATTTTGGCAGAGCGCTGTGTACATCCAGACTTGCTGCGGTGCGGGGGTGTGGTCACTGTCTATTGCGCATGTGCGGTTCACTGTGATTTCCTCCCGACAGGCCTACCTGTATGTCAATCAAGCGATGGGAATTGACAATAAAGGAGACTTTGACTTTTGACTTTGGATGGATTCTAGCCTATAGAAAAAAAATGTGTTTTTTTAAAGTCATGTGATCAACCAGTAGTAGCTTACTTTGGTGACGCCCCGGACCACGGTTGCCGTAATGCTGAAAGCGATGCAACCTTGTAATTTACTAGTCATACTGAAACATACCCAAACATTTTTGCAGAGTGCTGTGTACAACCAGTATGGATCAACAAATTCATCAATTGATCTATATACAGGACTGTCTCAGAAAATTTGAATATTGTGATGAAATTTTTTATTTTCTGTAATGCAATTAAAAAAACAAAAATGTCATACATTCTGGATTCATTACAAATCAACGGAAATATTGCAAGCCTTTTATTATTTTAATATTGGTGATTATGGCATACAGGTTAAGAAAACTCAAATATTAGAATATTTCCTCAGACCAAGTAAAAAAAAAAAAGATTTATAACAGCAAAACAAAATCAAACATTTGAAAATGTCCATTAATGCACTCAGTACTTGGTTGGGAATCCTTTTGCACGTATTATTGCATCAATGCGGCGTGGCATGGAGGCAATCAGCCTGTGGCATGGCTGAGGTGTTATGGATGCCCAGGATGCTTCAATAGCAGCCTTTAGCTCATTTGCATTGTTGGGTCTGGTGTCTTTCAGCTTCTTCACAATACCCCACAAATTATCTATGGGGTTCAGGTCAGGGAAATTGGCAGGCCAATCGAGGACAGTAATGTCATGGTCAGTATACCATTTACTGGTGGTTTTGGCACTGTGGGCAGGTGCCAGATCATGCTGGAAAATGAAATCATCTCCATAGAGCTTTTTAGCAGACGGAAACATGTAGTGCTTTAAAATCTGCATTTACTCTGGACTTGATGAAACACAGTGGACCAACACCAGCAGCTGACATTGCTCCCCAAACCATCGCTGACTGTGGGAACTTCACACTGGATTTCAAGCAACTTGGATTTTGCTCCTCTCCAGCCTTTTTCCATACTCTGGCGCCTTAACTTCCAAATGAAATACAAAACTTGCTTTCGTCTGAAAAGAGGACTTTGGACCACTCTGCAACTGTCTAGTGCTTCTTTTCCATAGTCCAAGTCAGACGCTTAAGAAGTGGCTTGACCATGGGAACACGGCTATTGTAGGCCATTTCCCGGACACGTCTGTGAACAGTGGCTTTTGATACCTGGACTCCAGCTTCAGTCCACTGTCTTTGAAGCTCCACCAAATTCTGGAAGCGACTCTTCTTCACAATGCTGTTAAGGCTGCAGTCATCTATTTTGGTTGTGCAGCGTTTCCTGCCACATTTCCCCCTTCCAACAGACTTTTTGTGGATGTGCTTTGAAACTGCACTCTGTGGACAGCTTGCACTTTGAGAAATTTCTTTTTGTGTCTTACGCTCCTGATGGAGGGTGTCAATGATGGCCCTCTGGACAGCAGTCAGATCAGCAGTCTTCCCCATACTTGTGATTTAGTTTACTGAACCAAGCTGAGTCTTTTTCAAGGCTCAGGAAACCCTTGCAGGTGTTTCGAGTAAATTAGACGATTCAAGTGATTAGTTGAATACCCTACTAGTTTACTTTTTCATGATATTCTAATATTTTGAGATAGGATATTTGAGTTTTCTTAACCTGTATGCCATAATCAGCAATATTAAAATAATGAAAGGCTTGCAATATTTCAGTTGATTTGTAATGAATCCAGAATGTATGACATTTTTGTTTTTTTAATTGCATTACAGAATATAAGGAACTTTATCACAATATTCTAATTTTCTGAGACAGTCCTGTATTAGGGGCTGTGCATTATAAGGCATATAAATTGAGTAAATTTTAAGTTTTTAAGTGCGCCTTATAGTGCGGAAAATACAGTAGCTGGATTGTGGGGCAGACACATTGGTATATGGATAGAAAAGATGTATCGTTACACTCCTACTAAATACAAAACTATGTACACCAGCTGCTCGGTAACTTGTTTGATGCTAAACCCTATACTATCGTCATAAGCTAGTGGTTTTCTGGTGTTTGTCAGCTGCTCAGTACACATTATTTTCAACAGCTAGTTTCTCTTTGCTGTTCACAATCAAATTTGGCCCCATCCCCACCACCAATCAAACGGATAACAGTTTGAGCCAAGTGTAAAGAATCTGGAAGGTCACCTTGAAAAAAAGGTAGAGTCCAAAGAGAGTACAGCTGGCAATGATTGGGAATTTGGCAGCTTCTCTGCTGGTGATGGTCTCTGGCATGTCTGACGTGTTCTGCGGACAACGACAGGGATAGTTAAACACTTACAGTAAGACTTGTTCATTAAACCTTTAAATGTGATTAACAAAGTAAGTCTGCTTCAACTACTACTCACCAAAGGACACAAATCTTAAGACATAATCAAAGGTGAAGTAACATTATTCATGTTTTGATGGAGTATAATGAAAACTAGCGTGTTGGGGCTATCCCAGGCTCGTAAAAGATCATTTTAACAACAAACGTCTTGCAGGGCACTGCAAACAAAGTTTGGAACCACTGGGTTAACTTATTTTGACCATCTCTAAACTTTTGAACGCATATGAACTACTGTTCAGTACTTGTTTCTGAAATTGGATCTGAATGGCAAATGTTACAACAGGTGTTTGATTAATGAACAACATCATGTCAACATCTATTCCTTTCGGCAACTCTTGTCACACTCACAAACCTGCTAACAACTCTGACATTCTCAGCTCAGTGGCCATTTCTCTCTAAAAACCTCCTGTCGGAAGCCTCACAGTCGAGGTGCAAGGTGAATCAGTGGCCACTTCTCTCTAAAAACCTGTGGAATGCCTTCTCCAGGTTGGGGATGAGATCTTGTCTTCAGTCAGGGGTGTCCAAACTGTTTGCAAAGCGGTCCAGATTTGGTTAGATGATAATGTATAGGGGCCAACCATTCGCACTGACTTTCCTGGAACCATTACCATTGTAAATGAAGTTGTAAATATACGTATATCTATATCCTTTGCTGTCTTCAGATAGGTTGATATTGCAAATGAAAATCTGTTGTCACTACCAGAAAAGTTAGATTAAAATAATAATGAATTAAATACAAATGAACAATTTGATGAAAATTGAATGAAATGTTTTATTAGATGTATTAAGTTTGTTTTATTATTGTTATTGTTGTATTAATGAGAAGGGTGATATTGGTGTTTGTGACTGCAGTAAACAGGCCAGGTTGTATCATGTCAGATTTTTAATCCAAATCAAATCATTCTCCATTTTATCTTTTTTATTTCAATTTCATACGCAACAAATTACTTCATAATCTTAAAATAATAATCCATAGTCTTTTTGTTGTTTGCGATTACTGTGAGTGGGCGGCGCGGACGCGTAGTAGTGTGTAGAGTTCGTACAAAGCAGACAGCTCTCACCAGTAGTCCGTGTTTTTGGGTGTTTTTTTGCCTTTCCTTGTACAGCATCACTTGCAGCGTCTCTGATTTTAGTGTCGCCTTAGGCCTTGGTGTGTGGACATTTGAACGAGGAAGTGTCTGTGTCACTGATTAGCTTGCAAACGGACACCTGTGTGCGCGTGAACTGGGAAGGGATGGAGGAGACACGCTCACAACCGATCATGAGCGCTGGCTCATGTGGGCGTTCCCATTAGGACGAGTTTCATTTCTGTGGCTCGCTCTGGGGCGCGCAGGTCCCCGCGACAGTGCAAGCGGGCCACTTATTGATTTTATTACACAATGCTTTGGGCCAGTCTAAATTTAGACGCGGGCCGCATTTGGCCCGCGGGCCGGGCTTTGAACAAGCCTGTCTTAAGTGGAGGTGTTCAAGTGCCTTAGGGTCTTGTTCACAAGTGAGAGTAGGATGGAACGGGTGACTGGCAGATTGGTGCAGCATCTGCAGTGATGTCGACTATGTACTGGTCTGTCGTGGTGAAGAAGGAGCTGAGCCAAAAAGCAACGACTCAGGAGACACTAGAGGATTTTATCTCCTGGCTGGCCTGGGAAAGACTTGGGATCCCCGGAATGAGCTTGAAGAAGTGGCTGGGGAGAGTAAGTTTGGGCTTCCCTGTTGAAGCTGCTCCCTCTGCGACCCGAGCTCAGATAAGCGGTGGACAATGCATGGATGGAAGATGAAGTGTATTTAATATATAAAATACAATCAAACATTATGTGAGTGCTCCCTCACTTTTCGGAGGGGATACGTTCCATGATCCATTGCAATAGGTGAATTATTGTAAAGTAGAGGCTGACATCTTTTTAACACCTCTATTAAAGGAAGGCTTGTAGCAATCAGCAGTCAAGCATAAAAAGGCTTATGGTGGTGAATTTATTTGGAAGTATAACCATTTTCAAATTTGAACAAACTGTATGAACAGGGTCAAGTACCGATTGACAGAAACACGGCCAGCCTGTCTTGTGTGTAATCCACCAATAAAGACGAAATATGAAATATTACACGTTGCTGCGGTGGCTCATCACTTTCGTGTTACTTTGAGTTACCGTATTTTTCGGACTATAAGTCGCGTTTTTTTTTTTCATAGTTTGGGTGGGGGGGGGGCGATTTATACCGAGGAGCGACTTGTGTGAATTTTTTCATAAATTTTCAAAAAAAAAAAAAGTGAAACCGCGATAAATGAAACACGATGTAGCAAGGGATTACTGTAATTTGAATTTCAAGTGATGTCAGCCGCGCGCCGCAGCGGTTGTTTACATAAAGGACAAAGATTCGATCACGGGATGACGAAGGTGATGAAGGGCCCCACGTACTACCGGCATTATTAGCGGCTTTGTTTGGAAGTGACACGGAGGACGAAGAGTTTGAAGGATTTAAGGATTTGGAGTGACACCGAAGGTTTGAAAAACTATTATGGCTTTTACGCACGCCCGGTTCTACTCTACGGAGCTCTCTTTCACCTCCGTGGATGGAAGTCGGGGGCCGGGGCTCGGCCGGGTGGCTGCTCGGGGACGGTGGATGGGGCTCGGACATGGCTTTTACGCACGGCCGGTCCTATTTTATGGAGCTCTCTTCCACCTCCGTGGCTGGAACTGCGACCGCCGGGGATGGAAGTCCACGCCGCCATACGCCTGGAAGTTGACGCCGGTGCTTGGGTCCTTGTACTTTGTTAACGCTACAATATAGTTATATACTAGATCTGTGGAATAACGACAAGGCTGACGTCAGGGCGCACGCGCAGCGTTGTTGACAAAGGACGAGGAATTTGATCGAAGGATTTAATGATTTGGAGTGACACAGATGGTTTGATAATATTATTGCTTATATAATAGTTATTTGATATATCATTTATATATCGTTATATGGGCCTGTGGAATATTTTGAAGTGCAAGCGCCGTCAGCGGCGCGCACCCATTGTTGACAAAGGACGATCGATGGATTTAATGAATTGGAGTGACACAGATGGTTTTGTAAACGTGATATTTATGTAATAGTTATATGAATAACTCTGTTACGTCAGGCACGTTCTCAGCTCTTCGTTTCGGTTTATGTCACGTTAGCATACCTATCGTTTAGCCTGGTTTTGCTCGTTCATGTCTGTTCTTGGTGTTGGATTTTGTCGAATAAATTTCCCCCAAAATGCGACTTATACTCCGGAGCGACTGATATGTTTTTTTTTCACGTTATTGTGCATTTTATGGCTAATGTGACCTATATAATGTGACTTAGTCCGAAAAATACGGTACTCAGCTCCTCCCCAAGTATTTCACGTATAAATTTGTACTACTTACCTCAAGTGAGCACTCGCTGTCTGTCAGCCCATAGTCATTGGTAATGCCTGGTCACGAATACAGTATGTACGTAATCATAAATATTGTTTCGCATCATGGCAATAGGAAGAACGCATCATTCACCAGAATCTAGTTTGAAGCCAACATGAGCCAACAAGTCATCAATGAACACACCTATTTCAGCTGTGGTGCAAGTTTTACAAAAGGATTTATTTCTAACAAATAAGATAAAAAAGGTAAACTATACCTTTATACCAACTAACTAATTTTGGACCATGAAATAGTGTGTAATATTGATGGGTTGGGCAACACCGATGCTTCGGCGCATGTGTCGAGCTCATAGAGCGAAGCCCCGTGTCGGTGCGTGTATCGCTTTACGAAAGTCACGTGACCGAAACAGCAGCAGTATTGCAAGGAAGCGCGTCAAACCTCTGTTAAAGGAAGCGCATTGTCAACGGGATGGATCTGCCAAAACAATATCTGATCTTTTGCGATTCATCCTCAAAGTTATCAAGAATTATGGAGCAGCCCCAAGTCAAACGAAAGGTTTCTTCTGTGTGGGACCATTTTGATCTCATATCAGAAAATAAGGTATTAATTTCCTTGTTGTTTCATCAAGTTTCTCTCAGCGTTTCCACTTGTTATGTCTGAATTCAAATTCATTTCAAAGTGATCATGTACTAAAATGCCAATTCAATGTTTTTTAGATAATCTTTGGCAACATCTGGACATTGAAGTGGTCAGACAAAGCAAGTGCCACAGCCGATGCCATCCAGGAGGTTCAAAGAGGCAGAGGGCAATATTGCCAGGTCGCAGGATCCAATCAGATACTGGGACAATCAAAAGACCCATTACTCAAACCTCTTCCGGCTTGCATTGCAATTTCGCTGCACTCCAGCCTCATCTGTGCCGTGTGAGCGGGTGTTTTCAACGGCTGGAGAAATTGTGCCCAAAAAGCGCAACAGTCTCAATTTCAAGACGTTGGAAAAACATATTGTTTTGAATAAAAATTTGTAAAAAAACAAATCAATGCACAAGCATCCTCTTTCACAATATGTTCACTTAGATTTTCATGTTATGATTCATGCTCACATTATTTATGGATTGTAACTAAAAAATTAAATATATTTTAAATTTAAATGAATGTATAGGACTGTCTCAGAAAATTAGAATATTGTGATAAAGTTCTTTATTTTCTGTAATGCAATTAAAAGAACAAAAATGTCATACATTCTGGATTCAGTACAAATCACCTGAAATATTGCAAGCCTTTTATTATTTTAATATTGCTGATTATGGCTTACAGCTTAAGGAAACTCAAATATCCTATCTCAAAATATTAGAATATTTTCTCAGACCAAGTGAGAAAAAAAAAATTATAACAGCAAAACAAAATCAAACATTTGAAAATGTCCATTTATGCACTCAGTACTTGGTTGGGAATCCTTTAGCATGGATTACTGCATCAATGCGGTGTGGCATGGAGGCAATCAGCCTGTGGCATTGCTGAGGTGTTATGGATGCCCAGGATGCTTCAATAGCAGCCTTTAGCTCATTTGCATTGTTAGGTCTGGTGTCTTTCAGCTTCTTCTTCACAATACCCAACAAATTCTCTATGGGGTTCAGGTCACGGGAATTGGCAGGCCAATCGAGGACAGTAATGCCATGGTCAGTACACCATTTACTGGTGGTTTTGGCACTGTGGGCAGGTGCCAGATCATGCTGGAAAATTAAATCATCATCTCCATAGAGCTTTTCTGCAGACGGAAGCATGTAGTGCTTCAAAATCTGCATTTACTCTGGACTTGATGAAACACAGTGGACCAACACCAGCAGCTGACATGGCTCTCCAAACCATCGCTGACTGTGGGAACTTCACACTGGATTTCAAGCAACTTGGATTTTGCTCCTTTCCAGCCTTTTCTTCAGACTCTGGCGCCTTGACTTCCAAATGAAACGCAAAACTTGCTTTCGTCTAAAAGAGGACTTTGGACCACTCTGCAACTGTCCAGTGCTTCTTTTCCATAGCTCAAGTCAGACGCTTCTTCTGTTGTCTTGAGTTCAGAAGTGGCTTGATCATGGGAATACGGCTATTGTAGCCCATTTCCCGACACATCTGTGAATAGTGGCTTTTGATACCTGGACTCCAGCTTCAGTCCACTGTCTTTGAAGCTCCCCCAAATTCTGGAAGCGACTCTTCTTCACAATGCTGTTAAGGCTGCGGTCATCTCTCTTGGTTGTGCAGCGTTTCCTGCCACATTTCCCCCTTCCAACAGACTTTTTGTGGATGTGCTTTGAAACTGCACTCTGTGAACAGCTTGCTCTTTTTGTGTCTTACCCTCCTGATGGAGGGTGTCAATGATGGTCCTCTGGACAGCAGTCAGATCAGCAGTCTTCCCCATACTTGTGATTTAGTTTACTGAACCAAGCTAGCAAGCCTCCTAGTATACTTATTCATGATATTCTAATATTTTGATAGGATATTTGAGTTTTCTTAAGCTGTATGCCATAATCAGCAATATTAAAATAATAAAAGGCTTGTAATATTTCAGTTGATTTGTAATGAATCCAGAATGTATGACATTTTTGTTTTTTTTAATTGCATTACAGAAATAAAGAACTTTATCACAATGTTCTAATTTTCTGAGACAGTCCTGTATATATGAAATAATACAATACAAGATATAATTACTTAAATTAGATTAATGTACGTATATAGTAGGTCATCAAATCAGTATCAGATGAGTCTGTCAACTAGGTTGCCTGTAGCATTTTTAAGGTCCAGCACTCAGTGACAGTATCGACACAGTATCAATACAGTTTTGCAAAGTGTTGAAACGTTTCATGACGCCTCATCTACACATCACTAGTGTGTTACACAGTCAAACCTAGGTTTTCGACCACAATCTGTTCCAGAAGGCGGTTCGAGAAGTGAATCAGTCGAATTCTGAATCTATTTCTGACATTACAAATAACGGACAAAATTTTAATCCGTTCCAAGACTAAAGAAAAAAGGCCTTTTTTATAAGCATTTTTTCATTTGCACATTTTTGTCCGATCGCGCAATTGCAGCGCGCCGCCAAACGCGCAACCGTAGCGCGCCGCCGACCGCGCAACTGCACCGTGCTGGTCGCATTATTGTGACAGAGCCGTTGCTGAAATTTAGAAAATATTTTTAAAGTCCTGATGTACTTTCCAAAATTTAAGTGGACCTCAGTGCGCAGGGACCTTAATTTGGTCCGAGCGCGCAACTGCAGCGCGCCGGGCGCTCACTGTCGCATTGCTTTAAGAGCGTCTTTGTGTTTTAGGATGGCTTTACTGCTCCCACTTGCTTTCTTTGGAGGCATGATTAGGGGTTAATACAATCCTCAAAGTAAGGAAAATACAATAACGAACGGAGTTAGTCGGCATCCGGGCCGCGCGGTCGGGTTTTCTCAGGTCCTTTCGGCTCATCTCGCGAGGTTCGACCTCCGAATTTTGTTCGACAACCGAAGCAAAAACCTCTCTAATTTTTCGTTCGAATTCCGATTTGTTCGAGAACCGGGACGTTCGAAAACGGAGGTTTGACTGTATGTTATTTATCAGAAGACATCTCTAACCAGTCCAGTCATCTGTAAGAGTCACTCATGCGCCAAGTCATGGTTTGTTTGTTTTTTGGGCCAACTCACCTTTTCAGCATGTTGACGTCTAAAGAGACGTTTGTATTTTCAAGCTGGAACTACAGTTTAATAGTATTAAAGGTTGGTTGTACAGTACATAGTAAACAAAGTGTTTTGTACTGGAAAAAGAAAAATAAGGTCAAATTCAAAGAAGCAATTGTTGTGGCAACAGATTGTGTGAAGCAGAGGTACAACTAACGCAGGAGATCCCTGGATTTTGAATTGCTGCGTTGTCAGTTTTATATCTGTGTTTTTGTATTGCATCTTTGAATAGCGCACCTAGCCTAATTAATTTGCTGATGGGAGCTTATGATCAGGGGATGCTTTGAGAATAATTGTCAATTTTGGCTATGTGAAGCCCTTTCAGACTGTTTGTGATTTAAGGCTATACAAATAAACTTGACTTGACTTGACTTGATGTGCTTGACTTTTTTCTATTGAATTTCATTAATCAAGCACACTTAACTAATATAAAGGTGGAATTAAAATCTTTTCATCTTGGTAGTGAAGGAATGGGGTCGAAATACAAAGTCTTGCCTAGCTACAAAAACAGATATGCTCAAACCTCATTGAATAAAGTACATAAGAAGACAAGTATATTCACATATTAAATAAATAAAAGAAACATTTTAAGCATATAATTATACCTACACACCAAATCAATAAAGACATAACTAGACATTTTTGATAAGTGGTAATGAGAAAGGTTTTGATAACTTTATGATCTGATATATATTTCTGAGCACTTTGAAATAACAAATGTTTTTTGATATATTGTCTGAATAGCTTAATGACCCTTAAGGAACTGTTTAATGCATGCCTGATGATTTTCTAAATCACGGACACTGCCAAAGTCGTCTAAAAATGTTCAGTACTTGATTGTATTTTATGTTTTGACTAATGCTAGACGCCAGTTTTCGATTACTACTGAACGTTCTGGACAGAGGGAAACAAAGAAAAGATATGGTTGAAAGCATGGTTAAACTAAGAATATGATGACGTAAGCAAGTACAGGGAGATCAAAAGAACAAACAAAAACATGGTAAGTGGTGAGTACAAACTTTGCATAGTCAGGGAACATTAATAAATACGTAGATGTCACAGCCAAAAGCTCACATAATTCCGTACAAAATGACAAAATTGAAAGAATGATGAATGGAGGAGGTGGAACAGTGTATGTGCAAGAATGGAGGAGAATGTTTACAGGAAGGTCACTTGGAGATAAAACCAGGAGGTGTCAGAGGGAGACAGCCCAGCCAAAGATGATCGTCAAGGCTGAAAGACGGAAAGGAAAACAACAGCCCCCACACGCTCGTCCTCGAAAAAAGGGTGGGGGTGTCGCCCTCATCTCAAATTCTGAGCTTAGATTTAGGCCTCGCTCAATTCACGTATTTAAAACATTTGAAGCTCTCATTGTGCGATCCACTGCGTTACCGTCATTCTATCTTGTTGTTATTTACCGCCCACCCGGGGCTTACTCTGGCTTCCTGGATGAATTTTCAGAAGTTGTGGCTGATCTAGTGACAAATGCAGATAATATAGTTATCATGGGTGATTTCAACATCCACATGAATTCACCGTCGGAACCACTGACTTCGGCATTTCAAACTTTAATCGATACGTTTGGTTTTACGCAAGCTGTACAGGCAGCAACGCATAAGAATGGAAATACCTTAGATCTGGTATTATCCCGAGGACTAGCAACCTCAAATATAACAGTACTGCCATACACTACTGTTCTGTCTGATCATTTTTTAATAAAATTTGAAATTTTAGTTCCTTGTCAAAGACAAGAGAGCAATCAGAATTATAGCAGCCGTAATTTTAACTCCATGACTGCAACTGCGCTATCTGAGTTACTGTCGCCGGCAACCGCCATGTTTCCCGCGTACAGTGGCTCTATCGATAATCTTACAAATGAATTCAATGCGACATTATTAAAAGCCATCGACTCTGTGGCACCGCTACGTCTGAAAACTCGCCGTAGATGGCCAACTCCGTGGTTCACAGATGAAACACGTACGTTTAAACAATTATGCAGAAAGCATGAGCGCAGATGGCGTTTAACCAAACTTGAGGTTTTCCATCAGGCATGGAGGGACAGCCTCCTGAAATATAAAGATGCGCTTATTTTAGCAAAAACTCGTTATTTTTCGCAAGTCATTAATCTTAATAAAAATAATCCTAAATACTTATTTGATACAGTGGCAAAGCTAACTCTGCGCCAGCCGACCCCCGATAGCTCCTTCCACTCAGTTGACGAGTTTATGAAATTTTTTGCTCAAAAGATTGAGTCCATTAGGGACGAGATCAAGAATACCATGCCAATCGCTCCGCCGGTTACTAGCGCTGGGGATCATGCAATAACTCTCTCAAATTTTAAAAGCGTGTCCCTTGAAATGCTTACAAAATTGGTTAGTACGGCTAAACAAACAACATGTTTACTCGACCCGCTTCCAGCCAAACTACTTAAAGAATTATTTCCAATTTTAGGACCGTCCATCTTAAATATAATCAATCTGTCTGTTTCCTCTGGGATAGTGCCAATGGCCTTTAAAACCGCTATTATTAAACCACTACTTAAGCGAGCAAATCTTGACCCGGACTGTCTCAGTAATTATAGGCCAGTTTCAAACCTCCCATTCATAGCAAAACTTCTCGAAAAAGTAGTAGCACAGCAGCTTATTGATTACATGGTCGATAATAATCGATATGACTCTTTTCAGTCTGGTTTTAGAGCCAATCATTCTACAGAGACAGCACTTGCTAAAGTGACTAATGATCTCCTCATAGCTATGGATTCAAATACGTCGTCTGTATTGTTACTACTTGACCTTAGTGCTGCCTTTGACACTGTAGACTTCAATATTTTATTAGGGCGTCTTAAAAGTTGTGTTGGTATCTCAGGGTCAGCACTAAGCTGGTTCAATTCCTATCTATCAGGCAGGACGCACCGAGTGGTCCATGGTAATACGTCCTCTGAGCTTTATAATGTTACTTGTGGTGTCCCACAGGGATCGGTACTCGGACCGATTTTATTTAATATTTATATGATTCCGCTTGGGGGCATAATACGTAAATATAATATTAGTTTTCAATGCTACGCGGATGACACCCAATTATATATGCCGTTATCGATGACAGATCCACAGGACTGCTGTAATCTCGAGGCGTGCCTTGCGGAGATTAAGCAATGGATGTCTCTCAATTTCCTTCGTCTTAAACTGAGATGTTGATAATTGGTCCTACTCGTTATCAACATTTATTTAAGCAAACCACTATAACTATAGATAACCGTACTATCACTCAGAGTGATACGGTAACTAATCTCGGGGTAATATTTGACCAAACGCTCTCCTTTCAAAAACACATTAAGAATATAACCAGGATTGCGTTTTTTCACCTTCGTAATATTGCTAAGATTCGTCCTATCCTCTCGACTGGGGATGCGGAAACTATTATACATGCGTTCGTCACGTCGCGCCTGGACTACTGTAATGTATTGTTCTCTGGTCTTCCTAAATCCAGTATTAAAAGTCTACAGTTAGTCCAAAATGCCGCTGCGAGGCTGCTATCACGGTCAAGAAAATTTGATCACATTACCCCAATATTAGCCGAATTACATTGGCTCCCGGTCCATTTAAGATGTGACTTCAAGGTTCTTCTACTAACCTATAAAGCACTGCATGGCTTAGCGCCTTCATATCTCGTCGACCTAGTCGTTCCTTATGTTCCGTCTCGTAACCTTCGTTCGCAAAACGCTAGTCTTTTAGTTATACCGAGGGCCAAGAAAATGTCTGCAGGGTCTAGAGCATTCTCTATTCGGGCTCCAGAGCTTTGGAATGCCCTACCAATGGATATTAGAACTACTACCTCAGTAGAAACATTTAAGACACGTTTAAAGACACATTTCTATGAGATGGCCTTTAACTAACTTGTGATGGCCGATTTGGCCGGAGTTTGTTCTGTTCTCTCTGCCCACCTCCTCCCCGGCTGGGGAGGGGGTTAGGTGGCTCGAAAGCGGATAGCGGCTGGCTGGATTCTCGGGGACCAGTTCGGGATGGGGGAGCTGCGGCTCGGCCCCCTTGAGGACACTGCCAGGACAATCGAGGACACCTCCGACATCCATTTTTTTTTTCATTGATTTTCATATTATGTATTACTTGTGTACTTTCTGCATCCATTATAACCTGGTGATCCTGAAAGGGGGAGCCTTCCATCTGTGGTCCCTTCTCAAGGTTTCTCATTTTCCCCTGGTAGGGGTTTTTTGAGTTTTTCCTTGCCCTTTTGGGAGCTTATGATCAGGGAATGCTTTGAGAATAATTGTCAATTTTGGCTATGTGAAGCCCTTTGAGACTGTCTGTGATTTAGGGCTATACAAATAAACTTAACTTGACTTGACTTGACACATCGAATCGCCCATAATCAGCACCCAACCCCACGGAACCAGCTCTCACCGAACCAGCACCCACTCCCATGAAATCAGACTCTCCTGCGAACTTGCCCCGCCCCAAAGACTCATCACCCATCAAACTCGGCCCACACTGGCATGTGCAACTGAATATAAGCTGACCAAAGAACCTTGAACATTGCCTTTTCTGAATGGAGACTTTCCGCTCTCGAAGGGCCCTGCGCTGTATTGTACTTTCCTGAAAACAGAGCTTTGTGAACAAGAATTGTGATTGAACTCAACCAACCTGTGTAAGTCTAATTTCTGCTTCAGTGTCTTAGCATTTTCCTAAATCTGAAGAAATCAAACAAGCACACAGTGAGTAAATTGGATAACAGGTGATTGGCAGAGGCTTTTGCCGTTAGGCGCAGATAGCGCGCTCCCTAAATTGGGGACAAAATCCAACAGTACCGTATTTTCCGGACTATAAGTCGCTCCGGAGTATAAGTCGCACCAGCCATAAAATGCCCCAAAAAGTGAAAAAAAACATATATAAGTCGCTCCGGAGTATAAGTCGCATTTTGGGGGCAATTTATTCGACAAAATCCCACACCAAAAACAGTCATGAACGAGCAACAACAGGCTAAACGATAGCAACAACAGGCTAAACGATAGGTATGCTAACGTGACAAACACAAACAAAGAGCTGAGAACGGGCCTGACGTAACACATAGAGTGATTAAGGACAACTATTACATGAATAACATGTTTATAAAACCATCAGTGTCACTCCAATTCATTAAATAGCAACAAAAGGCTAAACGATAGGTATGCTAACATGACAAACTCAAACAAAGAGCTGAGAACGGGCCTGACGTAACATATAGAGTGATTAAGGACAACTATTACATGAATAACATGTTTATAAAACCATCGGTGTCACTCCAATTCATTAAATAGCAACAACAGGCTAAACGATAGGTATGCTAACGTGACAAACACAAACAAAGAGCTGAGAACGGGCCTGACGTAACATATAGAGTGATTAAGGACAACTATTACATGAATAACATGTTTATAAAACCATCGGTGTCACTCCAATTCATTAAATCCATCGATCGTTCTTTGTCAACAATGGGTGCGCACGGCTGAGGGCGCTTGCGCTTCAAAATATTCCACAGGCTCATATAACGATAGATAAACTATATTTTAAATAACTATAATACAAGCCAATAATATTATCAAACCATCCGTGCACTTTAATTCCATTAAATCCATCGATCAAATTCCTCGTCCTTTGTTAACATCGCCGCGCGTGCGCCCTGACGTCAGCCTTGTCTTTATTCCACAGATCTACTATATAACTATATTGTAGCGTTAACAAAGTACAAGGATAGACGTAGGTTTGGTGAACGGCTCTTTATTAAACAAAACAAACTTCCAAGCGTGTGGCGGCGTGGACTTCCAGACAGACCGGGTGTGCGTAATGGCCATGTCCGAGCCCCGCGCACCGTTCGCGGACAGCCACTCGGCCGAGCGTCGGCCCCCGACTCAGTAGAGACCGAGCGTGCGTAAAAGCCATAATAGTTTTTCAAACCTTCTATGTCACTCCAAATCCTTAATTCCTTCAAACTCTTTGTCCTCCGTGTCACTTAGAAATGATCACCGCTAATGATGCCGGTAGTCCTTGTGTGGGCACGTTTGTATGTAAACAACCGGCGCGCCGCGCTACTGACGTCACTTGAAATAGTAATCCATTGGTACATCACGGTTCTCCAAACTTTCTTTCTGCTGCTCGATTACTGTTTTCAGCTGCATATTTTACAACTTGAAGTTTGTAACCTGCAAAATACGAGTTTCTTTTTGGTGCCATTTATCTTAAGCCCACCCAGTTGATGAGTCACGGCCAACGGTAAAATTTAGAGCGCCCTCATCCAGTTTCGTCTGAAAATATAATTTTTTTGGGTTGTTTTATCAAAGTCAAAGTCTGCTTTATCGTCGATATATTTTTTTATATACTAAGACACACAAAGAGATTGAAATTACATTTCCACTATCCCTCGGTGAGATAGTACACATATGCATACAAGCAACACAAAGAAAACCAAGAAGGCACTAACAATGAATAAATAAGAGTATTGAATAAATGATAAATAAACAAATAATAATAAATAATAATAATAAATATAAGAGGAGCAAAAATGGAGCAAGTGTACATACAGCAGACAGTGGACTTGGATATGGTGCTTTAAAGTGTTAATTGCTTTATTTGATGTTTTCTCTATTTTTTATGTTTTGAATATGTTCAAGATAAAGAAATAAAAGCATGTGAAGTGATCAACTATACTAAAAATAACATGGGAAGTGGTCAACTATACTTGTAAGTGATGTCTTAATGATCAAGTAAAAATTTGTGAAAAAAAAACATATAAGTCGCTCCTGAGTATAAGTCGCCCCCCCACCCAAACTATGAAAAAAAACGCGACTTATAGTCCGGAAATTACGGTATATTCAACTGATTAGGTAGGCACTACAATTTTGTAATGTCAGAACGCAAACTCTTTATTTGGGGACCTTTATCAGTGATTAGATTAAAATGCAATTAATTAGATTAATTACAAATCCTGTCATTAATTATTGATGTATTCAACCGATTAGTCATGCAAGAGAATTTTGTAATGTCCTAGAATTCATTCATTCATCTTTCTAACCACTTATCCTCACGAGGGTTGCAGGCGTTCTAGAGCCTATCGCAGCAGTCGTACACTGTGAACTAGCCGCTAACCAATCGCAGTGCACATACAGACAAACAACCATTCACACTCATAATCATAATCATACCTAAGGACAATTTGAAATAGTCAATCGGCCTACCAAGCATGTTTTAGAATGTGGGAGGAAACCGGGGCACTCGGAGAAAACCCACATGAGCATGGGGAGAACAACCAATCTCCACACAGGAAAAAAAAACAAAATAACACTACAAGTAAATGTTCCATACAATTTTAATACTTTTAGCCTTATAGGCTACTACTTCTCGCCAGCTTAGTGCATAGTGTACAGTATTTATTTTCCAGTTTAATTTTAAGAGTCAATTTTCTCCATCGTGATACACTTGTATCACGATACGTATCAAGATAGTCTAGTGTAAGGTCAACCATGATAGATTAAAGTGCATTCAGGGATGCAAAACATGTATCGCAATACGTATCAAGATAGTCTAGTACAGTGTTTCCCAACCTTTTTCCATTCATGGCACACCTTTTCATTGGAAAAAATCTCGCGGCACACCGCCAACAAAAATCTGTTAAGCTCCTATATTAAAATCAGTTATATTACAACGAAACACGTAGAGTCCTATTCCTATATATGTATGGAGAGTCGAATAATTTAATAGAAATAAATACTAAATATTCTTTAAATTGTATTCCTTTTTTTAAATAAAAGTGACAGTTTTTTAAAAAGGTTTTAGACGGTGTAAGAAACTATTTAAAGTGATTGTGATTAAAATAAAAGAATCAACGTGATTTTGTTTACTGTTTTAGACTAGGTCTATAAATATTGCAACAATAAGAACAAAGTCACTTTTAAAGACACTCTGCTGTTCTGACAGCAGCTGAGTGGCTATCGCATTCGAGGAGTCTCGACTTGACTGCTTATTTTACGTATGTGAAAAATAACCAATCCAGGTTCTCCGGTTGAACTGCATTCTCTGATTTCCATCGGACCACAAACGCACCACAACCGTCATAGTGTCTGTCACTGTTAGCAAAAGCACACAGCAACACACACATAAACTGAATATGTGCCGATGCAATACAATCATATCGACACAATATGAAATCTCAAGATTCTCCGATTCTCCACACATGCACGATTAGCAAGTGGCTGACCAGGCCTTGCGCGAACTGACCAGTGGTTTGGCGATCCTGTTTACAATGCGCTCCGTAATTAATATTGGACAGTCCCACGGCACAGCTGAACGTCTCTCACGGCACACCAGTGTGCCGCGGCACAGTGGTTGGGAAACACTGGTCTAGTACAGTGGTTCTTAACCTGGGTTCGATCGAACCCTAGGGGTTCAGTGAGTCGGCCTCAGGGGTTCGGCAGAGCCTCCACTGTGGAGGTCCGAACACACCTGATTTATCGTGTAAATTCGTGATGATGCATATCTGAACTGGTCTCATAAAGGCAGGGGTCTCAAACTCAATTTACCTGGGGGCCGCTGGAGGTAGAGTCTGGGTGAGGCTGGGCCGCATCAAATCATAATCCACAAAAGCAATCCATAAAAAAGGTCCTGATCCAATCTTCTCAATTTGAACAAATTAACAGTCAGAACATGCAGAACATGAAGAACAGGAACAGTTCTTCAGAACATAGGCTTCATTTCTACTTCCTCCTACTCCTTGCTGCCAGAGACTTGGCAACGCTTCTTGAGGGAGGAGGCAACTGAGACCCTCAGTATGGCTTTAAGGTGCTCATCTTTAATTCTGGACCTGTACTTTGACTTATTGAAGTTCATTGTGGAGAAGAGCTTTTCACACAGATAGGTGCTGCCAAAAAGGCACATGGTCCGCTTGAACATCCTGGAAAGCTCAGGGAAGCTGGGGGGCAGTTCTCTCAAAAATTGTCCAAGCTCCTGTTCTTCCACTCACTTCCCTGAACTTGGCTTTGAGTTCAGTATTGCACTGCAGGTCAATTAGCTCCATCTGCAGAACAGGGGGGGCATCCTCAACATCAAAGGAGAAGGGGTCAGCAAAAATGTTAAAAGTGGCTCTGTGTGTCTTGAAGTCTGCAAACCTGTGATCAAATTCTTCTTGTAGCTTCCCAATGGTATCAGCATACTTCTCACCACTGAATGCTGTGCCTGAATCCATTTCCAGCTTTTGCTATCATTTCACTCACAACATAGCTACCTTTCACAGCCGCTTCGTTCTCTTTGCTTGTTTTTTTTGAAAAAAACTTGTTGCCTCAGTAGAGATTATTTAAGTTTGGCGACCCGATCCTCTCGCTCATCTCCCAGGTATTTTGCATACTCCTCAGCATGTTTAGTTGAGTAATGACGTCTGACGTCTTTGTTAACAGCAACTTTACCCATGCATATTAGACAGGTTGCGACGTTCCTGTGCTCAACAAAAAAATATTCCGCCTCCCACTTCTCCTGAAATTGCCTGTGCTCATCCGCAACTTTTCTCTTCACGGCAGGTTTTGAAACAGACATGACGGGGGCTGACAAACAATGTACAGCACTAGGTGACAGTGACAAGATATTTCCCTCCACTCGCTCATTCAAACATGTCAAAGTGCTAATTCGCCAATTAGCCAATTGCTAATTCGCCCAGTTGTCACGAGCCTGAGCTACGGGAGCCCATACGTGTCAAAAAAAGTAAAACGGCCAGATGCATGTGCGAAAAGAAATTCGCGGGCCGCACTAACACACAGCTTAGATGTCACGCAGGGGGCCGCAAAATATTGCCCCGAGGGCCGCAATTGGCACGCGGGCCATGAGTTTGAGACCCCTGCATAAAGGCAACAGCAGAAGTCGCACTGATTAATTTGTTGTGAGTTCATGCATTGTATTGGTTTTGTTCTTTGAACAAGGTGACGTTCATGGATGGCTCATTTTGTAAAAACCATATGTCTTGAATTTGAAAAAAATAATTTTGTTTTTCATTAAAGAGGGGTTCGGTGAATGTGCATATGAAACTGGTGGGGTTTGGCACCTCCAACAAGCTTAAGAACCACTGGTCTAGTATAATATCAACCATGATTGATTAAAGTGCATTCAGGTCTTGATAATTTGTCAGAATCTGACCAAGAAAAACTGACGAGGCAAAGATGGCTGTCAATGGACCTGAGTCACAGCTCTACTGCGACCTTCTTTCAAGCAAGCAAGGCCGCCTCCAGGGTGTCTTGACAAATGTTCAGCGAGCTCTACAATCGTTTAATACAACCAGTATAAAAAAAATGCGTTTGGATATAGATTTTCTTAATAAACCATGATATTAGAGGTGACAAAATTTTCCAACCTGATACTTTCTGTTCATGAGAAGCATCACATCAACATTAAGATCAGACAAGTGATCTGGTTGGTTAATGACAAGGAGAAAAGTGTGAAACGATTTTGATTGGTTAATGACAAGTGGGAAAGTGGGAAACACTCTCTGATGCAGTTGACATGATTTACGGTCATCAAGTGATATGATGGTTGCACACACAATCATAGACACACAAAGCATGCATATTTTCATGCATTTAAATAGCATCTTTTATACTCACTCGTATGCTTGACTCGTACGCTTTTTCTCCAAGCTCCTACACACAAGACAGATGCAACCGCACAAGACAAGAATTAAGAAAGCATCAGGACTGAATCCAATTAAAGTAGAAAATTTGAGAAAGAAAAAGAGATGTAAACAGACAAGACAGGAAGAAAAACAGGATCAGGACTGAATATAATCAAAATAAAACCTAAAATCTTTAATATTATATAATATACTATAATACAGTGGTGCCTCTACTTATGAACTTAATTGGTTCCATGATCAGGTTTGTAAGTAGAAGCAACGTTTACCATAGGAATCAATGTAAAAGCAAACAATGTGTCGGACTGTCCCAAAAGTTACACTGTTTGCCCTACTACTCTGCGTAAAAACACAGTTTTATTTTTTATTTTTGCTTTTTCAAACCTTCATAACAAAAAATAAATGTCACTTTATTCTTGACCTCCTAACTTTGCTTGGGGAAGAAGGAACATGTTTTAATTTTCTACACTTGCTAAAAATACCCCGAGAAGACAGAAAACGTCAAATTAATAAATTATCATTTGTTCCACGTACTCCCTGCAATGTGCTCACGTACTCGTCATTACTTTTTGGTGCAATTAATGAGTTATTAATTAGTTATTAACGAGCGCAGAACGAACGCGAGTGAGAACTTAAAAATAGAAAAAAGAAAAGGAAGTTAGCTTCTAAAGATGGAAATTGACAAACATAAAAGTGTGTTCTTCATGTTTTTATTGAAAACAAGCTGGGATTACCTGCCGCACAGCAACGGCTTCCGCCTTACACTCAATGCATGTGTGCTCCTGCAGCAGGGAACACGGATTTTCACGGGTGGCACAACACCGGCCATACTCGAGGATACACATACATTCGCCATACTCCTTTATGATTTAGAGTTTCATATCGATAGTTTTAGGAAACATATTACACTATTTATTTTTTACACTGCTAATGCGTCGAGCCGAACAGGGAATGGCAGAGCAAAGAAAACAAGAGGCGGGGTGGTGGGGGGGGCGTTGGTTTGCAAGTCAAAAATTGGTTCGTAAGTAGATGCAAAACAATCACGAGGCTCCGATTCGTATCTGGAAAAGTTTGTAAGTATAGACATTTGTGAGTAGAGGTTCCGCTGCATATAGAATAAAATATAAAATAATGGATAGAATAGAATAGAATGCCTTTATTGCCATTGTATAGCAGGTATACAGCGAAATTGGGAGTCGCTGCATTGGTGCGTGGAAGAGAAAATAAGGTGTTAAACATAAAATAGCATAAATAAATTGGCAGTGTAGAATGTCAATTAGCCATGCAGACGGACAAGCACAAAACTGAATCTTCATTATTGAGCAAAGGAGCAACAATGATAGAGAAATGAAGCCATCGTAACGGATTCGATTCCCCTCTTACACCACCAGAATAAGACAGAGCACTTGCAGGGTTTACATTTGCTACCACCTCGCCAGTGGAATAAAAACTAAAAACACAAAAGCTAAAGGAAGACAATTTATATCAATATGAAAGCAAAATCAGAGGTATATATATCCTTTTGGGAGTTACTTTTTTAAGGGAAATTTATGTCACTGACTATTAATATACAAATAAAGGCTGTGACCGATTGGGCCACATTCAGGGTGCAACGGTACAGTCCGTACCTCGGTTTTTACACTATGGTTTCGGTATACCTTTTGTGCATACACAAAACAGCTTTTCTATTGAAATATTTTATTTAGCTTTTCAGCTGATTTTTTTTTTTTTTAAATCTGGGATCAATTTAATTAATGATTTAGACACAGGCAGCACAGTTTAGCACATCCCCCTCACATTGCAGAGGTGGTGGGTTCGATTCCAGCTCTGGCCTTCCTGCGTGGAATTTGAATGTTCTACCTGTGCTTGCGTGTTTCCTCCAGGTACTCTGGTTTCCTCCCACAATCCAAAAACATGCACGGTGGCTGATTGAAGTGATTTTGTGTATGGTTGTTTGTCTACTTGTTCCTGCCATTGGCTGGCGACCGTTAATGGTGCCCACCGCCCAAAGACTGCTCTGATAGGCTCCAGCAAACCCGCAACCTTTGTGAGGATAAAGCGGTTCAAAAATTGGATGGATGGATGGATGGATGGATGGATGGATGGATGGATGGATGGATGGATGGATGGATGGATGGATGGATGGATGGATGGATGGATGGATGGATGGATGGATGGATGGATGGATGGATGGATGGATGGATGTTTAATTTTGGCCTACCGATTCAGTCAAACATCTTTTTTTGTCCCAAATGTTTTTCAGGCCAATTGTCCACTCGAAATTGTCCCTATTTTCCCTGCTTTCATTCCTGAGCACATCAACGTGCACCTTGGAATTCCACACAAAGGTATAAAACCTTACCAGGGAAATGGTCATTTACATGGTGTAGATTTTACTGCTTTCAGTTGGTGACCTCCGACCTCGGGGGGGATGTTAAAAATGCCTTGTTTGTGATCGCCAAGGTCAGTTGAGACACCACCTTCAAGTCCATGGGTCGGCAATTACTTTTGGATGTGGGCCAAAAAAAATTCAGACAATGGCATCGCGGGCCATAGCTTTTTTTTGTGTGTGTGTGTGTGTGTTGGGGGGGGGGGGGGGGGGGGGGGGTCCCTACTATTTAAATTACCGTATTTTTCGGACTACAAACGGTATGTTTTTTCCATAGTTTGGGTGGGGTGGGTGACTTATACTGAGGAGCGACATATGTGAATTTTTTCATGAATTTTCAAAATTAAAAGAAAGAAAAAAGTGAAACCGCGATAAACGAACCGCGATGTAGCAAGGGATTACTGTAATTTGAATTTCAAGTGACAGCAGCGCGGCGCGGCGGTTGTTTACATAAAGGACAAAGATTCAATCACAGGATGACGGCATCATTAGAGGCTTTGTTTGTAAGTGACACGGACGAAGAGTTTGAAGGATTTAATGATATGGAGTGACACAGAAGGTTTGAAAAAATATTATGGCTTTTACGCACGCCCGGTCCTACTCTACGGAGCTCTCTTTCACCTCCGTGGATGGAAGTCGGGGGCCAGCGCTCGGCCAGGTGGCTGTCCGGGGACGGTGGATGGGGCTCGGACATGGCTTTTATGCACGCCTGGTCCCACTCGACAGAGCTCTCTTTCACCTCCGTGGATGGAAGTCGGGGGGCGGTGCTCAGCCGGGTGGCTGTCCGGGGACGGTGGATGGGGCTCGGACATGGCTTTCACGCATGGCTGGAAGTGTCACCTCCGGGGATGGAAGTCCACGCCGCCACATGCCTGGAAGTCCACGCCGGTGCTTGGGGCCGTGTGGCGGTTAACTATTTATGTTATAGTTATTTGATATATTTTATTTCGTGTAGCAACCTGTATATATTTTTATCGTTACAGTTCAGTAGTTGTTGGCTCGTTGAACTCTTGTTTTGTTAAATAAAGAGCCGTTTACCAAACCCACGTCTTTCCATGTACTTTGTTAACGCTACAATATAGTTATATACTAGATCTGTGGAATAAAGACGAGGCAGACGTCAGGGCGCACGCGCGGCTTTGTTAACAAAGGACGAGGATTTGATCGATGGATTTAATGATTTGGAGTGACAGATGGTTTGATAATATTATTGCTTATATAATAGATATTTGATATATCATTTATATATCGTTATATGGGCCTGTGGAATATTTTGAACTGCAAGCGCCGTCAGTGGCGCGCACCTATTGTTGACATAAAGGACGATGGATGAATTTAATGAATTGGAGTGACACAGATGGTTTTATAAATGTGTTATTTACGTAATAGTTTTTTGAATAACTCTGAATGTTACGTCATGCCCGTTCTCAGCTCTTCGTTTCTGTTTATGTCACGTTAGCATACCTATCGTTTAGCCTGTTGTTGCTCGTTCAAGTCTGTTCTTGGTGTTGAATTTTGTTGAAGAAATTTCCACCAAAATGCGACTTGTACCCCGGAGCGACTTATATATGTTTTTTTTCACGTTATTGTGCATTTTATGGCTAATGCGACCTATACTTCGGAGCGACTTTTAGTCCGAAAAATACGGTATTATATTATATTAAAATAAACATCTCACTTTTAAAATGCATTTAATTTAATTCCATTAAAAACATTTATTTGCTTATGTTCGCTGTTTTTATGCCGCCTGCTGCGTGTCCGTCTCAACCTGCCGTACTCGTACAAATATTCTTTTGGATCACGTGTGAATGATTAGCTGAACATTGCTATGCTAGTTATCGATGCAAAATATCATTGTCGAAAGCCTTGAAAAGAAAAATTTATTCAGAATGCAGGACCTACAAAGTAGAATGGAAACAGAGGTATGCATTTATCCTGCCTGCATTTATTAATGCCAAGCCTACGTGTCTCGTTTGCAACGAGGCTGTTGCCGTTTCCAAAGAGTATAACATCAGAAGACACTATGAGACAAAACATGGCCAGTTCAAAACAGCTTATCCTTCTGGGACAGATGTGCAAACGAATAAAATTAAAGCATTGGAGGCCGGATATGCACACAGCAACAAAATACTTGTCAGGTCACTCACCGAGCAGCAGAGGGTTACAAGTGCGTCCCTTAAAGCAGCATGGGTTCTTACCCGTCACAACAAACCATTTACGGACGCAGAGGTTTTTAAGGAAGTGATGGTGGCTGTTTTGGAGGAGATGGGTACTGATAAGTCCATGGATGGAGTGATTGCCTCTGTGAAACAAATGCCGCTCTCAGCAAGGTCAGCTTCCCGAGAGAGCCTATCTAACGATGTGTGCGGATCAATTATGAGTGCCCTGAGTCAGGCCAACTACTTTTCCGTTGCCATTGACGAGAGTACAGACAACACTAATATCAGTCAGATATACATCTACGTGCGGTATTTTGATGGGAAGGAGTTCAGGGAGGAGTTGTTGGCTCTAATTCCATTAGAAGGGAACACCACTGGGAATGTTATATTTGCCAAAGTGGAGGAATTGTTTAAACACCATGCAATACCATTTGAGAAAATAAACCTCATCATGACAGACGGTGCACCTGCCATGGTTGGTTGCCATAGAGGTCTGGTGGCGCGATTGAAGGAAATAGCACCACAAATGCACGCACTACATTGACTAATTCACCAGAGTGTCCTGTGCGCCAGACTCAGGAGCGAGCTGAAGAGTGTCATGGATAAAGTGATGAGTCATTAATTTTGTCCGGGGTGCATCAAGCACTCAGCACCGTCTTTTTCGCCAACTTGTTTCTGAGTCAGAGGCCTGCTACGAGGATCTGCTACTTCACAATGACGTGCGCTGGTGAAGTAAAGCACTGGAGCGCTTCTGTGCGCTACTAGAGCAAGTGAAAACCTTCCTGCGCATGAGCAAGATGCGTGCTTCAGACGACTACTTGACCTTTCTAGAAGGGGAAATGTCCATCTCAGACATTACGTTTTTAACTGATATTTTTGGCCATCTTAACCAGCTGAACCTGCAACTACAAGGGAGAGGGAAAACCATTGTGGACCTGATCGAGATGATGGATTCGTTTACAAGGAAGCTGGAGTTGTTCCAGTCTGATCTAGCAAGTGGAAGGCTCTTGCACTTTGCAACATTAAAATCACAAGGAGGGGGCGAGTGACAGGAATTATGACTGAATTCCTTGACAAGCTACGGGACAACTTTCATTAGTGGTTCCAAGACTACTGTGTTCCAAGGGAAATTGTTGGCTTTGTCCGTGACCCATTGTCCACGCGAAGTGAGGAATTCTCCTCACTGGCCAAAACAACCATGAGCTCATTGGACGAGGCAACGCTACAGTTGGAGTTAATCGATTTCCAGTCAAGCTCCCTCGTCCGTGATGCCTTTAGTGCGCATTCCGTGGAGGATTTCTGGATCGGATGCTCAGAAGAGTCCACGGGGATCAAGAAACTTGCCCTTTATGTGCTGACGATGTTTCCATCTACCTGCACGTGTGAGTCAAGCTTTTCATCAATGAATGCAATCAAAACATACGAGAGGAACCGACTGACCAATGCAAGCTTGGAGAACTGCTTGAGGATAAAAGTGACATCCCTGTTGCCCAACATCCACAAAATTATGACCAAAGGGAGGAGCCACTTTTTCCATTAAGTGAGTAGCCAACTGGCCTTTTTAAATTGTTAAACGAAAATGCCAGTTATATATTGTTTGATCTTATTTAAATTTCTCTTTTTTTTTGTCTTTATTCAGGAGCAGCGCAGATCCTTCTCCCACGCGGCCAATGCGCATTCATCTTTTCTTTCAATTGGGCTTTCACGTTCACTTCTTTCTTTGTGTTTTATTTTAAGTGGGCCATTTCACATTTGAACAGACTTTGTTATGTTGTTAATTTAACGAAATAGACTATTTTCTACCTTGCCCACTGGAGGAGGGAGACAGGACAATTTGGTTTTTTTTTGCATAAGATTACGCGCACTCGCGTGTCAATACCGTTCCGACCTGTGCATCATGGATAACTGAAACAGGATGTTCCACCTGTTGTTGTTACTGAGGACTATCATACCTCAATAAATGTTTCGAATTTGATGGGATTGTTGTATGCACTTTTTTTCTTTTTTTTTTAATACATCATATTAATGTCATCTCGCGGGCCAGACAGAATAGATGGCCAATTTTGGCCCGCAGGCCCCTATTTGACGACCACTGTTCTAGTCGTAAAAGACATATTTAATTGCTCTCCTTTTTCCACGGCGGCCGCTAAATTTTTGAAAATGACGGCCCAGTATCAAGAACAGCAGGCTGCTGTATCGACAGCCCAGAACTATAACAAAAACTTGACACTTTTTTTTTTTCGATTAGTTTCATAATGTCTTCTGGATGCTATTATTAGATTCTTATTTTCAGACAAATACTAGGAATTACAGACCCGTCGGCTCTGAAGAAGACTGGAGTGCGCAGTCGAAATTGTCAGCAGCAGGTAACAATGAAAAATTTTCTAGCATTTGTCTGATAAGAATCTATTAATAATAAAAACTTTGGATTGCAGTGACATTGCTGTTGTTGAAGACCTAGTGAGAATCCTCGGTCTACTCAAAATGTCTACCTTTGCTCTATGCCAGGGGTCGGGAACCTTTTTGGCGGACAGAGCCATAACTGTCATTATTTTGAAAATAATTTTCCGTGAGAGCCATACCATTAAAAAAAAAACGATAGGCTAAATACAATTAAATGCATGTATTTTAATTTAGACCAACGATTTTTTGAGTGTACTAATGTATTCTTTTTAATAAAGTTTTTATATTGAAGCCTAGAAATAAAATGCTCACCATTAATGAGACTTCTGGGGCTGCATTGTTTTGCTGATGGCTTTGTAGTCCGATTGATATGCGGTGAGGTTGAGCTTCGTGCAGGCAATGAGGCTCTCTTCAGTCATAATTGCCCGATCGTGAACGGTTCTTGCTGACGGAGGCATGTATTTTATCCGTTTGAGTATCTTTTCTTTATCCGTCAAGTCGTCAAAAATGTTCATTAGCCACATCAAGCATAAATGTTTTGAAATACTCGCCATCCGTGAACGTCTTTCCGTTCGTTACAATTGCTAATGCGCCAGCAAAACTAGCTGAATTAAAGTCACCTTGTTCATACACGGAGTTGTTGTTGACTAGCTTGGACCTTCCTCTGGAGCTCTTCACACGCTTTCTTTCTGCTGCCCCAGCTGGGTATTTGGTTGCAAATGTAGCATGTTGTGTCTCAAAGTGGCGCTTGATATTGGAGCGTATCGAGAGACTGGAATTCTTGCCCATTCTTCCTTGCAAAACAGCTCGAGCTCAGTGAGGTTGGATGGAGAGCGTTTGTGAACAGCAGCCTTCAGCTCTTTCCACAGATTCTCGATTGGATTCAGGTCTGGACTTTGACTTGGCGATTCTAACACTTGGATACGTCTATTTGTGAACCATTCTATTGTAGATTTGGCTTTATGTTTTGGATCATTGTCCTGTTGGAAGATAAATCTCCGTCCCAGTCTCAAGTCTTTTGCAGACTCCAACAGGTTTTCTTCCAGAATGGTCCTGTATTTGGCTCCATCCATCTTCCCATCAATTTTAGCCATCTTCCCTGTACCTGCTGAAGAAAAGCAGGCCCAAACCATGAAGCTGCCACCACCATGTTTGACAGTGGGGTGGTGTGTTTAGGGTGATGAGATGTGTTGCTTTTACGCCAAACATATCGTTTTGCATTGTGGCCAAAAAGTTCGATTTTGGATTAATCTGACCAGAGCACCTTCTTCCACGTTTGGTGTGTCTCCCAGGTGGATTGTGGCAAACTTTAAACGAGACGTTTTATGGATATCTTTGAGAAATGGCTTTCTTCTTGCCACTCTTCCATAAAGGCCAGATTTGTGCAGTGCACGACTGATTGTTGTCCTATGGACAGACTCTCCCACCTCAGCTGTAGTTATCTGCAGTTCATCCAGAGTGATCATGGACCTCTTGGCTGCATCTCTGATCAGTCTTCTCCTTGTTTGAGATGAAAATTTCGAAGGACGGCCAGGTCTTGGTAGATTTGCAGTGGTCTGATACTCCTTCCATTTCCATATAATTGCTTGCACAGTGCTCCTTGAGATGTTTAAAGCTTGGGAAATATTTTTGTATCCAAATCCTGCTTTAAACTTATCCACAACAGTATCTCGGACCTGCCTGGTGTGTTCCTTTGTCTTCATGGTTCTCTCTGCGCTTTACACAGAACCCTGATACTATCAAAGAGCAGGTGCATTTATACGGAGACTTGATTACACACAGGTGCATTCTATTTATCATCATCAGTCATTTAGGACAACATTGGATCATTCAAAGATCCTCACTGAACTTCTGGAGTGAGTTTGCTGCACTGAAAGTAAAGGGGCCGAATAATATTGCACGCCCCACTTTTCAGTTTTTTATTTGTTAAAAAAGTTTAAATTATCCAATAAATTTCATTCCACTTCACGATTGTGTCCCACTTGTTGTTGATTCTTTACAAAAAAATTAAATTTTATATCTTTATGTTTGAAGCCTGAAATGTGGCGAAATGTTGAAAGGTTCAAGGGGGCCAAATACTTTCGCAAGGCACTGTACATTTTCATCGAGCTAGGTGAAACTTACAAAGGTAATTTTTTTTTTTTTTTTTGGTAATTTTTGGAGAGGATGCCACTGAGCTATTTTTTTAAATTGCACAATAAACCTGATGTGTATGCAAACTTTTATGAGTTTTCGTGCATACTGAAACCTTCAAACTTAAACGTTGTCTTCTTGGGGAACTGCATTTCCATGGAAACAATATTTAAAGAAAACTCAAATTTTGTGGTTCAAAATTATGATGGCCAAATCACTCTGAGCAAATATGAAGCAGAAAAACATCAAAGAATAAAACATCTATCTATCTATCTATCTATCTATCTATCTATCTATCTATCTATCTATCTATCTATCTATCTATCTATCTATCTATCTATCTATCTATCTATCTATCTATCTCCTGTAGCCAGTCGGTGGTGCTACCACTACGATGTAAAATAAGTTTGTAGCTGTCTTCAGGACTGGACTATGATGAAATGTGCAAATTTGAAAAAAGATAGGATCATCTGGGTCAAGTTACAGCAGGTTTTATTGTCATGGCTTATCATTAGACTTTAATAGCCACGCCTTTTGCCAAAAACTCACAAAATTTGACGTACAGCAGGGGTGTCCAAACTTTTTGCAAAGAGGGCCAGATTACATCAAGTGAAGGGGCCTGGGGGCCAATAGTCTTTTCGGACATTTTTTTTAACTATAAAAAGTTCATGCAAATACACACTGTTATAAAACAATTTTCTTTTTTTTTTTCATTGTTCAAATGAATAAATAACTCTAAAAACACAAATTCTGCCTTTCCTTCATATCTGAAGAGTCAGATAACATTGAACAAACTGTATGAAATACCTTAAATTTAAGTGAGTTTTAAATTATTTTTGCCTCATGAACATTTTAAACAGGAGTTATATGTAATGCAAAGTTGTCTGTTATTAAAACTTAAAACAAGTGAATTTTACAATATCTTTCAGAAAGTAATTGTTAGTGTCACGTCTACAGGTTCATAACATCAACAGTATTAACATGGCCACTTCATAGCTTGCTTTAGTAATATTTACTTTTGACTCAGCCGAGCGTGAAAAAAAAATCGCTGTTCTGATGCCAGTTCAGCTTGAAGCTGCTTCACTTTATCAGCGCGGTCACTCCCTATTAGCTTGTCGTATGTGTTAGCATGTTTAGTCTGGTAGTGTCTCTTTAGGTTGAAACTTTAAACAAGGCAATCGTCTCTTTACAAATGAGACAAACACAATTGCCTTGATTTTCAGTGAAGAAGTATTGTAATTCCCATCTCTCTTGAAAGTGACGGCCCTCAATGTCAACTTCCCTCGTTTTCCTCGCAGGCGGTATGGCAGAAATGAGCATGGAGGGGTGCGCGGCACGGATGCAGACTGGCTACAAAACAAACTGATGAATAACTAGTTTTGAAACCAGAGAGTAGTAATAACTGTTCAAATATTTTTAAAAGACGAATGGTAACAAAAATAGCAAGTAATATCTATTTTCTTGTTTAAAAGTGAAGACAATTAGTAATTTTAGTTATGATACAATGTCGATGCAAAATTTGTCTCACCAGCCACATAAAATGATGTGGCGGGCCGTATCTGGCCCCCAGGCCTTGAGTTTGACACCTATGCTCTAAGTCAAGGGTGCAAAATTATGACCTTTGTAAATGGGCAAAAATGGGCAAAAATACGATATTCAAAAAATTACAGCACACTTTCTGTACATTTTAGACTACCGCTGCAATTGATCTTTTGCACATCTCAGGGTGCTACACGTGCCTACTAATTTTCGTAAATCCAGGCAAAACGGCCAGGGAATGTTTTTTATTTTTCCATTCTAGGTGGCGCTACAAGGCCATTTTAATTTCATTTCTTACCACAACATATATACTTTTTCCCCAGGGCCGATGAGTGCGCTAAATTTTGTGAGTTTCCGTGGATGTGTCGGGTGTCAGATATGGGATTCTTGACAGGACAAAACTGCAGAATTTCTAAAAAAAAAAAACATCGGGATCTCCCAGTGGGCGCTAATAATTACAACAATACACATGATGACATATGTCCGATGGCAAATGTCCACTTCATGATTGCCGGAGATAAGCAACGCGATGATGTCAACACGCGTACAAAGAACAACACAATCTCGAAACAACAGCGACGGTTAAAATATTAACCAGCACATATGTTGTATCGGGAATCATATTTTGTGACGTAAGAAAGCTTCCCAAGTCAGCAGCTCGCTCGATTGTGCGCGCGGCTAGCCAGCTAACGGCAATCTCACCTTGGACTTGGAGCAGGCCACAGAGCGCAGAGCTCCGAAGAAGATGGGCACCAGAGCCATAAGCACCAGGCTGCCGTAAGCCAGTGCCGTACCCTCCGGCGTGGCCACGAATTTGGCGGTCGCGTTGAGCGCCTCATTCCCGTTCGAGTCGGTGGTGTTCAGGGCGTCCAGGAGAGCGGTGACGGTCTCCGGAGCCGAGTTGCTGGCTTTCTCCACCTCAGACATATCTCGCCGTGGATCGCGGCTGGTAAGGCAGAGACGGCGGGTAGCGCGAGAAATGTGCGGAAAAAACAAGGTTCTGCAATCAAACCCCACTGGAAAAAAGGCCAACAGATGGAGGACAAAGCCGGAATTGTATGCGTGTCATTCGTAGAGCACACGCGAGCCAGCCGGTAACCCTCTAAGGCCACGTTTCTTTTAGCAAAGATGCACCAACCGGCTAGACCTCTCACTCTGATGCTGTGCGAGAGCAGGACTACATTATGCTAACAAACAGCTGCACGGTGGACCCCGCATACTCACGGTTCCGCACAAACGAATTCACATTTCCTAGTTTATCCTCCATCCTCCAACATAGCAGATAAACACTGATCACATAATGTGAAACTAGCTATAGTGTCACATTATTGTGTTCTTAGAATAACAGTGCAGCGTTGCACAGTATGTTTGTTTTGTTAAATCAGGCATTACCAACCTTTCTGAAAGACGGAGCTACTTCTGGGGTACTGATTAATACTGTACCAGCTTGAAACAGACGTATGAAATGACAAAATTGTCCACGATACCTTTTAATATTATAAAATTAAATGTTACTACATTGAAACCCCTTGTTAGAAATGCCTATACTTATGAACATTTCAAGATGTGAACCGAAGCCTCAAGATTTTTTGCCTCCCTTTACAAACAAAATTCGACATCCAAACAAATAATGACTATCAGATCGTGTCCGATGACGTTCTTGAAGAAGAGGGTGTAGCGAATGGAGAAATTAAGCACGGTACATGATATTCCCACTTCCCCCTCCCACCCCGTCTCTCAAGTGCCTACTCCAATAGCAAGTCGTCATGTATTTCAAGGTAAAAACGTTCATTTTACATTTTGCATTCATTCTTATGGGGAAATTTTGATCTATTTACAAACGTTTCTACCCATAAACGCGTCACAAAATGAATTAATTTCATAAGGAGAGGTTTCACTGTATTAATATTGGTGGCATGGTGAAACACTGCCTCACAGTGCAGAGTTTGTGGGTTAGATTTTGGCTCTGGTGTTCCTGAGTGGAGTTTGCATGATCTCCCCGTGCCGGTGCAGGTTTTCTCCGGATACTCCAGTTTCCTCACATATTCCAAAGACATGCATGGTAGGCTGATTGATCACTCCAAATTGTCTGTAGTGTGAATGGTTTTGTCTATGTGTGTCCTGCGATTGGCTCGCAACCGGTTCAGGGTGTCCCCTGCCTACTGTTCGCTGACTGCTGAGATAGGCTCCAGCACACCCGCGACCCTCGTGAGGATAAGTGGTTCAGAGAATGGATGAATGGATGGACTATAACTATTTAAAATCCTCATTTGTGTTTAAAGGACAACACTTTTGCTTTATTTCCACAAGCAGTAACATAATGCACTTTCATTCAAGAGCTGCTATTGGCCAGAACTCAAGCCCACTCACCCGACTCACAGACTGCCTTAAGACAAGCTTCAAGCTAAAATGGTACTCCTGCCCATTTTACCTGCAGCCTTCAAAGTAAAAAAAGTCAAAGTCAAAGTCAGCTTTATTGTCAATTTCTCCACATGCCAAAGACACACAAAGAAACCGAAATTTCGTTCCCCCCTATCCCACGGTGACAAGACATGGCCCACAACAGCAGACATTCCAGAAAAAGCGCAACAGTGCTGCACGCTACGCAGCTTCTTCCTTTGCTTCCTTGAATCGCTGTTCCTTTTCCCTTCCATCTCAAAGACGTCACACTTTTGTCAAGGCAAATACTGTAAAGAGCAACTTTTAACTGTATACAACTATTTACATGCACCCTGGGAAGTGTGTGGCTTCACCATCATTATAATACATATTTAATGATATATGTGTCACGTCTCGTCCCCAACTGCTCCACCATGTGTCTGTTGTCTTGGTTTCTGTCTGTGTGCTCGCCCCTCCCCTCCTGTGTGCCCATGATCAGTGTGATTGTTCCCACCTGCCTCTCGTTACCTGTCGTGTATAAAAGTCCTGTCTGCCCCTCACTCCCGGTCGGATCATTGGTTTTGGTATTGGTTGGTTTTGGTTTTGGTTGCTGTCGTTCGGTGTTGGCGTACTGTCTTGATGCCGTCATGTCCTGCTGTCTTCTTGTTTCACGTCCCGGTCAGTCAAGTTATTGTTTAAGTCATGTCAGTTTACCGAGTCTGTATTTTGAGTTGCTTCAATAAACCCTGGTCCAAGCTGCACTTGGTCGTCCTGCTCCATGCTACACCAACCGACCATGACAATATGTACATTTATGACAAGACAATGATAAAGTTAACGACTTCACAATAACTAAGCAACAAATAAATATCATTAGACGACATTATTTTTATGAATCTCTGCCATCCATCCATCCGTCCGTCCGTCCGTCCGTCCGTCCATCCATCCATCGTTCGCAATTTCAAGTGATCACTTGTACAACATTCCTAGAAAATCACAAATGTCCCATCATTAGTCAGGTACAGTATGTTTAGGACATGTGATGCTTTGTGGCTTCTTGGCTCCCGCGGGCACCTGGTTGGTAACTGTTAGATGCTCAGCCCTACTCATTGGCATTTTGAATTAATAAAATGCTTTATACCAGTGATTCTCAACCATTTTTCAGTCATGGAGCTATTGGATGGATAATTGTGTGAAATAATGGTTTTGAACCAAGTGCCCTCTAATCAGCGCAAAGCAATTAGGGATGAGAACACAAAAAAAAAGAACATCAGAGTTCTGTACCATCATTGTCTGGTTTATTAACCTTTGGAACTGTGCACATAAAAATATTATCAACAATGTTATCTGCTTTGGGATCATAAAGTGCTGTAAAATAAATAATGTACTTACTTTTAAATGATTTTCAAATGATTGACAAGTGTGGTAGCATTATTATGACAGTTTGGCAGGGATTTTAGGATAATGAAATTGAGTAGCCTAGTGAATATAAAATTCATGAACTTGGATTTTTCCTGAAAGATTTACATAATTAAGGTGTTTTTAAAACATATTTGCATGTATGTTACTTTTTCAATATACGTATTTAAAAATCTTACATACCTCCAGGAGTGTATTCCGATACCCCCAAGTTGTACACGCATCCCCAATTGAGAACCACTGCTTTTTACTTTTGGATCATATGATGAAAAGGCAAGATGAATACTGAAAATGAAAAGTAATTTTTAAAATATAGATTCAAATAATGGCTCTTTGGAAGGATGAAACTCCACCACTACAGAACCAATCATTGAACAACATTGAACAAAATACCCATTAAATAAACACACGTCAATTTCTTCTTCATAAAAATAGACAATCTTTGACGTGAGGCCCAGGAACTTCTTTGTTACACCGCAACTGTACCTCCTACTGACACGGGGGCAAAACTACACTCTAATACCGGTCAGTCGAGGCCTGAATGTGTGCTATTGTGACCACTGACCAAATTGCCCAAATAACAAATACCTAAATAAAAAATGAAAATAAAAACAAATACGGTATTGACATCTCTCTCTCTCTCTCTCTCTGTCTCTCTCTCTCTCTCTATCCATCCATCCAGCTATAATTATAAAAAACAATACAGATTGAAATAAAATAACTATATCTCCATCCATCCATCCATCCATCCATCCATCCATCCATCCATCCATCCATCCATCCATCCATCCATCCATCCATCCATCCGTCCATCCATCCAGCTATAATTATGAAAAACAATAGGGGAGAGTGGGGTAATTTGTGCCAAGGGACAAGTAGTTCCACCCCTGTTTTCCAGAAAACCATAGAAGAAGTTGGTCATGTGACCACCTATTTTTGAAGGGGCATCCATTTCACTCATCCTGCAGAGAAGGGAGACACATGACATTTAAGTTCAAAAAATATTTTTTTGCCCTCAAAAGTAAAATTTCTATGATTAAGGTTTTTTTATTGCTGTGTTTGAACAGTTATAAACAACTTTGAAAACAGTTCACACATGTTTTAGTGCTTTAGTAAGCTACAGCATGAGTCCATACGATTAGCATGATGCTTGCTCAAAACAGCAAGGGGATGCATTTTTTTCAAAATGGTGTGTCTGGGGTAATTTGTGCCACTGGCAGAAGATAAAGATCAAAAGGCTGAACAGGAAAAGAAAAAGAATGAAAGAGAGAATAAAAGGGCTATGAAAGCTGCTGTTGGATTTTGTCCACAATTTAGGGAGCGCGTTATCTGCACCTCACGGCAAAAGCCTTTGCCAATCACCTGTTATCCAATTTACTCACTGTGTGCTCGTTTGATTTCTTCAGATTTAGGAAAATGCAAAGACACTGAAGCAGAAATTAGACTTAGATTGGTTGAGTTCAATCACAATTCTTGTTCAAAAAGCTCTGTTTTCAGGAAAGTACAATACAGCGCTGGGCCCTTCAAGAGCAGAAAGTCTCCATTCAGAAAAGGCAAAGTCCAAGGTTGTTAGATCAGTTTTATATTCAGTAGCACATTGTGGGCCGGGATTGATGGGCGATGAGTCTTCGGGGTGGGGCAAGTTCGAAGGAGAGTCTGCTTCCATGGGAGTGGTGCTGGTTATGGGCGATTCGGTGTGTTGGTGGGGGGCTGTTGGGGGCCCGTCTCTCGGCCTTGGCGATCATCTTTGGCCCAGTTCTCGGGTGGCTCCTTCTGGCACCTGCTGGTTTTATCTCCATGTGACCTTCCTGTGAACATTCTCCTCCAATCTTGGACATACACTATCGTACCTCATTCTTCCAATTGTGTCATCTTGTGCGAATTTATGTTAGCTTTTGGCTGTGACATCATTAATCTATTGCTCTTACCTGACTATGTAAAGTTTGTGCTTTTGATACTTCATGTCTTTGCTTACGTCATTATATTCTTAGTTTAATCATGTTTCCAACCGTATCTTTTCTTTGTTAGGCCAAAATATTTCCCTCTGTGCAGAACGTTCTGTAGTAATCAAAAACTGGCGTCTAGCATTAGTCAAAACATAAGATACAATCAAGTACTGAACGGTCAAGACGACTCTGGCTGTGTCCATGATTCAGAGAAAAAACATCAGGCTGTGTCCATGATTCAGAGAAAAAACATCAGGCATGCATTCCACAGTTCCTTAAGGGTCATTAAGCTATTTAGGCAATATATCAAAAGTCATTTGTTATTTCAAAGTCCTCAGAAATATATCAGATCATAAAGTTATAAAAACCTTTCTCATCACCACTTATCAAAAATGTCTAGTTATGTCTTCTTTATTGATTTGGTGTGTAGGTATAATTATATGCTTAAAATGTTTCTTTTATTTATTTATTTAATAAATATACTTGTCTGCTTATGTACTTTATTCAATGAGGTTTGAGCATATCTGTTTTTGTAGCGAGGCAGGACTTTTTGTATTTCGACCTCATTTCTTCACTGCAAATCAAAACAAAACCAAGAAGAAAATGACCGTGTACAGTAGCTCAGAAGAAAACTCCACCACCAATGATGAGGCAGAAGATGGCCTGGAGAAGATGAAGGAGTCATCCCTAGAGGTGATGTGCTCAAGAAATTACCCACACCACAAAAACTTGGTGGCACAACCAGAAGGGAGCATAAATTTACATTCCCCTGCAGCATTGACACGTGGGATGTTCAGTAGTAGGCCAAATCTGGGAAGAAATTCAGCTGCAGATGATTTGGTGCTCATTTTGGAATTTTGATTTTGTTCTGAGTAGCCTATGTGTTCACACCACACCACAAAACTAGGTGGTACAGCCAGAAAGGAGCAGAAGTTCATATTTCCAAGACTCAATTAGGTGTTCATGTGACTGCATAGGCCTTGTTATAGAAAAGTGGCCTTTGATGTTGCTAAAACTTTAAATAAAAGTTAAACAAGTAATTTGTATTGAATTTGTCTTTCTTTTATATAGCATTATCATTTGTGAGATTAAAATGATCTGTTTTACTTTAATTATCAATGGCACAATTTACCCTACTGTATTTTCTCTAATGGCACAACTTACCCCATACCTGTGGCAAGTTGAACCACAAAACCACTTTTTTTTTTCTAAAGCTGTATTTCTCAAACAGTTTGTTTAAGATCCAAAGTAATTGTTCCCAGGGATGCTCAACGTCCTAAACTATATGTAGATATCTTAGTTGGCGGCATTACTGTTATCCCCTTGCTTTAAGGGCACTTTAAGTAAAAATTGGCACGACTTATCCCACTCTCCCCTACAGATTGAAAATAAAATAACTATATCTCCATCCATCCATCCATCCATCCATCCATCCATCCATCCATCCATCCATCCATCCATCCATCCATCCATCCATCCATCCATCCATCCATCCATCCATCCATCTACCCAAACCAATCCATCCATTCATCCACCCAAACCAATCCATCCATCCATCCATCCATCCATCTTCCGAACCACTTCTCACAAGGCTCGCGGGTGGCTGGACCCTGTGCTAGGAGTCTTTTTTTTTTTTTTGTATACGTATTATCAGACCAAATCTTGGCCCTCTTCCTCCACTATACAGGAAATTAGAATGTTGCTGACATAAGAACCACTGTTGTTTTTGTCTCTTTTTTTGCATGATATTGTATATTTGAAAACCGCAATACCTCATTCGTTTTTCAGACATACCGTATTTTTCGGTCTAAAGTTCGCTCCGGAGTACAAGTCGCATCAGCCATAAAATGCACAATAAGGGGAAAAAAAAACGTATATAAGTCGCACCAGCGTATAAGTTGCATTTTGGGGGAAATTTATTTGACAAAATCCAACACCAAAAACAGATATGAACCAGCAACAGGCAAAACGATACGGTATGCTAACGTGACTTAAACACAAATGAGGAGCTGAGAACGGGCCTGACGTAACATTAACAGTTATTCAAATAACTATAACATAAGTAACAGGTTTATCAAACCATCTGTGTCACTCCAAATCAATAAATCGATTGATCGAATCCTTCGTCCTTTCTGTAAACAATGCCACGATTGCGGTGCGCCACTGACGTTGGACTCGTTGTCTTCAGTTGCAGTTCAAATTATTCCACAGGTCCATATAACAATATATAAACTATATATCAAATAATAATATAAACAACAATTTTATCGAACCATCCATGTCACTCCAAATCAATAAATCCATCGGAATCTTCGTCTTCCGTGTCACTTAAAAAAAAAAAAGAAAAAACACAGCTGTTGACTCCGGAACTACGTGCGCCGCTGACTTCAGACTAGATATATCAAATACATGTAATATAAACAACAATTTTATAGAACCATCCATGTCACTCCAAATCATTAAATCCATCGGAATCTTCGTCTTCCGTGTCGCTTAAAAAAAACAAACACACAGCTGTTGACTCCGGAACTATGTGTGCCGCTGACTTCAGCCTCGTCGTCAGTTGCGGCACCAATTACTCTACAGATCTACATACATATAATAGTCACTCCCCGTATGCCGCCGATTGCGGCTGGGACTCCTCGTATGCCGCCGATTGCGGCGGGGACTCCCTGAATGCCGCCGATTGCAGCTAGGACTCCACGTATGCCGTCAATTGCGGCTGGGACTCCCCGTATGCCGTCGATTGCGGCGCGGACTCCCCGAATGAATCCAATTGCATGCGGACTCCCCGAATGCCGCCGATTGCGATTGCGGCTGGGACTCCCCGTGTGCCGCCGATTGCGGCTGGGACTCACCGTATGCTGCCGATTGCGGCGCGGACTCCCCGAATGCCGCCGATTGCGGCGCGGACCTCCCAAATAATGCCGATTTCGCCGCGGACTCCCCGAATGCCGCCGATTTCAGCGCGGACTCCCCCAATGCCACCAATTGCGGCTGGGACTCCTACATTTCCGTCGATTGCGGCGCTGACTCCCCGTATGCTGCCGATTGCGGCTGGGAAACCCCGTATGCCGCCGATTGCGGTGGGGCCTCCCTGAATGCCGCCGATTGCAGCGCAGACTCCCAGAATTACACTGATTGCAGCGCGGACTCCCAGAATGCCTTCGATTGCGGCGCGGACTCCCCGAATGCCGCCAATTGCAGTGCAAACTCCCCAAATGCCTCTGATTGCGGCGCGGACTACCCGAATACCGCCGTTTGCGGCGCGACTCCCCGTATCCCGCCGATTGCGGCTGGGACTCCCGGGGAGTACAATATATCTCCCGGAAACTACTGAAGGTTTCTCATTTTCCCTAGCTGTAGTTTTGAGTTTTTCCTTGCCCTCCTGGGAGTTTAAGATCAGGGGATGTTTGAGAATATTTGTCATTTCTCACATGTCCTGAGTGTTTTTAGTCACCTAAATGTTGAACAGATGCTGTGATGTACCGAAGTCAATTTCCTTGTTTGGCACGCTCAAACATGGCAAATAAAAACTCTTGAATCTCTCTTGAATCTAACAACATACACGTTCTACTCTAAATAAACTATATATCAAATAACTTTAACATGAATAAGTAGTTTATTGAACCATCTGTGTCACTCCAAATCATTAGATCTCCGGAAGTCAGTGAATGAAACTCATTGTCAGTGAGGCTCCAATTATTCCACAGCCATAGTGCACCCTCATGCGGTTTAATGTGAAAATAACATGTGAAGTGATCAACTATATTAGTAAGTAATGCGTTAAAAATCAAGTAAAAATTTGTGAATAATTTCACATATAAGTTGCTCCTGAGAATAAGTCGCTCCCCCACCCAAACTATGAAGAAAAAAAACGCAATTTATAGTCCGAAAAATACGGTACATCAGATTTTTGAAAAAGATTTCATTGTCCACTCTTCTTTAAATACAATATTTCGTCATCCACTCTTTAGTAAACACTCAGAACTCACTGTCCACTCACCTGTACTTTGGTCCGCTCATTTTTACGGTATATCTCGAACGGCAAGTGGTACATCTACAATGTAAAGCGGATGCGAAAGACGTACCAACAACTGCCGCTGGGCACCACCCATGAATACTCCCAGCAAATAAACTGTGCATAGCCTATTGGTAGAGGGTGCGCTGACAAGACCCATTTCTTTACAGTGGCTGTTGCTTGCCAGTCTCAATGCACTCTCACAAAGGTTCACCAGTGGCTGCGCTCTCTAATGGAGTAATACAGTAATTGCAGTGACAAGACAAAATTATTGAATGATTTTTTTTTTTTTATATTTTTAGAGTTGGACAAGGTCGGTGGGCTGTGTTTGGCCCACAAGCTGTAATATTCCCAGGTCTGTCCTGTAGGATTTATCCAATTGACTTCCAACTTGATTTGTGCCATCTTAAGACCTCTACCAACAACTGGGAAGGGGAGGAAAAAAGTTTTCAGTACGATATGAAACTCATCAAATGAATAATGTATGACCCTTGATGTCTATTGTATGTAAATGAGGTAGGGGTCATAAAATTTTATGGCATTTTATGGCACCATAAATCAGCGCCAGTTTGGATTGGGGTGGGCATGTGTGCCAGTCTGGCGGGCGCCAAGATAGCGCCAGTCGAGACGACACCATCTTTGGCTGTCGCCATTTTGGTTTGCTGGTGCCATTTTTGGATGGGGACATGTATGGGCATGTATAGGGCCTGCATTTTTGTGAAACAAACCAAAGAAGTGATACACCTGAGCTAGATTTGCTGTCAACCAGTGCGTCTAAGGGTCAAGAGGGGAGTTTTGTTGAAAAAAGTGGGGGCAAGGGGGTAGTTTTGTTGAAAAAAAAAAGGCATCTGAAGGAGATGGTCAAGGTGTTGCTGCATCTAATTTGACATACAATAGCTTGTGGGGCCACCGCTAGTTGAGTCAGGAGAGTCAACATTATTGGCTCAGAGTTGTCTGCGTGTAACTTTGTTGAAAAAGACATCTGAAGGAGAAAGTTTAACATACAATAGTTTGAACTGAGGTCGAGTCATTAAAACGACGTCACAAATCATTAGCGGTAGCAGAGTGTTCTCGCGGCACATGAACCCATAGGCGTGGTCTTTTCTCCGCCGAATTTGAAGTTAGTTTGGGACGGATGACCAGCGCTCATTTTGAGAAGACAACCCAGCGCATGAGCTCTGATCAACGGAGTCGGAGTGCGTCGAAAATTGTTTTGAGATGGTTAAAGGTAAGTCATGTTACTATTTTGTGGGCATAATAATAAATAATAATAATAATAATACACTGGGGTTATTTGTAAAACACGATGTAATGTTTATGTAATGTTTATAGACATCACCGTTTTTGCCGATGTCCACGCATCCTTTGACTACGACTTTAGCGGCGTTTATCTAACACTATCTGCATACGAAGGCTTGAACCATCCTCACGAGTCGACAAAGTTAGAGGTATTCCTTCTATTTTTTTCTATGTTATCATTCCACTTGCTATTTTTGGTATTATAACGGCTTAACTGTTTTTTTATATCTACTTCCAGTTAAGCGTCGTGACACAGGACGAGGGGTTCAAAGAGGAAGGAGGAGGAGGAGGGGGTCATCCTTCTACAGCACGAACCACTCAGCCACCAGGGGGCCTAAGCCGGCACGCGAGAGTCATCACCACACGAATAGAAGACATCCTGTAAAGTGCAGTGGTAATTGTATCTACAAAAGTCGGTTACAGGAATGTTTTAAGCTAATACGGATACTGACAGATTTGGCTGAATCAAGATAGGTCTGTTTTTTTACTACTCTGTGTTGCTTCTATTGTGATTTTCTTAAAAAAATAAATATAATGGATCATCCTAACCTCACGTTAGCAGAGTCAGATTTCTTAACAAACATCGACGAAATAGATTTGCAACCATTTAGCGAAACAAACCAAAGAAGTGATACACCTGAGCTAGATTTGTCAAGCGTTAACAATGATTTGCTATCAAACAATGCGTCTACGAGCCAAATAGCAGATTTGCTCAACAATGTGAACAATGTTTTGTTGGAGGGAGAAAGCCCTGTCAGTCCTGCTATTCTTACCCATTTACAAGTTGTCATAAATGAACTGAACAATCAAAGTCTGAATGAAGGTAGACAGAGTCCTACGCAGATCCCGTCACAATTGCTAAACATGATAGCAGAATTAAACAACCAAGCTAATGATAGCAGCGGGCGTATCAGTCCTGATATTCCTGTTCAATTGCTAAACATGATCCAAAATCTAAGTACACAGCCTCTAGTTGACCCGTTGACCGTTAAGCCTGTCGATTGAACGCCGGCTGTTATTGATGACATTCCACCTGTCATGCGGTCGCGTTTATTTTTCCGGTTTTCTGTCTCGTCGGTGTCGTAACTTTACTTCCTGTTTTATTTTGTCATCCCTTCCGTTTCAGTTCGTGTTTCCTTCCTCGGTGTTTGGTTGTCTTGTCTTCCCTGATCCCGATTGTGTGCACCTGTGTAGTTGACACTAATTGTCAGCACCTGTGTCCCCGCCCTTGTGTGTGTATTTAGTCCGTGTCTTCCCCTTGTCTTGTGCCAGTGTGTCTTGCCTCGTCCCGACCACCAGCGATTCTTTGACGTCCGAACTCTCAGTAAGACTCCTCCTTTTTGTCTCGCCACAGAGCGACGCTTTTTGTTAGTGCCTTGATCCCCATAGCCTTTTTGTCTCGCCACCGAGCGACGCTTTTTGTTAGTGCCGTGATCCCCATAGCCTTTTTGTCTCGCCCCAGTGCGACGCTTTTGTTTGTACTTTTTGCCACGTGTTTTCCCTCGCAAGAGGCGTTTTGAGTTGTACTTTTGATCAGTGTGTGTGCTGGAATAAATCAGAGAAAGAAACGACTCTGCATCCGAGTCCTCCGCCTTGTTCCCAGCCTGACAGTACACACTGGCCAGACATGGACTCGGCAGAGTCGGAGCACCTGTGCGCCGCAGTGCGCTCCCATGCCTCACAGCTCGCCCAGCACCAGAGGCAAGTGGGCGACTTGGGTGAAGAAATCCGAGGACTCGCTAAGAGTCAAGAAGACTTCAGAGGAGCGGTCGCCACCCAAGTAGCAAAGCTGGGTCAGCAAATGCAGGACGTGCTCTCGCTCTTAAACGCGGGACCAGCAGCGACCTCCAGTACACCCGCTGCTTCCCCAGTTACTCCCATTGCAATAGCTCCCATGACCGGCGGTGCCAGACTGGCTCCTCTAGAGCGCTACTCCGGTGAACCCGGCCTTAGCTGGGCCTTTATTACTGAATGCAAGATGCACTTTGAGAGGTCCCCAGCAGATTTCCCCACCGAGCGCTCCAAGGTGGCCTACATGGTATCATACCTGACGGGAAGGGCCCGCACGTGGGCCACTGCGGAATGGGCCAGGGATTCCATCTCCTGTCGCTCTCTCCCCGCTTTTATCGAGGCTCTGCGAACGGTGTTCGACCCAATCTCCGCTGACCGAGAAAAGGCTCGCCAACTCTGTCAAATAGTCCAGGGACAAGAGACCGTCGGAGACTACGCCATCCGTTTCCGCACGCTGGCCGCGGAGTGCGGTTGGAACGCGACGGCACTGTATAACATCTTCCTCCGGGGCCTCTCTGGATCCATACAGGATCAGCTAATCCCCCTAGATCTTCCCACCGACCTCGATGCCCTCATCGCTCTGGCTATCCGCACAGACAACCGGCTGCAAGAGTGGAGGAAGCACCGAAGCAGGAACGCCCCCGCCTTCGTCCCAGTAGCCGGTCCTTCCGTCCTAGACGCTAACCACTCCAAGCCGGACGGGGATCGGCAGCGCCAGGAGCCAGAACCGATGCAGTTGGGCAGAGCTAAGTTAACAGAGGAGGAGAAGTTACGGCGACGCCGGGAAGGAAGATGCTACTACTGCGGTGAGCTCGGACACCTCCTTCTCTCTTGTCCGGTGAGGAGGACCCTGAAGGTAAGCGCCTTCTCTGCGGCTCTGTCCCCGGGGCGAGTGCTCCCCAAGGGCAGGATTACACAGCTGGAAAAAGAAATAGAACTTGAAGTGCTAATAGACTCAGGAGCGAATGAAAGCTTGATAGACTGGGCATTTGCTCGCCGATGGGGGGTAAAGACTGACCTGCTGAACACTCCCGTGAAAGCTAAGGCACTCAATGGACAGGCACTTTTTGAGGTAACTCACATAACAGAACCTGTTTCGCTGTCGATTGGGCCCCACCAGGAGAATATACGGCTACATGTCGTGACCTCTCCAATGAACCCTCTCATTCTCGGGTATCCATGGCTTCAACGCCACAACCCCGCGATAGACTGGGGATCAGGGGAAATAACGGGATGGGGGCCCGACTGTCATGATTCCTGTATCAAGTCTAACCCGCGCGCTGTGCCTCCTGCTCTAGACGCGCAAACCCCAGACTTAACCGGGGTCCCTGCGTGTTACCACCAATGGGCCGAGGTATTCAGCAAGGCCAAGGCTACCTCCCTACCTCCCCACCGTCCGTATGATTGCGCCATTGAACTCCTGCCGGGTTCAACTATACCCGAGGGGAGGCTTTATTCTCTTTCGGGACCAGAAAAGCAAGCCTTGAACGAATATATAGACTCCTCCCTGCAAGCAGGACTGATTCGACCATCATCGTCGCCTGCGGGGGCGGGGTTCTTTTTCGTGGGCAAGAAGGACGGCACCCTACGTCCCTGTATTGACTATAGTCCCCTCAATCAGATCACAATCAAGAACCGGTATCCGCTCCCACTGATGTCGACCGTGTTCGACCAATTACAGCAAGCCCGGGTGTTCACAAAGTTAGATCTGCGCAACGCATACTGTTAGGGTTTTCCAGGTTATCTTTATCGTAGGATTATGTTGGAGTGCAACAGGTAATAAATACCTTACCTTGTCCTCCTTATCACAAGGTCATAAGATTCAAGATTCAAGATTCAAGAGTTTTTTATTCGCCATGTTTGAGCGTGCCAAACAAGGAATTTGACTTCGGTAAATCACAGCCTCTGTTCAACATTTAGGTGACTAACAACAACACTCAGGACATGTGAAGAACGAAAGATATTCTCAAACACCCCCTGATCTTAAACTCCCAAGAGGGCAAGGAAAAACTCAAAACTCCAGCTAGGGGAAATGAGAAACCTTGAGAAGAGACCACAGATGGGAGGGTCCCTCTTCTAGGATGACCAGGCTGCAATGGATGCAGAGAGGACACATAGTACAAACAGTGTAGACAAAAAAGGTGTGGCAAGCGGGATGTTATTGCACAGTAATGACTCTGAGACTCTAAGAGTGGTGTGAGTTCATCAGAGCGACAGCCTGGGGGAAGAAGCTGTCTCTGTGTCTGCTGGTTTTTGTGTACAGAGCTCTATAACGGCGTCCGGAGGGGAGTAGTTCAAACAGGCTGCAACCTGGGTGCGAAGGGTCTGTTGAGATGTTACTTGCACGTTTCCTGGTCCTGGACAGGTACAAGTCTTGGATAGATGGGAGGTTGATTCCAATTATCTTTTCTGCAGTCCTTATTGTCCGTTGCAGTCTGTGCTTGTCTTGTTTGGAGGCCGATCCAAACCAGACAGTGATGGAGGTGCAGAGGACAGACTGGATGATGGCAGTGTAGAAGGTCTTCAGCAGCTCCCGTGGCAGGTTGAACTTCTTGAGCTGTCTCAGGAAGTACAGCCTCTGCTGGGCCTTCTTGCGGACAGAGTCTATGTGGCCGGTCCATTTCAGGTCCCGAGAGATTGTGGTTCCCAGGAACTTGAAGGTGTCTGTGGAGAGAATAGTATTACTGCGGATAGTGAGGGGTGAAAGTGGTGAAGGGCCTCGCCTGAAGTCCACTGTCATCTCCACGGTCTTGAGCGGGTTCAGGTCCAGGTGGTTTTGGCTGCACCAGTGGACCAGCCGCTCCACCTCCTGTCTGTACGCAGTCTCATCACCGTTCTGGATCAGTCCGATGAGAGTGGTGTCGTCTGCATACTTCAGGAGCTTCACGGAAGAGTCACTTGCGGAGAAATCGTTGGTGTAGAGGGAGAAGAGCAGTGGGGAGAGGACGCATCCCTGAGGGGCTCCAGTGTTGGTGGTCAGGGTGTCAGATGTGATGCTCCCCAGCCTCACACGCTGTCTCCTGTTGGTCAGGAAGCTGGTGATCCACTGACAGGTGGAGGCAGGCACCGCAAGCTGGATGAGCTTCTGTTGGAGGATGTCAGGAGCGATGGTGTTGAACGCCGAGCTGAAGTCCACAAACAGGATCCTGGCGTACTTTCCTGGGGTGTCCAGGTGTTGCAGGATGTAGTGCAGTCCCATGTTGACCGCATCATCTACCGACCTGTTTGCCCGGTAGGCAAACTGGTGGGGGTCCAGCAGGGGGCCCGTGACATCCTTCAGGTGGTTCAGTACTAACCTCTCGAAAGATTTCATGACCACAGATGTCAGTGCAACAGGTCTATAGTCATTCATACCTGTGATGGCGGGCTTCTTGGCCACTGGAACGATGGTGGAGCTCTTGAAGCACGAGGGCACCTCACACAGCTCCAGGGAACGGTTGAAGATCCGTGCAAAGGTGGGCGCCAGCTGCTCAGCGCAGACTTTCAAGCAGGAAGGTGACACGCCGTCTGGGCCCGGTGCCTTCCTGATCTTTTGTCTCCGGAACATCCGGCGCACTTCCTCCTCGCGAATCTGGAGTGCGGGCGCGGCCTCTGCAAGAGAGAGAGTCGGTGACCACGGTGATGGAGGTGTGGACAGAGCAGTTGTGGGGGGAGGTGAGTATGTGGATTGTGTGGATTGTGCTGCAGGAGGTCCCGTTGTGTGGGAGGACCGATCAAACCTGCAGTAGAACCTGTTTAGCTGGTCAGCGAGCCTTGGGCTCTCCACAGGACGGGGGGTTCGTTTCTTGAAGCCCGTGATGCTCTGCAGGCCTTTCCACACTGTTGAGGGATCAGGATTGGCAGAGAGGTGTCTCTCCAGGCTCTCCCCGTAACACCTCCTGGCTTTCCTGACCTCTCGGTTCAGTGTGTTTCTGGTCTGCTTGAACAGGTCCCGGTCGCCGCTCCTGTAGGCCTCCTCCTTGACTTTGCGCAGCCTCCTAAGGTTCGGTGTAAACCAAGGTTTGTCGTTGTTGTACGTGCAGAAGGTCTTAGTCTGCACACACAGATCCTCACAAAAACTGATGTATGATGTGACAGTGTCAGTGAGTTCATGCAAGTCTGAATTTGCAGCATCAAAAACACTCCAATCGGTGCAGTCAAAGCAGGCTTGGAGGTCCTGCCTTGACTCCACTGTCCACTTCCTGACAGTCCTCACCACAGGCTTAGAAGTTTTTAGTTTCTGTCTGTAGGCAGGGACCAGATGAACTAGACAGTGGTCCGAGAGTCCTAAAGCTGCACGAGCCACAGAGTGGTATGCATCCTTAATTACGGTGTAGCAGTGGTCCAGTGTCTGTGCCCCTCTGGTGGGACACGTTATGTGCTGTCTGTATCTGGGGAGTTCGTGTGCGAGGTTCGCCCTGTTAAGATCACCCAGAACAATGATTAGTGAATTTGGTAGAAGTTTCTCCATATCTGTCACCTGGTCAGCCAGCATCTGCGTGGCTTCACTCGCACGTGCGTGTGGTGGGATGTAAACAGCCGCCATGACGATCGAGGAGAACTCCCGTGGTGAATAGAACGGCCGGCAGTTTATGAAAAGTGTTTCTAGGAGAGGGCTGCAAAACTCTTTCAACACCATGACATCGGTACACCAACGTTCATTAATGTAGAAACAGAGACCACCTCCCTTTGATTTTCCGGAGAGCTCCGCGCTGCGATCTGCACGCGTTAGCCGAAACCCAGCTAACTCCATGGCGTGGTGGGGGGTTCGTTCGCTAAGCCACGTCTCAACAAAACACAGCGCGGCGGATCTGCTGAAGTGAGGAGCAGCAGTTCGTCCATCTTGTTCGCCAGGGAGCGGACATTCGCCAGATGAATTGACGGTAGGGCAGAACGGAACCCTCTTTGCCTCAGCTTTACGAGGGCTCCCGCTCGTTTTCCGCGTCGCCGCCGTCGCGCTAGCTTGTATAGCACCGCCGCTCCGGCTAAAATCTCCGACAAACAATCTGAATCAGAGAGAACAGGAGAGAAAATACCAGAAGAAGACTGACCGATGTTTAACAGTGCTTCTCTAGTAAAAGTGATCCGGGATGGACAGCAGAAGACACAGAAAACACACAAAATAAGACAAAGAAACAGAGAGCGACTCACCGTGGCAGCCATCCGCGGCGCCATCAGATGACGCCAAACATCCCCTGACATGTTTAGACTAGAGGGCAAGGGCTTTAGCCAGCCTACCCATACCCCCACTCTGTTTCTCTTAATAAATATGCCCTTGCAGGAAGGAGACCTTTCAGATTTCATTCCTGGAGCGAGTGATCTCTCCACCTGCAGGTGTCTAAAAGAACTTGCCTTGTCTCTGTGTGGTTTTTGCAAAATAAGTTGGAGTGAGCAAATCTCTAACATTTTGGTGCCGAAACCCGGGACCCTCATACCCATCATCTGGCTGACGGAGGACGACGCGCTGTACACCGTCGACGGGCCAGCGTCCACTAGCCGGACCTGGTAAAGAAAGACCTGGGAAGGAAATTCTTCGCTGGGCCAGCATCTTAGGTCTACCTTCGTCTGACAGAGGTGGATTGACGGGACCCGGCAGTGCAACGAACCAGGGGACAAGTAAGTTAAAGGCCTGAAGTTGTGTGATTGTGTTGTTGTGAAACGCGTATATAAAAAAAAAAACACAGGTGCACATGAGATACGGCTTTGGTTTGTCCGAGCTATGAGATTCGGCTTTGGTTTGTCCGAGCTATGAGATTCGGCTTTGGTTTGTCCGAGCTATGAGATACGGCTTTGGTTTGTCCGAGCTATGAGATTCGGCTTTGGTTTGTCCGAGCTATGAGATTCGGCTTTGGTTTGTCCGAGCCATGAGAAAAATACAAAGCGCTTGAGTTTGTGTGGTTGGGAGTGTGACTGGTAGGATAAATTGACTAAATAGCAGTTCTAGCATTGATCCACGGCAATAATACAGGCTAGTAATTTGTTGAAAGGTCAATTTAAACCTGCATTGAGGATCCTCAAAGACATAGTTAAATAAATAAATAAGTAATAATAGTAATAATAATAATAATAATAATATTTTTGAGAAAAGAAATTGTATAACCTAAAATTACTAGAATTAAGATGGGAAATAAAAACGGTAAATCTCTACCTCTTGACGGAGATGAGAAGTACATGGTGTCAAACGCACCTCTTGCAATCAGGTGCCCCCGGCTTCCCAGTAACGGGTTTGTTTTAGCCGGGTTCGGAGATTCGTCCGTAATCTAACCACCTGAGTTAAATTAACTCCTCCGGAATCAATCTAATTTCTGTACGACGCCAATCCCTCTCAAGTCACCCGAAGCGCGTGCCGAGTAACTCAATTCGAGGCAGGACTTCGAAGTGACCGCATCGTATTGATGGCTCCCCGCTAATGTTTGAAGTTCTTATTCGTTACGGATATTTTTTAGATGTCTTTGTTAAGACCTCAGGGATTCGTTTGTATAGCGCACCCAAGCACTAGTTTTGCCGAAGTAAATGTTAATATGGGTCCGTTCCACTTGGTCGCTCATGCAGCGAGCCGACCAACTTTTTTATTCGAAAGAGAATCGAATTAATAAAAGTGTGACAATAATAGCATTTAAGAAGAAAATTAATGCACCCTATATGATTAATTCTAACTTCGTATACGTAGATCTAGCACTTGACCGTCGGAGTTCTTCACCCCACTTAATTGCTTCGAAGAAAATAGCGACTTTCTTAAACCGAATAAAAATGTCGTGCTGTATTTAGCTTTGCCCAATAATTAATTTGGAAGGCAAGTCTATTTTTTGATCGTGTCCTATTTAACTTTTGACGCGGCCCGACAAAAAGGGGAACTGGGCCGCGCCCGACGGACAATCGAAATACTTTTATCCTCCACCAACTTCACTGATTTATTTTAATCATCGTCGTTATGTTATTTAAAGGAAGTAAATTCTCAACCGAATTCACTTTCAACGAACTCAACTCTTCCGTTAAATATTTGCGAAAGTTATTTAATTCTCCAACTTCCTCGGAGTTACTTTTTCCGCGACCCGTCAAAAAGGGGAAGCGGGCCTGAGCCTTTCAAATAGTTAAATAACTTTCCGTTCTACACAAAACCAATAATCTGATTTAAACACTTCCTTTAATTTTATTCAGACGAAACAACTTTCGAACAGATCGAAATTCACTCGTGGCTCAGATAACTACGGAAGTTATTTAAGTCTCTAACTTGTTCGGAGTTCCTTTTTACGCGGCCCGTCAAAAAGGGGAAGCGGGCCTGAGCCTTCGGTTGCATATTTAGTACAAATCCGCGCACAACGAAGTAAGTAATATACAAAACACATTTATTAAAGAAACATGGAATAGAATTACAAATCTCAATTACTCCAGAAACTGAACAATTTCACTCACTGATACCCGTGTTAATAAAATCATTCAATCCCAGAACAATTCGATTGCAAAACACAGTATGTAAAAAAGGGAAGAGGTAAATACCAGTTGCGTGCTATTTTTGGTGGAAGCAAAGTCGAGTGATCAGTTCGATCTTGCTTCTAAAATCCAAATTAGAGAAACAGGCTGGCCACGAGGAAGCCGGCGGCCCGATGACTATTCCCCCCTCTCGCTAAAATACATAAAAACGGTCATCCTCACCAATTTCTCGTTTAAAGTTGTCCAGTCCAATTTTTAGGAGTAAATCCAAGTTAATTTCAGTCCAGTGATCCTGCGTCTCACACAAAGATCTTTGGGACTTTGGAAAAAATCTTGAAACTCCTCCGGGCCTCTTCACGTATCAGAGCTCTTTTGGGGGGAAAAGCCCTGAAGCTTCTCCAGCAGGACCTTTTATAGACCTCTCCGTCCCCCCCCTCCCCTTTCTTTTCTCCGGTACTTTCCCTATAGGGTAAGACTGCCCAGTTCCCACGCCTATAGCAGGGAACAGGCCAGTTTCCCACGCCCCATAGGGGGAACTGGCCTGCCTCCCCACGCTTTGTTATCTGTGGCCTTCAGCCGCTGTTTCCGCCCTGACCACGCAGTACTTTCCACCAAATGCACAGCTAGTGGTAAAACCTTTCACTTCCCCTTTTCACCTTTGACCTACTTTCTGTTACATGAATTGATCGAATTGACAAATAATATTGCTTTAAAGCGGTTACAGAATACATTCTTTGCCAAGCAAAAAAATCAAAAAATAAAAATCACATAATAAACATTTCATTTGTGCTTCTCCAAACAATTTATGTCACGCCACTGAGAAGCCACTATTCTCAGTGACGGGTCTCTTGATCAAATTGACAAATAATATTGCTTAAAGCGGTTACAGAATACATTTTTAGCCAAGCAAAGAAATAAAAATAAAAATCACATTTGTGCTTCCATGCGTGACTCACACTCTGACACCGTGTTCCTTTTTTATATCCATTTTAACCGGTTTAGCTTATTCTGGCCCCTCCTTTGGTCTCATGTTTTGGTCTGGCGCCATCTTTTGGACAAATTTGGAATTTTAGCTCTGTCAATTTATCCCTGTGAACAATCCATATTCTACCATTTGGACCATCTCTACCCCCATGTTACACGACAATGGCGAGTAGATTTCTTAATTGCATGCAATATATGCCGAAGTGGAAGAAAAAGTATGGAGTAGAAGGGAAGTTGAGAGTTGAAGTGTGGAAGATAGTAGTTGATGTTTTAGAAGAGAGTGTGGATAAAAAGAAAAATGGACTGAAAAAGGAAAAAAAAGAGAGAGAATTGGATTGTGCTAAAATGTGGTTGAAAGCTTCACAAGAGAGAAAAGAACAAATCCAAAAGACAAAAGATAGAAAGATGAAAGGTGATGAGGCTGAGACTATGTTTGTCAGGCCGGAAGACAATGAGGCCGGAGTGCGCAGGCGCACTGCCGCGGCCACGGCTCCCGCCGACGCTGAAGGCGCAGCTCGAGCAGAGGAGCAAGAGAGGCCTTCCGCTCGTACACAAAACTTGTATCCAAGCTTAACAAACCTGCAGCCCCCCCCATATAACAGCAAAAGAAGTCAGGGTCACATTACTAGAAGTCCTGTACAGACAAGAAGTTTGACCACTGCTGCTAGATTTTCTCAAAATTTAGACAAGGTTGATGTGTGCCCAATGATACAGGTGCCAAACCCTAATGTAGGGGAAGGCCAACTCCCACATACATATGTTTTCCGGCCATGGACTTTGGAAGAGGCAAGAAAAGCTGTTGAAGGGGTTACCCCTGTTGCTGAAGACCCAGCTATATGGGCAGAGGACATGGCTGGAATTATACATTCCTATAGACTGAATGGACATGAGGCAGGAGAAGCTGCAATGTCCTCCTTGGGAAAAGACTGGGCAAAGGTTAGAGGAAATTATACAGGTAGAAATAATCAAGGGCCTTTTCCCTATCCCGTTGAGGGAAATCAATTGGGAGGGGAGTATGCAGCACAATGGAATGGTCTTGTGCAAAGAGTGCGAACTATATTTCAAAGACGAGCGAATTATGGTCATTTGGCAGGAATAAAACAGAAGCTTGGCGAAGATACTGATGATTTTCGTTTGAGATTTGAAAAAGAATTCAGGGTGCATAGTGGCATCCCATTCAATGATACAGCTGAGAGTGCTTATCAACAACAGCTTAAAAATGCGCTCCTCACTAATTTCCGCCCTGAAATAGGCAACTGGGTGAGGAAACATTTGGTGGAAGTGGATGTTGCAAGTGTGACAACCACTATGCAATGGGCCAGACATGCTGAAAAAGTGATCAAAAAAGGCAAAAGTTCTGATGTATTTCATCTAGATAATGATGATGATGAACTAGATGAAGATACAACAGTCTTCTTCCAAGGGTCCCAGCAAGCCAGAGGAAGAAGTAGAGGCCAACAAGGTCACAGGCCGCCATATAAATCAAAGCCCCCACGAGATTCTGACAAGTGTTGGAACTGTGGGAAACGAGGACACTTAGCAAGAGTGTGTCGTTCTGCAAAGCAGTATCAATCAAAGGGTGCAGGAAGGGGCGGGGGAAGGGCCAAATTCTCAGCATGACTAGATCCCCCCCCTTGACCTCTGGTGCTCCTATAGAGGAAGAAATAGTAGATGTCCATACAGCATGGGACATTCTGAGTGCATTAAAAGAAAAACCATATGTTACTCTAAACATTGGAGGCAGTGATGTCGAGTTTTTGTGTGATACCGGGGCTTGTAAAACCGTGATAAAAACTAAAGTCCCAAATCTAAAGGCCTCCCAAAATACTATTTGGGTGAAATCTGCTGATGGGCAGGTACACAAGGAGAGTATCTCTAATCCAGTTGAAGTGAGAGATAAGGAAACTGGAAGCATGGCTTCAGTTTCGATTGTCCTATCCCCAAAATGTCCCATAAACCTGTTGGGACGAGATCTGATGACTCGGTTGGGAATTGCAATAATTCCAGTAAAGGATGGCATGCGAGCATGTAGAGTCAGAGATGTGGACTCATATGCTGCACAGGCAGGTGAACAGATTTGCTGCTCCTATGCCATCCCTCCTGAACGAAATCCTAAACTCCCAAGCAGATTGCTGGGTGAAGCTCGAAAACAATTGTCCCAACCTGAATCAGAAATGACTTGTACTGAATTACATGTCACCATGAATATTCTCACTGATCCACAAGATGACTATATTGGAAGTTTTCTCAGCGACACAGAAGTAACTTTAACAATCACTGCTCTGTACACTGATCGCAGGTCATTTGCAGCTGCCGCTGTACTTTTGCCCGCTCCTCAGAAAGATAGATACAAATTGTCGGCTGTACCCCACATCTCATTGTTTAAACCTCACAGTATAACGTGGGCAGATGTGGGTTCCCGAATTAAACTTGCTGGATCTGTGACTGATTATGAGGACAAAGGTGATGGGTGGAGCTACAGTACCAGTTGTGACGTGTGGAAGCAAACAGTGTGTGAAGTGGCTGTAGGCAGAGCAGGTGCTTGTGCGCTTCCCTGACTAGTTGACATTTGTTTGAATGAAAAGGAGGAGGGGGAATTGGCTGGGCTTCCTGAAAAACTGTGGACCAAGGGCCCATCTGATGTAGGACTTTTAAAATCCATTTCCGCAGTACAGATCAAACCAAGATCAGAGTGGCGTCCAAGAGTTAAACAATATCCTTTAAAACAGGAGGCAATGAACGGGATTGCCCCTGTTATAAATGATCTTTTGACAGGAGGAATCATTAGGGAGTGTTCGGATTCTCCTTGCAACACTCCCATTTTCCCAGTCCAAAAGGCCGACAAAATTAATTGGCGAATGATACAAGATTTACGAGCAGTGAATGATGCAGTGCAAACAAGAGCACCCAATGTGCCTGACCCACACACACTTCTGAACACTTTGAAACCTAATCAGAAGTATTTCACAGTAATTGATCTCAGCAATGCATTTTTCTCAGTGCCAATTCACCCAGACTCACAGTTTTGGTTCGCTTTTACCTTTAAAGGACAAAGCTATACATACACCAGATTGCCACAAGGATTTGCTGATAGTCCAACTATTTTCGTTCAAGCTATCATGTCCTGTTTGGCTGATTTTCAGATGTCAAACAAAAGCCAACTTCTAGTTTATGTAGATGATCTCCTGGTAGCCTCTGAAACTGAAGCTGCTTGCAAGGCAGACTCCTTAGCATTGTTACACTATCTCTGCAAAACAGGGAATAAAGTGAACAAAAATAAGTTACAATGGGTCAGACAGGAAGTGAACTATTTAGGTCACACTTTGTCAGCTTCTGGAAGACAGATACAAAGAACCAGAAAGCAGATTATTTCAGATACACCGAAACCTGAAACAAAAAAACAAATGATGTCATTTTTGGGGCTCTGCAATTACTGCAGAGCATGGATCCCATATTATGCGGAAAAAACACAACCGCTGCTGGATATTGTGCATGGAGTTCCCATGACAATGACAGAAAAAATCATGTGGACACCAGCAGCGGATGATGCTTTTGTAGTGCTGAAACAGGCTCTGATAGAAACCACAACTCTTATCTTGCCAGACTACAATAAAACCTTTGTGCAAACAGCAGACTGCAGGAATGGTTTTATGACCTCAGTGTTGCTGCAGAGTCATGGCAGCAAACTAAGACCAATTGCATTTTATTCAAAAAAACTGGATCCAGTGGCTCTGTCTTTGCCAGACTGTGTCCAAGCAGTGTGCGCGGCGGCGCTTGCAGTGAGACAATCTGCAGATGTGGTGCTCTTTCACAAAATGGAGCTGCTGGTTCCACATGCTGTAGATGTGTTGCTGCTGCAAAGCAAAATGAACTTTTTGTCGCCAGCCAGACATCTGTCCTACACAGCTATACTTCTGTCACAACCACACATTGTGATAAAGAGGTGCACAATCCTTAACCCAGCAACGTTGATCCCGTTGCCAGGGGATGGAACACCACATAACTGTTTGGATGCTACAGAACATCTACAGCTGCCCAGAGGAGATTTAAGTGACACGCCACTTGACAAGGGGGAAAAGTGGTTTGTGGATGGATCATGTTCAAAAGATCCTAAAGGAAACAATCAAAGTGGTTATGCAATTGTGAAATTGCCAAACCAGATTGTTGAAGCAGAGAAGCTTCCATACACCAGGTCAGCACAGGCTGCTGAGCTGATTGCTCTAACAAGAGCTTGTCAATTAGCGGAAGATAAGGAAGTCACTGTATACACAGACAGTCAGTATGCGTTTTCTACTCTGTTCTATTTTGCGAAACAATGGGAGCGCAGAGGGATGACAACATCAACCGGTAAGCCGGTTACCCATGCCTCCTTGTTAAAAGACTTGTTGCAGGCCATTCTTTTACCTGCTAAACTAGCTGTGTGTAAATGTGCTGCTCACACCACTGGCAGAGATGAAGTCTCAAATGGAAACAGATTAGCAGACAAGATTGCAAAAGAAGCAGCTGCAGGGAGACATGGCCATGAAATTTTTTTAATGGGTTCAGAGGACACACAACTCATAGATAAGACTGTACTGACAGATATGCAGGGCAATGCTCCAATGGTAGAAAAACGAATGTGGACGACAAAAGGTGCAATAGTGGATACAGATAATATCCACCGCATCAATGACAAACCTGTTTTACCAAAATCACTTTTTAAGGCAGCAGCGCTTGCGACACATGGGCCTTGCCATGTGTCGACAGGAGGGATGAAGTCCATCATAGATCAACAATTCACTACCTTTGGTTTAGATGCTTACTTAAAAAATTTTTGTAAAGCATGTCCTGTTTGTGTGAAACATAATCCACAAGGAAACATGAGACCTAAGAGAGGCTCATTTCCAAAACCCTCTTATCCATTCCAAATCATGCATATGGATTTTATTGAACTCACACAAAGTGGACCTTGCAAATACTGCCTAGTGATGATTGATGCATTTTCAAAATGGGTGGAAGTAGTTCCATCTAAACGCGCAGATGCCTTAACAGTGGCAAAAGCTATCTGCAAAACCATCATACCAACTCATGGCATCCCCCAAACCATTTACAGTGACAATGGTCCACACTTTGTGAACCAAGTTGTGCAGAACATGGCTGTACACCTTGGAATAACGTTAAAAAACAAAGTGCTTGGCATCCTTCGAGCGCAGGCCTGGTTGAACGGGCAAACTTTACCATCAAAAGCAGGTTGAAAAAATGCATGGAAACAACAGGCAGACCTTGGCCAGAGTGCCTCGACTTAGTGAAGCTCTATATGAGAATTACTCCCACTTCAGAAGTACTAACACCTTTTGAAATCATACATGGGAGACCATATAGACTACCAGTGTTCCCTGCAGATTTGCAAAAAGCAGATGAAGAACAGACCTTGGCAGATTATCTAATCAGGACGCTCAAACTGAAAGATGTGTCAAATGCAAATTTACTGCCGCCTGATCTCTCCCCCTCACAGGTGGACAACCCCATCAATCCAGGAGACTGGGTCTACATCAAGGTCATCAAAAGAAAGAACTGGGCCAGCCCGCGGTGGGAGGGACCGTTCCAAGTTTTGCTTGCTACTCCCACGGCGGTAAAAATCTCTCAACGGCCCAGCTGGATTCACCTCAGCCACTGCAAGTTGCAGAGAGTGCTGGACCCCTAATTCGGAGTGGTGGGGAAGGCTGACTACAAAGGGGCCCTGTCGTTTAGGGCGAGGCGTCTCAATGTTGGTGAAGAATTCATCGATCCCCACTCCGCTAGGCGAGGGGATGTCCCAGTGTCTCTGCCATCCTAGTAGCAACGGGGCTCCATATGCCAGATGGATCCTCTGCTGCGTTGTGGTTGGAGCGTGCTATGGTCTATTGACTCATCTGAACAGACCAAATGACAATGTTGCCCGTGGTAAACGATGGTCACATGATGAGAACTATGAAGACTGGTCAGGGGACCCCAGAAACCCATACGAAACCAACACTTGGTACCGGTATGTCAGGTTCACTGTGAGAGCTCACACACAGGAGGGATGCTATGTGTGTTCGAAACTCCCCCCTTCCTCCACGCAAGTTCGCTTGGAGGCCAGAGCAATGAATGTCACTGAAGCAAAATGTATGGCATCCATGGGAGGAGTTGGATATCAGCACCGTGCCGTCGCAGTCAAAGATGCCGACCCTTACCGCCCTGGACTTGCTGACGGTGCCTGTGATCAGCTATTCTGGACAAATCTCAATGTGACTGTTAGAGGACGAACAATACCACAAGTGGCCTACACAGAGAGACCAGCTGGAGTGAATTACACATGTTACATCCAAGGTAACAAGACCCACGTCTGCATTAACGACGACTGCTCTCCAGGAGGAAACTGGATGGGAGCTCTGGACATCACCGATGAGTGTCAAGATAAGAGAGCCATTTCAGGAGGGGAGGGCTCTCCAACCAACATGGCTACACCATCGAACGGAACATACTTCATACAGAATGGCTGGTGGCTTTGTGGTCACAAGGTTTATCCGATGCTGCCCGCCAACTGGACAGGAGTGTGTGCACCAGTGTGGGTGACAGACCACACCTACAGGATACGACACCATTTGTTGACAGGAGCACATAACTCTACTGGACGTCGACGCAGAGCAGTTGCAACCTTTGACCCTCATGACCCTGTCTGGGGTGCGAACGTTCCAGAGGACCATAAAGTATGGTCTGCCGGAGACAAAGTTGTCCTTGCGCTCTTCCCCCAGAGTGGGGTTGGGAAACTATCGCTCTTCATCGAGACACTGAACTATCGTTTTCAATCCTTTGTGAATCTCTCACTGCAAGTCAACGATGGACAAAATAGAGAGATTCAGGCTATTAGACTGATGGTCTTGCAAAACAGGATGGTTCTGGACTTGTTGACGGCAGCACAAGGTGGTGTGTGCCACATCATTGGGACTTCCTGTTGCACATACATACCAGGAGAAAATGACACCCACATCAACGACGCCATGAATTCACTGAAGAACTTACAGCAGGCCATGTCTAATGACAAGGTCCCACATCAGTTTGATTTCTTTTCGTGGTTTTTCTCTGGCAACTGGTGGCAACTGCTTTTGAAATTGCTGTCTCCTGTGCTTGTTGTGCTGATGGTGTTGTGCTTGTTTACGACCTGCGTTATCCCATGTTTGAAGTCTGCTGTGTCAAAGTTTGTGTCCTCTACTGTAGCCCAGGTTCATATACAACTCCTTAGAGATGACGGATGTGATGACGATGATGAAGCGGGGATTGCGTAGATGCTGTTCTATTGAGCATGTTTTACAGAAACTTGATGATTTGACCATCGAAAATGCTTCGCAAGTGATGGATACAATGATGTACTGTTTCTGTGTTTTTCTTTTTATTTTTTATTATTCATAGCATTCTGGTCGTCTTAGGCAAAGGGACCGTGTAAGAATTTTCCTGCTAATAACATCTGGCCGGCAGGTTTTTCGCTTACACAATAAGTTTGATCTTGGGGTATCAAGGTAATGCCTCGTCTTCACTGGAAAGTGTTGCTATTATTGTTTGTTGTTTTTATTTTTACCATTCTACTTTCTTCATTATACGTATATATGTTTTTTTCCTTGCTTGTCTTTGTTGTTTGGGGTGGCATAATCATATGATAAATCAGGAGGGAGATGTTAGGGTTTTCCAGGTTATCTTTATCGTAGGATTATGTTGGAGTGCAACAGGTAATAAATACCTTACCTTGTCCTCCTTATCACAAGGTCATAAAACATCCCCTGACATGTTTAGACTAGAGGGCAAGGGCTTTAGCCAGCCTACCCATACCCCCACTCTGTTTCTCTTAATAAATATGCCCTTGCAGGAAGGAGACCTTTCAGATTTCATTCCTGGAGCGAGTGATCTCTCCACCTGCAGGTGTCTAAAAGAACTTGCCTTGTCTCTGTGTGGTTTTTGCAAAATAAGTTGGAGTGAGCAAATCTCTAACACATACCATCTAGTGCGCATCCGAGAAGGGGACGAATGGAAGACAGGGTTCAACACCCATCGAGGACACTTTGAATACCTAGTCATGCCATTTGGCCTCACCAATGCTCCCGCTGTGTTTCAGGCCATGATAAATGATGTTTTGAGAGACTGTTTGGACCGTTTTGTGTACGTATATTTGGATGATATTTTGATTTATTCCCCGGATCTGAAGGCCCATAGGTTTCACGTCGAGACGGTGCTGCGACGACTCCTTGCACACCAACTGTACGTAAAGGCCGAGAAAAGTGAATTCCACAAGAACACCGTATCTTTTCTCGGTTTCATCGTAGCCCCGGGCAAAGTTGAGATGGACCCGGCGAAAGTTAGCGCGGTAACGGAATGGCCTACCCCTGACTCACGCAGAAAGGTGCAGCAATTCCTGGGCTTTGCCAATTTTTATCGGCGGTTCATCAAGGGCTTCAGTGCCACGGCGGCTCCCTTGCACGCGCTCACGTCTCCTAAGGTTCCCTTCCGCTGGTCGGCGGAGGCGGAGGCGGCCTTCCAGGAGCTGAAGAACCGCTTCAGCACCGCTCCCATCCTCACGCTTCCCGACCCGTCACGACAGTTTGTGGTGGGGGTGGACGCCTCCAATCGAGGAGTAGGGGCCATTCTATCACAGAGAGCCAAGAGCGACAACAAGCTCCATCCGTGCGCGTTCCTGTCTCGACGGCTGACGCCCGCCGAACAGAATTACGATGTGGGAGATCGCGAACTGTTGGCAGTAAAACTGGCATTGGAAGAATGGAGACATTGGTTGGAGGGAGCACAGCAGCCTTTTTTGGTCTGGACAGACCATAAGAATTTAGAATACATAAAGTCAGCTAAGAGATTGAATTCCCGCCAAGCCCGCTGGTCACTTTTTTTCAATCGTTTTAACTTTTCTCTGTCTTACAGACCGGGAACCAAAAACACCAAGCCTGACGCCCTCTCCCGTGTCTACAACTCAGATCCAGAAATTAAGAAGCCCGAATCCATTCTGCCTCCTCATTGCCTGGTGAGAGCAGTGACCTGGCCAATCGAAGGCCGGGTACAGCGGGCCAATGGTAACAAGCCACCCCCTAGTGGTTGCCCGGAGAACAGACTTTTTGTCCCCGATCAATTACGATCCCAAGTCGTCCATTGGGCTCACACCTCCAGACTCTCCTGTCATCCGGGCATGCGCAGAACCCTGTTTGTCATCCAGCAGCGATTCTGGTGGCCCTCCATGAGGGCAGACGTCAAAGAATACGTTGCAGCCTGTCCCGTCTGCGCCCGGAATAAGAACTCCCACGGCGCCCGTATGGGGTTGCTGCATCCCCTACCCATTCCTTCGCGTCCGTGGGCAGAGATATCCATGGACTTCGTCACTGGGCTTCCGGCCTCGCATGGGCGAACCACCATACTCACGGTGGTAGACAGATTCTCAAAGATGGCTCACTTTATCGCCTTGCCCAAGCTCCCGTCCACTAAACGAACGGCCACAGTGATGATGGACCACATATTCCGGGTTCATGGGTTCCCGAAAGACATTGTTTCCGATAGGGGGCCCCAATTCATATCCAGGTTTTGGAGGGAGTTTTGCAGGCTCATAGGGGCAACCGTGAGTCTCACGTCAGGCTATCATCCGGAGGCAAACGGGCAGACGGAACGCATCAACCAGCAGTTGGAGACAAGTCTCCGCTGCCTGGTCTCCCAGAACCCCTCCTCGTGGAGCAAGAACCTCACCTGGGTGGAGTATGCCCACAAGTCCCTGCCCACCACGGCTACAGGTATGTCCCCATTCAAGTGTGTGTATGGCTACCAGCCCCCAGTCTTCCCTGACAGTGAGCCGGAGGTGACGGTGACCTCGGCCCACGCCTTGGTGCCCCGTTGTCGTCGCGTCTGGTCGGCGGCACGGGCCACGCTGGTCCGACAGGGGGACCGGGTCAAGCAGATGGCTGACCGGAGGAGACGTCCGGCGCCCGTGTACCAGCGAGGTCAACGTGTCTGGCTGTCCGCCAAGGATCTCCCCCACCGGGGGGACTCCAGGAAACTGGCGCCTCGCTTCGTGGGTCCGTTCCCCATCGCCAAGGTCGTGCACCCGGCCGCGGTGCGTCTCCGCTTGCCCAGGTCCCTTGCAGTCCACCCCACCTTTCACGTCGGGAAGGTCAAGCCGGTTGTGGACAGTCCATTGGTGCCAGATCCTGTGCCGCCCCCGCCTCTGCGGACTGTGGGAGGTGTGACACCCTACACCGTGAAAGAACTATTGGACGTGCGCAGAAGAGGCCGGGGCTGGCAGTACCTGGTGGACTGGGAGGGTTATGGGCCGGAGGAGCGGCAATGGGTGCCGCCTAGTTATATTTTGGACCCGGGACTGTTTGAGGACTTTTATGCAGCTCACCCTGAAGCTCCTGGGCCGTCTGGGATCCGGCCCTAGGGGGGGGGGGGGTTATGTCATGCGGTCGCGTTTATTTTTCCGGTTTTCTGTCTCGTCGGTGTCGTAACTTTACTTCCTGTTTTATTTTGTCATCCCTTCCGTTTCAGTTCGTGTTTCCTTCCTTGGTGTTTGGTTGTCTTGTCTTCCCTGATCCCGATTGTGTGCACCTGTGTAGTTGACACTAATTGTCAGCACCTGTGTCCCCGCCCTTTTGTGTGTATTTAGTCCGTGTCTTCCCCTTGTCTTGTGCCAGTGTGTCTTGCCTCGTCCCGACCACCAGCGATTCTTTGACGTCCGAGCTCTCAGTAAGACTCCTCCTTTTTGTCTCGCCACAGAGCGACGCTTTTTGTTAGTGCCTTGATCCCCATAGCCTTTTTGTCTCGCCACCGAGCGACGCCTTTTGTTAGTGCCGTGATCCCCATAGCCTTTTTGTCTCACCCCAGTGCGACGCTTTTTGTTTGTACTTTTTGCCACGTGTTTTCCCTCGCAAGAGGCGTTTTGAGTTGTACTTTTGATCAGTGTGTGTGCTGGAATAAATCAGAGGAAGAAACGACTCTGCATCCGAGTCCTCCGCCTTGTTCCCAGCCTGACACGTGCACTGATAACTTTACAATATTGGATGTTAAATAAACAAATAAACAAATAGATAATAATGTTTTTTAATAAAGTTTAAAGTCATTATTTTTTATGTATGTTATATGATAAAGAAACAAAGTTGTTTGACCAAAATAAGGCCAAAGACATTGATAAAGTGCAGTAATAACAGTATCACTGCACAAATCATCAGAAAAAAACAGTTGGAGTCTAGGACTCACCGTTCTCAAAATAAGGGGGGGGGAACATATCCTCACGGGGCACCCGTGAGGATATGTTCCCCCCCTGTAACTTGGGCTAGGAATGAGGGAACCTGTTAAAATTTGCCACACTACCTGAGCAGACCCCCAGGAAGACAGAAAAAAAACAGTCGGAGTCTTGGACTCACCGTTCTCAAAATAAGGGGGGGGGAACATATCCTCACGGGGCACCCGTGAGGATATGTTCCCCCCCTGTAACTTGGGCTAGGAATGAGGGAACCTGTTCAAATTTGCCACACTACCTGAGCAGACCCCAAAGAAGACAGAAAAAAAAAACAGTTGGAGTCTAGGACTCACCGTTCTCAAAATAAGGGGGGAACATATCCTCACGGGGCACCCGTGAGGATATGTTCCCCCCCTGTAACTTGGGCTAGGAATGGGGGAGCCTGTTCAAATTTTCCACACTACCTAAGCAGACCCCCAGGAAGACAGAAAAAAAAAACAGTTGGAGTCTACGACTCACCGTTCTCAAAATAGGGGGGGAAATATATCCTCACGGGGCACCCGTGAGGATATGGTCCCCCCCTGTAACTTGGGCTAGGAATGAGGGAACCTGTTCAAATTTGCCACACTACCTGAACTGACCCCCAGGAAGACAGAAAAAAAGCCAGTCGACGTCCAGGATTCACCGTTCTCAAAATAATGGGGGGGAACATATCCTCACGGGGCACCCGTGAGAATACGTTCCCCCCCTGTAACTTGGGCTAGGAATGAGGGAACCTGTTCAAATTTGCCACACTACCTGAGCAGACCCCCAAGAAGACAGAAAAAAAAAAAACAGTTGGAGTCTAGGACTCACCGTTCTCAAAATAAGGGGGGGGGGGGGAACATATCCTCACGGGGCACCCGTGAGGATAGGTTCCCCCCCTGTAACTTGGGCTAGGAATGAGGGAACCTGTTCAAATTTGCCACACTACCTGAGCAGACCCCCAGGAAGACAGAAAAAAAAAACAGTTGGAGTCTACGACTCACCGTTCTCAAAATAAGGGGGGGAACATATCCTAACGGGGCACCCGTGAGGATATGTTCCCCCCCTGTAACTTGGGCTAGGAATGAGGGAACCTGTTCAAATTTGCCACACTACCTGAGCAGACCCCCAGGAAGACAGAAAAAAAGCCAGTCGATGTCCAGGACTCACCGTTCTCAAAATGGGAGGGGGGCACAAATATTCACGGCTTGACATTTTTTATAGCGTTCCAATTTTTATCCTACCACCTTTCACTTTGCTTGGGACAAAAGGAGCCTTCAGAACTGAAATTTCTTCAATTATTCATTCAAATCAATTCACTCAAATCATTCTCGTTATGAAAGATTTGATCACAAAACGTGTGTGGCTTTTTCTTAAATGAACACGTTTGACATTGCTAGAGTGTCAGCTTTTAATTATATTGCGCTGTCATTTTAAAGCAAATTAATAAATGCAACAGTATTAAATTGCTTTGAAAATACCTGAGTAATAAAATGGTTGGATGAATGATGATCACAATTAAGAATAAAGTCTCATTTGTAATATATACTCCTTGTAGCATGTAACGGTACCCAAAAGGAGGAGTTTCTTTGCATCGAGGTTTATGCAAAGAGCTCACGTAATTATATCGTTGCTTTTTGGTAAGTGAGTGTTCCGTCTGTACGACTGGTCTTTGAATGCACCCCACTTCAATGGCAGAACGCGGATGAATTTAAAGACATCAAATGAGAATAATCCTTTATAAAAATTAAAATTGACTGACGCAAACGTGAATTCTTCATGTTTTTATTGAAAACAACATAGTGCTTGTTAGATAAATTGTATATATATGTTATCATGCGTTCCCTAATGAGTACTTATTAATAAAGTTATTGCGCAGAATGCTTGCTGTTTCTTCTTGCAGACATCACCTAGTCCACAACAAGTCAAACGATGCTGTCTGGAGCTTCCTGACCTTCTACACATCTGGGAATCCAAGAAAGTTGTTGATGTCTGCACATGTCATTTTGTCTATGCACTCTTTTCACATGACTACTTTGTTTCCCATAACATTTTACTTCTAGTTTCACATAGAATCTCGTTTCTTCTCTCATGAGACAAAGCCCACGCTTTCCCCCCCACCTATCAGGGGCTAGTCTCACATTGTAGGTAGGGCATTCCTGAATAAAAAGAGAGGAGTGTAAACAAGACCTTTAGTGTATTTTGGATTGCTGTAAGTCTGGATGCACTCCTCGCGAGAAAAGATCAACATTCTGTCTCACTGGTTTTGTCTGCTGATCCTTTTGCTGAATCTGAACCTAACAGATTTTTGGGGGCTCGTTCCGGGATCTCAATAGGACTATTTCTGGTTCCGGCCGACTTTTCGACGCAGGACAAGTCCTTGGCCAAGGCATATAGATAGAGAAACCCTTTTCACGGGGCTGTCTCGATCAGTCGGTTGGACACCGGAGTGGTTGACGAGATCATCCGAGGAGAAGGCCCAGCAGACTGTGAGTACGAATCTTGATTCTGTTGAAGTAATGAAAGTGCAGTGACAAGAGGTCACTTAAAACCTTGACAATTCTAGACCCTATCAAGTGCAATTAGAAACAGTAAATTCTGCTGGGATGTTGGAGTCCCCTGACTGATGAGTCAGTTAAATTCCATGGGAAAGCGGACCCATCTGTCTTCTAAAGAAGTACAGGTAATTTGGAGCAGTTAAATTCCGCTGAGGTGTCGTGGGCCTCCTAATTAACCTTCCTAATGTGTTAGCTTTCTGCTGCCATCTGTGGTGTTTTTTTTAACTCTTGTTTAGCTGGTTTGGCTTCTTTATCCATGAAAAGATAGGTTTTATATCTACTTTGAGAAAAAGGCAAAAATAAGTTTTTCTTACACAATAGGAAGGTTAAAGAGTTTAGATTTTGTTAAGTTCCACGGGAGGGCGGACTCCCCTGCTTGCCTGTGGGAAGATAAGAGTGCGCATTGTGTGTGTGTGTGATTTGACTGAGAGTGATCTCATTTGAGCTCTCCTTTATGTAAACAGTGGCTTTGTGTGGAAGCAGAGGACAGGAGACTTACCACTGAATATTTTACCACTGTCCTGTGAATTAAGTTGGCTTTAGGACACTGTAGGTGCCATTCGAATTGCCAACTTCGAAATTTAGAGAAATAAACCATGGGAAAATCAAATAGCAAACAAAAGCCGCTACCCCGACATGAATTGAAATGCAAGGGGTCGGCACCGACAATATCAAATATCTTGACAAATGCATATTTTGGACAGAGGGGATTGCATTATGTGACGTGGCGGTGGCGAGGCTCTCCGCTCTTCAGTTGCTCCCCCCACCCTTGTTATCAGCTGGGAAGATTGTCATGTCTATGTTGTGGGCCCGTGTGTTTGTTTCTGTGTATGTTTGTCTTTGTGTATCAGTTCGTTATAAAGGTTGGAATTGCGTTAAATTGGTGCACGAAAGCGGTGTGCTAGACAATGGTTTATCAGATTTGCATTGTTAAATGTAAAAATTAGAAATCAATGGTGCTCTACACAAAAAGGCTTAAATTTTAATGGGGAAATATTTGGAGTACTGGCCCCCTCTCTGCACGTTGTTGGTCTACATAGGTCATGGGCCTAGTTTATTTGGTTTTGTTTGTGGTTTGGGTTTATTTTGTTTATTGTTAAGGTGTCCCTTGTTATTCTCTTATCCCCTGCATTGCAAATGTCTTCTTGATGCAGATAGGTTAACAGCCAGATCAGGCTGGGACTTTAGTGAGGAGATAATTTGTCGATTGATGGGGGTTAGTAATTGTCCAAATTCTAGTCACATGTTTTGAGGGACCACAGCAACAACATTATATTTAATTTCGAGGCCATTATTTAGTATGATATGACGGTGTCTAGCTAAGTAGACTGTTCTATCAAAAAATGTGAGAGTGAAGGAGGAGGTTTGATTTGTAATCTGACATTTGGGTCCCATTTTGAAGAGCATGGATTGTTTTTGTTTGTTTATTTTTTAAGATATGTTTAACAGTTTATCTCGGTGCAGTAAGGATATAGAAATTTTGCAAGACTTAAAATTAAAAATTAAAAAGCAAAATTACATTCTCATTTTCCCAGATGTGAGGGAAATTGAAAGATAAGGAAGACGAAGAAAAGATAAAAAATAACTTGCTGTTGCACAGACAGGAAGATGATGACACAGTGTCAGCGCGAGCTCGCTTAAGAACCGCAGCTGAGAATGTGATGAATGAAAATGAGAAAAATGATCAAATTGCAGAGGCAGATGTTGTGGCACGGCAAAGCGAACCATCCTTTCCGTCTTTGTACCCCAAATTAAACAACTCATTGCTTCCTATAATTTGAGAGGTGATGAAGTACAACAGGTTTTCATGGCATCCTTAACCAAACATTGGGCAAGCGTTAAAGACACCTGGAGTCCTTTTGATCTCCAGGGCCGTCCATTGGAATATAACGAGGTGCCATTACAAATACAAATTGACCAACTATTGCAGGATAGAAATAATATTTCAACGTAGAGCAAATTACACAGACATTGGCCGGACTAAACAAAAACAAGATAAGTTGTTTGAAGACTTTAGACACAGACCAGAAAGAGTGTTCAACTGATGTCTATGATCAACAACTCAAAAATGCTCTACATGCAAATTTGCGACCAGTATTATGTCGACAACGAATAAATTCGACAATTTTTTTCCCTATAAAATGGTGCCGTTTGGGTTTGAAGTACATAGTCGCTTCAAAGGAGGAAAAGCATGATTTAAGATACGCGATTGATCAATGAGAAGGCTATCCCTTGTGCCAGGGGTGTCAAACTCATTTGTTCGCGGGCCGCGGTTTAGTCATGGCTTCTTTTGGAGGGCCGGTATGACTGTCATACCCGAGTAGATGTGTGAGCGCCTCATATTGTGGGGGCTGCGGAACAAGCTGACGAGTACCTCGCTTTCAAATCAGACAAGTAAAAACTGGTCTAATATTTGAAATTTAACATATTACTAAAAGTGAAGATAATTTGCGATTCGAGTGATGGCACATGTAAATGAAGCACAATTTGACACCTGTGCCTTATACAAAGGTAAAGTTGGATTGGAATTTGATGAAACGGATATGGACATCCACATATTCCATTAGAGTTTAAATTGCTTGCAATGTAATTGCGATTTAATTAACACCTGTGTGATTGATTGATTGATTGATTGATTGATTGAGTGAGTGAGTGAGTGAGTGAGTGAGTGAGTGAGTGAGTGAGTGAGTGAGTGAGTGAGTGAGTGAGTGAGTGAGTGAGTGAGTGACTTTTCTGTCGCCTGCATGTCATCTTTCTTGCATGGCTACGTTGCTGTCTCAGCCACATCTGACCGTTGAAAGATGCACGACACTCAATCCTGCCACTCTCATTCCCCTTCCTGGCGACGGCGAATTCCATGATTGTGTCGGTGCTGCCCGACAAGTTGCTATGGCTCGGCCTGATTTGGAAGATACGCCTCTGCCAGATGGTCATGTGGTTTTTGTTGATGGGTCTTCTAAGAAAAATGAATCTGGTGTGACCCTTACTGGGTATGCCATTGTTACTGCCGACATGGTTTTGGAGGCTGCTAAACTGCCATCCAATATGTCTGCACAGGCCGCTGAGCTCATTGCTTTGACTGGGGCCTGCAAATTGTTTGTAAACAAATCCGTCACTATCTGGACTGATAGTCAGTATGCTTTTGCTGCAGTACACGTGTTTGCTCAGCAATGGAGCAACCGTGGCATGATAACTTCTGCAGGGAAGCCCGTCAACCCATTCCACATTACTGACTCAACTTTTGGACGCTGTCCAGCTACCTTTAAAGGTAGCGGTTTGCAAGTGTGCTGCTCACACTGCGTGCTCTGATCCTGTTTCTTTCGGTAATGCTTTTGCTGACAAATCCGCGAAGGCCGCTGCAGAAGGCCTGCTCCATGTCCTCTCGTCTCTCACGGCTCATGATTCGATGTCACACATCCCCCCTGATGTGTTGCTTGACATGCAGTCTCAGAGCCCCTCCCAGGAACGGCTCTCTTGGGTAAAACGGGGTGCAGCTAAAAACACTGTTGGTCTTTTTGTGTGACCTTTGGGCAAACCTGTCTTGCCTCATAACTTGTTCAAATGGGCTGCTATTTCGAGTCATGGGGTCACCCATGTCTCGACGGGGGGTATGGTGAAACAAGTTGAAGCTATTTATACAACATACGGCTTTGCAGCTTTTTCAAAACAATTTTGCAGAGCGTGTTTGATCTGTGCTAAACATAACCCACAAGGCAATTTAAGACCTCAGAGAGGGAAATTCCCGACTCCATTGTATCCATTTCAGACAATACATATGGATTATATCCAATTACATAAATGTGAAGGGAAAGAATATTGTTTAGCCAAAATAGACGCATTTTCTAAATGGGTAGAAACATTTCCTACCAAACATGCTGATGTACTCACGGTGGCAAAGGCCTTATGCAAAGACATCATTCCAAGATACGGTATTCCAGAAAAAATTTACAGCGACAATGGTCCACATTTTGTAAATCAGATAGTGCATAACATTGGGAGAATGTTCCACATAAATCTAAAGAACCATTGTTCCTATCGTTCACAATCAGTTGTTGAGAGATCTAACGCGACTATAAAAAACAGATTAAAGAAATGTATGGAAGAAACCAAACGACCATGGACTCAGTGCTTAGACCTGGTCAAAATGTACATAGATATTACAAGTACAACAGGGCTAACTCCCTATGAAACAATGTTTGGAAGGCCTTACAGGCTTCTTCAGTTCAAGAACACATGGGAGATCCCCGAGGAAGCCACGTTAGCTGATTACATGAGAAAAATGTTGGAACGTCAAAAGAATCTAACCAATAACACTGATGATGAACCCATTTCTCCGCAGGAAGACCCCAAAGTGGTACCGGGAGACTGGGTCTTGATCAAGAGTATCAAGAGGAAGAATTGGCATTCACCCAAGTGGGAAGGTCCTTTTTTGGTACTACTCACGAAACCTAATGCTTTGAAAATAGCCGAACGCAACACGTGGATTCATTTATCTCATTGTAAAAAGGTGATCTCTGCAGACCCAACCTAAAGTACGGAAGGTGAGCAAAGTCTGGTAATAGTGCCTGATCCTGGTGCCAAGATCCAGGGTTGACACGAAAGCTAGCAGAAGCCAATTTTCAAGACACCAACCCGAAGCTCAGGGTGTTGACTCTGAGGAGATCCAAAAACATGAGCATTGGAGAGTCATTTGGTGAGTGCTTTAATCAGGCTGTGGCCTGCGCAAAGTCTACCATGTGCTTTTGGTTGCTTTTGCTGGTTTGTGTTACCATTATATTTTTTTCCGGGGGTTATTTTATTTGTATGGATAGAGTACCATGAGCCTCGAACATTCTTCTCTCAGGCAGCTACCAACGCTAATTCTTATTGATATGGCTCATGGGGGAAAATTGCTAGACATAAGCGCGACACTAAATCCCCTTTTGATCAGGTTGTTTGTATTCCAGGAACCGTCTGCGTTCCAACTTGCGTACCATGGCTTTTGTCTTGGACTTACAATAAGTCATTAATGTTTACTGTGGCTCCTAATACATCTTCTTCTATTATTTTACCTATGAAGAGTTTGAAAGGTTTCGAAATGGTCACCCCGCTCTCTGGTTCCAGTGAAGAGGCTGTGTTCTTTGCTAAACGAGTGACTTTGAAAAATCAGGGCAAAAGCCTCCTTTTGTCTCTTACACTCGCTGATGGTCAAATTCTTCCTCCAAATGCCACCTTGTTTAACACTTCTTGTTGGGGTTTTCAACTGTGGGCTTGGTCCTCTGGAATCGATCCTCGCTTTCCTATTGCTATTTGCCTTAATAAAACAATGTCGATCGCTGACCGTCCCGTTACAGATGATTACACCCTGTCAGCAGGAGCAAAAATCACAAGTACGCTCCTCACTGATGTAGACAGCTATTTTGTGGCCTCCACAGGGATAAGCGGTCATACCAACAACTGGCTTCTTATGGCTGAGCAGGCCGCAAAGATGGCTGGCGCCAGTTGCGTTGCATGCATGGGTCCAAGACCTCTTTTGAAAATCATACCTGCGAATATAGGTCCTAAGTGTGCTGTTACTTTAATGTTAAGCCTGTCCATTTCACCCACTCATGATTGTTTTAAATGGGATAAGGTTTACCCTGTTGCCTCTATGACAAAATATAAACCCCTTTTTTCGTCCGATGTAGCTAAGGGTAATTTTACATGTCTTAGATTACCTGGTACCGGTGAGAAGCTCGGCGCCCTACCTCCTCTATGGTGTGGGTCCATGACCAATGTCACTGCCCCTTTTTTGCCCATTGCTCGTAGTGATGTTTGGTTTTGGTGTAATAGTAACAAACTTTATGATAGGTTGCCTTTCGACAGCTCCGGAATTTGCGCTTTGGTAACCCTATTGCTACCTGTTCATTTGATACCGATGTCGTCTTATGATCTAACATCTTTTGCTAAGTCCGTGGTTCCCGTATTCTGGCCGAGAACGAAACGAAACGCCGAATGGCGGGGCGCGGCTAATCCAACTTACATTGACGCCATTGGTGTTCCTAGAGGAGTACCGGATGAGTATAAGCTGGTGAATCAGATAGCAGCTGGTTTTGAATCCGCCCTGTGTTGGTGGTGTACTATTAACAAAAATGTTGACAGGATTAACTACGTCCATTACAACGTGCAGAGGCTTGGAAACTGGTCCGAGGCGGGTTTCAAGGCGGTCCACTCCCAACTGGCCGCTACTTCCCTCATGGCTTTCCAGAATCGAATGGCCCTTGACATGCTACTCTCAAAGGAGGGCGGTGTCTGCGCCATGTTCGGTGAGCAATGTTGCACGTTTATTCCGAATAATACTGCAGCCGGCGGAAGCCTGTCCCAGGCCCTTGAGGGCCTGCGGACCTTGAACGGGAAGATGAAGGAGCACAGTGGGGTGAACACAGAGGTTTGGACCGACTGGCTGAACGTGTTCGGAAAGTACCGCACCCTGGTTTCCTCTGCCCTGGTCTCCATAGCCGTTTTCTCTGCCATTTTGACCTTGTGTGGATGTTGTTGCATCCCTTGTCTCCGATCCCTAATTAACAGACTAATTACAACTGCTATCTCTCCACCAGCTGAGACTTTCCCGTTGCTCCAAAGGGATGACCTTTCGATCGACGCGGGTTCCTTCTCTAGTGACGACCCGGTCGGCGACTCTATTGTGGTAAACCTGTCCGGTTTGTTTCTTGACCCTAGCTTTGCCGATTATGACTCAGTTTCCTCCTGAGTGTAAGTTAGTTCTTGCGAAATGTGATCCCTTGGCTGAAAATCTTTTTGAATTGGCCATATGGGTAATGGGTTGTTCTCCGGGAACTTATGATAAAACAGGGGGGAATTGTTAGATAAATTGTATATATATGTTATCATGCGTTCCCTAATGAGTACTTATTAATAAAGTTATTGCGCAGAATGCTTGCTGTTTCTTCTTGCAGACATCACCTAGTCCACAACAAGTCAAACGATGCTGTCTGGAGCTTCCTGACCTTCTACACATCTGGGAATCCAAGAAAGTTGTTGATGTCTGCACATGTCATTTTGTCTATGCACTCTTTTTACATGACTACTTTGTTTCCCATAACATTTTACTTCTAGTTTCACATAGAATCTCGTTTCTTCTCTCATGAGACAAAGCCCACGCTTTCCCCCCCACCTATCAGGGGCTAGTCTCACATTGTAGGTAGGGCATTCCTGAATAAAAAGAGAGGAGTGTAAACAAGACCTTTAGTGTATTTTGGATTGCTGTAAGTCTGGATGCACTCCTCGCGAGAAAAGATCAACATTCTGTCTCACTGGTTTTGTCTGCTGATCCTTTTGCTGAATCTGAACCTAACAGTGCTGACGCCGTAGGACGCCGTACGGCATCGGTTTTTCGCTTTCCAAACAAAGCGTCAGGGGGAACAAAATCTCACGGGGGAACCAAATCGAGCACAACACCTGTCAGTCATTCATGTTATTGTGGTTACGTCGTGTCAGTTTGCCTTTTTTGAGTTCACCAATAAACCCTGGTCCAAGCTGCACTTGGTCGTCCTGCTCCATGCTCCACCCGACCGTGACACTTTTTGGTGAAGTGAATGAGTGTTCCATCTGTACGACTGGTGTTTGAATGCACCCCGCTTCAACGGCAGAACGCGAATGAACTTAAAGAAATCAAATGAGAATAATCCTTTCTAAAAATTAAATTTGACTGACGCAAACGTGAGGTCTTCATGTTTTTATTGAAAACAACGTAGTGCTGACGCCGTACCACGCCGTACGGCATCGGTTTTTCGCTTTCCAAACAAGGCGTGCACGCTCCCGCGGCAGGGAGAACACAATCTCACTGGGGAACGAACTCGAGCACAAAACCTGGCTAGCCGATTCCCGCAAAGTTAGCATCCTAGTTTATAAATGTGTTAACAGTTGCTGGTTAAGTTTCAAGTCGACGGCGATTGTGCACTAAGGTAACCGATAGCCACAAAGTTAGCATGCACATTAAAGAGTTTGGTAACAGTTGCTGGTTAAGTTTTACTGCACCCGCCACTTCTTTCTTATCTTCGTTCCGTAATATCACAAACTGTGTCACTTATCCTCCGATTTATTTAGCTGAACCAAATCCTTGTGGCCTCCGTCTAGCTCAGGGGTGGCCAAACTTTTTGACTTGCGGGCCGAATTGGGTTCTAAATTTTGACCGGGGGGCCGAACCAGGAGCAGATGGATGTAGTGTTTGTGTGAAGTAATATAAACGACCTGTAAAGGTCATTGCATAAAAGGTTTTGGCCTTTCGTAGGTAGTAAAGCATGGATATTCAAAAAAAGTTTTATGAAAACAAATGCATTTATTAACAGCATTAAAAAAAAATCCCTAAAAAACTGCTATCAGTGATTCTCAAAATACGACAGTTATTATGAATAACAGTCTCCATCACTTCAGTGCCTGCAGGTCAGATTAATGAAAGATGTTTATCTTATGAGATCACATCAAACGGCAAACATTCTGACCAAATATATCATCTTGAAGAATCGGTGAAAGCATACATCCAAATAAAGTAATCAAAACGGCAACACGGTGAGGGGTATCTGAAAATCAGAGCAGAGTTTTAACTCACAAACACCTGGTAACAGAGGTGAGGAAACGGGAAACACTTCCTTAAAGTAAGCCTTAAGAACTTTACAGGTTAAGATTAGTCACAAACGGGTGGTGCATCAATGTCCTTGAGCATCCTGCATTGTTTGAAAATGAGAATGGTCGCTAGTTTCAATCCCTGCTATTTGTAGACTTAGACTTAGACTTAGACTCAACTTTATTAACAGATCATATTCAAAATGAATTTTTTTACAACAAACTTGAAAGCCTCCCCTTCATTCTCAGTGGGAACAGTGTTGTTGGTCTCCCTTTTTTTGCTAGTGTGTCATAGTCTGGAGTAAAATTTGTTGTGGCAATTCTTAGAGATCCAAGGTGTTGGTCCGTTTACCTAGATCTGTGACGGGTTGATGTTGATGTTCATGTGGCTGAACGTCACGTCGCGTACGTCGAGCCAAATTGGCCACTGTTTTTAAACACTCGGCACTCAGTGTCTACCTTGCTTTTCCTTGGGCGACTCATTTTAATGGAAGGATTCCAGGGGAAGGTTTGTGGGTGGCTTTAGCGTAAAACTGTATCCGAAAGCTCGGCGCACAAATTACAAGAATGCTGTCGTCACAGCCCACGCTCTAAATTCGGCACTGATACAAATAGAGCGCGAGTGCGCCATTTCCGAACTACTGAGTACGTACACGCACTTGTGAGTGTGCACCGAGCTTTCTGACACGGCTTCCGGTAGTAAATGCGCAGGCGAGTGGTTCCCCATCGACTGGGGAAACGCAGTCATTGCAGGCAAAATGACCGAAAAAAAAAAAAGTTTAATAATACAATTTATTTAGGGTTGGCGGGCTGGATTAAACGGTCCCGTGGGCCGGATGTGGTCCGCGGGCCGTAGTTTGCCCATACCTGGTCTAGCTCTTCCACTATGTCTGTCTTTCTGTCCGTCCGTCTGTCTGTCGGTCTCTCTTTCTCGGTCTCTCGCTCTCTCTCTCTCTCTCTCTCTCTTGCTCTTTATCGCATGTAATCCACTCTCGCAAGAAACTTTGATAATAAATTTAGGAATGCGGGATCCACTTAAGAATGCATTTTCTTAACCAAAATGGGATTCTTTCATGAATGACATGAAACAAGCTAATTCAAAAAATTAATACCATGCTTTACTACCTACTGTTGGATTTGGTCCACAATTTGGGAAGCGCGCTATCCGCGCCTCACGGCAAAAGCCATAGCCAATCACCTGTTATCCAATTTACTCACTGCGTGCTTGTTTTATTTCTTCAGTTTTAGGAAAAGGCTAAGACCGAAACAAAATGTAGACTTACACAGGTTGGTTGAGTTCAATCACAATTCTTGTTAAAAAAGCTCTATTTTTAGGAAAGTACAATACAGCGCTGGGCCTTTCAAGAGCGGAAAGTCTCCATTCAGAAAAGGTCACGTTCAAGGTTCTTTGGTCCACTTATATTCAGTTGCACATGCCAGTGTGGGCCGAGTTTTATGGGTAATGAGTCAGGGGGTGTGGCAAGTTCGCAGGAGAGTTTGATTCCATGGGAGTGGGTGCTGGCTCGGTGAGAGCTGGTTCCGTGGGGGTGGGTGCTGATTATGGGCGATTTGGTGTGTGTGGGGGCTGTTGTTTTCCATCCCGTCTTTCGGCCTTGGCGATCACCTTTGGCCGGGTTCTTGGTTGTTTTCCTCCTGCCGCTCTTCCTTTGGCACCTCTACCAGTTTTATCTCCAAGTGTCCTTCCTGTAAACCATTCTTGCACATACATCCACTTCGCCCACTGTCGCACATCGCCCATTTATCATTCTTTCAATTTTGTCATTTTGTACGGAATTATGTGAACTTTTGGCTGTGACATCATCAATTTGTTAATGTTCCCTGACTATGCAAAGTTCTTACTCACCAATTACCATGCATTTGTTTGTTTATTCTTTTGACACTATCTTTTGACACACATCTTTTCATTGTTGGGCAAAACATTTCCTTCTGTCTAGAACGTTCAGTAGTAATCCAAAACTGGCGTCTAGCATTAATCAAAACATAAAATATAATCAAGTACTGAACATTTTTAAACAACTTTGGCAGTGTCCGTGATTTAGAAAATCATCAGGCATGCATCAGGCAAACCTTTTATGCAATAACCTTTACATGCCATTTCTATGACCTACTTCACACAAACACTACATCCATCTGCTCCTGGTTCGGCCCCCCGGTCAAAATTTAGAACCCAATTCGGCCCGCAAGTCAAAAAGTTTGCCCACCCCTGCACTAAACGTTTGAAGTTCGGTGGTTCAAATCTTTCTAAGTCCAACTTTAAAATCTTGTCAAGCTGACCTCCGGGTCTTTTCTTCCAGTTATTTATCTGAATTTAGCACATGTGGGCCAGTGTAACGCCGTTGCGTGTCCTGCTCAATCTGTAAAGCCAAATAAGCCCTTAAATCACGACAGATTATTTTAATGACGTGAAATTTAGGGCTGAAGTCAGCGTGTACCTTTAAGGCCATTTGCATTTTTGTCCAGATTGTGCCAGTACCCAAAAACACGCACACGCAGGTGCACGCACACCCGCGCGCGCACACGCGCACACACGCGCGCATGCACACGCACACACCTCGCTGTCAGAATGTTTTTTTTTCCGACAGGCTATGAATGCAGCATACTTGGGGGTTGTTCCACTGTTGAGGAAGGTGTGAGCAGGTAGAGACCGGTTCAGAGAGAGAGAAAGAGAGAGAGAAAGAGAGAGAGAGAAACCCCACCCTGCCAAGTCTTCGCTTCTCTTACATGACATAAAAATCAACACTAAACTTTGGGCTCAGGTAAGAACTTTCGTAACTGAGCAAACTAAAGAACAAAATAGCTTTGGTCCCCGTACAGGTGTCGTGATAGTCGTTAATTGTAAACGCTTTCTTTGATACAAAAGGGCGTGTACATTTATATAAAAACACTTATGTGAGCAAATACACCCAAATATTCTCTGCTTCGTGAAGCAACATGGGCGTCCAGACAATTTATAGTTAAATTATCTGTATGTCTCTTAATGAAAGTTTATTTAACAAATCCAGATTTGCTGGTGCGACCTGGCCAGAATGACAATTGGACGAATTAGACAATAACTAAACTAAATAGCAGCAAAGAGTTATATTGGATAGGAGTTGCCAGCTAACCCACGTTGTTTGTGGCTTACGCTGTTAAGTCATTCAAATTACTGAAAAATAACAGCTGAAAATGTAGTAACTTTCTATGAGCTTAACATGTTACTAATGTGAACGTCACTTGACTGGTTCTGCTCCCTCCTTGTCAGTGTTGAGCTCGCTCAATCGTCGATCTTTGCTGCCCACAAGCCTCAACACGCAAACGCCGTGATTCCCCATATATTTTGTTTAAACGTTTCTTTCTTTCTCCTGTTTCTCTCCAAGGGGTCAATACGACCCACTCGCTTGCTGTCATTCCATTGCACTCGATGAAAAGTGGGTCACTAGAAAAGTGGATCTCCTCTCAATTTTCCCCTTCTTTTTTTTGTTCGGGCCATGCAGCTGCTGCTGTGAGGTTGCTGTTTAATTGGATAAATTGTTGTTATTATTGTTGTAAAGTTGTTTTTGTTGTTATTAATTTTGGATGCATCCATTATCTGAACCGCTTGTCCTCACGAGGTTCACGAGTGTGATAGAGCCTATCCCAGCTGATTTCGGGCAGTAGGCAGGGGTCACCCGGAACTGGTTGCCAGTCACTCGTAGGGCACACATAGACAACTAACAAGTCACACTCGCACCTACGGACTACGTGGCGTAGTCAATCGGCCTACTATGCATGTTTTTGGAAATTGGGAGGAAACCTGAGTACACCATGCAGGCTCGGGGAAAACTTACAAACTCCCCACAGGAAGGCTGGAGCTGGAATCGAACACGCACCTCTGAACTATGAGGCGACGTGTTAACTAATGTTTCACCGTGCCACCCTTTTATTATTATTATTATTATTATTATTATTATTATTATTATTATTATTATTAATATTAACAAGGCCTGAGCAGTGACCGCTGCGAGGTCTCTAATGATTTTGTAGAAATTTTTGTTATTGTTACGGCACGTGTAGAAGCCTGAGATGTACAGAAAAGTTCATTGTAGCCAGAGTCTAAAACAGGAGTGCCCAACCAGTCAATTGTGAACTAGTCCCAGGTTGATCGTGAGGGGTGCTAGGAGAAATGGGAAAAAAAAAAAAGATAGACTTTTGGGTGCGTAGGCATGTTATCAGTATTAAATATATGTTTGTGCTTGACCATATTCATTCAGTCTCATGTCTACAAAAATTTATTTAACAAAATAAAATAAAAAAGTAGGTCACCTTAAACTTACAGACCTGCATCACCAGAAGTTCTTACCGGTTACCAGTCTGCAATTAAGATTGGAGAATTTACAAACCGAGTTCGGTTGAAGTTGGGAAATTGTGTAAAATGTCAATAAAAACAAAATAAAATGATTTGAAAATCCTTTTCAACCTATATTCAATTGAATACACTACAAAGACAACATCTTTAATGCTCAAACTCATAAACGTTATCTAATTTTTCAAATAATAGTTAACTTAGAATTTCATGACTGCAACACGTGGAGTAGAAGTTGGGAAAAGGCATGTTTACCACTTCGTTACATCACGTTTCCCTTTAACAACACTCAATAAACGTTTCGGAAGAGAGGAGACCAATTCTCTTAGCTTCTCATGTGGAATTCTTTCCCATTCTTGCTTGATAAACTGGTTCAGTTGTTGAACAGTCCGGGGTCTTCCCTGTCGTATTTTACGCTTTAAAATGCGCCACACATTTTCAATGGGAGACAGGTCTGGACTGCAAGTGGGCCAGGGGAGAACCTGGACTCTTTTACTTCAGAGCCACGCTATTATAACATGTGCAGAATGTGGCTTGGCATCTTGCTGAAATAAGCAGTGGCGTCCATGAAAAAGACGTCGCTTGGATGGCAGCATATGTTGCTCCAAAATCTGTATGTACTTTTCAACATTTATGTTGCCTTCACAGAAATGTAAGTCACCCATGCCATGGGAACTAATGCACCCCCATAACATCACAGATGCTGGCTTTTGAACTTTGCGTTGATAACAATCCAGATGTTCAGCTTCCTCTTTGGTCCGGAGGACACAACGTCCAGTGTTTACAAAAACAATTTGAAAAGTGGACTCATCAGACCACAAAACACTTTTCCATTGTGCATCAGTCCATTTTACATGAGCTCGGGCCCAGAGAACCCGGCGGCGTTTCTGGATGTTGTTCATAAACGGCTTTTGTTTTGCATGGTAGAGTTTTAACCCGCACTTACTGATGTAGTGACGAACTGTATTTACTGATAGTGGTTTTCTGAAGTTTTCCTGAGCCCATAATAAATAAATGACCAATTGACTAATAGAGACTTAAACGTATCCCTTTGTGGAGTTCCGAGGTGCTCGTTGGGTGGGTGCAGGAATCAACACACACACTCGTCTATCGCATCAGTGACACAATCAAAGTATTTATTCCTACCAAAATGGTCTAATAAAAGCAAGCCAATTCTCTGAGTTGAGCTCCGGCTCACATCCGTCCCTAGCCGCGAAGGTAGCGATGCAGAGCCAGGAGCAGATGGATGTAGTGTTTGTGTGAAGTAATATAAACGACGTGTGCACCGCGCTTTCTGACGCGGCTTCCGGGAGTAAATGCGCGGGCGGGTGTTTATCTATCTACTGGGGAAATGCGATCATTGAAGGGACAATGACCCAAAACAATATATTATAATACAATTTATTCCAGTTTGGCGGGCCGGATTAAACGGCCCTGTGGCCCGCGGGCCGTACTTTGCGCATGTCTTTGATGTGACTTTATTAATTCATACTTGCAGTGGAGCCAAAAAGGCCCCACTGAAAAAACAGCAGAACTTTACAATAAAAACAACAAGAAATTTAAATATTAAATATTTAAAAAAGCAAGACATGTTTTTCAAGGCAGCAGGGCATGGAAAAAGTGTCAGTTCTGGTGGCCATGCTGTTTTGCTTGCTTAAATAATATCTAAATAATGTCATTATACAGCCTGACTGCAGTATACAAGGTGGAGTTTGCCTGTTGGTCTTGGCCCTGGGTTCAGATTCAGCCAGCTTTTGTTGGTTCCTCAAACTCCTGGCAGTGCAGCTGCCTCGTGTTGGAGGTAGCACGTAATGCAGAGGATGTTGCTGATCATGCATGTCTCTGACCAGCTTCACTGCAGCCTCCTCCCTCCTGGTCTGGAGTGATGGTAGGGCTTGTGAGAAGTTACCTGCTCTCCTTCTGATGATTTTGCAGGCACCTGTCTGGACTCGCTCGAGGTCTGCTTGTTGTCTTTTAGAGCAGCCCACTACGAGCACTGAACTGTACTCCAGACACGACCTAATGAGAGTGATGTAGATAGTGATGAGGTTATCTGCAGGTAGCCCTTGTCTCCCCATCACTGTGAGAGCAACCGCTTGGAGGCAGTTTTTATTGCGTTTTCAATGTGTACATCTCCAGTCAGGTTTTGGTTGAGGTGGTATCCTAGATACTTTGTAGTTTCCACAACAGGTACCTCCTGCCCCCCCAGCATCAGTGGGGGAGGTTATGGTGGGTTTCGTGCAAAACATATTCGGAGTTCAACCGACTTTTTCCTGTTGAGTATCATTTTATGCTTTGCTGCCCATTCGTCCAGCTTTTGTGCCTCCAGGCACGTTGATGAGTCTGACATGATGCTGGATATGGGGATCGCTGCTCGATTGACAGCCCGATGTCATCTGGGTAACCAACATCATGAGTGTCCGCAAACAAAGCATCCCGGGTGGCCATATCAAGGAGGAACACATGGGGAAACTACACCCCCTTGTGGCACCCCAGATGTGACTTCAATCCAGGGGCTATAAGCCCCATTTGCCACCACTCTCTGTCTCCTCCCTGTGATATAGCTGTGTAGCCAGGCTGTTTTAGGTCCAGTATGTTTTGCATCAGGATCCCGTGGTCGATTTTATCGAACATTTTGGACATGTCTGCCAACAGTCCTCTCACCATTGTTGGTATTAGTCCATGATTTGGCAAAGAAGTTGTTCAGAGGTTCTGAAGCTTTGTTTTCTTCTACTCCCTGTATTCTGATTTTTGCATCAGATGATGATTTAGTTCGTCCTAGGCCTTTATTTATAAAATCCCACCACTCCTTGTGGTTCTTTTTTTTAATTTTTTTAAAGTTTTGCATTTCATTTTTATAGTATGTTGTTTTTGCCTTGTGTATGAGTCTTTGGACGGAGTTTCTAATTTCTCTCCATTTTCCCACTTTCCCCCATTTATTATACGCTATTTCATTTCAAAATGGGCAGCTCTGTTAATGTTTCGAGTAAATTTACGGATCGATATGGAAGGCAAACATAGGTAAGCAGTACCAATGTGTTAGATCGAACTTTAGTCAGTTCCGACCATTTTATAGGAGATAGTTTGAGAAACGCGATTGTTTACAGAGGGCTCATTGGATATTGGCTAGTGGATGCCTACCGCAACCCTAGTTAACCTCAGTTTGTTCGGATTAAAAGGCGCATAAAATAGAAGCTATACTGCAACAAACTGAGGTTGACTAGGGTTGCGGTATGCATCCACTAGCCAATAACCAATGAGCCCTCTGTAAACAATCGCGCCCTATATATGAAATAATTTCTGAAATAAAAAATTCAATGAGGGTGCGCCTTATAATCCAGTGCGCCTTTTGGTGCGAAAAATACGGTACATGGGTGAGTTTGGGTGTGTGAATGTGATTCTTGTGTGTGTGATTCTTGTGTGAAGCGTGTGAAGGGTGTGTGCGTGTGTGTGTGTGTGTGTGCGTGTGTGTGTGTGTGTGTGTGTGTGTGTGTGTGTGTGGTTCTGCAACAGACAGAAATACAGCACGTAAGTCAACGCTCAACTTCTGACGTCACACAACACTAGTCGACGGCACACATTACATAACTAACTGCGCGTAACGGTTCCGCTATACTAAGTAACCATGAATGAAATACTCTCGGCAACTAACAAGACATAAGTCATTGAGACAACAAAATACATTTGCTGGCAACCGTTGGTCGCTGTGCCGCTGCGTAACGGCTACTCGTATGATGCGGGCAAATTTATAGGAGTGCGCCGAAGCTATCAATCAAACGGCGCACAGACGAAACAAACCGCGATCAGACAAACGGCACAACAGTAGACAGTAGTAACAATGAAATGTATATACTCACTTTGTGTCAAAGATGCACACCATCACAGCAACATACTCAGTCGATACCAGAAACATTTAACTTACCGCTGCGCACAAGCTCCAACAATCGCGATAAGCTGAGGTAACTCACGCGAGACTTAAGGCGTGGTGACGTATAACTTTCCAACATTTTAACATCAACATTGGGAGCCTTTCTAACAGCTATTTTTATTTTTCTTCTTTGTCACAGGGGTTCGTTTTGGCCTGGGGAATTAAGTTCAGCATTCGCTTTAAAGATATCTGGCGCGTCTAGCGTTGTGAATGGGTATAATGTCTAGACCCCGAATGTAAGACGACCCCCACTTTTTCAGTCTTATTTCAATGCAAAAAAACACAGTCTTATATTCAGGCCAATACAGTAGTTTTGGTCACGTCTACAGATTCATAACATCAACAGTATTAACATGGCCACTTCGTAATATTTAATATTAAGTAATATTTACTTTTGACTCACAGCCCCGCGTGAAGAATCGCTGTTGTTATGCCAGCTCAGCTTGGAGCTGCTTCACTTTATCAGCGCGGTCACTCCGTTAGCTTGTCGTATGTGTTAGCATGTGTAGTCTGATTGTGTCTCTTTAGGTTGAAATCCTTATACAAGGTAACCGTCTCTTTAGAAATTAGACAAACACAATTGCCTTGATTTTCAGTGAAAAAGTATTGTAATTCCCATTTCTCTTGTAAGCGACGGCCCTCAAAGTCAAATTTGCTCGTTTTCTCTGCAGTCGGCATGGCAGAAATGAGCGGAGAGGGGTGGTGCTGCCACCTTTTGGTAATAGGACGAATTATAGTTTCAAGTTTCACGATTTAAAAAAAAAAAACTTTATTCAGTTTGACAGTGCAGGCAGGCCATAAATAGTACATTAGACCGAAGCTGCGGGCCATCTGAAATCTGACCGGGGGCAGGATTTGCCCCGTGGGCTGGACTTTGGACATGCCTGATTCAAAGTAACATTATATTAGCTTTTACTAACTTCATTTATTTGCGAACTTAATATTTCGAAACTTGTTTGCCATAAGAACCAGAACACCTTCAGAATTTGGGACTTAAAAGTGGTAATGTAAATATGCAAAGCCCAAATAAATTACTAAGACAACAACAAGCATCTCATTAAGAGTAATTTGTGGTTCAACGCCATTGATTGCGCTACCACTTCTACAATTCCTGAATGCTCTCATAGGATGATACCTTATCATTGCCATTTGACAAGAAAGGAGCTGCTCGTCGCGCGACTGAGTTTACATCGACTGAAATGCCACGCGCTTTCTTCGCTCCTCCATGCACACGTCGCATTTTGATGACTTGCAACTGTTTGTGGCCGGGGTTGTCAAATCGTTTTTCCTTGTCTAAGCCTTGTTTGCTGTGTTTTGCAATCTAAGAAAAGAAAACCTGGCATCCTTGAACGAAAATAAACAGCACTTCATAACTATTCATTGGCTCCAGAATTGGCGTGTTCACAAAAATGTTCACAAAGCGAAAATGCGCTATGTTCAGTTTATGCTCGTCCAAAATATGAACGAGTTCATGAACTCTTTCATTGAACGCATTCAGGTACAACACTGCTTACGACCATCATATGTGACCAGACTTCCTTCAAGTGATTTCTCTGCAAATAAGAATTCATGTGTATTTTGTTCCACAGGTGATTATGACGTGGTGTGCTCCTTACCTTGGACTCTTGCTGCCCTTCCTATGTGTCGTGGTTTGGGGTGGGGGCGTCTCAGCCTTCAGGATCTGTGCCTACAATGTGCAGAAGCTTGACTCCAAGAAGGCATCAAACTACAGAGTGCTGCACACGCTTACACGGGTACATTACAAAGGCACACACACACACCACACGAGCCACTCACTCATTCACTCATTCACTCATTCACTCACAAATGCCCCTGTGTATAGATCGCTTCTCGCTGTGACATCACACTCATCCAGGAAGTGATGGCTTCTGATGGCTCCTTTGTCAATACTCTGCTGGCATCACTCAACAGGTACAGTGAAAGGTACTGATTTAAGCCAACTTCACATGGGCTACCACTTAATGTTGTCATGTTCCTTTCTATCAGTTTGCCGTGTGATCCTAAGTACACTGTCAACGCGTTTTTTCTCCACCAAAGACAGACTCTATGCACGCAGCACTTTTGCATTTGGTGCAAGGTGTTTAAACTTGAGGCAGAGTCTTCAAACAATTGCAAAGCTCCTGTGAAATATGGTGTCACAAAGTGTAATGTACGGAGATGGAGAGCTCAAAAAGATCGCCTCAAATATGGTCACAATCAGAGAAAAGCTTTCCGTGGTCCTCAGAGCGGCCGCTTTCAAGAGCTCGACAGGAGGGTGTGCGCGTACATAGACGAGAAACGAAAGGGCGGGATGCCCATCAGCAGAGCTGTCATTCAGCTCAAGATCGTGGAAATAGCCAAAGAGCTAAACATACCCACCGCTGACTTCAAAGGTAACGCTACAGTATAGTTGTATACGTAGATATGTGGAATAATTGGAGCCGCCAACTGACAACCAAACTGACGTCAGTGCGCACGTAGGTCCAGAATCGACAGCTGTTTTTTTTTTTTGTTTTTTTGTTTTTTACAGAGGATGAATATTCCGGTGGATTTAATGATTTGGAGTGACACGGGTGGTTCGTTAAAACTGTTGTTTATATTACATTTATTTGATATAGCTAGGCTGACGTCAGCAGCGCACGTACTCCGGTTTCAACAGCTGTGTTTTTTTTGTGTGTGTTTTTTTTAAGTGACACGGAAGACGAAGATTCTGCTGAATTTATTGATTTGGAGTGACTCGGATGGTTCGATAAAATTGTTGTTTATATTACATTTATTTGATATACTGTATTTTTCGGACTAAGAGTCGTTCCGGAATATAGGTCGCAGTAGCCATAAAATGCACAATAACATGAAAAACAACCCTTAAATCGCTCCGGAGTATAAGTCGCATTTTGGGGGAAATTTATTCGACAAAATCCAACACCAAGAACAGACATGAACGAGCAACAACAGGCTAAACGATAGGTATGCTAACATAACATAAACACAAACGAAGAGCTGAAAACGGACCTGACATAATATTCAGAGTCATTCAAAAAACTATTACATAAATAACACGTTTATAAAACCATCTGTGTCACTCCAATTCATTAAATCCATCGATCGTCCTTTGTCAACAATGGGTGTGCGCCGCTGACAGCGCTTGCAGTTCAAAATATTCCACAGGCCCATATAACGATATATAAATTATATATCAAATAACTAATATATAAGCAATAATATTATGAAACCATCTGTGTCACTCTAAATCAGTGGTTCCCAAAGTGGGCGGTACCGAACGTTTGTTTGACGACACATGTGAGTCGACGGACGACGATTTGTACACAATATGTGCGGTTGTGGGTGGACGGACGATGGGGGGGGGGGGGGGGGGGACGTGCGCCCTGATGTCAGCATCGTCGTTATTCCTCAGATCTAGTATATAACTATATTGTAGCGTTAACAAAGTACAAGGAAGACGTGGGTTTGGTAAACGGCTCTTTATTTAACAAAACAAGAGTTCAATGAGCCAACAACTACTGAACTGTAACGATAAAATCATATACAAGTTGCTACACGAAATAAAATATATCAAATAACTATAACATAAATAGTTAACTGCCACATGGCCCCAAGCACCAGCGTCGACTTCCAGGCGTGTTGCGGCGTGGACTTCCATCCCCGAAGGTGGCACTTTCAGCCACGGAGGTGGAAGAGAGCTCCATAGAATAGGACCGGGCGTGCGTAAAAGCCATGTCCGAGCCCCATCCACCGTCCCCGGACAGCCACCCGGCCGAGCGCCGGCCCCCGACTTCCATCCACGGAGGTGAAAGAGAGCTCCGTAGAGTAGGACCGGGTGTGCGTAAAAGCCATGTCCGAGCCCCATCCACCATCCCCGGACAGCCACCCGGCCGAGCGCCGGCCCAGACTTCCATCCACGGAGGTTAAAGAGAACTCCGTAGAGTAGGACCGGGCGTGCGTAAAAGCCTTAATAGTTTTTCAAACCTTCTGTGTCACTCCAAATCATTAAATCCTTCAAACTCTTCGTCCTCAGTGTCACTTACAAACAAAGCCGCTAATGATGCCGGTAGTACGGGCATCCTGTGATCAATCTTTGTCCTTTTTGGAAACAACCGCCGCGCCGCGCCGCGCTGCTGACGTCACTTGAAATTCAAATTACACTAATCCCTTGCTACATTGCGGTTCGTTTATTGCTGTTTCACTTTTTATTTTTTTTTATTTTTGAAAAAATTCACATATAAGTTGCTCAGTATAAGTCGCACCCCCACCCAAACTATGAAAAAAAAACAAACACGACTTATAGTCCGAAAATTACGGTATCGAGTCTGACGTCCGCGGCGCACGTCGTCTTTCCGGGGTCAACAGCTGTGTTTTTTTGTTTTGTTTTGTTTTTCCAAGTGACTCGGAAAACAAAGATTCTGATGAATTTATTGATTTTGAGTGACACGGATGGTTCGATAAAATTGTTGTTTATATTATTATTTCATACATAGTTTATATTCTGTCCTCACGCTGGCGTGACGTCTGCCAAGGCTAGACAGATAGCGAACAACTGAAGAAAAAGGACGCTGCGGCCGCGTAGTTTGTAGCTGCTTTACTTGGCACACAGGCAGTTATTTCTTGTACAGGTATTTGTAAAACTGTAATTCACACAACAACCGTGCATCAGTAGAATGTACATCAAAATCACAGAAGATGTAGAAATGAAAACATATAAACTTAAATGGAGACGATTAGCCTACCTAACCGTCACATGCGTAAACCTAGCATAGCATTGTAGCCAAAAGTAGCGCTAAACAATCACATTTGCAATACTAGCGTAGCATTCACAGGCAAATGGAGCTTAGGATGTTAGCGTACATTTTATAAACACACATATACAGAAAGTCAACTAGAATGTATAACTTACAGACTAAGATACCCCAAGGCTGAGCCACGAACCCGCTGCGACGATGTGCACTGTCTGGTAGCTGCGTACGAACTGCGTAGTGGCTGAGTGGGGGTCGAGTAACCGGAAATGAATGAACAAATGAAACCTAACCTAAATTTGGTCACTAGGGGGCAGTGTTAGAGCGTTTAACGAAAGAATAAACGGGATAACAGTACAGTTTATATATTGTTATATGGGCCTATAGAAAATGTTGAACTGCAACGCGGCGCTGACGTCCGACTTGTTTATATAAAAGAGGACCGTTTCGATCGATGGCTTTAATGATTTGGAGTGACACAGATGGTTTGATATAGGTGTTATTTATGTTATATTTATTTGAATAACTGTTATTGTTACATCAGGCCCGTTCTCAGCTTCTCGTTTGTGTTTGTCACGTTAGCATACCGTATCGTTTAGCCCCTTGTTGCTCGTTCATGTCTGTTCTTGGTGTTGGATTTTGTCGAATACCTTTCCCCCAAAATGCGACATATTATTGTGCATTTTATGGCTGATGTGACGTATATTCCGGAGCGACTTTTAGTCCGAAAAATACGGTAAATGTTCAGATATTAAGATGTGATAGACAGTCTTTGCATGACTTGAATGAGGCAAAATAAAAAATTTTCTCTCGAATATATTGTTTTAATTTTATGTTTTGCTCATTTAAGAAGTGTTTGTCCGACAGTTTTACGTGTGCGTCTCGTCTTACTACGTCGTGCTACAAGTACAGCAGGCAGTTTCTACTGGACATCGGCAAAAGCGAGTTTTGCAGCGTTCTGGACTTCGAAACAGAGACATTAAAGGAACTTAGACTTCCCCGGCCTGAAACAACACCAGACTCGCCTGCCACTCCTCCCCCGGAAGCGTCGGAAGCGGTGTGCGAGGAGGCAGAAGAGGGGCAAGGGCGGAGGCGTCCGGGCCAGGCGAGCAGCCAACCCAACTCGCCCGGCCGTACCTTCCATTCTTCTGGCGAATGTTCGCTCACTGGACAACAAAATGGATTACATACGACTGCTGAGATCTATGAACCGGACAGTGAGTAACTGCTGTGTGCTCGTGTTCACTGAGAGTTGGTTGAATGTCAACATTCCGGTTCTGCTGTACAACTGGGGCAGCTAACATGCTATCTAGCAGACCAGGCCATTGTAAAGGGTGGAAAATCGCGAGGAGGAAGAATCTGTGTTTACATACGTGACGAATGGTCCCAGGACACTGTGGTTGTATGCAAACACTGCTCGCCACTAGCGGAGTTTGTGATCTTAAAGTGCCGTCCTTTTTACCTGCCAAGGGAAATTACTGCGATTCTGCTAGTCGCGGTATACATCCCGCCTTCAAAGCGACAAGATCATGGCTCTTAGTGAACTGTACCAGGCTGTCAGTGAACAACAGACGGCGCACCCTGACTGGGGATTTTAATCATGCAGACCTGAAGACTGTTTTTCCAAAGCTACACCAGCATGTTGATTTTCCAACACGAGGAGGCAGCTTCCTGGACCTGGTCTACACTACGCATAAAGGCGCTTTCAAAGCCACCCCACTCCCTCACATTGGACTTTCTGACCATATCGTTGTTATGCTAATGCCCGCATACAGACAAAGGGTGAAAGCATACAGGCCGGTTCGCAAGCAGGTATAAGTGTGGCCTGAGGGAGCCTCTGATGCTCTTCGAGACTGCTTTGACACAACAGACTGGGAAATGTTTAAGCAGGCAGCCACTTACAACAATCAGACGGACATAGAGGAGTATACAGACTCTGTAACCTCTTACATCTGAAAGTGCATTAATGATGTGACCCACACAAAATACATCATCACTCGGGCTAACTGGAAGCCATGGCTGACAGGCGATGTCCAGGCTATTGAGGGCCAGAGATGAAGCCTACAGGGCTGGGGTTAAAGCTGGCATGAGAACAGCGAGGGCCAACCTGTCCCGTGGCATCAAAGAAGCAAAAAAGGCATTCACTTGCAAGATTACCGTGCACTTCAAAGACAGCAGGAACGCACGAAGCCTGTGGCAGGGCATTCAGACCATCGGACTACAAGTCCGCGCCGCAGAGCTGTGAGAGAGGACACTTGCTGCTATCAACACCCGTAAGGCAGCAGGGCCAGACAACATCCCAGGTCGAGCTCTGAAGGACTGCGCGAAGGAGCTTAAGGGTGTCTTCACAGACATCTTTAACAATTCTTTGCAGCAAGCCATCGTCCCATCATGTTTGAAGGCTGCCACCATCATACCTGTGCCGAAGAAAACTTCCCCATCCTGCTTCAATGACTACCGCCCCGTGGCACTGACACCCATCATCATGAAGTGCTTTGAGCGGCTTGTCATGACACACATCAGATCCATTCTCCCCCCCCACCCTTGACCCCTTCCAGTTTGCATACCGAGCCAAACGGTCCTCTGAGGATGCAATCTGCTCTGCCCTCCACTCAGCCCTCACCCACCTAGAAAAAAGAGACTTGTATGTGAGATTGCTGTTTGTGGACTTTAGTTCTGCATTCAACAACGACTCATCTGCAAACTCGACAAACTGGGACTCAGTACCTACCTCTGCAACTGGCTACTGGACTTCCTCTGTCAGAGGCCTCAAGTAGTACATGTTGGTGATAATATCTCAAGCAGCATCATGCTGAGCAGGGGCGCCCCCCCAAGGCTGCGTGCTCAGTCCGCTGCTCTTCACCCTGCTGACGCATGACTGCACTGCAACCAACAGCACCAACCGCATAGTGACATTTGCTGACGACACAACTCTGGTGGGTCTCATCACCAAGGGCGACGAGACTCAATACAGGTCGGAGGTCGACCTTCTGACCATGTGGTGCAGGGACAACAACCTCCTGACAAATGAACAGGAAGCAATAGGGTTACCAAAGCGCAAATTCCAGAGCTGTTTAAAGACAACCTATCATAAAGTTTACTATTACACCAAAACCAAATATCACTACGAGCAATGGGCAAAAAAGGGGCAGTGACATTGGTCATGGACCCACACCATGGAGGAGGTAGGGCGCCGAGCTTCTCACCGGTACCAGGTAATCTAATGCATGTAAAATTTCCCCTAGCTACATCGGACGAAAAAAGGGGTTTATATTTTGTCATAGAGGCAACAGGGTAAACCTTATCCCATTTAAAACAATCACGAGTGGGTGAAATGGATGAGTTTAACATTAAAACAACAGCACACTTAGGAACTATATTTGCAGGTATGATTTTCAAAAGAGGTCTTGGACCCATGCATGCAATGCAACTGGTGTTAGCCATCTTTGCGGCTTGCTCAGCCATAAGAAGCCAGTTGTTGGTTTGACCGCTTATCCCTGTGGAGGCTACCAAATAGCTGTCTACATCAATGAGGAGCATACTTGTGATTTTTTTCTCCTGCTGACAGGGTGTAATTATTTGTAACGGGACGGTCTGCGATCGACATTGTTTTATTAAGGCAAATAGCAATAGGAAAGCAAGGATCGATTCCAGAGGACCAAGCCCACAAGTGTTAAACAAGGTGGCATTTGGAGGACAAATTTGACCATCAGGGAGTGTAAAAGTTAAAAGGAGGCTTGTGCCCTGATTCTTCAAAGTTACTCGTTTAGCAAAGAACACAGCCTCTTCACTGGAACCAGAGAGCGGGGTGACCATTGTGAAACCTTTCAAACTTTTCATAGGTAAAATAATAGAAGAAGATGTATTAGGAGCCACAGTAAACATTAATGAGTTATTGTAAGTCCAAGACAAAAGCCATGGTACGCAAGTTGGAACGCGGACGGTTTCTGGAATACAAACAACCTGATCAAAAGGGGATTTAGTGTTGCGCTTATGTCTAGCAATTTTCCCCATGGTCCATATTGATTAGAACCAGCGTTGGTAGTTGCCTGAGAGAAGAATGTCCGAGGCTCATGGTACTCTATCCATACAAATAAAATAACCCCCGAAAAAAAAAAAAAAAACAATCCCACAACCCAGCAAAAGCAACCAAAAGCACATGGTAGACTTTGCGCAGGCTACAGCCCGATTAAAGCACTTTACGAATGACTCTCTAATGCTCACGTTTTGGATCTCCTCAGAGTCAACACCCTGAGCTTCGGGTTGGTGTCTTGGAAATTAGCTTCTGCTAGCTTTCGTGTCAACCCTGGATCTTGGCACCAGGATCAGGCACTATTACCAGACTTTGCTCACCTACCGTACTTAGGTTGGGTCTGCGGAGATCACCTTTTTACAATAAGATAAATGCAGAAAACTCATACAGAAAAAACAATATTCTTTCCCTTCACATTTATGTAATTGGATATAAACCATATGTATTGTCTGAAACGGATACAATGAAGTCGGGAACTTTCCTCTCTGAGGTCCTAAATTGCCTTGTGAAAAAGCTGCAAAACCGTATGTCGTATAAATAGCTTCAACTTGTTTCACCATACCCCCCCGTCGAGACATGGGTGACCCCATGACTCGAAATAGCAATCCGATTTGAACAAGTTACGAGGCAAGACAGGTTTGCCCAAAGGTCACACAAAATGACCAACAGTGTTTTCAGTTGCACCCCGTTTTTCCCAAGAGAGCCGTTCCTGGGAGGGGCTCTGAGACTGCATGTCAAGCAACACATCAGGGGAGATGTGTGACATTGAATCATGAGCTGTGAGAGACGAGAGGACATGGAGCAGGCCCTCTGCAGCGGCCTTAGCGGATTTGTCAGCAAAAGCATTACCGAGAGAAACAGGATCAGAGCTTGCAGTGTGAGCAGCACATTTGCAAACCGCCACCTTTAAAGGCAGCTGGACAGCGTCCAAAAGTTGAGTTAGTATTGTGGAATGGGTGACGGGCCTCCCTGCAGAAGTTACCATGCCATGGTTGCTCCACTGCTGAGCAAAAACGTGCACTGTAGCAAAAGCATACTGACTACCAGTCCAGATAGTGAGGGATTTGTTTGCAAACAATTTGCAGGCCCCAGCCAAAGCAATGAGCTCAGCGGCCTGTGCAGACATATTGGATGGCAGTTTAGCAGCCTCCAAAACCTCGTCGGCAGTAACATCGGCATACCCAGTAAGGGTCACACCAGATTCATTTTTCTTAGAAGACCCATCAACAAAAACCACATGACCATCTGGCAGAGGTGTATCTTCCAAATCAGGCCGAGCCTTTGCAATCTGTTGGGCAGCATCGACACAATCATGGAATTCGCCGTCGTCAGGAAGGGGAATGAGAGTGGCAGGATTGAGTGTCGTGCATCTTTCAACGGTCAGATGCGGCTGAGACAGCAACGTAGCCATGCAAGAAAGACGACGTGCAGGCGACAGAAAAGTCACTCACTCACTCACTCACTCACTCACTCACTCACTCACTCACTCACTCACTCACTCACTCACTCACTCACTCACTCACTCACTCACTCACTCACTCACTCACTCACTCACTCACTCACTCACTCACTCACTCACTCACACAGGTGTTAACCAATTTGCAATTACATTGCAAGCAATTTAAACTCTAATGGAATATGTGGATGTCCATATCCGTTTCATCAAATTCCAATCCAACTTTACCTTTGTATAAGGCACAGGTGTCAAATTGTGCTTCATATTCATGTGCCATTACTCGAATTGCAAATTATCTTCACTTTTAGTAATATGTTAAATTTTAAATATTAGACCAGTTTTTACTTGTCTGATTTGAAAGCGAGGTACTCGTCAGCTTGTTCTGCAGCTCCCACAATATGAGGCGCTAACACATCTACTCGGGTATGACAGTCATACCGGCCCTCCAAAAGAAGCCATGACTACACTGCGGCCCGCGAATAAATGAGTTTGACACCCCTGGCACAAGGAATAGCCTTCTCATTGATCAATCGCGTATCGTAAATCATGCTTTTCCTCCTTTGAAGCGACTATGTACTTCAAACCCAAACGGCACCATTTTATAAGGAAAAATTGAATTTATCCATATCCCACATAATACTGGTCGCAAATTTGCATGTAGAGCATTTTTGTGTTGTTGATCATAGAAATCAGTTGAACACTCTTTCCGGTCTGTGTCTAAAGTCTTCAAACAACTCATTTTCTTTTTGTTTAGTTCGGCCAATGTCTGTGTAATTTGCTCTACGTTGGAATTTTATTTTTATCCTGCCCAATACTTGGTCAATTTGTATTTGTAATGGCACCCCGTTATATTCCAATGGACGGCCCTGGAGATCAAAAGGACTCCAGGTGTCTTTAACGCTTGCCCAATGTTTGGTTAAGGATGCCATGAAAACCTGTTGTACTTCATCACCTCTCAAATTATAGGAAGCAATGAGTTGTTTAATTTGGGGTACAAAGACGGAAAGGATGGTTCGCTCTGCCGTGCCCCAACATCTGTCTTTGTAATTTGATCATTTTTCTCATCTTCATTCATCACATTCTCAGCTGCGGTTCTTAAGCGAGCTCGCGCTGACACTGTGTCATCTTCCTGTCTGTGCAACAGCAAGTTCTTTTTTATCTTTTCTTTGTCTTCCTTATCTTTCAATTTCCCTCACATCTGGGAAAATGAGAATGTAATTTTGCTTTTTAATTTTAAGTCTTGCAAAATTGCTATATCCTTACTGCACCGAGATAAACTGTTAAATATATCTTTAAAAATGAACAAACAAAAACAATCTATGCTCTTCAAAATGGGACCCAAATGTCAGATTACAAATCAAACCTCCTCCTTCACTCTCAGATTTTTTGATAGAACAGTCTACTTAGCTAGACACTGTCATATCATACTAAATAATGGCGTGCAAATTAAATATGTTGTTGCTGTGGTCCCTCAAAACATGTGACTAGAATTTGGACAATTACTAACCCCCATCAATGGATAAATTATCTCCTCACGAAAGTCCCAGCCTGTTAACCTATCTGCATCAAGAAAACATTTGCAATGCAGGGGATAAGAGAATAATAATAACACCTTTGATTTCTAATCATTAACCTAATTTTATCCAGTTCTACAATGTATGTTTTCTCTCACTCACACATTTTTATGAGGGTTGGGCACTCTCCTCGTCGGACAAGTTTCTGCCCACAACCCTCATATTATTCTATAATTTCTAATCCTTACATTTAACAATGCAAATCTGGTAAACCATTGTCTAGCACACCGTTTTCGTGCACCAATTTAACGCAATTCCAACCTTTATAACGAACTGATACACAAAGACAAACATACACAGAAACAAACACACGGGCCCACAACATAGACATGACATTCAGACTTACAGCAATCCGACTACACTAAAATCTGTTTACACTCCTCACTCTTTTTATTTGGAATGCCCTACCTACAATGTGAGACTAGCCCCTGATAGGTGGGGGGGAAGCGTGGGCTTTGTCTCATGAGAGAAGAAACGAGATTCTATGTGAAACTAGAAGTCGCAGACAGGATACCACGAGAAACGAAAAGAGTGCAAGGACAAAATGCTATGTGAAACAAGAAGTCACAGACAAGACACCATGAGAAAAGAGTGCAAAGACAAAATGCCATATGCAGACATCAACAAAATAGATTGAGCTATCAACAACTTTCTTGGATTCCCAGAGGTGTAGAAGGTCAGGAAGCTCCAGACAGCATCGTAAGACTTGTTGTGGACTGGTGGACGTCTGCAAGGCGAAACAGCAAGCATTCTGTGTTAATAACTTTATTAATAAGTACTCATTAGGGAACGCATGATAACATATATATACAATTTATCTAAAACAACCTCCTGCTGAACGTCAGCAAGACCAAGGAGATTGTTGTTGACTTCCACATGGGTCACACCCATCACCTGCCACTGACCATAGACGGTGCTGTGGTGGAGAGAGTGAGCAGCATCAGGTTCCTGGGGGTGCACATCAGTGAAGACCTCTCCTGGACCACCAACACTGCATCACTGGCGAAGAAAGCTCAGCGCCGCCTGTACTTCCTGCGGAAACTCGGGCGAGCTAGTGCTCTACCAGCCATCATGACCACATTCTATCGAGGCACTATTGAGAGCGTCCTCTCCAGCTGTGTCGCTGTGTGGGGTGGAAGCTTCACCGAATACAACAGGAAGGCCCTGCAGCGCATAGTGAACACAGCTGGAAGGATTATTGGTGCTTCACTCCCGTCCCTGAAGGACATTTACACCTCCCATCTCACCCTCAGGGCGACCACGATTGTGAGTGATGCGAGTCACCCCGCTCACACTTTGTTTGATCTACTGCCCTCTGGGAAGAGGTACAGAAGCCTGTGCGCCCGCACCACCAGACTCACCAACAGCTTAGTTAGGATCCCTATACACACATATATATATATATATATATATATATATATATATATATATATATATATATATATATATATACATATATATATATATATATATACATATATACGTATATATACATATATATACACACACATGTATATACACACATATATACACACACACATGTATATACACACATATATACACACACATATATATATATATACATACACACACACACACACACACACACACACACACACACACACACCGGCAGGGGCACAATATGAGCAATGAGCGATTACCTTACCAACAGTCAGTGTGGGTCCTTAGGCAAGACCCTTAACGATACCGCCTACCTCAGAGATAATGAGAGTACAAGAAACGAAAGACATGCCGGCTCAGACGTCGCCCGGACAAACAAGGTCTGCGTCAGGTGCTGGGGAACCAGAGCACCCTGATGAAAAATGGGCTACTGGAACAAGACACAAATGGGCGAGATGCGAGAATAAGGATCTGTTGGAATGCTACTACTCCAGCAACCCGAGCGAGAGGGGTTACATGCGGAGAATGCGGGAACAATGGCAACTTCAATACCCACAGTCAACACTATCGGCCAAGCAACTAGTAGCTCAATGTTCCAATATCCATAAACGGCACCTGCTATCACACCTCGAGATTGATGAGATACAACACAAATGCCATAGCGAAGGCCAACCAGAGCACCAGGTCAGAGACGAGTTAAATCCATGTAAAAGCCCAGAGGTTGGGTACGAAACCCCAATAAGCACAATCAAGCTGAACGAGGCAGCAACTGACCTGAAGAACAAGATCACGGTGAGAATGAATGCTCGGGAACCTAGATACACACTGCAGAGGCTAAGTGAAGTACCCTCAGAAAGTCTCCTAGAAGATGTGAATGCAGCATTGACAACAATTCCTACGGCTACCATCACTGAAACCAATGAGCTGATATACACCTCAGCAGCAGTGATCCTAGAAATGCTTGGCTACAAGAAGAATGACCATATGCGACCACAACAGTGCCCACCATGGAAGAGAAGGCTGGAGGCCAAAATCAAGATAGCACGGAGAGAAGTGAGCCAAATGACAGAGGCCCAGAAAGGTGCAATGAAAAAGCAAGTTCCCAAGAAATACAGCCATATGCCCATACCTGAAGCACTCAAAACTGCCAAACAAAGACTCCAAGCCTTGGCCAGCCGCCTAAAGAGGTACACAAGAGAGAATGAAGCCAGACGAATAAACAGGTTGTTCACAACACAACCAGCGAAAGTGTACGCTCAGTGGCAGGGGAATAATAGCAGAGCAGACCCACCAAGGCTGGAAACTGAACAGTACTGGAAGGATATATGGGAGCGGGAGGCATCACATAAGAAGGATGCACAGTGGCTGGTGGCTCTGAGAAAGGACCACAGCAAGCTCCCTGAACAGAACCCAGTAACCATCACAGTGGCAGACATCCAGAGAAGAGTCTCAGGAATGAAAAACTGGACAGCACCAGGCCCTGACATGATCCACAGCTACTGGCTCAAGAAACTTACAACTCTCCATGAGCGCCTGGCAGCACAAATGAACCAGCTGCTAAGGGATGGGACTCACCCTGGATGGCTAACCCAAGGGCGTACGATCCTGATCCAGAAGGATCCATCAAAGGGTACAGTCCCATCCAACTACCGGCCAATCACCTGCCTCTCCACAACATGGAAGCTGATGTCGGGCATAATATCAGATAAGATCAGCAGGCACATGGATCAATACATGAGCACTGCTCAGAAAGGGATTGGTAAAAGTACCAGAGGAGCAAAACATCAACTCCTGGTGGATAGAACAGTCACCCAAGACTGCAGAACTAGACGTACCAACCTGAGCACTGCCTGGATTGATTACAAGAAAGCATATGACTCAATGCCACATACTTGGATCACTGAATGCTTGAGGCTGTACAACATCAATGGGACTCTGAGAACCTTCATCGCCAACTCGATGAAACAGTGGAAAACCACACTTGAAGCCAATGGCAAGCCACTTGCACACGTGACCATCAAATGTGGTATATACCAAGGAGACGCTCTGTCCCCAATGCTGTTCTGTATAGGACTGAACCCCCTCAGCCAAATAATCAACAAGACGGGCTATGGATACCAACTCGGGAATGGGGCCACCATCAGCCACCTCCTCTACATGGATGACATAAAGCTGTACGCTAAGAACGAGCGGGACATTGACTCCCTGATCCACACTACCAGGATCTACAGCTCTGACATCGGAATGTCATTCGGACTTGAGAAATGTGGCCGCATGGTGACTAAAAGAGGAAAGGTAATCCACACAGAGGGGGTCTCACTCCCAGAAGGAACAATAGCAGACATTGAGGACAGCTACAAATACCTTGGAATTCCACAGGCAAATGGCAACCTTGACGAGGAAACAAGGAAAGCAGCCACAGCCAAATACCTCCATCGAGTAAGGCAAGTCCTAAGAAGTCAGCTCAATGGCAAGAACAAGTCCCTAGCCATTAACAGCTACGCCCTACCAGTAATCAGGTACCCTGCAGGAATCATACGGTGGCCAAAGGAAGATATACAGACCACAGATATCAAGACACGGAAGCTCCTAACCATGCATGGAGGGTTCCATCCCAAGTCCAGCACCCTGAGACTGTACACTAGCCGTAAAGAAGGAGGCCGAGGACTAGCGAGCGTGAGAGCCACGATCCAAGATGAAACATCCGAGATCCATAAGTACATCAGGGATAAGGCCCCAACGGATGACGTGCTCAGTGAATGTCTCAGACAATGGGCATCAAAGGAAGATGAGGTGCTGGAGGGACCATCATGGGAGGACAAGCCCCTACATGGGATGTACCACCGAAACATAGCTGAAGTAGCTGATATCCAGAAATCCTACCAATGGCTAGAAAGAGCTGGTCTGAAGGACAGCACAGAGGCACTGATCCTGGCTGCACAAGAACAGGCCTTGAGCACCAGAGCAATAGAGGCCCAAATCTACCACACCAGACAAGACCCCAGGTGTAGATTGTGCAAAGAAGGTCCTGAGACAATCCAGCACATAACTGCAGGGTGTAAGATGCTGGCAGGTAAAGCATACATGGAGCGCCATAACCAAGTAGCTGGAATAGTGTACAGGAACATCTGTGCAGAGTATGGACTGGAAGTCCCAAGATCCAAGTGGGAAACACCTCCAAAGGTGGTAGAGAATGACCAAGCCAAGATCCTCTGGGACTTCCAGATCCAGACAGACAGAATGGTAATGGCGAACCAACCGGACATTGTGGTGGTGGACAAACAGCAGAGGAAAGCCGTTGTGGTTGACATAGCCATCCCAAATGATGGTAACATTAGGAAAAAGGAACATGAGAAACTTGAGAAATATCAAGGGCTCAGAGAAGAGCTGGAGAAGACCTGGAGAGTTAAGACTTCAGTGGTACCTGTGGTCATTGGAGCACTAGGGGCAGTAACCCCCAAACTGGAGGAGTGGCTGAAACAGATCCCAGGAAAAACATCTGACATCTCAGTCCAGAAAAGTGCAGTACTAGGAACAGCAAAGATACTGCGTAGAACCCTCAAGCTCCCAGGCCTCTGGTAGAGGACCCGAGCTTGAAGGGAAAAAGAGACCACCCACGGGGGTGAGGAAAAGGTTTTTTTTTTTAATATATGTGTATATATATATATATATATATATGTGTGTATATATATATATATGTGTGTATATATATATATATGTGTGTGTATATATATATATGTGTGTGTATATATATATATATGTGTGTATATATATATATATATATATATATATATATATATATATATATATATATATATATATATGTGTGTGTATATATATATATATATATATATATATATCCATCCATCCATCCATTTTCTGAACCGCTTAGTCCCCACGGGGGTCGCGGGCGTGCTGGAGCCTATCCCAGCCGTCATCGGGCAGTAGGCGGGGGACACCCTGAACTGGTTGCCAGCCAATCGCAGGGCACACAGAGACAGACAACCAATCGCACTCACACTCACACCTAGGGACAATTTGGAGTCTTCAATCGGCCTACCAAGCATGTTTTTGGAATGTGGGAGGAAACCGGAGTGCCCGGGGAGAACATGCAAACTCCACACAGGGAGGGCCGGAGGTGGAATCGAACCCGCACCCTCCTAACTGTGAGGCGGACGTGCTACCCAGTGCGCCACCGAGCCGCCCATATATATATATATATATATATATATATATATATATATATATATATATATATATATATATATATGTCCATCCATCCATCCATCTTCTTCCGCTTATCCGGGGTCGGGTCGCGGGGGCAGCAGCTTTAGGAGGGACTCCCAGACTTCCCTCTCCCCAGCCACTTCATCCAGCTCATCCCGGGGGATCCCAAGGCGTTCCCAGGCCAGCTGAGAGACATAGTCTCTCCAGCGCGTCCTGGGTCGTCCCCGGGGTCTCCTACCGGTGGGACATGCCCGGAACACCTCCCCAGGGAGGCGTCCAGGAGGCATCCTGATAAGATGCCCGAGCCACCTCATCTGGCTCAACGTGGAGGAGTAGCGACTCTACTCCGAGTCTCTCCCGGATGACCGAGCTTCTCACCCTATCTCTAAGGGAGAGCCCGGACATCCTGCGGAGAAAACTCATTTCGGCCGCTTGTATCCGAGATCTCGTTCTTTCGGTCACGACCCATAGCTCGTGACCATAGGTGAGGGTAGGAGCGTAAATCGACCGGTAAATTGAGAGCTTTGCCTTTTGGCTCAGCTCTCTCTTCACCACAACGGACCGGTACAGGGTCCGCATTACTGCCGACGCTGCACCGATCCGCCTGTCGATCTCACGCTCCATCCTCCCCTCACTCGTGAACAAGACTCCAAGATACTTGAACTCCTCTACTTGGGGCAGGATCTCATCCCCGATCCGGAGAGGGCATTCCACCCTTTTCCGATCGAGGACCATGGACTCGGATTTGGAGGTGCTGACCCTCATCCCGACCGCTTCACACTCGGCTGCGAACCGTTCCAGCGAGAGCTGGAGATCACGGCCTGAAGAAGCCAACAGCACCACGTCATCTGCAAAAAGCAGAGACGCGATGCTGAGGTCCCCAAACCGGACCCCCTCAACGCCTCGGCTGCGCCTAGAAATTCTGTCCATAAAAATTATGAACAGAATCGGTGACAAAGGGCAGCCTTGGCGGAGTCCAACCCTCACTGGGAACGAATCCGACTTACTGCCGGAAATGCGGACCAGACTCTGGCATCGGTGATACAGGGACCGAACCGCCCTTATCAGTTGGCTCGGCACCCCGTACTCCCGAAGCACCCTCCACAGAACCTCCCGAGGGACACGGTCGAACGCCTTCTCCAAGTCCACAAAACACATGTGGACTGGTTGGGCGAACTCCCATGCACCCTCGAGGATCCTGTCGAGGGTGTAGAGCTGGTCCACTGTTCCACGGCCAGGACGAAAGCCACACTGCTCCTCCTGAATCCGAGGTTCGACCTCCCGACGGACCCTCCTCTCCAGCACCCCTGAATAGACCTTACCAGGGAGGCTGAGGAGTGTGATTCCCCTGTAATTGGAACACACCCTCCGGTCCCCCTTCTTAAAGAGGGGAACCACCACCCCAGTCTGCCAATCCAGAGGCACTGTCCCCGATGTCCACGCAACGTTGTAGAGCCGTGTCAGCCATGACAGCCCCACAACATCCAGAGCCTTTAGGAACTCTGGGCGGATCTCATCCACCCCCGGGGCCTTGCCACCGAGGAGTTTTTTAACTACCTCAGTGACTTCGACCCCAGAGATTGGAGAATCCGCCTCAGAGTCTCCAGGCCCTGCTTCCTCAATGGAAGGCGTGTAGGTGGAATTGAGGAGGTCTTCGAAGTATTCTCCCCACCGACTCACGACGTCCCGAGTCGAGGTCAGCAGCAGGCCATCCCCACTGTAAACAGTGTTGACGTTGCACTGCTTCCCCCTCCTGAGACGCCGGATGGTGGACCAGAATTTCCTCGAAGCCGTCCGAAAGTCATTCTCCATGGCCTCACCGAACTCCTCCCACGCCCGGGTTTTTGCCTCAGCAACCGCCGAAGCCGCGTTCCGCTTGGCCATCCGGTACCTGTCAGCTGCCTCCGGAGTCCCGCAGGCCAAAATGGCCCGATAGGACTCCTTCTTCAGCTTGACGGCATCCCTTACCACCGGTGTCCACCAGCGGGTTCGGGGATTGCCGCCACGACAGGCACCAACGACCTTACGGCCACAGCTCCGGTCGGCCGCCTCAACAATGGAGGCGCGGAACATGGTCCACTCAGACTCAATGTGCCCCGCCTCCCCCGGGACGTGGGAAAAGCTCTGCCGGAGGTGGGAGTTGAAGCTCTTCCTGACAGGAGATTCTGCCAGACGTTCCCAGCAGACCCTCACAGAGCGTTTGGGTCTGCCAGGTCGGACCGGCATCTTCCCCCACCATCGGAGCCAACCCACCACCAGGTGGTGATCAGTTGACAGCTCCGCCCCTCTCTTCACCCGAGTGTCCAAAACATGCGGCCGCAAATCCGATGACACGACTACAAAGTCGATCATCGAACTGCGGCCTAGGGTGTCCTGGTGCCAAGTGCACACATGGACACCCTTATGCTTGAACATGGTGTTCATTATTGAAAATCCATGTCGAGCACAGAAGTCCAACAATAGAACACCGCTCGGGTTCAGATCGGGGGGGCCGTTCCTCCCAATCACGCCCTTCCAGGTCTCACTGTCATTGCCCACGTGAGCATTGAAATCACCCAGTAGAACGATGGAGTCCCCAGAAGGAGCGCTCTCCAGCACTTCCTCCAGGGACCCCAAGAAGGGTGGGTACTCTGAGCTGCTGTTTGGTGCATAGACACAAACAACAGTCAGGACCCGTCCCCCCACCCGAAGGCGGAGGGAGGCTACCCTCTCGTTCACCGGGGTGAACCCCAATGTGCAGGCGCCCAGCCGGGGGGCAATAAGTATACCCACACCTGCTCGACGCCTCTCACCGTGGGCAACTCCAGAGTGGAAGAGAGTCCAGCCCCTCTCGAGAGGGCTTGTACCGGAACCCAAACTGTGCGTGGAGGCTAGTCCGACTATATCTAGTCGGAATTTTTCTGCCTCGCACACCAGCTCGCGCTCCTTTCCAGCCAGAGAGGTGACATTCCATGTCCCAAGAGCCAGCTTCTGCAGCCGGGGATCAGACCGCCAAGGTCCCTGCCTTTGGCTGCCGCCTAGCACACATTGCACCCGACCCCTTTGGCCCCTCCCACAGGTGGTGAGCCCATGGGAAGGGGGACCCACGTTTCCTTTTCGGGCTATGCCCGGCCGGGCCCCATGGGCGAAGGCCCGGCCACCAGACGCTCGCCTTCGAGCCCCGCCTCCAGGCCTGGCTCCAGAGGGAGGCCCCGGTGACCCGCGTCCGGGCGAGGGAAAACGAAGTCCATTTATTTCAATCGTCATAAGGGGCTTCTGTGAGCCGTGCTTTGTCTGGCCCCTCACCTAGGACCCGTTTGCCATGGGTGACCCTACCAGGGGCATGAAGCCCCCGACAACATGGCTCCTAGGATCATAAGGGCACGCAAACCCCTCCACCACGATAAGGTGACGACTCACGGAGGGGTATATATATATGTGTGTATATATATATATATGTATATATATATATATATATGTGTATATATATATATATGTGTATATATATGTGTATATATATATATATATGTATATATATATATATGTATATATATATATATATATATGTGTATATATATATATGTGTATATATATATATGTGTGTATGTATATCTATCTATCTATATATATATATATATATATATATATGTATATACGTATATATATATATATGTATATGTATGTGTGTGTATATATATATATATATATATATATATGTATGTGTATATATGTGTATATATGTGTATATATGTGTGTATATATATATATATATATATATATATATACCCCTCCGCGAGTCGTCACCTTATCGTGGTGGAGGGGTTTGCGTGCCCCTATGATCCTAGGAGCCATGTTGTCGGGGGCTTCATGCCCCTGGTAGGGTCATCCATGGCAAACGGGTCCTAGGTGAGGGGCCAGACAAAGCACGGCTCACAAGCCCCTTATGATGAGTAACATAAATGGACTTAGTTTTCCCTCGCCCGGACGCGGGTCACCGGGGCCTCCCTCTGGGGTCACCCAAACAATTTTGTGTTTTCCATGAAAAGTCACACTTATTCACCACCAAACGTTGTGAAATGAATAGAAAATAGAGTCAAGACATTGACAAGGTTAGAAATAATGATTTGTATTTGAAATAAGATTTTTTTTACATCAAACTTTGCTTTCGTCAAAGAATCCTCCATTTGCAGCAATTACGGCATTGCAGACCTTTGGCATTCTAGCTGTTAATTTGTTGAGGTAATCTGGAGAAATTGCACCCCACGCTTCCAGAAGCAGCTCCCACAAGTTGGATTGGTTGGATGGGCACTTCTTGCGTACCATACGGTCAAGCTGCTCCCACAACAGCTCAATGGGGTTCAGATCTGGTGACTGCGCTGGCCACTCCATTACCGATAGAATACCAGCTGCCTGCTTCTGCTCTAAATAGTTCTCGCACAATTTGGAGGTGTGTTTGGGGTCATTGTCCTGTTGTAGGATGAAATTGGCTCCAATCAAACGCTGTCCACTGGCTATGGCATGGCGTTGCAAAATGGAGTGATAGCCTTCCTGATTCAGAATCCCTTTTACCCTGTACAAATCTCCCACCTTACCAGCACCAAAGCAACCCCAGACCATCACATTACCTCCTCCATGCTTAACAGATGGCGTCAGGCATTTTTCCAGCATCTTTTCATTTGTTCTGCGTTTCACAAACGTTCTTCTTTGTGATCCAAACACCTCAAACTTGGATTCATCCGTCCACAACACTTTTTTCCAGTCTTCCTCTGTCCAATGTCTGTATTCTTTTGCCCATCTTAATCTTTTTCTTTTGTTGGCCAGTCTCAGATATGGCTTTTTCTTTGCCACTCTGCCCTGAAGCCCAGAATCCCGCAGCCGCCTCTTCACTGTAGATGTTGACACTGGTGTTTTGCGGGTACTAGTTAATGAAGATGCCAGTTGGGGACCTATGAGGCGTCTGTTTCTCAAACTAGAGACTCTAATGTACTTATCTTCTTGCTCAGTTGTGCAACGCGGCCTCCCACTTCTTTTTCGACTTTGGTTAGAGCCTGTTTGTGCTGTCCTCTGAAGGGAGTAGTACACACCGTTGTAGGAAATCTTCAATTTCTTAGCAATTTCTCGCATGGAATGGCCTTCATTTCTAAGAACAAGAATAGACTGTCGAGTTTCAGATGAAAGTTCTCTTTTTCTGGCCATTTTGAGCGTTTAATTGACCCCACAAATGTGACGCTCCAGATCTGAACCCCATTGAGCTGTTGTGGGAGCAGCTTGACCGTATGGTACGCAAGAAGTGCCCATCCAACCAATCCAACTTGTGGGAGCTGCTTCTGGAAGCGTGGGGTGCAATTTCTCCAGATTACCTCAACAAATTAACAGCTAGAATGCCAAAGGTCTGTGTTAGAGATTTGCTCACTCCAACTTATTTTGCAAGAACCACACAGGAGACAGGCAAGTTCTTTTAGACACCTGCAGGTGGAGAGTTCACTCGCTACAGGAATGAAGTCTGAAAAGTCTCCTTCCTGCAAGGGCATATTTATTAGGAGGAACAGAGTGGGGGTGAGAGTGGGGGTCAGAGTAGACAAATGGCCGAAGCCCCTGGCTGATCAAAGCACAGCAGGGGGTCCTTCACGATGTTGTGTGAACAAAACAACTTTGATTGTTTCCTCTGCAGCTAGTCAATCAGTTCAAAAGATCTTAGCACTTTGTTCTACTACTTTTGTTAAGACAGGACAGGCGAGTTTAATTATTACAGGTTACATTCCAACATAATCATAGGATCAAACTAACCTGAAAACCCTAACAGTCTGCAATGCCGTAATTGCTGCAAATGGAGGATTCTTTGACAAAAGCAAAGTTTGATGTAAAAAAAATCTTATTTCAAATACAAATCATTATTTCTAAGCTTGTCAATGTCTTGACTGTATTTTCTATTCATTTCACAACGTTTGGTGGTGAATAAGTGTGACTTTTCATGGAAAACACAAAATTGTTTGGGTGACCCCAAACTTTTGAACGGTAGTGTATATATATATATATATATATATATATATATATATATATATATATATATATATATATATGTATGTGTATATATACATATATATGTATATATATATATATATATATATATATATATATATATATATATATATATATATATATATATATATATATGTATATATGTGTGTATATATATGTATATATCCCGCTGCTTTTCCGGGCTTTTTCACATTTGCCATTCTCATCCCTGAGAGGATGGATGGATGGATGGATGGATGGATGGATGGATGGATGGATGGATGGATGGATTACAAGTTAAATATAAATAAAGGCAGAATACAATTGTTTGCAAATCATGTTCAACCTACATTTATTTAACTGAATACACTACAAGGACACAATATTTAATGTTCAAACTGAAAAACAATTGTATATAGCAAATAATCATTGACTCAGAATTTTATGGCTGCAACCCGTTCCAAAAAAGCATGTCATGTTTGCCACTGTGTAACATTAACCTTTCTTTTAACAACATTCAATAAACGTTTGGGACCAGAGAACAGTAATGGTTGAAGCTCTGAAGGGGGAATTCTTTCCCATTCTTTCCTGATGTACAGCTTCAACTGTTCAACAGTCTGGGGTTAGGGCGATATGACTGAAAACTAGATAATGATATAAGCGTCTTATATTGATCAATAATGACATACCGTATTGGCCCGAATATAAGACGACCACCTCTTTTTCAAGACTCAAGTTTGAAAAACAATTTTTGACTACCAAATTTTGTATAGAAAATAATTACAGTACATCTGAAACAAATGATTATAACAATATATCCAAGAGAAAAAGCATGTTATTTTGCCTCATTCAAATCATGCAAAAACTGTCTTTCACATCTTAATATCTGAACATTTAAATATGTAAACTAAAGTGCAATCACATTTGTAAATAAATGGCTTCTGGTTTTTGAAATATAAATCAACCTACTGTTTCTCCATTTTCTGTTACCTCTTCTCTTATTTTCTACTCTATTCTTTCTTACCGCAAATTTTTATTTTACTTCTTCGTGCTACCGCTATTTTTATTTTTATTCTTCGTGACAGGGGTTCACTTTGGCCTGGGTAGTTAAGGTCATCATTCGTTTTAAAGGTATCTGTCACCATCTTGCGTTAGTCTTATTTCAATGCAAAAAACACCGTCTTTTATTCGGGCCAATGGGGTATATTGATTTTTGATTTTTCCAATTAACAATTGAAACTATGTGTGCCTGCACTTGGCTGGCAACCAGTTCAGGGTGTCCCTCGCCTACTTCCTAAAGTCAGCTGGGATAGGCTCCAAGCGTGCCCGCAACTCTTGTGAGAAGTGGTTCAGAAAATGGATGGATCAAAATTAGTGACCTGCAAAAAATGCAGAATTTAAGGTTAGTTAGTTAGTTAGTTAGTTAGTTCGTGTTTGTTTGTTTGTTTGTTTGTTTGTTTGTTTGTTTGTTTGTTTGTTTGTTTCAACATGCGTACATATACTGTATTTTTCAGACTAAAAGTTGCTCCGGAGTACAAGTCGCATCAGACATAAAATGCACAATAAAAAGGAAAAAAACACATAAGTCACACCGGAGTTTAAGTCGCATTTTGGGGGAAATTTATTTGACAAAATCCAACACCAAGAACAGACATGAACCAGCAACCACAGCCTAAACGATACGGTATGCGAACGTGACATAAACACAATCGAGGAGCTGAGAACAGGCCTGACGTAACATTAACAGTTACTCAAATAACTATAACATAAATAACACGTTTATCAAACCATCTGTGTCACTCCAAATCATTAAATAACCACAGCTGTTAACTACGTGCGCCGCTGACGTCAGACTAGATGTATCAATTAAATGTAACATAAACAACAATTTTAACAAACCATCCGTGTTACTCCAAATCATTAAATCCATCGGAATATTCATTCTCTGTGTCAACCCCACCCCCACTCGTCGTCAGCCTCGTCGTCAGCCTCGTCGTCAGCCTTGTCGTCAGCCTCGTCGTCAGCCTTGTCGTCAGTTGCGTCTCCAATTATTCCACAGATCTACGTATATAACTATAATGTAGCGTTACCAAAATACCAGGCAAGACGTGGATTTGGTAACCAGCTCTTTATTTAACAAAACAAGAGCTCATCATATGTGTGGGTGCTCCAAGCAAGCGCCCTGGATCGCTCTTCCCTCCCCCCAAGCTGTCTTCACGGCCTCGTTAGACAATCGGATACTACTGAAGTCTAACAACATACACGTTGCTACTCTAAACTATATGTGAAATAACTATAACATAAATACGTTTATCGAACCATCTGTGTCACTCAAAATCATTAAATCTCCTGTCTCCGGAAGTCCCCCCCAATGATCATCGTCACACACACATCTGGGTGTGGTGAAATTTGTTCTCTGCATTTAACCCATCCCCATGTGATTTTAATCCATCCCCTGGGGGAGAGGGGAGCAGTGAGCAGCAGCGGTGCCGCGCTCGGGAATCATTTGGTGATCTAACCCCCCAATTCCAACCCTTAATGCTGAGTGCCAAGCAGGGAGGCAATGGGTCCCATTTTTATAGTCTTTGGTATGACCCGGCCGGGGTTTGAACCCACAACCTTCCAGTCTCAGGGCGGACACTCTACTACTAGGTCACTGAGCTGTCAGTCAGTGAATAGAACTCAGTCAGTGAGGCTCCAATTATTCTACAGCCATAGAGCGCCCTCATGCGGTTAAAGTGAAAATAACATGTGAAGTGATCAACTGTATTAGTAAGTAATGTGTAAAAATTTGTGAATAATGTCACATATAAGTTGCCTCCCCACCCAAACTATGCAAGAAAAAAAAACGCGGCTTATAGTCTGGAAAATATGGTACACGTCTGAAAAATTCAAACTAGCCAAGATAAAGATCGAATAATTGCGTTTAGTGGGGCTGGGCAATATGACAGATTTTTTTTTTTTCAACATTGTTATAGCGGTCAATATTGACAATTATTATTATTATTTTTTTTTAACCAGTTAAAATTATTTAAAAAAATATATAAATTCATTACTAATTAGTGTGAAGGCGATGTTCTACACCAGGGGTGGCCAACTCAAAGGCTAAGAGCCACATTTTTTTACTGTTACCGCAAAGAGCCACATCATACACATGAACATCACCCCATCGCTTCCTCTTGCACACACACACACACACACACACACACACACACACACACACACACACACACACACACACACACACACACACACACGCGCGCGCACACGCACACATACACGCGCACACACGCACGCACGCACGCACACACACACACACACCCACACACACACCAACATGATAATGACAGAAATTGACTCCTACAGTCCTAAGACCACAGACCAAAGGCCACATTTTCAACAATGAACATTGTCTCACACAGACAAACTCTCAGTTCAACAAAGTCCACAAGCAAAATTATAATAATTTACAATAGCGTTTTTTCACTTACTATTTGTGGCGAGACAGACCATTCGTTTTAGTTTGTCGTTTTGAGTAGACAAAATTTCAATAACGTCACTGAGGCATTTTTTAACGAACTCCCCTTCATTGTATGTTTTTTTAGCCCGTGCAATGTTCCAAGCCAGTTGATGCGATGCAAGCATGACAGTCTGAGTGCTTCGTATTTAAAAAAAAAAAAATTATACTTGTTTTTCTGCCTGACTTTTCAAAGTGTCCAACTTGCGCTTGCAAAATTCAGTCCCTTTTGGAAAGTCCTTATCGATATTAGCATGAAGTGAGCTGAAGTAGCGCTGAAGATTTGAAGCTTTTAAATGCGCTAATGACGTCCGACATATCAGGCAGAATGACTTGCCATTGCGTTCAACAAAAAAATATAAACTTTCCCACTCTGTTAAAAATGTCCTGTGTACATCTTCATATATTCGTTTAGCTGTGCATTTTTTCCTTGCCATTTTGAGAGCAAAATTGACACTCCTCGAATGGGTGTGTCCCTCCTCCTTTGCGGGATTTCACCTCGCGCGTTTGACCAAAATACTATATTGAACTCAAGCGAAGTGAACACGCACAAAAAATAAACACAAATGTTGATATGAACGTAAAAGAGCCGCATGAAACCAGGCAAAGAGCCGCATGCAGCTCGCGAGCCGCGGGTTGGCCACCCCTGTTCTACATCATTCACTTTATTAGTGTTTTTTTTACGATAAATTTTTCCCCATTCATTCTTAATGGCACATTCAACATTTCACATTTACGTCGATCCAGTTTGAAATTCACATCATTCAGCACATTCAATTCACATTCAGAAAGATTCTAGACATTCCCAAAATTGCCAAATTCAAAAATCTCACTTTTTCACGTGTAAAATTTCCGTAAAATTTCACATTTCGTTTTTCCCTTCTAATTTCTAAATTTTCCCACCGATTCAACCCGTTCCAACTTTCAACTGTTCATCTTTTGCCTACCTATTCCACAACTTCTCACTTACCAAAAATTCCAAAATTTGAATTTTGAAATTCACTCCAAATTCTCCAACATTTGGTTTTTCCCTTCTATTTTCACCTCTAATTTCTACATTTTTCAACCCATTCCAACTTTCAACTGTTCATCTTTTGCCTACCTATTCCTCAACTTTCCACTTACCAAAAATTAAACATTTTCAAATTCTCCAAAATTTCGTTTTTCCCTTCTAATTTCTACATTTTTCCACCTATTCAACCCGTTCCAACTTTAAACATCATTCCCCAAGTATTTATTCAGCTTCACATACAATTTCTTCAGAAATTTCAAATTCTAGTTTATTTTGTGTTCTTGTTTATTGTAATAGGCAAAGCTCCTCCAGCAGCACACTGTCCATGCTTATTTGCAAATTAACCTTAATTCAATATTCATACAATGTAAGTGTAGTGAACTAATACTCTTTTGCAGTGCAGGCATTACCATTGAACGTCCACCTTAGACTACTTTATCTTTTAAGTGGGCTCGTTATTCCCGTGGTCCATTCATATTTTATCTGTCAATTGTGACTAGGGGCGAGTTCAAAGGCATCGAAGGCCATGGGCATTCAATATTAATTTTTGGCCTTACTGCTTTCATGCAGTGATTTATGCAGATTTTCTGAACATTTTGATGATTGTGGACTGTAGATAATAAAATCTCTTAATTCCTTGCAATTGTACAATAGGGAAAGTTGTGCTGTTCAAGTATTTCTCACCCACTTGTTCACCAAAGGGATGAACATTGCCCCATCTTCGCTAGGGATTTATTGATCATGCTACCACCTGTTCCAAATTAGCTTGTTCACTTGTTGGACGTTCAAAACAGGTGCTTGATGAGCATTCCTCAACTTTCTCAGAATTATTTGCAACCTCTCCCAGCTTTTTAGGAATGTGTTGCAGCCATAAATGAGCATTTGCTGAAAATAAAGTTTATCATCTCTATCATTGTAGTAGGGTTGTCACAAGAACTGATACTTTCGGTATCAACGCGCAAAAAATATGTCTACCTACTTTTTGTGGTACGGTCAGAACTGAATATTTAACTTTTCACTCGAGGAGCTGTGTTGATTCTTGCCGGAACTGAAGGGGGCAGTATACGCATGCGAGCAGCACGGAGCAGCAGTCAACGGCGCTGAACAAGAAGAAAACGTTCGGTCTTTCATAACAATGGCTTCGGCAAGTGGGAGGGCAAGTCCAGCACGCCGGTTTGTTGAGAAGCCAGATCGCTCAAAGAGTCGTGTGTGGAAATATTTTGCATTCGAGGCGGATGCAACCAGAGCAGTTATAGATTCGTCCGTTTACTATCACTGTTGTGCCACGTTACGTTACAAATACCTTAACCCAAATATGCCTACGTGCCGTCATTTCGGCATGAGTCAGCTGGGGTGATACGGTTACCAAACGTATTTAATGTCAAACATAGATAAAGTGCACAGACAAAGGCTCAAATATGCAAAATTACATTTGGGCACAGGTGTGTGCGCAAGTCTTCTTGGCTGTAGCAGATGGATTAGTGATTTTAAAAGTAAGTGGATTCTGTTGTTTTGTTGTCTTTTACCGTGGTACCAAATTAGTATTGAGAATCGTGGAAAATCACAGGTATTGGTACCAGCTACTGAAATTCTGGTATCGTGACAACCCTACATTGTAGTGTATTCAATTAAACATACATTGACCAAGATTTGTAATTACTTATGTTCTTACTTGTTTAACACGTTTAACACGTTTCAACTTCATTGGAATTGGGTTTGTGTTAACAGCTGTTGAACCACTATAGCGATAGCATTTAGCATTACCCAAAGTTAGCACATACACCCGATTGAGAAGAGCAGGGGTGGCCAACCCGCAGCTCGCGAGCCGCATTCGGCTCCTTGCCTGGTTTCATGCGGCTCTTTTACGTTCATATCAACATTTGTGTTTGTTTTTCTTTTTTTTCTTTTTTGTGCGTGTTCGCTTCGCTTGAGTTCAATATGGTCTCTGTCAAACGCTGCGTTTGCTTCGCTTGAGTTCAATATGGTATTTTCGTCAAACGCGCATGCGCATGAGGTGAAATCTCACAAAGGAGGAGGGGCAAACCCATTCGAGGAAACAATTAGTGTCAATTTTGGTCTCAAAATGGTAGTTCATAGTTCATGTGTGCTCATGTGTATGATATGTCTCTTTACGGTAACACAGTAAAAAATGTGGCTTTTAGTCTCTGACTGGTTGGCCACCCCTGGAGTATAGGTTCACTTTTTTTTTTTTTTATTAGCAGAGAAGGAGTCCTTCCCCATATCTGTTGTAACGCGTTAAAGCACCTATGCTCGTACCCCACCAGTCAAGCGGAGTTAAGCAATATTTAATTTTCGGTATGAAAATTGCATTTGTTGAGTAACAGCAAAGCAATCTAAGAACTTGTATCTAATTTCGCCATCCGCAGTTTGATTGTACAAGTTTTTACGTAGGTTTATCTTAATCTGAGACTCTATACTGAAACATATTATAGAAATAGAAAACTTTGAAGACATACTAGATTTAAGATATAAATAGATATGATATAAATAGAAAACTGAAAGCGAACTTTGGGAAACAACCTTAGTTATATCAAATCTCTGCAAATACATAAGGATTGAACATGACAGAATAGCAAACCGCTGCTGCCATTGTATGGTGCAGAGGCAATGAAATTGAGGTTATGAAATGACAAAACAATACGAAAAATAAAATAATGGCAAGCATATACAATGCTGTGAAAAGTATTTATCACCTTTGAAATTCTTATTTTTTGCATAGTTTCCCCATTTTAATGTTTAAGATCATCAAATATAATAAGACAAACTAACTCAACATAAACGTTTTGAAGTGGTAATTTTATTTATTAACCCATGAACGCCTAAAGCGTCTGGCAAAAGACGCCTCTAAGACCACATGCAATCGTCAGATTACGTGAATGTAGCCTAATAATGAGCCGACAGACGTGTCGCAGACAAACGTAGCACGTCGTGGCTGATTTTGAGTTGTCTTGATGTGTTGCAGCCCTTATAGTGTGGCAGATTCTATGATTGGACAGCTGGCGTATGGAACAGCTCATGACCACTGTGATGAAAGTCTTGCATGTCAGAATTTCTGTTCGTCTTGCTGCAAAGTGTGACATAACCTACATTGTCCTTCGAGTGGTTCGTGGCCAAATATTAAAGGGCCGTTGATTTTTTGATCAAATTAAAGGCTTTTGAGTGCACTTATGGTGCGGAAAATACGGTACTTTTGCAAAAAAACGTGAATCATTCCCAAGCCTCTTAGGGAGATATTCTATTGACTTGTATTTTCCCAGTTCTCTATCTTTATTGCTCCCTATGCTAATAATACTGTATTTTCCGGATTATAAATTGCAGTTTTTTTATAGTGCGATTTATAATCAGGAGCGACTTGTATGTGAAATTATTAACACATTTGTTGGGTCTAAATACGATTAGACATTAAATCACTCACTGGAATGAAGAGGAGAAGACAACCAGAACAGGTTTACTCGCGAGGAGAACGATAGAGAAAGCAATCTCAGTTACAACCTCCATCAGTTCTGAGTCCTTACTCCACGTGCCCCTCTTTTTAATGTTAAGGTTGCCCTGGTTACAGAGGCGTTGCTACACTAAAGGGAGGGGGGATTGTGTCTGTAGCAACGCTGATTAGCAAAAGAATGTAGTGTGGTGTGAATTAGCACTTCGCTGTTGGCTCGTGACCCCCCGCAGAGGCCGCCCCCAGCTGTCTTCCCTCACAGTTGGCTGACTCGTTCTCGACTAAGGTCAAATACCCTGAAGCACGTTGATTGCCGCTTTGCTGTGGAACAAATGCAACTAGACCTTTGCTAATTTTATCTACTTGGTAATTAACACATAATAATAATAAGTAACTTGTCCTAAACATTTCAACACACATTAAGCAAACGTGAGGTAACTGGTATGCAGTTCCTTAAACAAACATTGAGTAAATATGGGATAACTTTTATGCAACTACTTCTAACTGTATGTAACCCTTAACAAAGAAAAACAGGTCTGATAAACTACAATCTATGAACCAAACCTATATCTAAATGAACAGGAATGAAGTTCCTGTGAATCAAACAAAGACCATGTCACCTATGCAAATAAGCCCTGCTCATTGTTAGTGAAGGCCTCTTATGGGAACCAAAACACATAGACAACATAAGGACAGGAAGGATACAAATGGCTGACAGGGATCAAAAGACATCCCTATCACTAAAAAGGAAGAACCTAGATAAAAGGAAAGATAAACTCATAAAGGCGAGGCCTCCAGGTCTGGCAGGCCAAAGCTTCACTTAAAATTATTCCAACAACATTATTACTGGATCATTAACACATTACTTACTTACTAGTATAGTTGATCACTTCACGTTATTTCCACTTTAAACCGCATGAGGTCGCACTAGGCCTGTGGAATAATTGGAACCGCAACTGACAATGAGTCTGAATCCATTCACTGACTTCCGGAGTCAGGAGTTCTTTATCACACAGAGGACAGAGGACAAAGATTTCGATGGATTTAATTATTTGGAGTGACACAGATGGTTCGATGAACTTGTTATAGTTATTTAATATATAGTTTATTTAGTGTAGCAACTTGGATATTGTTAGAGTTCAGTAGTTTCCGATTGCCTAGGGAGACCGTGAAGGCAGCAGGGGGGAGGAGATCCAGGGCGCTTTGTTAGAGTGAGGCTACACACATGAACAGTGTGTATGGCTTGTATGTTGAACTCTCGTTTTGCGAAATAAAGAGCCAGTTACCAAACCCACGACATGAGTGGTACTTTGGTAATGCTACAATATACCGTATTGGCCGAATATAAGACGACCCTGATTATAAGACGACCCCCTTTTTTTCAAGACTCAAGTTTGAAAAAAGACTTTTTGAACACCAAATTAAATTTTTATACAGAAGATGATTACATTTGAAACAAATGATAATATATTCCAGAGAAAAAGCATGTCATCTTGCCTCATTCAAATAATGCAAAAACTGTCTATCACATCTTAATATCTGAACATTTAAATATGTAAACTAAAGTGCAATCACATTTGTAAATGAATGGCTTCTGGTTTTTGAAATGTGAATAAACCAGTCTACTGGGATAAAACAACAAAATTGCAATAACTGCATTAACCATCAAAGTGAAGTCTAACTAACTGTAGTCTTGAAACAAATCTGAATAAGGAAAAACATTGCAATAAAATTATGCAAACTGCTACTGCTATTGTTGGGGAGCCTGAGGACTGTATAGGGGGTTGGCTCGGATGGTTATGCTATTTTTGCCCCCAGGTGTCGGTCAGAACACAGGAGGGACGATGTAGTTCAGTTTTGATTGCTTTACTGAATTATTGGCAAAAAAACAGGCACTGTGGCTCATAGGGGCATACAGGCAAACTGGCAAAAGGGTATAGGCACATGTTTGGTCGTAAGGATGTGAGAGCAGGTGTGTGTAGTGTACGTGGGTGAGTCTTTGCCAAAGACTCTTTGGGTGTGTGAATGTGATTCTTGTCTGTGTGATTATATATACATAACTAACTGCGCGGAACGGTTCCGCTATACTAAATAACCATGAATGAAATACTCTCGGCAACACACCAAACATAAGTCATCGAGACGACAAAATACATTTGCTGGTGACCGTTAGTCGCCGTGCCGCTGCATAACGGCTGTAGTCATGCTTGTACGCTGCTCATACGATTCGAGGCAAACTTAAAGGAGCGTGCCGGAGCTGTCAATCAAATGGCACGCACGCGAAGCAAACCGCGATCTAACAAACGGCACAACAGTGGACAGTAGTAACAATGAAATGTATATACAGTAGAGACTCGGTTTTCGACCACAATCCGTTCCAGAAGGCTGTTCGAGAAGTGAACAGTTTGAATTCCGAATCATGTTTTCCCATTACAAATAATGGAAACAAGAAAAAAAAAAAAAAAAAAAACGCCTTTTTTAAGCATTTTTTGATTTGTGCATTTTTGTCCAATTGCGCAACTGCAGCGCACCGCCGAACGCGCAACTGTAGCGCGTCGCCGACCGCGCAACTGCACCGCACTGGTCGCATTATTGTGACAGAGCCGTCGCTGAAATTTAGAAAATATTTTTAAAGTCCTGATGTACTTTCCAAAATTTAAGTGGCTCTCAGTGCGCAGGGAGCTTAATTTTGTCCGACCGCGCAACTGCAGCGCACCGCCAAACGTGCAGCCGTAGCGTGTCGCTGAACGCGCAACTACACTGCGCTGGTCGCATTATTGTGACAGAGTCGTCGCTGAAATTTAGAAAATATTTTTAATGTCCTTATGTACCTTCCAAAATTTAAGTGGACCTCAGAGCTTAATTTGGTCCGATCGCGCAACCGCAGCGCGCCGGGCGCTCACTGTCGCATTGCTTTAAGAGTGTCTTTGTGTTTTAGGATGGCTTTACTGCTCCCACTTGCTTCCTTTGGAGGCATGATTAGAGTTGATGCAATTTTCAGAGTAACGAGAACGTAATAACGAACGGAGTCAGTTGGTATGCGGGTCCTCTCGGCTCATCTCGTGAGGTTCGACAACCGAAATTTCGTCTGACATCCGAAGCAAAACAATCTCGAATTTTTTGTTCGAATACCGATTTGTTCGAGAACCGGGACGTTCGAAAACCGAGGCTCCACTGTACTCACTTTGTGTCGAAGACACACACGATCACAGCAACATACTCAGTCGATACCAGCAACCTTTAACTTACCACGGCGCACAAGTGAATGGGTATAATGTCTAGACCCCGAATGTAAGATGACCCCCACTTTTTCAGCCTTATTTCAATGCAAAAGACATCGTCTTATATTCGGGCCTATACGGTAGTTATGTAGATCGGTGGAATAATTGGAGCCGCAACTGACAACGAGTCTGATATCAGCACCGCATGTACTTCCGGAGTCAGCAGCGGTGTTTTTTAATTTTTTTTAATTATTATTATTTTTTTTTTAAGTGACACAAAGGACAAAGATTTCGATGAATTTAATGATTTGGAGTGACACGAATGGTTTGATAAAATTGTTATTTATGTTACTTATTTAATATATAGTTTATAGTATATGCACGTTCTTTCGGCCTGTGGAATAATTTGAATTGCAACTGACGACAAATCCAACGTCAGCACGGCATGCACTTCCGGGGTCAGCAGCGGCGTTGTTTACAGAAAGCACGAAGGTTTCGATGGATTTAATGATTTGGAGTGACACAGATGGTTTGATAAACGTGTTGTTTATGTTATAGTTATTTGAATGATTATTAATGTTAAGTCAAGCATGATCTCAGTTCGTTTGTGTTCATGTAACGTTAGCATACCGTATCGTTTAGCCTGTTGTTGCCTGTTCATGTCTGTTCTTGTTGTTGGACTTTGTCAAATAAAGTTCTCCCAAAAATGTGACTTATACTTCGGTGTGACTTATATGTATATGTTTTTTTTCTTTATTATGCGTTTTATGGCTGGTGCGACTTGTACTCCAGAGCGACTTATAGTCCGGAAAATACGGTAATTACTAGGAGGCTTCCTTCTCTGTTTAACTATTTTATGTATGCCATAATGATTGAGACACGGCTGTGGAGCCTTTTCTTTGAAATTGCTGAAGGTCTAAGCCAGGGGTGGGCAAACTCTTTGACTTGCGGGCCGAATTGGGTTCTAAATTTTGATCGGGGGTCCGAACCAGGAGCAGATGGATGCAGTGTTTGTGTGAAGTAATATTAACGACATGTCATGTCAAGTCAAGTCAAATCAAGTTTATTTGTATAGCCCTAAATCACAAGCAGTCTCAAAGGGCTTCACATAGACAAACAATTGACAATTATTCTCAAAGCATCCCCTGATCTTAAGCTCCCAAAAGGGCAAGGAAAAACTAAAAAAAAACCTACCAGGGGAAAAATGAGAAACCTTGAGAAGGGACCACAGATGGAAGGATCCCCCTTTCAGGATCACCAGGCTGCAATGGATGCAGAGAGGGCACATAAAATACGTAATATGAAAATCAATGAAAAAGTGGATGGCCAAGTCAAAGCGATGAGGTGCCGGAGGTGCCCTCCATTGTCCTGGCAGTGTCTTCGAGGAGGGTAAGCTGCAGTTCCCTCGTCCTGAATTGGTCCACGAGAATCCAGATAGCCGCTGTCAGCTTGGGTGCCACCTAACCAGGGGGGAGGGGGGGATGGAGAGGGGGAGCGAAAACAAACTCCAGCCGAATCGGCCACTACAGGTTAATTAAAGGCCATATCATAGAAATGTGTCTTTAAACGTGTCTTAAATGTTTCCAGTGAGGTAGCAGTTCTAATATTCATTGGTAGGGCATTCCAAAGCTCTGGAGCCCGAATAGAAAATGCTCTAGACCCTGCAGGCATTTTCTTGGCCCTCGGTGTCACTAAATGACTAGCGCTTTGCGAACGAAGGTTACGACACGGAACATAAGGAACAACTAGGTCGACGAGATATGAAGGCGCTAAGCCAGTGGTTCTTAACCTGGGTTCGATCGAACCCTAGAGGTTTGGTGAGTCAGCTTCAGGGGTTCGGCAGAGCTGGTATGTCATTGTGCCGCCCCGCCCGCGGATGGCCGAACACACTTGAATGTCGTGTAAATTCGCATGTAACGCATATCTGAACTGGTCTTGCAAAGGCAACAGCAGAAGTCACACTGAAGTCATATAGGGGTTCGGTGAATGCGCGCATGAAACTGATGGGGTTCGGTAACCCAAAGAGGGTTTTGGTGAATGCACAAATGAACCTGATGGGGTTCGGTACCTCCAAAAAGGATAAGAACCACTCCGCTAAGCCATGCAATGATTTATGGGTTAATAGAAGAACCTTGAAGTCACATCTTAAATGGACCGGGAGTTAATGTAAGTTTGCTAATATTGGGGTAATGTGATCAAATTTTCTTGTCCATGAGAGCAGCCTTGCAGCAGCATTTTATACTAACTGTAGACTTTTGATGCTGGACTTCGGAAGACCAGATAATAATGCATTACAGTAGTCCAGGCGCGACGTGATGAACGCATGTTTAATAGTTTCCGCATCACCGGTCGAGAGGATCGGACACTGTGACGGATATCTGAAAATCAGAGCAGAGCTTTAACTCACAAACACCTGGTGACAGAGGTGAGGAAACAGGAAACACTTCCTTAAAGTCGGCCTTAAGAACTTTAAAAGTTAAGATTAGTCGCAAACAGGTGGTGCATCAATGTCCTTGAGCATCCTGCATTGTTTGAAAATGAGAATGGTCGCTAGTTTCAATCCCTGCTATTTATACAAATTACATTCAAAATGCATTTTTTTATACAACAAACTAGAGAAACTCCCCTTCATTTTCAGTGGGAGCAGTGTTGGTCTCCCTTTTTTTTTTTGCTAGTGCATCATAGTCTGGAGTAAAATTTGTTGTGGCAATTCTTAGGATAGAGCCGAGGTGTTGGTCCGTTAACCTAAATCTGCGACGGGTTGATGTTGATCATGTTGCTGAACGTCACGTCTCATAGGTCGAGCCAAATTGTCCACTCTTTTTTAAACACGCGGCACTCAGTGTCCACCTTTCTTTTCCTTGGGCCACACATTTTAGTGGAAGGATTCCAGGGGAAGGTTTGTGGGTGGCTTTAGCGTAAAACTGCAGCTGAAAGCTCAGCGCGCGAATTACGAGAATGCTGACATCACAGCCCACACTCTAAATTCAGCACTGATAGAAATAGAGCACGGGAGTGCGGTGTGTCCGTACTACTTATACTACGTATACGCACTTGTGAGTGTGCACCGAGCTTTCTGATACGGCTTCCGCTAGTAAATGTGCGGGCGGGTGGTTCCCCATCTACTGGGGAAACACAGTCATTGCGGGGAACATGACCAAAAACCTTTTTAATAATACAATTTATTCAGGATCGGCGGGCCGGATTAAACCACCCCGTGGGCCGGATGTGGCCCCCGGGCCGTAGTTTGCCCATGTCTAGTCTAAGCCCAACCTCTAGGATTCCTACTCTTATACGCTTGGCCGCCTATCTGCAAGGGTGCGACTCTGCCTAGCTTGTGCCCTTGTGACCTTGTAGCCTTAACTGAAATCAACTAATATGTATGTGCAAAGAGTGCCATAGAGAAGGGAAGGCCAGTGAAAGCAAAAGAAACGTCACAGCAAGATAACGGCATAGCTGAAGCTACCTAGCTAATCACCTGTGCCCAGAGGCCTATTCTAACAGACTGTCGAGACACAAGTTAGATTTTTTTAGAAGTAGTGTTCCTAAATATATCCAACATAAATGTAGCATAGAATTAAAAAAAAAACGGTCAAATATGGAGGTGGTCATGTCATCACACTACCACTTTGAATTCAAGACTTCACTGACTCCAGGATTTGGCCGATGTGATTGCTTGAACCATGACTACTGCCCTTCATTGGAAAATCCTGAGGTAGAATATTTGGTCATAATTTTTTTTTTACCTCAATCTGGTGTACGAGGCTTCCTCAGCAGTACATATAGTTCACATGTCCTGAGTGTTGTTGTTAGTCACCTAAATGTTGAACAGAGGCTGTGATTTACCAAAGTCAAATTCCTTGTTTTGCACGCTCAAACATGGCGAATAAAAAACTCTTGAATCTTGAATCTTGAATATTCAACACATTTCACTTCTGAATAAAATAGAAAATATATAAAAAAATTAAGGTTTTGGGTTGTGATGGAATAATTGGATGGTGAAGCACTGGTCATCCTGACCAAGGGCCTCATAATTTAGGAGTTGGATTCCCTTGTTCCAACAAAGTTCTCTGTCTAGCGCGAGAGAATTCCTTTAACTCCCAATCATACGCGTGGCTACCTCCCTTCCTTTCTTATCTTTACATTTTAGCTTATCTCAGATATTATTTTTGCTCTGCCAGTTCCCCATTTTAATCAATTTGGTCCCAACTGTAAATCCATACGGTTTTCTAAAGTCAGGTGTTTCCAGTGGGATAGCGAAAAGATTTCTGTGATGATTCTCACTTCTACCTGTGTTCTGATGGAGAATCCTTGCCTGTTACATCTACAGAACCTTGTTATGTGTTCCCCACCGCTTTAAATGGAATACTATATCTAGTGATTCGTACTCCCATTCACACACTCATTCACACGATTAGACCTGACAGTTTGGTTTAGTAAAGTCAAAGTCCTGACCTGAATCCCATTCAGATACTGTGGCATAACCTTAATAGGGTCATTCATTAAAAGAAAAAAAGCGGTGTTGCTGAATTAAAGTAATTACCGTATTTGCCGGTGTACAGGTCGACTCGGTGTATAAGTCGACCCCCTAAAATTCGATGGAAATTTACGATTTTATGATATATCCTTTGTATAAGTCGAGCTCAATTGTTGCATTATATTAAACTTCAAAATTCAATATGCGAAATTGTCAAACGCACCTCTCGGATTAAGGTGCCCCCGGCTTCCCAGTAACGGGTTTGTTTTAGCCGGGTTCGGAGATTCGTCCGTAATCTAACCACCCGAGTTAAATTAACTCCTCCGGAATCAATCTAATTTCTGTACGACGCCAATCCCTCTCAAGTCACCCGAAGCGCGTGCCGAGTAACTCAATTCGAGGCAGGACTTCGAAGTGACCGCATCGTATTGATGGCTCCCCGCTAATGTTTGAAGTTCTTATTCGTTACGGATATTTTTTAGATGTCTTTGTTAAGACCTCAGGGATTCGTTTGTATAGCGCACCCAAGCACTAGTTTCGCCGAAGTAAATGTTAATATGGGTCCGTTCCACTTGGTCGCTCATGCAGCGAGCCGACCAACTTTTTTATTCGAAAGAGAATCGAATTAATAAAAGTGTGACAATAATAGCATTTAAGAAGAAAATTAATGCACCCTATATGATTAATTCTAACTTTGTATACGTAGATCTAGCACTTGACCGTCGGGGTTCTTCACCCCACTTAATTGCTTCGAAAAGAATAGCGACTTTCTTAAACCGAATAAAAATGTCGTGCTGTATTTAGATTTGCCCAATAATTAATTTGGAAGGCAAGTCTATTTTTTGATCGTGTCCTATTTAACTTTTGACGCGGCCCGACAAAAAGGGGAACTGGGCCGCGCCCGACGGACAATCGAAATACTTTTATCCTCCACCAACTTCACTGATTTATTTTAATCATCGTCGTTATGTTATTTAAAGGAAGTAAATTCTCAACCGAATTCACTTTCAACGAACTCAACTCTTCCGTTAAATATTTACGAAAGTTATTTAATTCTCTAACTTGCTCAGAGTTACTTTTTACGCGGCCCGTCAAAAAGGGGAAGCGGGCCTGAGCCTTTCAAATAGTTAAATAACTTTCCGTTCTACCCAAAACCAATAATCTGATTTAAACACTTCCTTTAATTTTATTCAGACGAAACAACTTTCGAACAGATCGAAATTCACTCGTGGCTCAGATAACTACGGAAGTTATTTAAGTCTCTAACTTGTTCGGAGTTCCTTTTTACGCGGCCCGTCTAAAAGGGGAAGCGGGCCTGAGCCTTCGGTTGCATATTCAGTACAAATCCGCGCACAACGAAGTAAGTAATATACAAAACACATTTATTGAAGAAACATGGAATAGAATTACAAATCTCAATTACTCCAGAAACTGAACAACTTCACTCACTGATACCCGTGTTAATAAAATCATTCAATCCCAGAACAATTTGATTGCAAAACACAGTTCATAAAAAAGGGAAGAGGTAAATACCAGTTGCGTGCTATTTTTGGTGGAAGCAAAGTCGAGTGATCAGTTCGATCTTGCTTCTAAAATCCAAATTAGAGAAACAGGCTGGCCACGAGGAAGCCGGCGGCCCGATGACTATTCCCCCCTCTCGCTAAAATACATAAAAACGGTCATCCTCACCAATTTCTCGTTTAAAGTTGTCCAGTCCAATTTTTAGGAGTAAATCCAAGTTAATTTCAGTCCAGTGATCCTGCGTCTCACACAAAGATCTTTGGGACTTTGGAAAAAATCTTGAAACTCCTCCGGGCCTCTTCACGTATAAGAGCTCTTTTGGGGGGAAAAGCCTTGAAGCTTCTCCAGCAGGACCTTTTATAGACCTCTCCGTCCCCCCCTCCCCTTTCTTTTCTCCGGTACTTTCCCTATAGGGTAAGACTGCCCAGTTTTCCCACGCCTATAGAAGGGACTGGCCAGCTTTCTCACGCCTATAGAGGGAACTGGCCAGTTTCCCACGCCCATAGAGGGAACTGGCCAGCCTCCCCACGCTTTGTTATCTGTGGCCTTCAGCCGCTGTTTCCGCCCTGACCACGCAGTACTTTCCACCAAATGCACAGCTAGTGGTAAAACCTTTCACTTCCCCTTTTCACCCTTGACCTACTTTCAAAACAATTTCGAATTGACAAATAATATTGCTTAAAGCGGTTACAGAATACATTTTTAGCCAAGCAAAGAAATAAAAATAAAAATCACATTTGTGCTTCTCCAAACAATTTGTCACGCCACTGAGAAGCCACTATTCTCAGTGACGGGTCTCTTGATCAAATTGACAAATAATATTGCTTAAAGCGGTTACAGAATACATTTTTAGCCAAGCAAAGAAATAAAAATAAAAATCACATTTGTGCTTCTCCAAACAATTTGTCACGCCACTGAGAAGCCACTATTCTCAGTGACGGGTCTCTTGATCAAATTGACAAATAATATTGCTTAAAGCGGTTACAGAATACATTTTTAGCCAAGCAAAGAAATAAAAATAAAAATCACATTTGTGCTTCCATGCGTGACTCACACTCTGACACCGTGTTCCTTTTTTATATCCATTTTAACCGGTTTAGCTTATTCCGGCCCCTCTATTGGTCTCCCGTTTTGGTCTGGCGCCATCTTTTGGACAAATTTGGAATTTCAGCTCTGCCAATTTATTCCTGTGAACAATCCATATTCTACCATTTGGACCATCTCTACCCCCATGTTACACGACAAAATTTATTGACGAAATGTGTTCAAATTCCGGGAGGCCGTGCGCATGCGGCTGTTTATAAGCACCGCGGAGGAGATCGCGGCCGGCGAGCTCGCGCACGCCACCCGGCACCAACGGGAGGCCGGAAATAGCTCCAAGCCGAGCGGATCGGCACTTTATAAGCACCGCGGAGGAGATCGCGGCGCCTCATTAAACTTCCAGCGGCCGGCGAGCTCGCGCACGCCGCCCGGCACCAACGGGAGGCCGGAAATAGCTCCAAGCCGAGCGGATCGGCTGTTTATAAGCACCGCGGAGGTGGTCGCGGCGCCTCATTCGACTTCCAGCGGCCGGCGAGCTCGCGCACCCGCCCGGCACATCCGGGAGGCCGTGCGCACGAGCCAAGTGGCCGAAAATAGCCCCCGCCGAGCGGATCGGCTGTTTATAAGCACCGCGGAGGTGGTCGCGGCGCCTCATTCGACTTCCAGCGGCCGGCGAGCTCGCGCACCCGCCCGGCACATCCGGGAGGCTGTGCGCACGAGCCAAGTGGCCGAAAATAGCCCCCGCCGAGCGGATCGGCTGTTTATAAGCACCGCGGAGGTGGTCGCGGCGCCTCATTCGACTTCCAGCGGCCGGCGAGCTCGCGCACCCGCCCGGCACATCCGGGAGGCCGTGCGCACGAGCCAAGTGGCCGAAAATAGCCCCCGCCGAGCGGATCGGCTGTTTATAAGCACCGCGGAGGTGGTCGCGGCGCCTCATTCGACTTCCAGCGGCCGGCGAGCTCGCGCACCCGCCCGGCACATCCGGGAGGCCGTGCGCACGAGCCAAGTAGCCGAAAATAGCCCCCGCCGAGCGGATCGGCTGTTTATAAGCACCGCGGAGGTGGTCGCGGCGCCTCATTCGACTTCAAGCGGCCGGCGAGCTCGCGCACCCGCCCGGCACATCCGGGAGGCCGTGCGCACGAGCCAAGTGGCCGAAAATAGCCCCCGCCGAGCGGATCGGCTGTTTATAAGCACCGCGGAGGTGGTCGCGGCGCCTCATTCGACTTCCAGCGGGCCGCGCACTCGCGCACGCCGCCTGGTTCAAATTTTCTAAGTGCAACGCACAATGAGATGCTTGAGAAACGGCCTTGGTTACCATCACATTTGAAGCGATGAATACGAAGTTAAATTTTATGACTCGGTGTATAAGTCGAGGTCGATTTTTTTCGGTCGATTTTGGATCGAAAAAGGTCGACCAATACACCGGCGAATACGGTATGCAAAAAAAAGTGCCACAATATCTGTACATCTCTATATTTGGTTCAGGGAACAAATACTTTTCCACCCAGAGCCAAGTAATGTTGAATAGTTTTTTCCTTGGTGAGTAAAATTATCATTTGAAAACTCAATTTTATGTTTTCATTGTTTGTCTTTGTCTGACATTAACATTTGTTTGATATTAAACATTAATGTGGGGAAACTATGCGTGAAAAAAAGTATTTGAGAAGACAGATAATTTTCACAGCACTGAACTACTGGCAGGATCTATGTGCTCTCGGCTTATTAGTTTATTGATTGCAATGACATGACCTTTGTGATGGTGACTGCTGGCTTAGCCTGGCCAGAACCAAGTAATGGAGATGGAGTCTCAACCTCTTACTCTTGTATTAGTTGTGCAAGAGAAATTGTCTCAATATATACCGTATTTTTCAGACTAAAAGTCGCTCCGGAATATACGTCACATTAGCCATAAAATGCACAATAAAGTGAAAAAAAACATATAAATCGCTCTGGAGTACAAGTCGCATTTTGGGGGGAATTTATTCGACAAAATCCAACACCAAGAACAGACATGAACGAGCAACAACAGGCTAAACGATAGGTATGCTAACGTGACATAAACACAAACGAAGAGCTGAGAATGGCCCTGACGTAACATTCAGAGTTATTCAAATAACTATTACATAAATAACACGTTTATCAAACTGTCACTCAAATTCATTAAATCCATTGATCGTTCTTTATGGAAACAATGCCGCGTATGCGCCGCGCCGTTGACGTCTAAATATTCCACAGACCCATATAACGATATATAAAGTATATATCAAATAGCTATCATATAAATAACTATTTTCAAACCATCTGTGTCACTCCAAATCATTAAATCCATCGATCAAATTCATCATCCTTTGTCAACAATGCCGCGCGTGCGCGGCTGACGTCAGCCTCGCCGTTATTCCACAGATCTAGTTTATAACAATATTCTAGCGTTAACAAAGTACCAGGAAAGACGTGGGTTTGGTAAACAGCTCTTTATTTAACAAAACGAGTTCAACGAGCCAACAACTACTGAACTGTAACGATAAAAACATATACAAGTTGCTACATGAAATAAAATATATCAAATAACTATAACATAAATAGTTCACCGCCACAATGCCCCAAGCACTGGCGTCGACTTCCAGGCGTGTGGCGGTTTGGACTTCCATCCCCGGAGGTGGCACTTCCAGCCACAGAGGTAGAAGAGAGCTCCATAGAATAGGACCAGGCGTGCGTAAAAGCCATGTCCGAGCCCCATCCACCATCACCGGACAGCCACCCGGCCGAGCGCCGGCCCCCGACTTCCATCCACGGAGGTGAAAGAGAGCTCCATAGAGTAGGACCGGGCGTGCGTAAAAGCCATGTCTGAGCACCATCCACCGTCCCCGTGCCGGGCGTGCTTCCATCTTGCAAGCTAAAAAGTTTGCAGAAGCTAGCGTTAGCAGTTAGCGTCTTCAACGACCACCCAAACGCATTTATTTGGCGTGCATTTTGGTGCAACCAAATAATTGAAGCATTTAACGGTGGCAACGTCTGGACGACAGCGCCGTTTGGCCGAAGGTTCAAATCCTCAAAACGAGCCCGGCCCACAGCCACCCGGCCGAGCGCCGGCCCCCGACTTCCATCCACGGAGGTTAAAGAGAGATCCGTAGAGTAGGACCGGGCGTGCGTGAAAGCCATAATAGGTTTTCAAACCTTTTGTGTCACTCCACATCATTAAATCTTTCAAACTCTTTGTCCTTCGTGTCCCTTACAAACAAAGCCGCTCATGATGCCGGTAGTACGTGGGGCCCATCGTCATCCCGTGATCGAATCTTTGTCCTTTATGTAAACAACCGCCACGCCGCTGACGTCACTTAAAATTCAAATTACAATAATCCCTTGCTACATCGCGGTTTCACTTTTTTTAATTTTAAAAATTTGTGAAAAAATTTGCATAAGTCGCTCCTCAGTATAAATCCCCCCCCCCCCCCCCCCCCCCCGCCACCCAAACTATAAAAAAAAAAAAACGTGACTTATAGTCCAAAAAATACGGTAGTAACTTCCTGTTTCTTTCTTAATTCTGGGTCATTGGAAAATGTGTTGAAAATTTAAAAGTTAAATCACTTAACATATTGGGCAACCCACCGTAATATTAGTTGGAGGAGCTCTAGTCTTTAAAAACTAAAAACTCTCTACCTCAAAGAATATTGGTATCAAAATATCGAAGATACACCACCAGGTATCACATGTAGATTGATGGAGGTTATTTTCCCATCATATGGCATGTAAAATAATGAAAGGGGAAACTTCCATACCTGTTGACCTTGCAACCGTAAATGCTTAATGTGTTGTTGTTCGTGTGGTCCATTCGGTCATCATGAGTTTTATTATATTATAGTATGGTAAGGTTTAAAGTCATTAATGTTGGGTTGTCTGACTCACAAGGTGCTTGTAGTGACCTTTAACTTTGCAGTAATGTAATCTGTGCTTTCTGACCCTCAACAGGGAAGATCAAAGGTATGGTGGATTCTCCGAGCATGCATCGTCCAAGCTTTTACATTGAGCCTGATAATCAAACCTACTAATCTGATTGGCTGCAATTGCATTAATCACATGCCAATCAATGCCAATGCAACATACTTTGAAGCTGTCATTTGTGTGCTGTGGTGCGATACATATGGCTTGACATAACATATGATGAATGCAATTTATACTTAACCAAATTGGAATTGTGCGTGTGTCTGAGTATTTTGAAAAGAGATACTTGTATATTTGTCTCTATTATTATTATTATTGTTATTATTATTGTTATTACTGTTATTATTGTTATTAGCCTACTCTTATTTTTGTTGTTGTTAGGGATGCACGATATTTTTTGTGTGACACCTACCTCTATCACAACAAAAATCCAAAACAGATCTCTATTTTGCACATTTATTATATATATATATTTTAAGAAACTACTTTTTGAATTGCTTATCAAATGTAAACTTTAGTTATAGTTAGATGCATAATATAAGATACCCTTAAATGAATGCCAAATGCTATGTGCGGACAGGTGAGTACAGATTGAAACAAAGCTACAGTGTTACTCAAAGTATGTGAATTCATGAAACCCCAGTGGAGACCCGGGGGTAGAATAGGGCCCTATCACCCTCTTGCTGTTCGTAAGAGGCGATAAATGGGGTGACTTATTTGCCGTAAGTTGCTACCCGTGTCAGTGGAGGACGATTGCCCCGGTACTTAAGGTATGTGGCTGGCTGCGGCCCCCACAGCTCTAACATGGTACTTTGGCTCTTACTTCACTTAGACGGGAGGTTGGAATGGCTCATTCCAATCAATCGCCTAGTCAAGGATCTCTCTGGAATGTTTTGAGAGACTTTGCTTTCATTTTTTCCCGAAAGTCAAGTCACAAGTTAGTTAAGTCACAGAAAGAGGAGGAAAAGGACTTGAATTTCCTGTCTGATAATACAGAAACCTACAACCAGCCTTTCTCAATGGATGAACTTCTCTGGTCCATAAGAAACTCCAATGAGTAGAAATCAGGAAAAATGGACAATACACCATGAACCGAGATGAAGGAGCATACATGCTCTCACACACCTGGAGCGGCGAGAGGACAGCAAGGGGCGCGACCCACCTGTCAAATCTGACAGGAGGGTCACACCCTCGTAGTAACAACAGCTGAAAAGACGTGTCACATACAACATCATGTGACTCTCTCTGATGAAGGCGGAAGTTACTGTCGAAACTGTCAGAAAAAGTGAGTCGGCTTCCAGGGTTCGGCAGAGCTGGTATGCTATCCCCCCCCCCCGAATTTTACTCGTCATTTACAATATCTTTCAGAAAGTAATACCGTAATTTTCGAACTATAAGTCGCACCGGAGTATAAGTTGCACCAGCCATAAAATGCACAATACAGTGAAAAAAACCATATACAAGTCGCACCGAGTATAAGTGGCACTTTTGGGGCAAATTTATCTGTCAAAATCCAACACCAAGAACAGACATGAACCAGCAACAACAGGCTAAACGATATGGTATGCTAACTTGACATATACACAAACAAGGAGCTGAGAACGGGCCGAGTTATTCAAATAAGTATTACATAAATAACACGTTCATCAAATCATCTGTGTCACTCCAATTCATTAAATCCATCGATCGTCCTTTATGTAAACAATGCCGTGTATGCGCCACATATGCGCCGCTGACGTCGGACTCGTAAGTTGCATTTCTAATTATTCCACAGACCCATATAACGATACATAAAGTACTATATTTCAAATAACTATCATATAACAACAATATTATCAAACCATCTGTGCCACTCCTAATCATTAAATCCATTGATCAAATTCCTCGTCCTTTGTCAACAACGCCGCGTGCGCACCGCACAGGTCTAGTATACAACTATATTGTAGCGTTAACAAAGTACCAGGAAACACGTGGGTTTGGTAAACGGCTCTTTATTTAACAAAACAAGAGTTCAACGAGCCAACAACTACTGAACTGTAACGATAAAAACATATACAAGTTGATATACGAAATAAAATATATCAAATAACTATAACATAAATACGTTTTTCAAACCTTGTGTCACTCCAAATCATTAAATCCTTCAAACGTGGGGCCCTTCGTCATCTTCGTCATCCCGTGATAGAATCCTTTGTCCTTATGTAAACAACCGCCGCGCTGCTGACGTCACAGTAATCCTCTGCTACATCGTGGTTTGTTTATCGCGGTTTCACTACATCACGGATTTTTGAATTTTGAAAATTTGCGAACAAATTCACATACAAGTCGCTCCTGAGTATAAGTCGCCCCCCCACCCAAACTATGAAAAAAAAACCGCGACTTATAGTCCGAAATTTACGGTAGTTTGTGTCACGTCTACAGGTTTATAACATCAACAGTATTAACATGGCCACTTCGTAGCTTGCTTTAGTAATATTTACTTTTGACTCAGCCCCGCGTGAAGAATCGCTGTTGTGATGCCAGTTCAGCTTGGAGCTGTGTCACTTTATCAGCGCGGTCACTCCCTGTTAGCTTTTCGTATGTGTTAGCATGTTTAGTCTGATAGTGTCTCTTTATGTTGAAATCCTTAAACAAGACAACTGTCTCTTTACAAATTAGACAAACACAATTGCCTTGATTTTCAGTGAAGAAGTATTGTTATTCCCATTTCTCTTGAAAGCGACGGCCCTCAATGTCAACTTTCCTCGTTTTCTTTGCAGCGGCCATTGCAGAAATGAGCGGCGAGGGGTGGTGCTGCCACCTTTCGGTAATAGGAGGAATTACAGTATCAAGTTTCATGATTTTTTTCTTTTTGACTGTGGAGGCGGGCCATAAATAATACATTATAAGACCGAAACTGTCTTATAAGCCGTATGGAATATGATCGGGGGCGGGATTTGGCCCGCAGGCCAGACTTTGGACATTCCTGTTCTAGATTAACACATAGTTTTTTTGTTAAGTAGGGGTGCGCCCCTACTTTGTACCTTTTGTTGTAGCCCTCTATCAATTAAACATATTTTAACTTGCTCTGCACTGAGATTGAAACTGCTGACACCCTTAAAGATTTTGAACTTTTTAGTATGTCTTCATGTTAATAAACTTATTTAATCTATTTGTTTGTTTGGTCATTGGTTTTGTTGATGCCATTTGATTAATTTTCTTTTTCCCTGTTTTGGTCATAGCTGCTGAACTGGCAAAAATGAAATAGTGTGAAATTCGTAGATCATTGATCACCATCTAGATCAGGGGTCGGGAACATTTTTGGCGAACAGAGCTATAAATGCCCACTTTTTAAAAATAATTTCCCGTGAGAGCCATGCCATTTAAAAAAAAAACGATAGGCTAAATACAATTAAATGCATGTATTTTAATTAAGACCAACGATTTTTTGGGAGTGTACTAATGCATTCTTTTTAATAACGTTTTTACATTGAAGCCTAGAAAAAAAAAATTCGCCATTAATGAGACTTCTGGGGCTGCATCGTTTTGCTGATGGCTTTGGAGTCCGGTTGATATGCGGTGAGGTTGAGCTTCATGCAGGCAGTGAGGCTCTCATCAGTCAAAATGGCCCGATCGTGAACGGTTCTTGCTGACAGAGGCATGTCTTTTATCCGTTTGAGTATCTTTTCTTTATCCGTGAAGTCGTCAAAAAGTTCATTAGCCACATCAAGCTTAAATGTTGAAATACTCGCCATCAGTGAATGGCTTTCCGTTCCTCACAATTGCTAATGTGCCAGCAAAACTAGCTGAATTGAAGTTATCTTGTCTGGTCCATACATGGAGTTGCTGTTGACTAGCTTGGACCTTCCTCTGGAGCTCTTCACATGCTTTCTTTCTGCTGTCCCCAGCTGGGTATTTGGTTGCAAATGTAGCATGCCGTGTCTCAAAGTGGCACTTGATATTGGAGCATTTCATTGATGCGATTTTGTCATTGGATATGACATTTTTGTTTGCCTGGCACACACCAGCTAGCTAGTTGAAATTTTAAATAAAGCGGATGGAATTTTACATCTCACGACCCCGTAGGCACAGTATTGTCCAATAAAAATCACACTTTTTTTTTTGTCCGATCTGGAGTCACCCTTCTGTACACCGAAGGGCAGCTGGGATTGGCTGATATGACGCAACCGTGGATTTAAGCGGTCGAAAACAGATTGGTGGATTGCAAACGTGATCATATTTTATATTTTGAAAGCTAATTTAACATTTTGATTTCAGTACGTCTATTTTTTACTTTGATAATACGACAAAATTATTTATGACTTCAATTGTGTAATCAAATGTCAGATTTGTCAGTGAGCCAAACGCAGTCACCAAAAGAGCCATATCTGGCTCGCTAGCCATAGGTTCCCGACCCCAGATCTAGATGTTTTTTTTACTTTAATACTTTTTTACTTCACTTAAATAACTGCTCCATGTCACTCTACTGGCTGCACATGAGATCCACATTATTTGTTGGCAACCTGAGCACCTGTCTGTCACCATAAATCCGTCATTTTAGAGGATTATATAGAGGCAGCATTCCCCATAGGAATCAATGTAAAAGCAAACAATACGTGCCGGACTATCGCAAAAGTCACACTTTTTGCCCTATTACTCTGTGTAAACAGAAAACACAGAAAACCAAAACAACAGTTTTATTTTTGCTTTTTCAAGCCTTTATAACAAAAAAAAATTATCTCACTTTATTGTTGAGCTTCTAACTTTGCTTGGGGAGGGGGGAACCTCTTTTAATTTTCTACACTAAATACCCCCAAGAAGACAGAAAAAGTCAGGCTAATGAATTATTTTGTGCTCCCACGTACTCCCTGCAATGTGCTCACGTACTCGTCATTACATTTTGGTGCAATTAATGAGTTTTCTGACCGTGTGAGTGGTCATTGAACGCACCTTGCGGAGTGAGAACTTGAAAAGTAAAAAAGTGTGTTTGTGATGGTTGTAACAAAACCAGTGGCTGATGGCGCCATTGTTAGTGGCAGCGTTTTCTTGGAGCCTATTAAGTTGGCACTCATGTCAGCTCTGTGTCTTTAATATACCCACTCTGCAATATGAATGCTGCTAGAACAGAATTTCCTTAGGGAGCAATCCCAAGGGATGAATAAAGTTAAGTCTATGTCTATAATGTTCCAACACGAAAGTTAAACCAATCATAAACTAATGCTGGCTAACTTACTAGCTTCTAGCATGTCGTGATAGTCGCCACATATAATTGTGTGTGAATTTGAATTTGTGCTAATTGAGATGTTTTATACTGGTCGGGCAACTATCGTTTAAATTAGTATGTGCTAATCCAGGACCTGGATGCAAGATAAACACTCAAATGAACTAAAATAATTTATCTAGCTAAAATAAACTAAAATAATGCACCACACACTATTCAAAACTTTGACCTACCTTTCAAACATGAATTAACACGCAAATGTTCAGTATTTTTCCTTTCTGATCTTTTTTTGTTGCGTAATGTCAGATTAACTGATGTCATAAATCCTTATATTGGCCTGATAATTATCTTGTCCAGAATTATCGTGCATCCCTGATTATTATTATTACTATCATTATTATCATTATCATGATTGATATTTGGCATCATCTTACCCTGTCTCCGACTAACAAGCTCACTAACAGTAGCCATGCCTATTTGACTCAGTGATTGGTTGGTGAAAGTGCTTGAACTAGTTGCCGCAGCGCTTGCATGTGATTGTCTGTTGTACCAAATGTGGAGTATCATGACATGACAAGGTGGGGGGTTTGTGTGGTGGTGGTGGGTGCTGCTTATGATATGAATAACAGAGTGGTTCCCAAACTGGGGTACAAGGAACCCCAGGTGTCCATGAGCAATTATTTAGGGGTTTGCAGAGTAATTTACAATAAATTATAATTTAGCGTTCTGTAGTGCATATCTACTTAATGGTGATCAGTGAACCAGTAAAGCAAACCAATCACTCATCCCAATCTTAGCTTTGAGTGAATTAAGAGCCAATGTGTATTTTGATGTGTATTTGCGGATAGTGATGGCGCAACACTAATGGCCCTATTTTCAAATCTTGCGCAACGCACAGTTTAAGTGTGCTCATGGATGGAGTTTTCTTTCTCTTGCTTTTGTTAGTTTCTAGACTTGAAATTAGCATCGACTTAGGAGTGATATTCTTCCAAATAACGAATTCACACAAATGCTGTGGGAACGCATACAGAAAGCCAATACTAAAGGGCATAGATTCTTCCTAATCTGAGATGTGAGTTGTGTTAATAAAGCTCATTCACAACTTTTTTTTACTTAACTCTTGCAATCTCTTCCAAAAGTGTTGAAATGGCAAAGTCAATTCCTTTGTTTTTCTTATGCTGTACTAAGGACATTTCGGCTTCAGAGTCAAAGATGACGATCGGACAAAAGAATTACAACTTATTTAATGGTATTTACGTTTAGAGACATTTTGTTTGATGTCATTGTATTGTATTGATGTCAAGTATTGGAATAGACTTTAACTGAAGAACATTTAAGAACATTTAATTTTGAGTCTCCTTCCCTCCACTCTGCCCTCTCTCCCTCTCTCCACTATCTCTCTCCCCTCTTACCTCTCCCACTCGCGCTCTCTCGCACTCTGTCTCTTGCTCTTTCTTTCTTTCTCGCTTTCTGTTGCGCTACATATATAATATAGTATGTATATAGATATGGTCTGCCATTTTTATTTCACTTGGAATTTGTCACCGTTTTTTACCTTAAATAGAGAGGGCATATATATACCGTATTTTCACAACCAAAGGGCGCACCGTTCTAAAAGGTGCAGTCTCAGGTATGTGTGCCATTACTGTATTTAACACACACATAGGGCGCACCGCATCATAGGGCGCATGCATGCCATGATCTATGGTAAACAAAAAAAAAAGTTCCGGGAGCAAAAAAGTGAGTTTGGTTGTACTTTATTCTATTATTTAACCATGTACTCTACAGCAGGGGTCCCCAACCCTTTTTTTTTTTTTTTTTTTATCGACGATCAATGAATTCAGGTCAAGACGCTCGTCCCGGTTACGTGACATGTTTCCCCAGTCGAGCCCGCAAAGCTAGCAAAAATGAGTAAAAATTTATTTTGAAAAATATAAAAAAATTTACGATTCTTTCCCAATTACATCCGTCGGTTCAGGTCAAGACGTTCGTCTCGGTCACGTGACATGTCACCTCAGTTGAGCCCGCGAAGCAAGCAAATATGAGCAAGAAACAGAGATGTTTGGAAAGTTTCTTCGGAAAGGGAAAAAAGCCCAATGAGGAGACGGAAGAAGAAGAGGCTACGACTTCTAAGAAAAGGAAAGCTGCATTTAAAAGAACATTTCTGGAGTCCTACTTAAAATATGGATTTATCGCCACAGGTGACTCTGACGCGCCAAGCCCACTCTGCTTAATATGTGGCGACAGGCTAGCTAACGAGGCAATGAAGCCTTCAAAACTGCTTCAACACATCGAGACCAACCATCCTGCCTTAAAAGACAAACCTTAACCACTTCGGATGTCATTGTCTCCGATTTCACCTAGATGGGACCGGCTCGTTTCTGAGAAACAAGCTCAGTGCTCCCACTAATTCAACGTAATGGTGAGTTTTATTTTTATGTCGTTTATACTTGTTTTTATGCCAGTCGTATCATTTTATTTCATCATATTTATATATTTATTATAAATGTATTATTTATTTATATAAAGGCCGGTCCACGAAAATATTTCTGACACGTAACCGGTCCGTGGCGCAAAAAAGGTTGGGGACCACTGCTCTACTGTACTCACATTATTGTTGATCGATATTCATACGCAAATCCGTCCGTCCTCATCTTCTGTATCCAAATTAAACAGTTGGGCAAGTTCACCATCTGACATGCCAATTTCCCTCATCATTGTCTCGTCGTTGTCACGTTGCTCTTCGGCAATGATTCTGGCTTTCCAGGAAGCTTGAATTGTGCCTCGTAAGTATGTCTCTTTGTCTATGCCATTTTAGAGGGTCCTATTGCTGTTTTATTTGCACAAATTATTGTATTTATTTATCAATGGCGGCGGAGGTACATACTCTACGTCTTACGTGAAGTCCTCTGATTGGTTTACCGCCCCGATCTACGTAAAACGTAATGTCCTCTGATTGGTTCATCGGGTCTACATCTTACGCCTGTTTATTACGTCGCTGTGTGGCAGAAGCCACACAAAACAACTTTACAGATTTGCACAAACGGTAGTATTTATTTATCAATGGCGACGGAGGTACGTACTTTGCTCAAACGATAGTATTTATTTACCAATGGCGGCGGAGGTACGTACTCCTCTACGTGTTACATCCAGTCGTCTGATTGGTTTACCGCCCCGATTGACGTAAAACGTAATGTCCTCTGATTGGTTCATCGGGTGCCTGTACATTACATCTCTGTGTGGCGGAAGCCACACTAAACAATGGTGGCGAACGTACGTACTCCTTTACATGACACGTCTAGTCCTGTGATTGTTTTTTTTTTTTTTTGTCCCGATCTACGTGGCGGAAGCCACACAAAACAATGGCAGCAGAGGTACGTACTCCTCTACGTGTCACGTCTAGTCCTCTGACTGTTATTTTCATCCTGATCTACGTCTACGCCCGTACATTATGAAAGCCACACAAAACAACTTTACAATTTTTTTAATATGGTCCACACAATAGGCACACCTTCTTAAAAGGTGCACCTTCATTTTTTGAGAAAATTAAAAGCTTTTATGTGCGCCTTATGATCGTGAAAATCCGGTACTACTGCTCGAGAGTTTTTGAGGATCATCTTTCAACTTTGGGTATTTCTTCGAAAGATGTTTACAATGAAAGTTATGGGAAGGGGTAGCCACCATTCCCAGCCCCTCCGACCACACCCCTTCAGACTTAAGTTTATCACCACCGTCAGCCTGAAAATGAAGTAATTTATTCCACTCTTCAGAGACACTAATTTGAACACAGGTAGAAGACTACGGTAAGTGACTGATTTTCATATATTTAGGACTGGCATGTTTTCCTCCATTTCCAGGTCTGTGCTTTGTGTGCCGCCCTGGTCATTGCTGTCCAATGGGAGCACAGATCGTCACAAGCGTGGATGCGTATACTTTACTTGCAAAATGTACAGTCGAAATAGGAACCGCAACAAATGAAAAAAATTAAGTCCGCTTTTGGTCCAGACCAAACAAGCGGACTAAAGGACTTTTCTGGTCTGAATACATCCTTAGTAACTCCAGCATGGTGCTATTTAGAACCTCTGCGTTTTTTAATTATCCTCTTCAAATATCAGCACCCCCTGGGTTTTTTTTTTCTTCAATGCTCCATCTTTGATGCAACACATGAAAACATAAAAAATGTCCAGAAATGGAATGAAGTCACCCCAACCATAAAATACAGAAGTTTTGAATAAATGGAGGAAGTCAAGATGCATTTTGTTTGTCGAAAGACAGAAAACATATTTACCGTATTTTCCGCACGATAAGGCGCTTCGGGTTAAAAGGCGCTGACTCAATTCCGGGGGCTTCTCTGTACTTAATCCACACATAGGACGCACGGCATTATATGGCGCATGCATGCCATGACTTACGTCACAGGAGCAAGGCAGTTCCGTTGTACTTCTACTGTTTAACCATGTACTCTAATGTACTCAGATTATTATTGATTGATATTCATATGCAAATCCATCTGAGTCCTCATTTTCTGTATCCAAATTAAACAGTAGGGCAAGTTTGCCATTAAACATGACAAGTTCCCTCTCGTCATTGTCTCGTCGTTGTCACGTGGCTCTTCTGCAATGCTCCTGGCTTCCCAGAAAGCTCGAGTTGTGCCTCGTAAGCATGTCTCTTTGTTGATGCCATTTTAGAGGGTCCTAATGCTGTTTGCTTTGCACAAACGATAGTGTTTATTCATCAATGGCAACGGAGGATCCCATTACCTACAGTCCTCTGATTGGTTTACCGCCCCGGTCTATGTAAAACGTAATGTCCTCTGATTGGTTCATCGGGTCCACATATTATGCCTGTATATTACGTCTCTGTGTAGCGGAAGCCACGCAAAAAAAACTTTACAGATTTGCACAAACGATAGTATTTATTTATTTATCAATGGCGGCGGAGGTACGTACTCTTCGTGTTACGTACAGTCCTCTGATTGTTTTTTGCCCCGATCTACCTGAAACATAATGGCTTCTGATAGGTTCATCGAATCTACATACGTATTATGCATGTATATTACAGAAGCCAAACAAAACAACTTTACAGATTTTGGAATTCGGTTCACACAAAAGACACACCTTATTAAAAGGCGCACCTTCGTTTTTTGAGAAAATTAAAGGCCACACAAAACAACTTTACAGATTTTGGAATTCAGTCCACACAAAAGGCACACCTTATTAAAAGGCGCACCTTCGTTTTTTGAGAAAATTCAAGGCCACACAAAACAACTTTACAGATTTTGGAATTCGGTCCACACAAAAGGCACACCTTATTAAAAGGCGCACCTTAGTTTTTTGAGAAAATTAAAGGCTTTTAAGTGCATCTTATAGTGCGGAAAATACGGTAAATTGAATTCTTGAAGCACTTTTTATTAAAGGTACCTAAAAAAGTCACAATTAAATACATATTGGTCAAAAGACATTTTTAAGTTGTATGAGAAAAGCACACACCTCAACAAATTATATGTTTGTGTTAATGATTGATTGTGTGAGACAGTCATGTGGTTTATGCTGAGTTCTTGTGTTTGTTTGTATGGTGTGTGTTTGTGTTATTTGGAGGTATGAAGGTTACCACTACGACGTCGTGTCCAGCCCCAGTCTGGGAAAGTCTGCTGATGACCTGCGGAACTATGTCTTCATCTATAGGTGAGACACCATCACCATTTCCCATAATGCACCTCATGTTGGATGACATGTTTACGCGCAGTAGTACATAGTGATGGGGGCCTTTGCCCTAATAGTAAACTGGTCCAGGTGCTGAGTTTTTATAAACTACAGTATCTATAAGCTCCGCTCTACTCATAAAATGCCAGCAATTTGTAGCACAGCCAAGCCCCTCAATGCCAGCTATTTTTGAGAATGTTGACCCATCTTCGAAGGTTCACAGAATATTGTGTTTTATGGTCACATAAACATGAAAGCCACCAAAAGGAAGAAAGAGTATCACCAACAAAAAAATAATAATTCTAACATTTGTCATTCTTTGGTTATCTGCAGCTGAACATAGGTAAATTTAACCAAAAATCCTATTTCAGGCGAAGAAAATGAGAAATTGAGGATTTTGTGAACGGATGTATTTCAAGTAAAAGTTAAATTTGACACCAATATTTTGGCATTTTGAAAAACAATGTGCTGGATTCCTCAACATAAAGCTGCATATTGAAACAATAGCCAGTCACACTGAGTCACACGGTATGTACGACTTGATGCCATATTTGATGTTTTTTTGTGGGTTTCACACTTTGAAGGCAAGATGCCTCCGCCACAGCATCATCCTTTCTTCTATGCAAATATTTTGCTTAGGCTGGTACAGTTCCCTGAAATTTTTGACAATGCAATTCAGTACCGGCCGAACCTTGTATAGTTTATCTGATGCATCATGTGATGCATTAATGTTGTAGTGAAGGAAGCACCATATAATTTGAAATCTGTTTCTTGGCATGGTTCAACTGAAAAACGGAATTACATGGTGGATTCAACAGCCCAATACATGGCAATATTTATTTATTTTTTCTCACAAACAGTAATAAAGGTCAGTGTCAAAAATGTATTGACCTCAGGTACCCCCAAAGGTTTCCAAGTCTTTGGCCGTTTGATTGCAAGTTTGTGCTGCAAGCAAGTTTGCAGCAAAGATATTAGTTTGATCAACAATGTGTTGCAGCAACTCATTTGTAAGGAACAACACCAGGTATTTAGCTGGCTGGTCAGAATCCATCTCTTTAGCAATACTCTGTGGTCCAGGAGTAGCTGTGAAGAGAAATTGGGTTGGTTTCCAGCCAGCATGATGCCAGCCAGAATCATTGAGATGTCTACCATTTCCTTGCACTGCTAACAGGAGGAGCACTGGTGCTGGATCTACAATCTAATGTAAGGGAATAGATACATTACAACAAAAAAAAACCCCAGATACATTACAAAAAAAATACTTGTTGTTGGGGTAATCTTGCAATTACGGAAGAGGATTAGGGCCAGTGAAGAAAAAAGAAACGAGGGGTGACTGGATTCTGACTTTTTTTCTCAGAATTCTGACTTTATTCTCAGAATTCTGACTTTAAAGTCAGAATTCCGACTTTATTCTCAGAATTCTGACTTTAAAGTCAGAATTCCGACTTTAAAGTCAGAATTCTGAGAATAAAGTCAGAATTCTGAGAATAAAGTCAGAATTCTGACTTTATGGCGTGGGGTGGCGGAGGGAAAGTCAGCGTGGTGTGGTTTTGACCAGCGAGGACATTATGTCGTCAACGAGTGACTTTTTGCGTGCCAGAGGATTGCCGGAGGACGTCATTTCACTCTTGGAGGAGCAGGGGGTGAGTAAATAAAGCATTGAGTTCATTTTGGTGACTGTTGCGTATATAACTGGCTCCGTGTAGCATGTAGCTCCGTTGCTAATTGATAGCTCTTGACGGGATGCGCCGCATTTACACGTAAAGAAGCATTATGCGTATTTGTGTACATTCAGTAGTCAGTTTTATTAAACCGATGACGTAATGTACGATTATAAATATATATATATACATACACGTCACGGCAACGTCACAAAGCGTTGGTAAAACATCGCGACTCGCGTCATCAAACCACTTATATGCCTTGCTGACTCCATACCATAATCCGTGGCTAGCTCATTTTAAGTATGTACACACTCACATTAAGTCAACTGATGATTGAAATAGTGCATAAAATGAAATAGTGCATAAAATGAAATAAAAAAAACACATAGACTTCAGGTATAAATGTGGTTTAATAAATTCTTAAAGATTAAACAGTTGCAACATGTTTGTCGAGTGTGGATTTGATTTACCATAAGTATTATATTTGTGCTTCATTCTTTCAAATTGATTCTGTGTGACGGATATTTTTTTCAATCATCGTGCAGATTGACAGTGATGTCATCACACTGATGGACGATGCCACTCTTGCCAATTACATCCCTCGCTATGGAGACCGCATTGCACTCTTTAATTTTTGCAAGACGAAACAGCCTACATCCAAAAGAAAAAACGGACTTTTAGAAAAACTACGTGAAAAAATGAAACTCAGGAAAGATAGTGACAAAGAGGACACCACCTCAAAGACACAACCACAAGAGACAAAGAAGCAGAAAACAACAAGAAATATTGCGATCGGATGGATACACAGTGATGGAAAGATGACCAAACAGGTGAGGGAGAAGCAAGGAGGGGGTACCAGAAAACTTCAAATGTCCACAGAAGCTGGGTTGAAAGACATTCTCAAGGAAGGAAAAAACCTATTTTTCCCAGATGGAATTTCTCCCAAAGGATCACAATTAGACTTTGAGTTCGAGGTTTGGGATTTCAAACAAAACTGCCTCACTGATGACACCTGCCATTCCATCGGCTATATGTACGAGGCTGCAAAGCTAACATTGCTGCGTTTTTACATTGCAACAAGACCAAAAGACAACCAAGATGATGTCCACACACACAAGGAAGTTACGTCAGACAATGGCAGTGAATACAATGCCGCGGAAAGTGACAAGGTCTCTGTTTATTCAAATGAAGTCTACCAGCCATTCAACATTTCTGTTGATTCGGAAATTACCTTTGGTCCCACATATGACACAGAGGAAGATACAGAAGTCACAATGATCTACGATGGTCCTGCTATGCCCCTCAATCTACCTGATCCACAGGATGTGTTGACTATAACTGTCCACTCCACTGACACATTGAATGATATGATAAGAGCATTCTGTACAGAGGAAATATTGAACAAAACACTCAGTGTGAAACGCATACTCCCAGATGATAGAGAAGAAGCAGGTGTTGGGTCTGGAGTACTGAGAGATGTTCTCACCTGTTTCTGGCAGGAATTCTATGACCGATGCACCCTTGGTACATCAATTAAAGTGCCATTTATCCGTCATGATTTTTCTGCAGCAAAGTGGAAAGCAGTTGGGAGAATACTTATAAAAGGTTACCAAGATTGTTGCTATTTCCCAAACAAACTTGCATTTCCTTTCCTCGAGCAAGTGCTTTTCAACTGTGTCTACAGTGATCCAAGGGCCCACTTTCTGCAGTTTGTGAGCAGCCAGGAGCGTGACGTTTTGATGGACGCAATGAAGGACTTTTCAGAAGTGGACCAAGATGATCTTGTGGAAGTTCTTGACAGCTATGGGTGTAGAAAGAGAATCACACCTGAAACCTTTCCCACAATACTGCAGGAAATAGCGCACAAAGAGCTTGTCCAAAAGCCCATGTTTGTTATTGACTGCTGGAGGGAGGTTACTTTTCACCATGACTTCATAAGTCCTGACGCACTTAACAAGTTGTGCTCTGACTTGCAACCTACTTCCAAAAAGGTCTGCCAACTGCTGACATTTCCAAATGATTTAACCTCAAAGCAGAAGGAAGTGGTAAATCATCTGAAAAGGTTCATCAGGGAGTTGGATGAACTCAAGCTTCAGAAATTTCTCCGGTTTTGCACAGGATCTGATCTTATTGTCACCAACACCATCCTTGTAGAGTTTCAACAAATGACAGAGTTTAGTAGAAGACCAGTGGGGCACACATGTGGAAAGGTTTTGTACATTGCTGACAGCTATGAAAATTTCCCAGACTTCCGATCAGAATTCAATGCCGTTCTCGAAAGCAATATCTGGGTCATGGATATTGTTTAATTCTGTCAATAACATAATTATCCGTTGTAAGTTGCATCAACACAACATATTTTGTTCACTGTTCTTATTGGTCAAATAGAAACAAACTTTATATTTGTTCCTTCACTGTTTTTAGAATTGTATAGAAACAGCTTGCATTTGGTATTGTTTATTATATAAAAATTCTAGGGTTTTATTAAAATGACCCAAGATGTTATGCATAACCGTTGGATGGTTGTTTTCAGCAGCTACATAGTATTAAGTGAATGCTTCTGTAAAAAACAGTAGTAATATTCTATTGCATTCAATAAACTCACTCTTCATCCACTATGTATTTCCTGACTGCACCTGAATGTTGGTATTTAAAAATAAAGTATTATGTTGTACAGATGACTTCCAATGAAAAGACAATTTTTAATATACAAGTAATACATATTTAAGCAGTCAATTTCAGGACATTTCAAGCAAAATGTAACATCTTTGTTTTTGTTAGTCACAAATGGAAAAAAATAACCATAGATCAGGTAAGCATAGTTAAAAAAATAATAATTTTGCAATGAATTATTCTGGAAAATTTGGGTCATTAAGGAATATTCAAAGGTCAAGAAGGCATTGTAAGACTAAAAAAACATAGTAACTGAGTATATAGGCTACTGATTAAAAAAAATCTGAAAAATTATTTTCTGAGGAGTTTATATGTTCATTACATCAATACGCTTGTCAAACAATCTTCAGTAATTCCTCTCTCAACGTAAGATACAAGTCACTTGCATGCAATGGATCTGATGGAGCGTGCCATTCATTTTCCTCCATTAGCAGACAACACAGTTCAAATACAGTTTCATCGCAAGGAAACTGGCATTTTGGAGTGCACTCTTCCATACATGCAGTGATATCTTGCATTCCAGTGGGTTTTGTTAGAGATTTGCTCACTCCAACTTATTTTGCAAGAACCACACGGTAGACAAGCAAGTTCTTTTAGACACCTGCAGGTGGAGAGTTCACTCGTTGAAGGAATGAAGTCTGAAAGGTCTCCTTCCTGCAAGGGCATATTTATTAGGAGGAACAGAGTGGGGGTATGAGTGGGCTGAATAGAAAGCCCTTGTCCTCTAGTCTAAACATCTCAGGGGATGTTTTACGATCTTGTGATAAGGAGGACAAGGTAAGGTATTTATTACCTGTTGCATTCCAACATAATCCTATGATAAAGATAACCTGGAAAACCCTAACATCTCCCTCCTGTTTTATCATATGATTATGCTACCCCAAACAACAAAGACAAGTAAGAAAAAAAACACATATATATGTATAATGAAGAAAGAAGAACAGCAAAAATAAAAACAACAAACAATGATAGCAACACCTTCCAGTGAAGATGAGGCATTACCTCAAACTTATTGTGTAAGCGAAAAACCTGCTGGCCAGATGTTATTAGCAGGAAAATTCTTACACGGTCCCTTTGCCTAAGACGACCAGAATGCTATCAATAAAAAACAAAAACACAGAAACAGTACATCATTGTATCCATCACTTGTGAAGCATTTTCGGTGGTCAAATCATCAAGTTTCTGTAAAACATGCTCAACAGAACAGCATCTACGCAATCCACGTCTCATTATCATTATCACATCTGTCACGTCTAAGAAGTTGTATATGTGCCCGTGTTTTCGTCAGCTGATGATGTTCTAGTCTGTAGGTGAGGTCTGTCACACACACCGGCGCACAGACTCGTGTCCAGTTGGCAGGCAGCATCGGACAACTCTCGTGACCACAAAACCATGATCCGTACTGAACAGGCACGTGCACTCATAGGATGCAGGTGAGGCAGTGCCTCTGAACTTCTGAATGAAGTAGGTCCCGTCCGATGGTGCAGCCATGTTGGTAGTAGAGCCCTTACACCTTGAAAACGGCTCTCTCATCCTGGCACACAGCGGTGATGTCCAAAGCTCCCATCCAGTTTCCTCCTGGAGAGCAGTCATCGTTAATGCATTTGTGGGTCCTGCAACCTTGGGTGCAACATGTGTAGTCAGCAAGACTTGGAATGGTCCCTCCCGTCGTGGCTGGCCCAGTTCCTTCCTTTAATGACCTCGATGTAGACCCAGTCTCCTGGATTGATGGGGTTGTCGACCTGTGAGGAGGAAAGATCAAGCGGCAGTAAATTTGTCTTTGACACAGTTTGAGCGTCCTGATCATATAATCTGCCAAGGACTGCTCTTCATCTGTTGTTTGCAACTCTCGTAGTCAATTGTAGTGCCCATTTAACTGGCAAATAGGAATGTTTGCGGGAAGAGTTTGAACACTTCCTAATGATTCCCTTTAACCAAAAACTATTTATGACAGGGGCGTTCCCATTTATTGCCTCCTGGTTTAAAAGAGATTGTCTTATCCATGCCTTCTTTGTCCTCACACGCTCGCACCCACACAGGGTGTACACACACACACACACACACACACACACACGCACCCACGCAGACAAAGAGATTCTAATCCATCTCTCATGTAGCTTCTCTTGATAGAATCTCCTATCGGTAACTGTATAGCAGACGTTTTAGCATATAATCCCATACTCTGCTCTCTCACTTCTACTTTTCCATGTCGGTGCAGTCGTAGGTGGCCCCTATTGCAGTCATTGTCTTGTTAACTGTTGCCTTGTGACTCCTATGCATGATTGTGTGAATGTCAAAAATTGAACGTACCTAACTTTCTGACCATCCAACCTCCACTGTGGTGCAAAAAACTTACTATTGTATTGAGTAGGTACATTGAGCAACCTAGCTTCCTCCTGACTGCCAAATGTCCTGTTCTAAAATTTATAGAACTCGACCTCTACGTCTTAAGCTTGATGAGCCAAAATATAAGATCTTGCTCTTGTTTCCTACCGTTTTAGCCTATTTGTTTTATCCAAATCCGTTCAATCTCTGATTATAATCTGTACCCCTACGTATTTTTCAAATTTTTAATTATTTATTTATCAAATCTCCTCAGTTCTGTCAAACTCAGTGCACAATGAACCTCCCTTCCACTTTGAACCAAGCTCCACCAAATTTGGGAACGCCGTAGCAAGGAGTGCGATTTGGTTGTCAGACACTCCAAGTCCATATCTTTTTGCCGCACTTCACCCTATCAAGTTGGTGTTCTTTTGTTGTTGCTTCAGAGTGACCTCATCCATCACTCTTGAATGAGTCTATTGTTCAAATGAGTCAATTTTCATCATTGTGAGTTCCTCCGCTTTTCACTGTCTTTTCTCGTCCCCGAGGATGTTGTATTTCCTCCGGAGTGTACTTGTCCTCCTCCAAGCACAACAGCAGTCTTTTCTTGTCCTTCGCCAAAGGTCAAAGGTGCTTCAGAGCCAGGCACCATTTTGTGGTTGTTCACGGCTGCAGGCGAAGTCTTGGATTGGGTTTCAGGGGCCCTGACACTGAGAATGACAGGCTGGTTTGAACACTTGTAAGACTATTTCCAAATGTAGCTGCTTCCATCAATTTGCTGGTAACATTTATTTACCAAACTTCAAATTCTCCTAATAACAGCGGTCTCGTTTTTATATCGTAAATCCTGCAACTCATCCTATTTTTGAGCTACATTTTATCTATAGTTCCAATTTAATCGGACAGTATGTTGTCTTCAGTATCATTATTGAAAATCAACTCATCGAGGTCTGCTTTCCACATCAAGCCCTGATCTGTATGTCTTGACCTCTCACATGTTATTGTCATGCTTGCTCAAAAATGTGACTTAGAGTATGGTGCTGTGAATTCTCAATCTCCCCAATGAAATTGGATCCCACCTTGTAGTTCTTATCTTTCTCATGTTCCTGTTAGCCTGCAATTGTCCAAATCAAAAATGTTTTCTTTTAACTGTCTTTCTTTTGAACCTCTAAATCTCTCGTGTTGCTAAACTATCTACACCAGAACAAAAAATTTACCACAATATAACACCAAATGTATTCGAAAATTCATTGTCATAAAGTGTTGTACTATCACTATCTTCCACTATCTGTCCCACTCACTCCCCCCCTTTTGAGGCCTGGCAACGCCCATGCCCCACACCTCGACAAACTTCTTGGGAGAATGCGTTCCTTACTACATACGATTCCATCATCATTTAATTTGACTTTCTTTCCAAAACGCTTCTCAATTTCTCAGTTCACACATCTTCTACATGTGCCACTGGTTCTCCAGTTTTTTTTCTTTTTTTTTTTTTTTCTAGTTAATTATCAATCCAAAAGCTACGTGTTTCTCTCTAACATTCAACCCGCTCAAAATCATTCCTTCATCAAAGTCGCTCTACTAATTTTCCACAGCAGTCGCCAACAACCTCAACCATTCAACCTGTAATTTCTTTTCATTCAGGCTATCATTCATCAATGTTCATTTGCATCTCACACGCAGTCTCCAAAAAGGAGTCTTTCCATCACATTGGTCCCAATTCATCCAAGCTCACCACACAACATTCATAGATCATTTCCAACTCAGGTTTCCTGGTAGAACAATCCACCAATTCAAAAAAAACTTAACTAAAACAAACAACTGGCAAATTAATCAGAATTTTTTCTTTGTTTTTAAATTTGAAGAACTCAGTCTCTCAGATTTAGCTTGCATTTAGAATTTTGTATAATCTTATAACACAACCAATCAATTATTCCTATTAAATGTAGCATTGCAAAATCTTAAATTCACAATTTAGCTTCTTCCAATTCCTGAAAGCATGTTCTGTCATTTTTTTTTTTCGAATTTCTCATGTGGGCTCGACACTTAACATGCACTAGTGTGGATTAGTTTCTGCTCGCAAACAGATTTCTCTCTTTCCTCTCATTTTTATCTTTCAAAATCATTTCTGTTCTGCGGTGCAAATTGGATAGACCACAGTCTAGCAAAATTTTTTTATACTAAAACTTTAGCCAATGTTCATCATTTTAACATATACGCACACACATTCACAGCTCTCGCATGCAAAAGGTAGTTCCCAGCAACAATGATTCGTCACAGGCTGGCCATTTCCTGTGGTCGATCATGAGCTGGTCCCTCCCATGCACACGAGGACAGCACATTCTAATTTTATTTATTTATCTTCTAGAAGCAAGTTGCATTCCTTTACCACTTGATTTGCATATTTTAACTTCAGTGTAACACAATTTGAGCTCTAGTCATTTGTAATTTAGGCATACAAACAGCATTGTCATACTTCTTGGATGGACAGGATTTCTAATAATCTAAAAAAAATTCTAATAATCTGACAATGACATGTTTTGCTGTCATATGGGCATCTATTCTTTCTTTCTCTGTATGAGCATAAGCGGTCAAAGAGGAGGAAGCTTGTCATGCTAAAAATTTGGCTTTTTCTCTGCTCCTTCCTCCACCCTTTGATTGATATTGTTTTGCAAAACGACACTCTCGTGCGAAGTGTCCTCGTCTCCCACAGTTCCAACAGTTGTCAGAATCTCGTGGGGGTTTTGAATTATATGGCGGCCTGCGACCTTGTTGGTATCTAACTCTTCCTCTGCCCCTTTGGGAACTTTGGAAGAAGATCGTTGTATCTTCATTTAGATCATTATCATCATCTAGATGAAATACATCAGAACTTTTGCCTTTCTCAATCCCTTTATCAGCGTCTCCGGGCCACTGCATGTTTTTTGTAAACCAAGCAGTGTCCGCTTCCACCAAGTGTTTCCTCACCCAACTGCCCATTTCAGGGCGGAAATTAGTGAGGAGCGCATTTTTAAGCTGTTGTTGATAAGCACTCTCAGCTGTATCATTGAATGGGATGCCACTATGCACCCTGAATTCTTTGTCAAATTTCCTTGTACTCCATACATTTTCTTCCACTTCAGCATGCATTGCATACAATTAAGAAATCTACTTGCCATGAACTTCTCGTTTTAAAGAAGAGCAGAGCAAGAGATTTACCGTTCTTATTTCCCATCTTAATTTAGTCGCTTAAGGTTTTACAATTTTTTTTCAATTTTTTTTTCTTTGAGGATCCTCAATGCAGGTTTAAATTGACCTTTCAACAAATTACTAGCCTGTTTTATTGCCATGGATCAACGCTAGAACTGCTTTTTAGTCAATTTATCCTACCAGTCACACACTCAATCACACTAACTCCAGCGCTTTTTTAGGCCTCATGGCTCGGACAAACCAAAGCCGTATCTCATAGCTCGGATAAACCAAAGCCGAATCTCATAGCTCGGACAAACCAAAGCCGAATCTCATAGCTCGGACAAACCAAAGCCGAATCTCATAGCTCGGACAAACCAAAGCCGAATCTCATAGCTCGGACAAACCAAAGCCGAATCTCATAGCTCGGACAAACCAAAGCCGAATCTCATAGCTCGGACAAACCAAAGCCGAATCTCATAGCTCGGACAAACCAAAGCCGAATCTCATAGCTCGGACAAACCAAAGCCGAATCTCATAGCTCGGACAAACCAAAGCCGAATCTCATAGCCCGGACAAACCAAAGCCGTATCTTTAGCGCTTTAACTTACTTGTCCCCTGGTTCGTTGCACCGCCGGATCCCGTCAATCCACCTCTGTCAGACGAAGGCAGACCTAAGATGCTGGCCCAGCGAAGAATTCTCTTCCCAGGACTTTCTTTTCCAGGTCCTCCTAATGGACGCTGGCTTGTCGACAATGCAGCACGTCCTCCTTCGCCGGTCAGATGGTGGGTATGAGGATCCCGGGTTTCGGCACCAAAATGTTAGAGATTTGCTCACTCCAACTTATTTTGCAAGAACCACACGGTAGACAAGCAAGTTCTTTTAGACACCTGCAGGTGGAGAGTTCACTCGTTGAAGGAATGAAGTCTGAAAGGTCTCCTTCCTGCAAGGGCATATTTATTAGGAGGAACAGAGTGGGGGTATGAGTGGGCTGAATAGAAAGCCCTTGTCCTCTAGTCTAAACATCTCAGGGGATGTTTTACGATCTTGTGATAAGGAGGACAAGGTAAGGTATTTATTACCTGTTGCATTCCAACATAATCCTATGATAAAGATAACCTGGAAAACCCTAACAGGTTTTAGTCGATCCTCGGCACTGTGCATGGCAGGGAATGAATACATGACGACTAGCCGGCCTGAAGCTGTATCACCGTTCGACCTTGGTCTTATTTTGTGTGAGTTCCATGTGTTCACAACTTCATCCAGCTCATCCTACACAAGAGCAGCATAGTTAAGTATTTAAGTACATTATTTTTTACTACTCATTTATTCATTTCAAATTCAAAAACATGATGGGGAGATAAAATATTTTACCTGCACAAGATTAAGAAAGCAGAACTGGATAAGACTTTTATCCAGAAAATCTCCTGTGTAGTGACCATCCTCCTGAAAAGTTTGAAATAAATTAATCCAGAACTGTGCGCTCTGTTTGCGAAGGATGGACCACCACCCTTCAATGCGCTGATTGGCACTACTTCTCCCATAAAGAAAACTTTTCTCCCCAGCAAAATTGTCAGAGTGGTTTTGTCGCAAAAACACTTGCATCTGTTCAACACAGCCATTTTCTGTGCCTCTGTCTGCACGGATCCTCTCTGGACATCCACCAATGCGCGAAACTGTTTTGATGAAATAACTTGCAATCACCTTGGGATCATTGTTTGTGGTATAGGCCTCTGCCCATAAGTCAAAGTCAAAGTCAGCTTTATTGTCAATTTCTCCACATGCCACAAGTCAGGATTTCATGCTGGACAAAAGCCAACACATCTCCCAGGTCCGACTGATTCTTTCTTCGGAACAGACCAAGTCTTTTACAAGTTCTCTTCAGAGTCCGAATACTTATAATAGTCTGAGCATTATGTGCTAAAACTGCAAGTATTTCCTTGTTGCTGAATGCAAGTCTAAAGCATAGCTTGATTAAGTCATCCAAATCCGGCTTTTCAGGCACTGGTTGAGTTGCACCCTCCATCAGTCACTTTATCTGCACAACAAAGTAAAAACAATTACAATTTGTCAAACAACAGTGGGCATTTTGAAAACATGACTTTATGACAGTATGCTTATTGTAGAAAGTTGTTTTTAATAATAATGTTCTCACCCCTGGTACAATGTCAGGTGTAACTTCAGTAAACAAGTCTCATCCAGTGAGTAAATAAAGACGTGCGTGTGTGCATGATTATACTTCAAATGATGTAACATTGAATTGTGGCACGTAGAATCTCTACTCTTAAACAACAGCGTGATCAGTGTATTGAGTTAAATTTAAGGTGCAAGGCATCGTTTATGCCGCGAGTCACTGTGCTTTACCGAAGCTTTGTGACGTGTGTGTGTGTGTGTGTGTGTGTGTGTGTGTGTATGTATATATATATATAAAATCGTATATTACGTCATCGGTTTTATGAAACTGACTACTGAAAGTACAAAAATAAGCATAATGCTTCTTTACATGTAAATGCGGCGCATTCCGTCAAGAGCTATCAATTAGCAACGGAGCTACATGCTACACGGAGCCAGTTATATACGCAACAGTCACCAATATGAACACAATGCTTTATTTACTCACCCCCTGCTCGGTTTAATAAAACTGACTACTGAATGTACAAAAATACGCATAATGCTTCTTTACGTGTAATTGAGGCGCATCCCGTCAAGAGCTATCAATTAGCAACGGAGCTACATGCTACACGGAGCCAGTTATATACGCAACAGTCACCAAAATGAACTCAATGCTTTATTTACTCACCCCCTGCTCCTCCAAGAGTGAAATGACGTCCTCCGGCAATCCTCTGGCACGCAAAAAGTCACTCGTTGACGACATAATGTCCTCGCTGGTCCAAACCACACCACGCTGACTTTCCTTCCGCCACCCCACGCCATAAAGTCAGAATTCTGACTTTATTCTCAGAATTCTGACTTTAAAGTCGGAATTCTGACTTTAAAGTCGGAATTCTGAGAATAAAGTCAGAATTCTGAGAATAAAGTCAGAATTCCGACTTTAAAGTCAGAATTCTGAGAATAAAGTCAGAATTCTGACTTTAAAGTAAGAAATTGGGAATTCTGACTTTAAAGTCAGAATTCTGACTTTATTCTCAGAATTCTGACTTTAAAGTCGGAATTCTGAGAATAAAGTCAGAATTCTGAGAATAAAGTCAGAATTCTGAGAAAAAAAGTCAGAATCCAGTCACCCCTCGTTTTTTTTTTCTTCACTGGCCCTAATCCTCTTCCGTATGCAATTACGAAAGTTATCATGGAAGAGAATTTGGGCTTACCTCGTTGCTCTCGTGGATGTTCTGATGAGGAGTATCTGCTGCTATTATTCAACTCCAAGGGTATATCCTCATTGCTGGAGTCAGGATCAGCTTCACTGAAAGATTATGAGTCTCTATCAGATGTGACTTCCATTGAAACAGGTGGCGAGAATTTTTATTTTTTTTACCTTTGTTGCTTGAAGGCGAGGCGGCTTGCCCTCAAAGCTGCATCCTAAATACAGGTGGCTGAGCCTTAGGCGAAAAGCCCCGTGAGGTGCACAGACAGGGATGCTTGTCTCATTGCTTCCCTGGATTGTTGATGGGCTGTCTCGCTGCAGTTTTCCCATAAAGCTTGGTCCAACAAGCAGATGGTGAAAAGTCCACCTCGCCACGCGGCTCCTTTTGATCTCTGTTGTCGCTTGATGGCAAGGCGACTTGTCCCCGAAGCTGCACCTGATAAATGGACAGCTGAGTTTCAGGCGAAAATCCCCGTGGGGTGCATGGACGGGGATGCTTGTTGCTTTGTTTCCATGGGTTGTTGGTCGGCTGAATGCAGTTAGCCCACAAAATTGCATCCACTGAACGGGAAGCTCAGGACAAGCACAATCACCCGATGGTGTTCCACATGGCTCCAGCGGAGTTTGTGTGTACCGTGTCGGGTGCTTTTTAGTTGACAAACGGGTTTTTATTTTTACTTCGTCATTGTAATGTTGAACCAATGACGATCTTTTGTTGACTTGAACTCTAAGAAGAGTATCTTCGAAAGTAAGCTGCTTGTGTTTTTTTATTTTCCTATCCTCTCTGAATCCGCTCTGACTCTTCCACACCCTACCTACGCTCCATCGTGAGCTATTTCTTCTACTCTCCAAGTCACAGGCTATCCTCTGATCATGGGCACTGCTGCCATCTTAGGGTTGTTGCAACTCATCACAATAATTTTTAAGCTTGATACATAAATGGAATAGATTAGTGATAACTTGAGGGTAGGAGGTAATGAGGTAACAATTCTGTTAACAGTCTTTGAGAAAATGTTTAAATTAATATGATATAGATGTTTTACACCTTATATGTTCGTCCAAAGAATTTATTATATATATTTATGCTTGCGAAGGGGACAACGGCAGCATTACATCACATGACCAACGCATTGGGTCATGCAGCACCTCCGCTACTGGTCTGCAGCACATAGTCAGAAATCAGAAACACAGATTCAGAAATATTTTCTGAGCGTGTCATCTCTCATGATGGGTTAGTTTAGTCACATGCTGTACAGTTTATCCTGGCTATGTTCCACAAGGCCTCTTAAATCCTGATTTATATCAGAACCTCCAAATCTGAGACCATGGTTCTTAGTCGGAAACCTCTCCAGGTCGGCGATGAGATCTTGTCATAAGTGGAGGTATTAAGTATCTTGGAGTTTGTTCACGAGTGTGGGTAGGATGGAGCAGATCAGTGCAGCATCTGCTGTGATGCATACTCTGGTCTTTCGTGGTGAAGAAGTTGTCGAAATTCAAAGCTCTCGATATAGCGGTCGATGTATGATCCTACCCTCATCTACGAGCTGCGGGTCGTGACTGAAAGAACGAGATCCTGAAACAAGCGGCCAAAATGAGTTTCCTCCAGGCTCTCCCTTAAAGATAGGGTGAGAAGCTCGGTCATCCGTGAGGGACTTGGAGTCGAGCTGCTGCTCCACCATGTTGAGAGGGGCTGGATGAGGTGGCTCGGGCATCTCATTAGGATGCCTCCTGGACGCCTCCCAGGAGAGGTGTCTCACCAGTAGAAGGTCCCAGGGACGACCCAGCACAGTCTGGAGAGACTATGTCATCTGAAGCACGGTCATCTGAGAGGGACTCTGAGGTGCCTCGGGCATCTGATTAGAATGCTGAGGTGTTCCGGGCATGTCCCACGAGTAGCAGGCCCATACCCGGATGGCCCAGGACATGCTCGAGAGACTGTCTCTCGTTTGGCCTGGGAATGGAAGAAGTGGCTGGGTAGAGAGAAGTTTGGGCTTCCCTGCTGAAGCTGCTGCCTCCTTGACCTGACCCCAAATACGCGGTGGGTGGACTGACGGAGGGAGGGAGGTTGGGGCGGACGGATGGACATTTCATTTTGCTACTTTTTAGGTTTTGGTTGTTCAGGTGGTGGTGAAAGCAGTTGGTGTTGATCCTTGAACTTCCCATGTCTCTGGAATCCTGTTTTCTGTCGAACAATGTGTACATCACAGTCCAATGCGTCCTTGCATGTAGTGTTATTCTCAGATAGAGCAATTTCAATATTACGTGCAATGGACCAAGCTTGGCTAGCGTGAGGGGTAATTCCAGTTGCAAACGCTCCCTGATGAGTTCATCTTTTCAACAAGTTAATCTCTAATTTTCTCCTCCTCCATATTTCCAAACTGATACATTACAACATAACTACAAAACTAGCTCTTTTAAAGCAGCGACAAAACTATTTGGTTGTCTTATCAAAGCATTGGGTCTGTTGTCTGAAGCGTTAAAGTTTGGAAAAAGGTTTGTAAGTGTGCTCGGCACCATGTCATATTTGTCATCAGCCACAGCCAATGTGTAACATTAATGAATGAATGAATATAGTACATATACATACATACAGACATACATACATACACACGCACGCGCATACAAATACACGCATACACACACACACACCCATGCACACCCACACACACACACACACACGCCAGTCTGTCCTTCGTCCGCGACCTCAGCCTCCTTCCGTTCTTGTTCGTTCTTGGTCATAAGATAATGAATGGTCCGTCCGTCCTCGTTATTGTAAAACCATCAGCGGTCCGTACCTCCGTCCATCGTAAGTATATGTAAAAAAAAAAAAAATCATAGTCCAACAGATGAGCTTTGAATAAAATGGTGCTTATATGAGTATGATGGTACGGTGGCAGCATCAGAGCTTTACGAAGCCTCATATTCACTTAGTATGTTGTCTTGCTTGCTGCCTAACAGTAGTCGGGGGATGTAGAGGAGACGTTTGTCCAAGGCTGTGGGGTCGTTGTCATTGCACATTGTCAACAGGGGAAGTCCCAGCGGTCCGATAACGCACACATACACCACAGGGAGACGGGTCTCACTGCAGTCAGAGTCTATTTGGCACACTTTTTCCTCTTGCTTCTTACACTCGATGTAGTATTCTTTCATTTGTTTTTATCAGTTTCTGGTCCACAACCGCACACACGCTAGCTCCCGCCTTCCTCCTCCAGAATACTTCACACGCATGTGCACTCTGTCGACACACGTCACTCATACTTACACAACCATCAGTAACACACAATACCCACAACAACGGCAAAAATATTTACGTTTAAAACAACTCACTTAAACCAGGATTCTGCTCTGCATTGTAGCCAAAGGTAGAATCAAATCCAAGTTGATTCTTGCGGTGTTGAACAAATTATTATCCGCTGGCCATCAGTGGGCATCCTAAAGATGAGCAGGTACTTGGGACAAACGGCTTCTGAGAGAGGCTAATGACAGCGGTTTCATAATTTATAATAAACATTTAAAGCTCTTTAGTTGGCTAATTTACTATTCACACCACTTAAATTTCAAGCAGTTTGGTCTCAGCATAGAGATTTTTCCCTCTTCTTTATTGAAAAAGAAGTATTACATATATAAAATACCAAGATGAAAACAAAGAAGATAAATGCAAAAAAAAAAAAAATCTGGTGAAGGACAGGTGAAAACCCCAATTCTATCCATGCTCAATCAGTTCTTTTTTAAACGTTCTCGTCCCTTATCCTTCAACTGCAAAATGGGCAGTTCCTTTCCTGAGACACAATCAGAATTTATCTAGGAAGAGCACTAGCGGTCCTATCATCCAGCCAAGCTTTATTCTCTTCCTACTCTTCCTACTTTTTCTTCTCTGTCTCTCTGTCTCTATCTCTCTCTGTCTCTGTCTCTCTGTCTCTCTGTCTTTCTGTCTCTCTCTCTCTCTCTCTCTCTCTCTCTCTCTTTCTCTCTCTCTCTCTCTCTCCCTCTCTCTCTCTTTACCGGCAGCAGCAAGACACCACAAAGTATAGCAACATCAAACAAAGAAGATAGCTGACTGCAGTCTTGTCTCTGCCTTTTAAATTTTAGGATTAAGGCGTAATTTGAGTCAATGTTAAAAATTAGAGGTTGTAGTTGTAATGTTTTATTCACTCATTCAATTAGCATTTTGTTAGAGATTTGCTCACTCCAACTTATTTTGTAAGAACCACACGGTAGACAAGCAAGTTCTTTTAGTCTGAAAACCCTCCCAACTCCATCCATCCATTTTCTGAACCGCTTAGTCCCCACGGGGGTCGCGGGCGTGCTGGAGCCTATCCCAGCCGTCATCGGGCAGTAGGCGGGGGACACCCTGAACTGGTTGCCAGCCAATCGCAGAGCACACAGAGACAGACAACCAATCGCACTCACACTCACACCTAGGGACAATTTGGAGTCTTCAATCGGCCTACCAAGCATGTTTTTGGAATGTGGGAGGAAACCGGAGTGCCCGGAGAAAACCCACGCGGGCCCGGGGAGAACATGCAAACTCCACACAGGGAGGGCCGGAGGTGGAATCGAACCCGCACCCTCCTAACTGTGAGGCGGACGTGCTACCCAGTGCGCCACCGAGCCGCCCTACCCTCCCAACTGCAAGGACATATTTATTAAGAGAAAGAGTGGGGGCTGGTGTAGACTGAATAGGAAGCCCAAAACATATCAGGGGGTGTTTTACGGCCTTGTGTAGGATGAGACAAGGTAGGTTATTTATTACCGGTTGCATTCCAACATAATCATACGATAAGGATAATCTGAAAAACCCTAACATCTCCCTCCTGTTTTATCATATGATTATGCCACCGCAAACAACAAAGACAGGTAAAAAAAACACACATATATATGTATAATGAAGAAAGAAGAATAGTAAAAATAAAAAACAACAAACAATGATAGCAACACTTTCCAGTGAAGATGAGGTATTACCTTAATACCCCAGATCAAACTTATTGTGTAAGCGAAGGACCTGCCGGCCAGATGTTATTAGCAGGAAAATTCTTACACGGTCCCTTTGCCTTAGGCGACCACAATGCTATCAATAAAAAAATAAATAAAAAGAAAAACACAGAAACAGTACATTATTGTATCCATCACTTGCGAAGCATTTTCGATGGTCAAATCATCAAGTTTCTGTAAAACATGCTCAACAGAACAGCATCTACGCAATCCACGTCTCATTATCATTATCACATCTATCACGTCTAAGAAGTTGTATATGTGCTCGTGTTTCCGTCAGCTGATGATGTTCTAGTCTGTAGGTGTGGTCTGTCACACACACTGGCGCACACACTCGTATCCAGTTGGCAGGCAGCATCGGACAACTCTTGTGACCACAAAACCACGATCCGTTCTGAACAGGCACGTGCACTCATAGGATGCAGGTGAGGCAGTGCTTCCGAACTTTTGGACGAAGTAGGTCCCGTCCGATGGTGCAGCCATGTTGGTAGTAGAGCCCTTACACCTTGAAAACGGCTCTCTCATCCTGGCACACAGCGGCGATGTCCAAAGCTCCCATCCAGTCTCCTCCTGGAGAGCAGTCATCGTTAACGCAGACGTGGGTCACGTTACCTTGGATGAAACATGTGTAATTCACTCGAGCTGGTCTCTCTGTGTAGGCCACTTGTGGTATTGTTCATCCTCTAACAGTCACATTGAGATTTGCCCAGAATAGCTGATCACAGGCACCGTCTGCAAGTCCAGGGCGGGAAGGGTCGGCATCTTTGACTGTGACAGCACGGTGTTGATATCCAACTCCTGGATGCCGTGTCCCTGTAAAACAATGCTCTAGACTTTCTTGCTACGTTTCACACAATAATAATGATGAGTAAATCATCAGATACCTCTCGTGCATACACTCCAACAAACGTTAAGCAGATGTGAGATAACTTGCATGAAGTCTACTTAACCAAACATTGAGTAAATATGGGATAACTTAAAAACTGTCCCGGTCAACAACAATTCATAAATAGAAACTACAAGGTATAATAGATAAAGAACTTCTCCTTAGCTAGACAAAAAACAAAAGTGTTCTGTTCATAACTAGTGAGGGCCTCTCACAGATAAGACAAGGAAGGGAGTATAAGAACTCCCTCAAACCTGGCAGATGTGTTGGCCTTTAGCGAAGGTATGAGACCTCCGGTTCAGGCTGGCCAGCGCTTCTACAAAACTAATTATCCTGACATTTCCCCACTGTTTATCACATATTTGCTCAAATTCACACATCACCGTAAACAACCCCTTTTCTCGACTCTCAGTCGTCGGATCACATTCATGAGGACAAATATGTTTACACCAAAGGACAAACGTTGCGATGTCACCATTCAGAATCCCATGGATCTGGGAAAAGTCTGGTAACACAGATGCAGGAATTTTGCCATCAATCATGTTGCCGCTCAGACATTAGGTATATCTGAGCAATCTCGTCCTCCATGGGCGATATTACTGTAGTGGCGAGACAATTAAACAGAGCACGAAGACACGGTATGCAACATCCATACAAGGTGAGCATAGCAGCAATACTGCAACTGATGGTAAAATTGAGGACACAATGGCGTTATACTTCCCAAAAGCATTCATCCACTTGTAGTGCTCTTTCATCCTCGTTTTGAGGGATCGCAGGCCTGCAATCCGTCAGGCTCCCATCAGGGGCGGTGTTGTTGGGGATGAAGGTGCAGCATTGTTCTCCAAACATTGCGCAGACGCCTCCTTTCTCAGACAACAACATATCATGAGCATTGTGGTTCTGGATCGACATTAGGGAAGGCGTGGCTAGCTGTTCATGCACTGCCTCGAGCCCCGCTTGTGTCCGTTTGCCCAATTTCTGCATGTTGTAATGGATGTAATTTATCCTGTCTACGTTCTTGTTCATCGTTCACCAGCAGCAAATGGAGGACTCCCATTCCGCTGCAATTTGGTCATTTAATTCTTATTAATCAGGAACTCCTCTAGGGACTCCAATTGCATCAATTTCGGTCAAATCATCGTCGCCTCCCAAATTTAAAGATATTTTGGTTCTTACCAGCTTTTCCCCCAGATCTTGGCATGTTGATGTATATACAATTTCGCTTGACTACATTCTCTGAAAGCAACGGCTTCTTTTTTTTTTCTTTTTTCTCTCAATGGATATTATATAGACTGCTCTGTCACACACTTCACAATCCAGTAGACGTGACAGATTTCACACAATCTTTGGTCAATGGCAACGGTACAACATAAATAATTGGTCGCAAATCCATACATATGACATATTCAATTTTTTTCTGTCTTTGCAGCTTGTTTTGCCATAAGCAATCAATTGTTTCTTTTTTCAGTTACTCTTATAGTTAGTTACCTGAAACAAATTATCCACATTCATTCTAGATATTCATCCCATTCTTTAACATCTACAGAGGTTGTTGACAAAGTACACATATAAACATCATACTTTCATGGCAGTCCAGATCCGACACAGCAGATCATCCTGCAAAGGTCAAATTGATCTTTTAAATTGGAGGCATTCAGTGTTTTTGTTTTTGTTGAAACAAGCTCTACAAAAAAAAAAAATGTTTTGTTTTGAAAATGTTTTGAATATGAATCAAATCCATATGTTGTATAAAGCTGACTGACCTGCCCCACTATCCCTCCTCTTGAGCCATGTGACACGCACCATGGCTCAATATTGCTCACCATTTGCATAGGTTCTTTGGTGGGGTAGGTCATTTATAGATGCCATTCTCTAATCTTGCCCCTTTTTTCGTCCATAATTGAATTTCACTCTATGGGCTTTGTCGCTGCACATCTTTAAAAATGTTTCAGTGATTTAATCTGCTTCTTGTGTGTATAAAATTTGAAGTGTCTTTTGCGCTGCAGCTTTGTGGTTCTGTCTGCAAGCTTGTTACCTCTTGACACCTTATCAGTCTCGTGTGTGTGTGTACTGCACACGTGCACATAGCTACTTTTCGTGGCAATTGGACTGTTTTGACAACTAGCTTAGCAAGTAAATGGATGGGCTCCCCCGAATGGGGAGCGACTCAGCTAGCAAATGATTAGACATTTTCACTTTCTTGTAGTTTCTTTAGTTACTTTTCAATCGTTTTCTCATTGTTTATCACAAGAATCATAGAAATTTGAATACAAATCAAAATGTATGTTTTATTTTACTCAATTGTATGATTTAGAGAACCCATATGTAGTAAAGTGTTGTATTACTACATATGATTTCATCATCATTTAATTTGACTTTCTCTCCAAAACGCTTCTTAATTTCTCAGTTCACACATCTTCTACATGTGTTACTGGTTCTCCAGTTTTTTCTCTAGTTAATTATCAATCCAAAAGCGACGTTTTCTTTTTAGCATTCAACCTGCTCAAAATCACTCTTTCATCAAAGTCGCTCTACTAATTTTCTATAGTAGTCGCCAACGACTTCAACCATTCAACCTTTCATTCAGGCAATCATTCATCAATGCTCATCATATGCATCTCACACAGTCTCCAAAAAGGAGTCTTCTTATCACATTGGTCCCATTTCATCCACGCTCACCACACAACATTCATATGTCATTTTCAACTCAAGTTTCCTGGTAGAACAATCCACCAATTCAAAAAAAAACTTAACTAAAACAAACAACTGGCAAATTAATCTGAATTTTTTTCTTTGTTTTTAAATTTGAAGAAGTCAATCTCTCAGATTTAGCTTGCATTTAGAATTTTGTATAATCTTATAACACAACCAATCAATTATTCCTATTAAATGTAGCATTGCAAAATATTAAATTCACAATTTAGCGTCTTCCAATTCCCGAAAGCATGTTCTGTTGTTTTGTTTAAGTCAAGTCAAGTCAAGTTTATTTGTATAGCCCTAAATCACAAACAGTCTCAAAGGGCTTCACATAGCCAAAATTGACAATTATTCTCAAAGCATCCCCTGATCATAAGCTCCCAAAAGGGCAAGGAAAAACTCAAAAAACCCCTACCAGGGGAAAATGAGAAACCTTGAGAAGGGACCACAGATGGAAGGATCCCCCTTTCAGGATCACCAGGTTATAATGGATGCAGAGAGTACACAAGTAATACATAATATGAAAATCAATGAAAAAAAATGGATGTCGGAGGTGTCCTCGATTGTCCTGGCAGTGTCCTCAAGGGGGCCGAGCCGCAGCTCCCCCATCCCGAACTGGTCCCCGAGAATCCAGCCAGCCGCTGTTTACTTCGAATTTCTCATGTGGGCTCGACACTTAACATGCACTGGTGTGGATTAGTTTCTGCTCACAAACAGATTTCTCTCTTTTCCTCTCATTTTTATCTGTCAAAATTGTTTCTGTTCTGCGGTGTAAATTGAATAGACAACAGTCTAGCACATTTCTTTATACTAAAAGCTTAGCCAATCTTCATCAATTTAACACATACGCACACACATGCACAGCTCTCGCGTGCGGAAGGTAGGTCCCAGCACCAATGATTCGTCACAGGCTGGCCATTTCCTGTGGTCGATCATGAGCTGGTCCCTCCCATGCACACGAGGACAGCACATTCTAATTTTATTTATTTATCTTCTAGAAGCAAGTTGTATTTCTTTACCACTTGATTTGCATATTTTAACTTTAGTGTAACACAATTTGATCTCTAGTCATTTGTAATTTGCCACCTCAAAAATATTATTATTATTATTATTATTATTATTATTAAACTCCTCTTGCCCCTCGCTTGAGCCGCGGCTTGAGCTGCGGCCTTGCACCTGCTCACAGGGGCCTTATTGTGTCCTTGTCTGACAAACACTTGTGACCTCATCAGTTTTCATCTTTCTAGCTTTTGTCTCTTGAATTCGTTCTCATCTCTTTGTGAAGATTTCAACCTCACTCTAGCACTTCTACCACTTCTTCCACATTTCAAATTTCCTTGTACTCCATACATTTTCTTCCACTTCAGCATGTATTGCATACAATTAAGAAATCTTCTTGCCATGAACTTCTCATCTCAAAGAAGAGCAGAGCAAGAGATTTACCGTTCTTATTTCCCATCTTAATTTTAGTAGTTTAAGGTTTTACAATTTTTTTTTTTTTTAATTTTTTTTTTGTCTTTGAGGATCCTCAATACAGGTTTAAATTGACCTATCAACAGATTACTAGCCTGTTTTATTCCCGTGGATAAACGCTAGAACTGCTATTTAGTCAATTTATCCTACCAGTCACACACTCAATCACACAAACTCCAGCGCTTTTTTTTTTTAGGCCTCATAGCTCGGACAAACCAAAGCCGTATCTCATAGCTCGGACAAACCAAAGCCGTATCTCATAGCACGGACAAACCAAAGCCGTTTCTCATAGCTCGGACAACCCAAAGCCGTATCTCATAGCTCGGACAAACCAAAGCCGTATCTCATAGCTCGGACAAACCAAAGCCGTATCTCATAGCTCGGATAAACCAAAGCCGTATGTCATAGCTCAGATAAACCAAAGCCGTATCTCTCGTGCACCTCTACATTTTACGCGTTTCACAACAACACAATCACACAACTTCAGGCCTTTAACTTACTTGTCCCCTGATTCGTTGCACTGCCGGGTCCCGTCAATCCACCTCTGTCAGACGAAGGCAGACCTAAGATGCTGGCCCAGCGAAGAATTCTCTTCCCAGGACTTTCTCCTCCAGGTCCTCCTAATGGACGCTGGCTTGTCGACAATGCAGCACGTCCTTCTTCGTCAGACAGATAGCGGGTATGAGGGGTCCCGGATTTCGGCACCAAAATGTTAGAGATTTGCTCACTCCAACTTATTTTGCAAGAACCACACGGTAGACAAGCAAGTTCTTTTAGTTCTTTGGAGAGTTCACTCGCTCCAGGAATGAAGTCTGAAAACACTCCCAACTGCAAGGACATATTTATTAAGAGAAAGAGTGGGGGCTGGTGTAGACTGAATAGGAAAACATATCAGGGGGTGTTTTCCGACCTTGTGTAGGAAGAGACAAGGTAGGTTATTTATTACCGGTTGCATTCTGTTGGAGATTTGCTCAGTCCAACTTATTTTGCAAGAACCACACGGGAGACAAGTAAGTCCTTTTAGACACCTGCAGGTGGAGAGTCCATTCGTCGCTGTGCGTACAGCGATGTTCGAATAGAGCTCTCAACTCTCCTTCCTGCAAGAGGATATTTATTAAGAGAAACAGAGTGGGGGTTGAGAGTTGACAGGTTTGGTGAACCCCCGGCCTCTGGTAAGATCAGAGCACGGGGTGTTTTACGATGTTGTGGGAAACAGAACAACTTTGATTGCTTCCTCTGCAGCTGGTCAATCAAGCAGAGGAAGCAACCACTTCATTTTACTGCATTGTGAGAGCAAGACAAGATTGGTTAATCATTATAGTCTACATTCCAACATAATCCTACGATAAAGATAACCTGGAAAACCCTAACACATTCCAACATAATCATACGATAAGGATAATCTGAAAAACCCTAACACATTTCACAGTAATTTTATAGTTTTGGGAAATTTTTTGACTAGAGAAATTTTGTTTGTTGTCTGGCCTAATATTAACTGAGATAACTTAAATAAAAAATATTAGCTATCACCAGATTTTTTTACTCAATTCACAAAAAGTAGATGCTAGTGTTTTAACTCTTCAGTTGACACTGATGTTTTGTTGTCAGGACAGAAACGGTGCATGTAATGGGTCAACATCAGTACCAAGACCAGAATCAGTTTGTCAGACCGCCGTTTGCTGTTTACTTCCTCAGCAACACAACTGGTAAGCAAGCAACCCATGAATAATTTTTCTGGCTTTTATATTGTTTTATAACAACCGCTTTTGTCATCAGCTATCAAGAATTTTGTTCTGGTCGGGCTGCATGCAGACCCAAGCAACGCTATCCAGGAGATGGACCACCTGTACGATGTCTTCAAGCAAGTATTGAACAAATGGAATAACAAGGTAACATCCACGCTTATTTACATTGGCCACCTGGCTACTGCTTATTTCAGTGTTTTTCAACCTTTTTCGAGCCAAGGCACACTTTTTTTATTGAAAAAATCCCGCGGCACACCACCAGCTGAAAATGCGAAAAAAACCAACTAATATTTACAATATAAGTGTTATATTGTTAATATAAGCTTTTTTTAACATTGAAGAATGACGTTGAATCGGACATCTTGAATAGTAATCAAATAAAAACAGAAAAAGTATTTCACAATCGTTCATATTTATTCTCACTCAGTGTGAAACCTGGGCCTGTTTGGATAAACACAGAGCAGATATCCTGGCAGGAATCGATGAAAGACACACACGAAGCTCTTCCTCCACATCTCTAAGTCTTTCTCTGTTTTTAGTTTTTACAGCAGTCAGGCTTGAAAAGCTCACCTCACACAGATATGTTGTGGAAAATGGGAGCAATGTTAAAATAGCTTTGTGGGCCAGCATGGGGAACTCCTTGGCAGCTGCCAACCAGAAACGGTCCAAAGCTTAGCTTGAGACCACGATCTTGTTTAAGTTCAGTTAGTTCCTCCTGCTCTTGTAAAGTCATGTCCTTTCCAACAGCTGATGCTGAGCTGAATGGGTCCCTAACCCAGTCAAGGTACTCTGTGGTGGCTAAAGAGAAATAAAATGACATCTTCTGCTCAAGAATTTTCAAATGTTTAACTATTATCTCACACAGTGCAGCAGTATTAACATCTTGCCATTTCTTGGTGAGTGGGAACATTTCAAGATTGCCACTTTCCACATGTTGCTGCCAGAGTTGCACATTGGAACGGAATCCATTTATTTTATCTGTGCTTGTAAGCAGGTTTTCATTTCGGCCTTGCATTCGTGTGTTCAGTTCATTCAGATGATAAAAAATATCTGCCAGGTATGCCAGCCTTGCACACCACTCATCACTTGCAAGTAGCTTTGCGTAATCTGACCCCTCGTTTGTCAGAAACACTTTAAGTTCCTCTTGCAGCTCATACACACGGGCCAGCACCTTGCCGCGCGACAACCATCGGACCTCCGTATGAAACAGCAAGGCTTTATGCTCCGCCCCCATTTCCTCACATAAAGCCTTGCGGCGAGTTTTCACAGGTCGTGACTTTACAAAGTTTACCATGCACACAACATCATCCAACACAGGAACGAGGTCTGCCGGTAAAATCTTGGCTACGAGGGCTTCGCGATGTAAAAAACAGTACGTAATGATCACATCTTTTCACCACATACCAAGCACAATGGAGTAGGTGCCGTTGCATCTTCGGTAAAAGTAAATCCAAATGAAAGATAGTTTTCATTGTATTGCCTTGTCTTTGCTTTCTTTTTACCTCCACTCATACTAGGGCCCTCATCTGGGTCCGGATTTTGTCCAGGGTCCAGTACAGTGTCAGCATTTTTTCTCTTCAAAAACTTCTCCATCACTTTCACTATCGACTCGTCTCGCTATCCACAATGACAACGTCGCCGTCAATGCTACCTGCCGCTGCATCCATGCGTCACCAATTTTCTCGTCTGCAAGCACAAGGCAAATCGCTACCTGCTGCTGGCACCTCCTGATATGGAAGAGATATGATTACTCTGCCGGGCGCTACACCGCACAGGCACACAAATTGGAGAATTTCCCACGGCACCCTTGACAATATTTTGCGGCACATCAGTGTGCCGCGGCACCCCGGTTTAAAAACACTGGTTTATTTAACAAACTTACACTAGACCCTGGCAAAAATCATTTATTTATTTTTATTTTTATTTTGAAGAAAAAACAAGTCACGCTGTTTTTCAAATTAATTCTTGTTAGAGATTTGCTCACTCCAACTTATTTTGCAAGAACCACACGGGAAACAAGTAAGTCCTTTTAGACACCTGCAGGTGGAGAGTCCATTCGTCGCTGTGCGTACAGCGATGTTCGAGTAGAGCTCTGAACTCTCCTTCCTGCAAGAGGATATTTATTAAGAGAAACAGAGTGGGGGTATGAGTGGGCTGAATAGAAAGCCCTTGTCCTCTAGTCTAAACATCTCAGGGGATGTTTTACGACCTTGTGATAAGGAGGACAAGGTAAGGTATTTATTACCTGTTGCATTCCAACATAATCCTATGATAAAGATAACCTGGAAAACCCTAACAATTCTCATTCAAAATGACATTTTATGAAATAAAAAAATGCAAGAAAGAAAATTGTTGTAGAGCAAGCAGAGGGTAAAACCAGGAATTCTGAAGAAACACTGAATCCTCAGGAAAACAACTTCTGTTCACGGGCATTTTTGTTCCTTTTGCTTTTGTTTCTACTTTAGGATCCTTTTTGTATAAGGTATAAATAACCTGCCAGTTTATGCAAATCGTAATGTCAAATAGCAGCCATTTTCATTCATTTGTAATCACGCGTTCCTGTTTCAAAATTAGTAGTCAGAACACAGTTACTTTTTCAAATCTGTGGCGGCTGTGGCTCAGGCGGTAGAGCTGGTCCTTTAGTAACCGGAGGGTTGGCGGTTCGATCCCAGCTCTGTCACAGTCACAGCTTGTTGTGTCCTTGGGCAAGACACTTCACCCACCTTGCCTCCGGGTCGCCATTGTAAATGAGAAAGTGTTCTCAATTGGCTTACCAGGTAAAACATAAATAAATAAATAAATAAAAATTAAAAAAATCTTACCACGCAACTTTGCATCCCTCTAAAGATCTCGCATTCACTCATGCTGACTCACGCTCGGATCTTGTAGAACAACCAATTTGTTCTGCAATGTGCTGACATCAAATTAGGATCCAAATGAAGTTTTGGATTAAGTTTCTCAACATGGTGGATACTGGCAGACATCAGCCACCAGAGTGCAGCAGTGAGCAAACATGAGGCAAGTTATTAATCTACACACCTATTTCAGCCATGCTGCTCGTTAAACAGAATGATTTTTTTTCTGACAAAAAACTTCAAATGGTAAAACACATTCATTTAGTCACCAACATGCAAAGAACTCTTCACGAAAAGACAGAAAGCACAAATTGCAGACGAATTGGCCAGCCTAGGTTAATTAAAGGCGATACCATAGAAATGTGTTTTTAATCGGGTCTTGAATGATTTACTTAGGTAGCAGCTTTAATAACTGGGTAGGGCATTCCAAAGCTCTGGAGCCTGAATCGAATTTGCGCTTATCCCTTCTTTTTAGCCCTAGGAATCACTAAAAGTCCAGCGTTTTGCAAACGAAGGTTTTTGAACAGAACGTAAGGTACAATTAGGTTGATGAGATAGGAAGGCGCTAAGCCATGCAATATTTTATAGGTTAGTAAAAGAATCTTGAAGTCACATCTTAAGTGGACCGAAAGCCAATGCAAGTTGGCAACTATATTAATTTTTTTTTGGGTGTGTGTATGTTTTTTACGTGTGTGCATTTGTGTGTGTCTGTGTGTGTAGAACGTGATGTTCTTGGGAAATTTTCACGCTGGCTGCGCTCACATGACACGCCCTGATAAGAAGAACATCCGACTGTTCACCAACAGCAGCTTCTTCTGGCTCATCGGAGACAAAATAGACACCACCATCATGGACGAGACAAGCTGTGCATATGATCGGTAGACATGTGCGCATGCGCGTGCATGCGTGTCGAACTGATGTTTGACTGTGGCATTTAATCTTGTACCACAGGATCGTCGTATACGGGAAGTCCTTCCTGAAAGCCATAACTCCTTTCTCCGCCAATGTCTTCAACTTCGCTAAAGAGTTCAAACTGACCAAGACCACAGTAATGCAGGCTTCTGTTGTCACGCATCTTTGTCAATGTATTCATTGACAATATCAAAGCTTTCTTTCCATTTATTTGGCAAACAAGTATGAAATAAATAACGATAAATGATAAGACAGAATTATTGTGCATTTGATGACCATCATGTCAGTTAACTTTAATACCCATCATGTGTTTGATGATACTCCAATGCAATGTAGTTACTGTAATAAGTGCAGTTAAAATTATTTCATTGTGTAGTATTACCTATTTGCCATGTCCCATTTCTCTCATTGGTGGGGACAATACAAAAAAACAAAACAAAGAAAAATTACTTCACCTTGGTGGAGTTAATTCTTGCTTACTGATTCTGCTGTTTTTCTTTCCAGGCTCTGCAGGTGAGCAACCACTTTCCTGTGGAGGTGATGCTCAAGAACTCCGCCCAACTCCTTCAGGCCATGCCACGCTTGCTTCTGCTTACAGTCACCCTCCGCTGCTTCCTGGCATGTCTATGAATTTCCCATCTTTTCATCATATTGGCATCTTTATGGGAGTTTTTCTACCACATGAACAAGATTGCTAAGCATGCACTTTTCGCTCCATCCTCATCAGAATTGTCCTGGGCCCAATAAAGTCCTGATTGTATTTGACATAAACATCAATGTCTCTGGTGTGGGTGCTGTTTTGTCGCCAAGGGGAGAAAACCCTTTTCTTAGAACCATGCTGAAACCCTACTGTCCTCATGAACGGTGTCTTGGTCTACACACGATACAAAAAAATCACCAGACATAAATAAATTCTCAAAAACTAGTTTTCATGATTTTACTTTCTGCGTAGCGTGATGATTTTTAAACTTGTTTGCATTGTTTATCTTTTTACATTCTGTGACATAAAATATATATGAATATTATAAACATATTGTTTTCATTGCTAAAACAGTGGTCATAAAATTGTTAGCTAAATGCATGTTGAAATATTGCACTAGATTTGATAATTAGTCAATTATTTGGCAAACAAGTATGAAATAAATAATGATAAATGATAAGACAGATTTTTTACAGTCAAATTTTCTATTTTAGGATTTAAAGCAGTTGTGTCAAAAATACGGCCCGGCCTGCGGGCCGGAATCGGCCCGCAAGGAGGTTCAATCAGGCCCGCGTTCGATCAGGTCCACTGGACAATTTAAAAGTGAAAGAAATGCATGAAATACACGGAATTAATATTTTCAATAATATGCAATTCATGGATTATCCGCTATGGTGCACACTGTTTTGATCAGAGTAGATGACAACATTATTTTGATCAGAGAAGATAGACCCAACACAGCAGACGGTAACAATGAGCCGATTGCTGCTTGTTAGGATGTTGTTTCTACCCTGGTCTCTACCCCTCCCCTACACCCTCATTCGCCAAAATGTCATTATCCAAACGAAAAGTAGATACGGAGTGTAGAATTTTCAATGAAAAATGGACCGCGTCCTATTCATTTATTTATAGATAAGCACGGAAAACCTTTGTGCTTGGTGTGTTTGCAACAAGTTTCGGTATTGAAGGAATCTAATATTTGATGCCACTACAAGACACTTCACAGCGAAAAATATGACGGCTTGTAAGGACAACTGAGAAGAGATACGATCAACGAATTGCAGGCGGGTCTGAGGAAACAGCAGTCAACTTTTATCCAGAGCCGACAAGTCAGTGAAAGAGCAGTAAAAGCTGTTGTAATACAGTAATTTTACAATGCAGGTTGATGCCGGTCAAGATGTGAAATACTGCCACCTTGTGGTGATATGTATGCGCCGTGTTTCAGTTCAATAAATGCTTGTGAAATTAAACAGGTTATGATGGGCCCAGTCGGTCCCAGTCAGTTCTAGTAAATAGCTTAAAACAGTGGTTTTACACGGATTCTGCGTGGAGTACTCGGTGTTGTGGGATTCACAATGGAGGACAGACTGTTTGTCGACAAGCTAAGTGGACCAGACAACTGGGCTACGTGGAAATTACAGATTGAGCATCTGCTGAAAGCTAGGAGTCTATGGGGCATGGTAATGGAGACGGAAACATTAGCACAAGATGCTAACCCAGCTACTCGAGCCAAATTCGCGAGGAGGAAAGAAAAAGCGTTTTCAATGTTGGTGCTTAATGTAAGTACATCTCAGCTGTACCTAATTACAAGTTGCCAGTCACCTAAAGAAGCGTGGGATACACTGAAGGGACATTTTGAGAGAGACACTCTAGCAAATAAATTGTTTCTAAAGAAGAAGTACTTCAGGTGTGAAATGAAGGAAGGAGAAACAATAACCGAGCATTTGAAGCGCATGAAGGAATTAACAGATCAACTCAGTGCTATTGGTGCTGTAATTGAGGAGGAGGATCAGCTTGTGCCATTGCTAGGTAGTCTTCCACCCAGCTATTCAACAATTGTCACTGCCCTGCAGACAATGATGGACAGTTTGACACTTCAATTCGTGCAGCAGTCATTAAAAGCGAGTGCGGGCAAATGGCAGTACCAGTGTTGCGCCACAAGGTGCCGCCTCTGCAATGGAAACTCAAGTGCGTGGGGATCCACAGCCTGAGGGAATTGACAGATCCAAGTGGAAATGTTTTAAATGTGGGAAGGAGGGACATCTGAAACGAAATTGTCCAAAGTTAAAAAGTAAAAATCAAACCCACAAGGCTAAACAAATAGCATGCGAGGATAATGACAATTCTGAGAGTGCAACTGAAAGTGCATTTGTTGCCAGAGAAAATCAGAATGAAAAAGTGAAACAGGTCGAACGGCTGATCGACTCTGGAGAGTCAAAACACGTGACGTGTAAAATAAATACTGCAGGATTACCAGGAATTCACAAAGCCACAATCAGTGAAACTGGGCGATGGCAGAGTAGTCGATGCACAAGGACAATGTAAAAATGAAAATGACTTTCAAAGTGAGTGATGTCAAAGATGTCACGATGTGCTGTATGTTCCCAAGCTGTCAGGGAATCTTTTCTCAATGGGAGCTGCTGTGAAAAAAGGGAATACTGTGCAGTTCAAGAAGACCCGGTGCTACATTCTAAAGGGAAATGTGCTTTCGGCAGTTTGCAAACATATTTTATTAAGGCTGTGTTAGACTTATAATCATATCAATATAATTTCCAGTACTCGGAGTGCTCGTGTGGTTGGTGGGTGGCGAAGAATGTGCAGGCAAACTGCATAAACTTGTTTTCTTCGAAATGTTGTGGAACAGGATGTATCATCGGCCCAGACAGGAAGTACCTGACGAGAACACCTCAAGATCGGTGAGAAACGAGAATAACACCACGTCCTGGTGGTCGGGCTTCGCGGGGAAGACCCAACCGCCAGACAGCTGAGGCCGGACAGCTTCACTCAGCGATAACACCTAGACGGCAATCATCACACATTGTTTTGCATGTTTGAATATTCATATTGCGTTTCTTTAAAACTGGGCAACCCGGAAGAATGTGTTGTCTCTTGGTGGTCACAAGAAAGTGTGTTTTAGTGTGAGGGACCCGGGACTCAGGCGCCTGTATTAGCTTGCTTTGTCAGGAATAAACAATTGGTAAATTCGGTCTGATTGATCTACTGGTCTTCTCTTTGACAGAACGAACTCACAAAATTGTTAGGTGCGCCAGTGTGTGGTTTAGGATATAGCTGTCAGGCGCAGAGCAGGGAGAGGACTCGAATGCAGAGTTCAATGTCCAAAAAGGCTTTTATTGTCTCCACTGACAGTCGAACAAAAAAACGCCTCACTAGGAGGGAAAAAAGGGAAAACAAAGGCGCCTCGAACCGAGGGAGAAAAAGGGGAAATCAAAGCGCCTCAAACCGAGGGAAATACAAAAACAAGGTAGCGATGTAACCAAGTTAACATCGGTGATCAAAGTCGCTCAAACAAGGCTTCTACGTGGAAGGACACACTGACTGGAACGAGAGGAAAATCACAATAAAACAGGAAATGATCCGGACGACACATGACAGCATGACAATAGCAACTGGAGTCAGATCAATAACTAAAATCAGCAGCCTAACAATTCGCGGAAAAGATGGAAATCTTCGAGGAATGGGAACACAACGAGCCGATGGATTATACCAGCTGGATGTGGAGGGGAGTACGCGTGTCCCTCATACAGCAGGAAGTGCATCTCTTGCAGCCAGCCTATGGCATCAAAGACTGGGTCACACCACCATGCTGAAGGAGCTTAAACCTCTGGTGAGTGGAATGGACTTTTCTGCTGAAAAAGAGAACTCCTTCTGTGAAGCATGTGTGGAAGGCAAGCTGGCTAGGAAGCCATTCAAGTCAGTGGGAGAAAACAGCTCTCTGCAAAAACTGCAGCTGATTTATAGTGACGTCTGTGGTCCCATGCAGACTGAATCCATAGGTGGGTCAAAGTACTTCGTGACATTCATTGATGACTACTCAAGATGCTGCAAGGTATACTTCATGAGGCAGAAAAGTGAAGTGCTCAGCTAGTTCAAAGAGTTTGAGAGAACATTCTCCAATGAGTGTGGACAAAGAGTTACAAGACTGAGAATAGACAACGGTGGGGAATACACGTCGAAAGAATTCCAAGAATACCTGAAAGCTCAAGGCATCCACCATGAAATGTCTGTACCCCACACACCACAGCAAAACGATGTAGCTGAAAGAAAAAATCTGACTTTAGTTAAAGCAGCAAGGAGTATGCTGTCTCATGCAAAGCTGCCAAACATGGATTGGGCAGATATGTGCAGAACAGGTTGCCCACATCACTTCTAAAGCAACAGACCCCATACCAGAGATGGAGTGGCAAAAAGCTGAACATCAGTCACGTGAGAGTTTTTGGCTGTGTGGCATATGCACATGTTCCAGAAGTAGAGAGGCGAAAGCTGGACAAGAAAGCGGTGAAGCTTAGCTTCGTGGGATATGCCAACAATGCCAAGGGCATGTTGTACGATTCAGCTCAATTCGTACATTGCTGTCCTTTGCTGTTCAGAATAACATGCATGTACACCAGATGGATGCTGTTACTGCATTTCTAAATGGACATCTAGAGGAGGAAATCTACATGGAGCAAACAGGGTACGTCAAACCAGGCCAAGAGCACTTGGTGTGCAAGCTGAAAAAGTCAATCTACGGTTAAGCAGTCACCTCGCTGCTGGAGTAAGACTTTCACAGAGTTCATGAAAGATCTTGGTTTCAATCAGACCACATCAGACCCCTGTGTGTTCGTGATAGCTCGACAGGGAGTAGCGATATTAGCTGTTTATGTCGATGATCTGATTCTGATCACAGAGTCACTGCAGAGCATGTGTGAGTTGAAAGTTGCTCTGAAAAAGAGATACAAGATGAAAGACATGGGTGAGTTGTCTTACATACTGGGCATCTCACTGATTCACGACAAGACAAACAACTGTGTGTATCCTCATCAAAAGCATTACATTGAAGCCATTCTTCAGAAATATGGGATGGATAAAGCCAATCCGGTCACAACCCCAGCTGATGCAAATGTGAAGTTGCAGAAAAATGATGGTGTCAGGAAGCCAGTGAATCCAGGTACCTACCAGTCAATTGTAGGAAGCCTGTTGTACGCAGCAATGGCCACCAGGCCAGACATCGCACAAGCAGTGAGTGCTGTGTCAAAGTTCAACGCAGAACCAAACACTGCACACATGACTGCTGTGAAGAGGATTCTTCGCTACCTGAAAGGTACCACAAACCTCGTTCTCAAATACCAGAGGTCAGAGCCTGTCGGCTTCTCAGACGCTGACTGGGCAGGAGATCAGGATGATCGTCGTTCTACAACCGGGAATGTCTTCCTACTGAGTGGAGGAGCAGTAAGTGGCTCAGCAAGAAACACAACACAGTCGCACTGTCAACAGCTGAAGCAGAATACGTCGCTCTCAGCCAGGCAGCACAAGAATGTACCTGCCTTACACGACTACTCAGTGATCTCGGAATGGACGTTACATCAACAGTGATTCTGGAAGACAACCAAGGAGCTATTGCCATAGCTAAGAATCCAGTTGACCATTCAAGAACAAAGCACATAGACATTCTGTACCACTACATTCGTGAATGTGTGCAGAATGGACAAATTCAACTGCAATACTGTTCTACAGATAATATGAAGGCAGATATCTTGACCAAGCCTTTAGCAAAGCAGAAGTTTGAGTATCTTATGAGAGAGATTGGACTTTGTGCTGTGCAACTCTGTTAAGTATAAGTCATAGGCCAATGTTTAGAGCCTACGTTAAGACTACTGGTAAATAAGGTAAAAAGAAAAAAGTGGAATTAAAATGGCTCGCTAGTATTCTAGTATTACTTTTAAAGTTTGTTAAAAGGAGGACTTATAGTCTAAGTTTAATACATCTAAGTGATTTAAGTTAAAGAAAGTAAGACTTAAGTTTACTGTAAAATTAAGTGGGAGTGTTGTAATAGAGTAATTTTACAATGCAGGTTAATGCCGGTCAAGATGTGAAATACTGCCCCTCCGTGTTTCAGTTCAATAAATGCTCGTGAAATTAAAACAAAAGCCAGCTACCTGATTGCCAGCGAAATAGTAGCATTAGCATCAAAGCCGTATTCCGATGATGAAGGCGGCTGAACTTGTATGTCCCGAGAAGCGACAAGCTTTTGCGAATTACATTAGCCTGACGAGGAATACTATAGTAGAGAGGATTTCGGACCTATCACCATATTTAGACAGGCGATTGAAACAGAGAGTCAAGTAATTTATTGCATTTCCTGTTGCAATTGACGAGAACACCGACATCACAGACGTGGCACAACTGGCCTTCATTATTTGTGGAGTTGATGAGACATTGACTGTTACTGAAGAGTTTCTTGAGTTGGTGCCAATGATGGACACCACAACAACCGAAGACATGCAGATTTGAAGGGCAAATTTGCCTCCGTAGGTCTGGACAAATTTTATCAGTATCGACTACCAAGGTACCCCAAATTAACCGCCCCGGCTGCTAAAGGTTTGTGCATGTTTGGGACAACCTACCATTGTGAACAAATTTTCTCAGTAATGAATATCAATAAAACAAAAATGCGTTCAAGGCTCACAAACAAGCACTTAAATGACATTCTGAAAGTGACAGCTAGTCAGGATATGGCACCTGGTATTGATACAGACCAAAAGATGCCAAGTATCAGGAACAAAAACAAGTCCAGACTAGTCTAATGCCTTTAAAATGCTGCCTTAGATACTGTTTGCGTTGAAAAAATACAGCTCTGTGAAGATTAATCCTTAATGTGGTGATTAAAAAAGTGTGCAGTTTAATGTTAGTCAGCAACTTCACTACAAAAAAGTACGGTGGATTTCTACTGTTCATGCAACTCCATGAATGTTCAATATGTATTGTATGTGTATGTGTGTTTCATGTATGAAGTTTCCACATTTACAGGACATGTGAATACTTTCTTCTTTGCACACTTAACACTCTTCTTAGTTTGTAAGGTGTAGGCAGGGAGTAAAGTTTGATTTTATATGCACGTGTAAATGGTTTAAAAATTCCATCCATCCATTCATCTTCTTCCGCTTATCCAGGGTCGGGTCGCGGGGCCAGCAGCTTCAGGAGGGATTCCCAGACTTTCCTCTCCCCAGCCACTTCATCCAGCTCATCCCGGGGCATCCCAAGGCGTTCCCAGGCCAGCTGAGAACCATAGTCTCTCCAGCTCGTCCTGGGTCGTCCCCGGGGTCTCCTCCCGGTGGGACATGCCCGGAACGCCTCCCCAGGGAGACGTCCAGGAGGCATCCTGATGGGATGCCCGAGCCACCTTATCTGGCTCCTCTCAACATGGAGGAACAGCGGCTCTACTCTGAGTCTCTCCTGGCTGACCGAGCTTCTCACCTTATCTCTAAGGGAGAGCCCGGACATCCTGCGGAGAAAACTCATTTCGGCCGCTTGTATCCAGGATCTCGTTCTTTCGGTCACGACCCATAACTTGTGACCATAGGAGCGTAAATCGACCGGTAAATTGAGAGCTTTGCGTTTTGGCTCAGCTCTCTCTTTACCATGACGGACCGGTACAGAGTCCGCATTACTGCCGACGCTGCATCGATCCGCCTGTCGATCTCGCGCTCCATCCTCCCCTCACTCGTGAACAAGACCCCAAGATACTTAAACTCCTCCACTTGGGGCAGGATCTCATCCCCGATCCGGAGAGGGCATTCCACCCTTTTCCGATCAAGAACCATGGACTCGGATTTGGAGGTGCTGACCCTCATCCCGACCGCTTCACACTCGGCTGCGAACCGCTCCAGTGAGAGCTGGAGATCACGGCCTGAAGAAGCCAACAGCACCACGTCATCTGCAAAAAGCAGAGACGCGATGCTGAGGTCCCCAAACCGGACCCCCTCAACACGTTGGCTGCGCCTAGAAATTCTGTCCATAAAAATTATGAACAGAATCGGTGACAGCCTTGGCGGAGTCCAACTCTCACTGGGAACGAATCCGACTTACTGCCGGAAATGCGGACCAAACTCTGGCATTGGTGATACAGGGACCGAACCCCCCTTATCAGGTGGCTCGGCACCCCGTACTCCCGAAGCACCCTCCACAGAACCTCCCGAGGGACACGGTTGAACGCCTTCTCCAAGTTCACAAAACACAGGCGGTTGGGCGAACTCCCATGCACCCTCGAGGATCCTGCTGAGGGTGTAGAGCTGGTCCACTGTTCCACGGCCAGGACGAAAGCCACACTGCTCCTCCTGAATCCAAGGCCTAATAGGACTCCTTCTTCAGCTTGACGGCATCCCTTACCGCCGGTGTCCAACAGCGGGTTCGGGAATTGCCGCCACGACAGGCACCAACGACCTTATGGCCACAGCTCCAGTCGGCCGCCTCAACAATGGAGGCGCGGAACATTCCAGTCCACTCGGACTCGATGTTCCCCGCCTCCCCCGAGACGTGGGAAAAGCTCTGCCGGAGGTGGGAGTTGAAGCTCTTCCTGACAGGGGATTCTGCCAGACATTCCCAGCAGACCCTCACAGAGCGTTTGGGTCTGCCAGGTCGAACCAGCATCTTCCCCCGCCATCGGAGCCAACCCACCACCAGGTGGTGATCAGTTGACAGCTCCGCCCCTCTCTTCATCCAAGTGTCCAAAACATGCGGCCGCAAATCCGATGACACAACTACAAAGTCGATCATCGAACTGCGGCCTAGGGTGTCCTGGTGCCAAGTGCACACATGGCCACTCTTATGTTTGAACATGGTGTTCATTATTGACAATCCGTGTCGAGCACAGAAGTCCATCAATAAAACACCGCTCGGGTTCAGATCGGGTGGGAGGGCATTTCTCCCAATCACACCCTTCCAGGTCTCACTGTCATTGCCCACGTGAGCATTGAAATCGCCCAGAAGGAGCACATATAAATACCATCAATGTCTATTTAGACACTAAAGGTTGACAGAACACATTTTGTTTTGAAGGGCTGCCTGTGTTTTAACAAGAAGAGACTGATGTGCTAATGGATGAAGATGACTTGTTCTTGTGCTTATGAACAGTAAAGAGGAGTGCTTGTGCAACTGAGGGGGATGGTTCTTGTTTTTTATTCAAAAACAATATTCTTTGCCAAATTACAATAGACTGACATGTCCCCCCCCATAGCTGCATATGGTTCCGTAACGTGGACTCGAACCCAGGACACGGGCGTTGTTAACTCCGCATCCTAACCACCGGACCATCAGTGATACTTCGGAAAAGAATGCAATACATAAATGCAAACTTCGATGAAATAGGGCACCATACAAAACACACCTTATTTGGGGAAATTAGCTGAAAATGTTCCCACACTGGGAAATGTTTCCTTTTTCTCGCAGGCTCCATGAAGACGGTTTGTTTGCAAAGAATCTCGTACTGTAGCACAGAAACTCGAATTGTGCGGGCTAGACAGGGGACGCGTTGCTGCTTTTATGTGTCAGCCAATCACGGCACCCGTCAAACAGACGAAGCCTCATCTGTGTGTCAGCCAATCACAGCACCCGTCGAGCAGACGACGCCTCGTCTGTCATCGATGACGTCACCGCTCCATATGATACATGCCTTGACACGCGCTCCACTAAACACTTCCTGGATTACTCGATACGCGCCCCAAAGCATAAGATCCCCACATCCCAACACTAAAAAATACCCTCGAGAAGACAGAAAAACATCACAAATTTACACGATAAATCAGGTGTGTTCCGACCTCCGCATTGGGGGGTCTCGATCGAACCCAGGTTAAGAACCACTGCTCTATACAAACGATACCACTAACGGTAGTTTGTCTATCCAAACTATCTATCAAATAATTATGACACTGCTGCCGGCATCCGTTGACGATGTAACGCTCCTTCTACCGCCTCTCACAACAATTATGTCGACTGTGAGAGCGAAGCGTTCAAAGGTTTGGGTTAGCCAACTTTATAAAACTTGAAAAATCTGCTCAATGCACCATTGGCCAGAAAATAGTTGCTACCAAGGGGGGAAACACGAGCAACCTTATGAAACACTTCCAATGTGGTCGCGGGATAATGCTAAAAGACCGCACCTTGTTTGACTGTTGACGTGGAGCTTCTAATGCTAACACGAACTCCACATCTTCAAATCCTTCCAGCTCTTTTCATCATTCTTTGGCAACGACAAGTAATGGCTTGCTATGTTTGTCGTTAACTCTGCTAATATATCTGGTTGTTAATGTTATGTTGTATTGTGGTGGACCTCAGTACCAGGCCTCTCACCCAGCAGGCCTACAGTTAGGGATCGGGTGATATGTTTGTCCTTTGTGATGTCATGGTCTCTTTGTATCTTTGATGAATTGTCTCTAGCCACAGTGGTTGGCAGACCCTCCCTCTCAAGAAGAGAGTTCCACAACAGTGAGATTTCTTCTCATCGTTAACCTCTGGCACCTGGTGGCAATGGCTGTTGAAATTTGTTACTCCTGTGTTTGTTGTACTGGTATTGTTTTGCTTATACAACCTGTGTTATCCTATGTTTAAAGTCTGCTGTAACCTCTGCCTTACCACGGGTACAAATACAAACCGGATTCGGTTGAAGTTGGGAAATTGTGTAAAATGTAAATAAAAACAAAATATAATGATTTGAAAATCCTTCGCAACCCATATTCAATTGAATACACTACAAAGACAACATATTTAATATTCAAACTGATCAACTTAATTGTTTTTTGCCAAATAATAATTAACTTAGAATTTCATGGCTGCAACACGTCCAGTAGAAGTTGGGAAAGGTGGCAAAAAATACTGAGAAAGCTGAGAAAAGCTCATCAAACACCTATTTGGAAGATCCCACATGTGATCAAGCTAATTGGGAACAGGTGGGTCCCATGATTGGGTATAAAAGGAGCCTCCCCAAACATGCTCAGTCATTCACAAGCAAGGATGGGGCGAGGTTCACCACTTTGTCCACAACTGCATGAGAAAATAGCAACATATGCTGCCATCCAAGCGACGTCTTTTTCATGGACGCCGCTGCTTATTTCAGCAAGATAATGCCAAGCCACATTCTGCACATGTTACAACAGCGTGGCTTCGAAGTAAGAGTCCAGGTTCTCCCCTGGCCCACTTGCAGTCCAGACCTTTCTCCCATTGAAAATGTGTGGCGCATTATGAAGCGTAAAATACGACAGGGAAGACCCCGGACTGTTGAACAACTGAAGCGGTTCATCTAGCAAGAATGGGAAAGAATTAGCTTTGCTGTTTGATTTGTTTGGCATAGTTCCTGTGTGTGATTTTGATGTGGAATAATGAAGGCCAAGTGGGTTTAGCAACCATAACATGTAACCCAAGGACTGGAGGAAGCCTTAGGGTGTATTCAAACCTGACTGTTTGGTCCACTTTAAAAGGAGCAGGGTTCAATTCTACCGCTGGTCCGGACCTTTTATGCAAGTGTGAATACACACAAATGAATCCTGGTGCGGATTAAAGAACTGGACCACTTTGGTCTCGGTTCGCCTCCAAACAAACTCTGGTGTGGTTCGCTTCAGGTCTGATTAAAAACAGCGTAGATCTGAACCAGCAGCACAAATATGCAGAGCAGGAATGCAGCGCGTAGGACTTGCATGTTTTCTTCCATCCGGGTCTGTGCTCTGTGTGCCGCCCTGGTCATTGCTGTCCAATGGGAAATCGTCACAAGCGTGGATGTGTTTACAAAATATACTTCACTTGCAAAATGTAGTCTGAATAGGAACCGCAGCAAATGAAAACAATTAAGTCCGTTTGTGACCCAGACCATGCAAGTGAACTAAAGGACTTTTCTGGTCTGAATACACCGTTAGTGAAAGGTCAGTTGTCAGGCATACAAATAAGTATAATTCACTGGTGTTGGGTTGAAACTTTTCTTATTCACATTTGCTTAATATAATATTTTCTTCACAAATGTATAAGATTAGTCAATCCCCACGTGTATGTTATTTTCACAAATTTTTGGCCAATCTAAAGTACTGAAATGGGCTTGCTATCTTTGACGATTCAATGGTAATGGGTCACCAACATGCCTTCCACAGCTAGTGTCAACATTGTCACCTAACCTCTATTGATTATAAGCCAACAAACAAAGAACGTGAGTTGGAAGGATGTGTCAGCCTAGCCGCATTAGGTGTGAGGCTTCCACTCCTTCAGACAGTAGTAACAGATAGCAGAGGGCTGGGGCAGAGTTGAGAGACCACCTCCATTCGAGTCCCATGGGTGAGTAGTTCTTCCACTGTTGTCCAATCATCAAGGAACTTGCTGTTCCTCAATCGGTTCTGCTTCCTGTGGCTCAACTCCAGAACCATCTGGGATGACAACGAGCTCTGGCCTCCACCTACCGCCGCCACTTCATTGCGTCGCTCTCTGTGTTGACGTGACAGTACTAGGTGACGTCTCCTTTCAGCTCGATTGTAATACCGGCCAGCCCAGGACCCGTCCACCCGTAGGTGACCCCCCAGTTGGTCCAATTCTCCACACACCTCCTCGTCGGTGGTGACCTCACTGCGTTCCTTTGCCAGCCTATAAGCTCTGGCCCTGAGCAGCTGATTCCTGACAGACTTTTGATTGGACTGGCGACAGTGGGGGTAAGGCGGAGAGCAGGTGTTCCAGTGTGCTCCCAGAGTGTTGTAATATGGACCAGCAGAAGCTTTTTGGATTCTGGTTTGATTTCCCAGAGTTTGAAATGCACGCCAGTCTGTTGGACCGCCACAAGAAACCAAACCATGACTCCTTGAGTACTCTTCCCTACAGCCCCCTGCACTTTGGCCGGATCTGGTTGTGTTTGGGTGACTGATCAGGCTGGTTCTATCCATGCTGAAGCGAGAATGATAATTGGCCCGGCTGCTCAGGAACAGCGTGTTGTTGGTTGGATGCGGTTGGCTGCTATGGACCTGCTCTGTTACCAGGTTTGATTCAATATTCATAGAGTGACTTGTACTGCAGCGCCGCTGGGCCTCACTCAAATCCATTACACTCTGACTGCGTCCTGGTACCTCGATTCTATGGCCCCCTCTTGCTTGGCGCTGCTCCAGCCACAGCGCTCTCCGCTGGCAGGGCTCTGTTTGGCAACCTGGAGGCAGATAAAATCCATTAGCCTGGTGCGCGAAAGGTGGCACTCTGCTATGCAGTGATGGGATGCAAGATCAAAGCCCTATCATAGCAGTAAGGCTTGGTTTAGTTTGGGTGCTAATTTTTTACAAAACTATCTGACCCTCCTGTCTGTTTGGGGTTTGTCAAAGAAAAAAACAGTGGGCCATGATTATAGCGCGATGGATTTGAGTCAGTAAATTGGAGCTGATTTCGCCTACATATTCCCTTGTGGAACTACACTTGACTGATTGTGGTTATTACAGATCTTATACTGTGATGTAGTGCCCGGTGGAAATGGGTTTCAGACCAGTTTGTGAATCCTTTCTGGATCTGCTGACATGTTAAATTGACTTGTTTGAGGATTCATCTGCATTTTTTGTGTGATGTGAAACCCATTGGAAGTCTTCTATTTTGTTGGGCTCTGGAGGAAATTCATGAATAGATTGACAGAGCTGTATACCTTTTGGTCCCACAGACCACAATGACATGTCTCATGTTTGTAATGCACTGATCACCACGCTGTGTATGTGTGTGTCTGCTCTTTTATTTTTTTTTTCTTTATTTGGCAGTGCGGCTGCTTGTGGAGCCGCTGCATGTGAAATTGAAATTATGGTTTCGCTGATTGGCTCACCAACGAGGACTAGACTGGGCCCATGTGGGTCAGGGACAGAAACTCAGGGACGAACGAACAATACACACCTCTGACTACTACTTACTTTCACTTTGAACAAAACATCAACGAGGCTTTAAACCGCTAGGATTGTGCCTTTGGCTAAAGATGCCAGTTTACTGTTAAGGTAAGCTGTTTTAAGACAAACTTTTACGAAAACTCTAATGTCATTTGCCTATGTTGTCACATGCCTGTGGCACCTGCCACTCGACCATGGCCCCTAATTTAAAAATCACCCACACCGGTCACTGGCTCGTTAGTCTCCCTACTTAAACCCTGCTATCCAGTCACTCCCTTGTTTGTCTGTTCCGTGATGTCATTTGTTAGCTCACTGTGCTCTGTCCGTCTGACTCCCGTTGCCGACCTTGGCCGTTCTCTGACCTGTCTCGCCCTGCTTGCCGCCCGTCCTGACCACCTGCCCCTTACTGACCACGTCTTGCATGCCGCCCGTCCTGACCACCTGCCCGTTACTGACCACATTTTGCTCGCCGCCTGTCCTGACCACCCGCTCGTCCCCGCCCACGCCCTGCTGCGCGCTTGCTCTGCTGCTTTTTCCACCAGGTGGTGTCCATCCCTCAGCCAGCCAGCTCCGGCGAAGGACGTGCTCGAACGCTACACCGCCCGTCACATCTGCCAGCCACCACCCAGCAAAGCTAGCGCACCTGCCCGATCACCGCTCCAGCGCTCCACCATCCCCTTTCCCTTCCCCTTTAACAATAAACTCTGTTCCACTCTGCATTTGGTTGTACTGCCTGATACGAGTCAGATACAGATGTACTTGTACTGCGGTGGATGACTAACCGCTCCCCTCCCTCTGAACGTAACTGTTTACTAACTGAGCACACTTAAATCACGTTCTGAGTTACTGAATATGCTGTTCAATTATTCAGAGTGCACAAAAAACAGAGTGCCGGTGCGTGGTGTAGGTGCTCCAAACGGGCACAGTGCATCAGAACACCTTTCAAGTATGAATGGGTGTGTGAATGGGTGAATGTGAGACTTTCAAGACTGAGCACCTGATAAAAGCAAGTGCACTAAGTGCACTCCATTTGCCGTTCACCATTCCTACGCTGTACAGTAATGAACGTATAAATACATGGCGGTAGGTAGGTAGGTAGGTAGGTAGGTAGGTAGGTAGGTAGGTAGGTAGGTAGGTAGGTAGGTAGGTAGGTAGGTAGGTTGTCACGTCTCGTCCCCAACTGCTCCACTATGTGTCTGTTGTCTTGGTTTCTGTCTGTGTGCTCACCCCTCCCCTCCTGTGTGCCCATGATCAGTGTGATTGTTCCCACCTGCCTCTCGTTACCTGTCGTGTATAAAAGTCCTGTCTGCCCCTCACTCCCGGTCGGATCATTGGTTGCTGTCGTGTCGTCTTCATGTCCTTTTGGTTCCTGTCGGTGTCAAGAATGTTTTCGTTGGGAAGTCATTTTGTTTTGCTAAGTCATGTCAGTTTACCGAGTCTGTATTTTGAGTTCCGCCAATAAACCCTGGTCCAAGCTGCACTTGGTCGTCCTGCTCCATGCCCCATCCGACCGTGACATAGGTAGGTAGGTAGGTAGGTATAAATCGTGGCTGACACCCCCCCAAAAAATTTGCAAAACATCGAGGCCGCAAAAGGTGAACCATATAGCAAGGGAAGACTATTCAAGTTATGCTACTCGTACATTGGAAGACTTTGAGAAGATCTTGAAAAGCCCCTCCCTTCAACACCTGCTCACATTTAAAGACAAGATTTAGCCTCGTCTCAGACTGAGATTTTACCAAGACTGTGGATTTTACATGGTTACAATTTACAAGACTACATTCATAGCCACACTGTGTTCTGACACAGCAGTTTGGAGCAGCCACTTTTCTTGATGCACTCTGAATAACCAAACGGCATTATTGAACAACATTCTGTTTGGAAACACAGAATATTATTCAAATGTTCTGTCGAGTCAGTCAGTCAAGCCGTCATAAGCCAGTTAGAAAAACAGTTGTGTTCAGAGGGAAGGGGGTAAGTCACCCACCGTAGCATATGGACAAAAACACATTGGGAAATAACTGGTAGTTTTTGTTACTTTGTCTTGACAGTTTACCTTAACTCTTAACCGGCAATTTCAGCCAAAGCTGCAATTCCAGTGGTTGAAAGCGTGCCTTGTTAATGTTATTGTTCAAAGTGAAAGTAAGATGCTGCAAGTACATCTGGGTTACGCTTCGTCTTCGTTATCCTCATAGAAGAGAGACTACACCACGGATGAAGAATGAATCAAAGGAGCAGGTGCAAGAATATCCTTCATGGTCGGCAACTTTTGTTTTGCGCAATAACTAGGGTTTAAAGTCGCATTAAACCACTGGGATTTACAGGGGCCACAGGGGGCTCGTAATATTGCATACATATACAGGACTGTCTCAGAAAATTAGAATATTGTGATGAAGTTCTTTATATTCTGACATGCAATTAAAAAAAACAAAAATGTCATACATTCTGGATTCATTACAACTCAACTGATATATTGCAAGCCTTTTATTATTTTAATATTGCTGATTATGGCATACAGTTTAAGAAAACTCAAATATCCTATCTCAAAATATTAGAATATCATGAAAAAGTATACGAGTAGGGTATTCAACTAATCACTTGAATCATCTAATTAACTCCTGAGCCTTGAAAAACACTCAGCTTGGTTCAGTAAACTAAATCACAAGTATGGGGAAGACTGCTGATCTTACTGCTGTCCAGAGGACCATCATTGACACCCTCCATCAGGAGGGTAAGACACAAAAATACATTTCTATAGCCGTATTCCCATGGTCAAGCCACTTCTGAACTCAAGACAACGGAAGAAGCATCTGACTTGGGCTATGGAAAAAAGCACTGGACAGTTGCAGAGTGATCCAAAGTCCTCTTTTCAAACGAAAGCAAGTTTTGTATTTCCTTTGGAAGTCAAGGCGCCAGAGTCTGGAGAAAGACTGGAGAGGAGTAAAATCCAAGTTGCTTGAAATCCAGTGTGAAGTTCCCACAGTCAGTGATGATTTGGGGAGCCATGTCAGCTGCTGGTGGTCCACTGTGTTAGAGATTTGCTCACTCCAACTTATTTTGCAAGAACCACACAGAGACAAGGCAAGTTCTTTTAGACACCTGCAGGTGGAGAGATCACTCGCTACAGGAATGAAATCTGAAAGGTCTCCTTCCTGCAAGGGCATATTTATTAGGAGGAACAGAGTGGGGGTGAGAGTGGGGGTCAGAGTAGACAAATGGCCGAAGCCCCTGGCTGATCAAAGCACAGCAGAGGGTTCTTCACGATGTTGTGTGAACTAAACAACTTTGATTGCTTCCTCTGCAGCTAGTCACTTTGTTCTACTACTTTTATTAAGACAGGACAACCGAGTTTAAGTATTACAGGTTACATTCCAACATAATCATAGGATCAAACTAACCTGAAAACCCTAACATCTCCCTCCTGATTTATCATATGATTATGCCACCCCAAACAACAACGACAAGCAAGAAAAAAACATATATACGTATAATGAAGAAAGTAGAATGGTAAAAATAAAAACAACAAACAATGATAGCAACACATTCCAGTGAAGATGAGGCATTACCTCAAACTTATTGTGTAAGCGAAAAACCTGCTGGCCAGATGTTATTAGCAGGAAAATTCTTACACGGCCCCGTTGCCACAGGCGACCAGAATGCTATGAATAATAAAAAATAAAAAGAAAAACACAGAAACAGTACATCATTGTATCCATCACTTGCGAAGCATTTTCGATGGTCAAATCATCAAGTTTCTGTAAAACATGCTCAACAGAACAGCACCTACGCAATCCATGTTTCATCATCGTCATCACATCCGTCATCTCTAAGGAGTTGTATATGAACCTGGGCTACAGTAGAGGACACAAACTTCGACACAGCAGACTTCAAACATGGGATAACGCAGGTCGTAAACGAGCACAACGCCACCAGCACAACAAGCACAGGAGACAGCAATTTCAACAGCAGTTGCCACCAGTTGCCAGAGAATAGCCATGAAAAGAAATCAAACTGAAGTGGGACCTTGTCTTTAGACATGGCCTGCTGTAAGTTCTTCAGCGAATTCATGGCGTCGTTTATGTGGGTGTCATTTTCTCCTGGTATGTATGTGCAACAGGAAGTCCCAATGATGTGGCACACACCACCTTGTGCTGCCGTCAACAAGTCCAGAACCATCCTGTTTTGCAAGACCATCAGTCTAATAGCCTGAATCTCTCTATTTTGTCCATCGTTGACTTGCAGTGAGAGATTCACAAAGGATTGAAAACGATAGTTCAGTGTCTCGATGAAGAGCGATAGTTTCCCAACCCCAATCTGAGGGAAGAGCGCAAGGACAACTTTGTCTCCGGCAGACCATACTTTATGGTCCTCTGGAACGTTCGCACCCCAGACAGGGTCATGAGGGTCAAAGGTTGCAACTGCTCTGCGTCGACGTCCAGTAGAGTTACGTGCTCCTGTCAACAAATGGTGTCGTATCCTGTAGGTGTGGTCTGTCACCCACACTGGTGCACACACTCCTGTCCAGTTGGCGGGCAGCATCGGATAAACCTTGTGACCACAAAGCCACCAGCCATTCTGTATGAAGTATGTTCCGTTCGATGGTGTAGCCATGTTGGTTGGAGAGCCCTCCCCACCTGAAATGGCTCTCTTATCTTGACACTCATCGGTGATGTCCAGAGCTCCCATCCAGTTTCCTCCTGGAGAGCAGTCGTCGTTAATGCAGACGTGGGTCTTGTTGCCTTGGATGTAACATGTGTAATTCACTCCAGCTGGTCTTTCTGTGTAGGCCACTTGTGGTATTGTTCGTCCTTTAACAGTCACATTGAGATTTGTCCAGAACAGCTGATCACAGGCACCGTCAGCAAGTCCAGGGCGGTAAGGGTCGGCATCTTTGACTGCGACGGCACGGTGCTGATATCCAACTCCTCCCATGGATGCCATACATTTTGCTTCAGTGACATTCATTGCTCTGGCCTCCAAGCGAACTTGCGTGGAGGAAGGGGGGAGTTTCGAACACACATAGCATCCCTCCTGTGTGTGAGCTCTCACAGTGAACCTGACATACCGGTACCAAGTGTTGGTTTCGTATGGGTTTCTGGGGTCCCATGACCAGTCTTCATAGTTCTCATCATGTGACCATCGTTTACCACGGGCAACATTGTCATTTGGTCTGTTCAGATGAGTCAATAGACCATAGCACGCTCCAACCACAACGCAGCAGAGGATCCATCTGGCATATGGAGCCCCGTTGCTACTAGGATGGCAGAGACACTGGGACATCCCCTCGCCTAGCGGAGTGGGGATCGATGAATTCTTCACCAACATTGAGACGCCTCGCCCTAAACGACGGGGCCCCTTTGTAGTCAGCCTTCCCCACCACTCCGAATTAGGGGTCCAGCACTCTCTGCAACTTGCAGTGGCTGAGGTGAATCCAGCTGGGCCGTTGAGAGATTTTTACCGCCGTGGGAGTAGCAAGCAAAACTTGGAACGGTCCCTCCCACCGCGGGCTGGCCCAGTTCTTTCTTTTGATGACCTTGATGTAGACCCAGTCTCCTGGATTGATGGTGTTGTCCACCTGTGAGGGAGAGAGATCAGGCGGCAGTAAATTTGCATTTGACACATCTTTCAGTTTGAGCGTCCTGATTAGATAATCTGCCAAGGTCTGTTCTTCATCTGCTTTTTGCAAATCTGCAGGGAACACTGGTAGTCTATATGGTCTCCCATGTATGATTTCAAAAGGTGTTAGTCCTTCTGAAGTGGGAGTAATTCTCATATAGAGCTTCACTAAGTCGAGGCACTCTGGCCAAGGTCTGCCTGTTGTTTCCATGCATTTTTTCAACCTGCTTTTGATGGTAAAGTTTGCCCGTTCAACCAGGCCTGCGCTCGAAGGATGCCAAGCACAGTGGTTTTTTAACGTTATTCCAAGGTGTACAGCCATGTTCTGCACAACTTGGTTCACAAAGTGTGGACCATTGTCACTGTAAATGGTTTGGGGGATGCCATGAGTTGGTATGATGGTTTTGCAGATAGCTTTTGCCACTGTTAAGGCATCTGCGCGTTTAGATGGAACTACTTCCACCCATTTTGAAAATGCATCAATCATCACTAGGCAGTATTTGTAAGGTCCACTTTGTGTAAGTTCAATAAAATCCATATGCATGATTTGAAATGGATAAGAGGGTTTTGGAAATGAGCCTCTCTTAGATCTCATGTTTCCTTGTGGATTATGTTTCACACAAACAGGACATGCTTTACAAAATTTTTTTAAGTAAGCATCTAAACCAAAGGTAGTGAATTGTTGATCTATGATGGACTTCATCCCTCCTGTCGACACATGGCAAGGCCCATGTGTCGCAAGTGCTGCTGCCTTAAAAAGTGATTTTGGTAAAACAGGTTTGTCATTGATGCGGTGGATATTATCTGTATCCACTATTGCACCTTTTGTCGTCCACATTCGTTTTTCCACCATTGGAGCATTGCCCTGCATATCTGTCAGTACAGTCTTATCTATGAGTTGTGTGTCCTCTGAACCCACTAAAAAAATTTCATGGCCATGTCTCCCTGCAGCTGCTTCTTTTGCAATCTTGTCTGCTAATCTGTTTCCATTTGAGACTTCATCTCTGTCAGTGGTGTGAGCAGCACATTTACACACAGCTAGTTTAGCAGGTAAAAGAATGGCCTGCAACAAGTCTTTTAACAAGGAGGCATGGGTAACCGGCTTACCGGTTGATGTTGTCATCCCTCTGCGCTCCCATTGTTTCGCAAAATAGAACAGAGTAGAAAACGCATACTGACTGTCTGTGTATACAGTGACTTCCTTATCTTCTGCTAATTGACAAGCTCTTGTTAGAGCAATCAGCTCAGCAGCCTGTGCTGACCTGGTGTATGGAAGCTTCTCTGCTTCAACAATCTGGTTTGGCAATTTCACAATTGCATAACCACTTTGATTGTTTCCTTTAGGATCCTTTGAACATGATCCATCCACAAACCACTTTTCCCCCTTGTCAAGTGGCGTGTCACTTAAATCTCCTCTGGGCAGCTGTAGATGTTCTGTAGCATCCAAACAGTTATGTGGTGTTCCATCCCCTGGCAACGGGATCAACGTTGCTGGGTTAAGGATTGTGCACCTCTTTATCACAATGTGTGGTTGTGACAGAAGTATAGCAGTGTAGGACAGATGTCTGGCTGGTGACAAAAAGTTCATTTTGCTTTGCAGCAGCAACACATCTACAGCATGTGGAACCAGCAGCTCCATTTTGTGAAAGAGCACCACATCTGCAGATTGTCTCACTGCAAGCGCCGCCGCGCACACTGCTTGGACACAGTCTGGCAAAGACAGAGCCACTGGATCCAGTTTTTTTGAATAAAATGCAATTGGTCTTAGTTTGCTGCCATGACTCTGCAGTAACACTGAGGTCATAAAACCATTCCTGCAGTCTGCTGTTTGCACAAAGGTTTTATTGTAGTCTGGCAAGATAAGAGTTGTGGTTTCTATCAGAGCCTGTTTCAGCACTACAAAAGCATCATCCGCTGCTGGTGTCCACATGATTTTTTCTGTCATTGTCATGGGAACTCCATGCACAATATCCAGCAGCGGTTGTGTTTTTTCCGCATAATATGGGATCCATGCTCTGCAGTAATTGCAGAGCCCCAAAAATGACATCATTTGTTTTTTTGTTTCAGGTTTCGGTGTATCTGAAATAATCTGCTTTCTGGTTCTTTGTATCTGTCTTCCAGAAGCTGACAAAGTGTGACCTAAATAGTTCACTTCCTGTCTGACCCATTGTAACTTATTTTTGTTCACTTTATTCCCTGTTTTGCAGAGATAGTGTAACAATGCTAAGGAGTCTGCTTTGCAAGCAGCTTCAGTTTCAGAGGCTACCAGGAGATCATCTACATAAACTAGAAGTTGGCTTTTGTTTGACATCTGAAAATCAGCCAAACAGGACATGATAGCTTGAACGAAAATAGTTGGACTATCAGCAAATCCTTGTGGCAATCTGGTGTATGTATAGCTTTGTCCTTTAAAGGTAAAAGCGAACCAAAACTGTGAGTCTGGGTGAATTGGCACTGAGAAAAATGCATTGCTGAGATCAATTACTGTGAAATACTTCTGATTAGGTTTCAAAGTGTTCAGAAGTGTGTGTGGGTCAGGCACATTGGGTGCTCTTGTTTGCACTGCATCATTCACTGCTCGTAAATCTTGTATCATTCGCCAATTAATTTTGTCGGCCTTTTGGACTGGAAAAATGGGAGTGTTGCAAGGAGAATCCGGGCATTCCCTAATGATTCCTCCCGCCAAAAGATCATTTATAATAGGGGCAATCCCATTTATTGCCTCCTGTTTTAAAGGATATTGCTTAACTCTCGGACGCCACTCTGATCTTGGTTTGATCTGTACTGGGGAAATGGATCGTAAAAGACCTACATCAGATGGGCCCTTGGTCCACAGTTTTTCAGGAAGCCCAGCCAATTCCCCCTCCTCCTTTTCACTCAAACAAATGTCAACTAGTCAGGGAAGCGCACAAGCGCCTGCTCTGCCTACAGCCACTTCACACACTGTTTGCTTCCACACGTCACAACTGGTACTGTAGCTCCACCCATCACCTTTGTCCTCATAATCAGTCACAGATCCAGCAAGTTTAATTCGGGAACCCACATCTGCCCACGTTATACTGTGAGGTTTAAACAATGAGATGTGGGGTACAGCCGACAATTTGTATCTATCTTTCTGAGGAGCGGGCAGGCGTACAGCGGCAGCCGCAAATGACCTGCGATCAGTGTACAGAGCAGTGATTGTTAAAGTTACTTCTGTGTCGCTGAGAAAACTTCCAATATAGTCATCTTGTGGATCAGTGAGAATATTCATGGTGACATGTAATTCAGTACAAGTCATTTCTGATTCAGGTTGGGACAATTGTTTTCGAGCTTCACCCAGCAATCTGCTTGGGAGTTTAGGATTTCGTTCAGGAGGGATGGCATAGGAGCAGCAAATCTGTTCACCTGCCTGTGCAGCATATGAGTCCACATCTCTCACTCTACATGCTCGCATGCCATCCTTTACTGGAATTATTGCAATTCCCAACCGAGTCATCAGATCTCGTCCCAACAGGTTTATGGGACATTTTGGAGATAGGACAATTGAAACTGAAGCCATGCTTCCAGTTTCCTTATCTCTCACTTCAACTGGATTAGAGATACTCTCCTTGTGTACCTGCCCATCAGCAGATTTCACCCAAATAGTATTTTGGGAGGCCTTTAGATTTGGGACTTTAGTTTTTATCACGGTTTTACAAGCCCCAGTATCACACAAAAACTCAACATCACTGCCTCCAATGTTTAGAGTAACATATGGTTTTTCTTTTAATGTACTCAGAATGTCCCATGCTGTATGGACATCTACTATTTCTTCCTCTATAGGAGCACCAGGGGTCAAAGGGGGGGGGTCTAGTCATGCTGAGAATTTGGCCTTTCCTCTGCCCCTCCCTGCACCCTTTGATTGATATTGTTTTGCAGAACGACACTCCCTTGCAAAGTGTCCTCGTTTCCCACAGTTCCAACAGTTTGTATCTGATGGGGGTTTTGATTTATATGGCGGCCTGTGACCTTGTTGGCCTCTACCTCCTCCTCTGCCTTGCTGGGACCCTTGGAAGAAGACTGTTGTATCTTCATCTAGTTCATCATCATCATTATCTAGATGAAATACATCAGAACTTTTGCCTTTTTTGATCACTTTTTCAGCATGTCTGGCCCATTGCATAGTTGTTGTCACACTTGCAACATCCACTTCCACCAAATGTTTCCTCACCCAGTTGCCTATTTCAGGGCGGAAATTAGTGAGGAGCGCATTTTTAAGCTGTTATTGATAAGCACTCTCAGCTGTATCATTGAATGGGATGCCACTATGCACCCTGAATTCTTTTTCAAATCTCAAACGAAAATCATCAGTATCTTCACCAGGCTTCTGTTTTATTCCTGCCAAATGACCATAATTCGCTCGTCTTTGAAATATAGTTCGCACTCTTTGCACAAGACCATTCCATTGTGCTGCATACTCCTCTCCCAATTGATTTCCCTCAACGGGATAGGGAAAAGGCCCTTGATTATTTCTACCTGTATAATTTCCCCTAACCTTTGCCCAGTCTTTTCCCAAGGAGGACATTGCAGCTTCTCCTGCCTCATGTCCATTCAGTCTATAGGAATGTATAATTCCAGCCATGTCCTCTGCCCATATAGCTGGGTCTTCAGCAACAGGGGTAACCCCTTCAACAGCTTTTCTTGCCTCTTCCAAAGTCCATGGCCGGAAAACATATGTATGTGGGAGTTGGCCTTCCCCTACATTAGGGTTTGGCACCTGTATCATTGGGCACACATCAACCTTGTCCAAATTTTGAGAAAATCTAGCAGCAGTGGTCAAACTTCTTGTTTGTACAGGACTTCTAGTAATGTGACCCTGACTTCTTTTGCTGTTATATGGGGGGGGCTGCAGGTTTGTTAAGCTTGGATACAAGTTTTGTGTACGAGCGGAAGGCCCCTCTTGCTCCTCTGCTCGAGCTGCGCCTTCAGCGTCGGCGGGAGCCGTGGCCGCGGCAGTGCGCCTGCGCACTCCGGCCTCATTGTCTTCCGGCCTGACAAACATAGTCTCAGCCTCATCACCTTTCATCTTTCTATCTTTTGTCTTTTGGATTTGTTCTTTTCTCTCTTGTGAAGCTTTCAACCACACTTTAGCACAATCCAATTCCCTTTCTTTTCTTTTCTTTTTCAGTCCATTTTTCTTTTTATCCACACTCTCTTCTAAAACATCAACTACTATCTTCCACACTTCAACTCTCAACTTCCCTTCTACTCCATACTTTTTCTTCCACTTTGGCATATATTGCATACAATTAAGAAATCTACTCGCCATGTACTTCTCATCTCCGTCCAGAGGTAGAGATTTACAGTTTTTATTTCCCATCTTAATTCTAGTAGTTCTAGGTTTTACAATCTCTTTGTCTCAAAAATATTATTATTATTATTATTACTATTATTACTTATTTATTTATTTAACTATGTCTTTGAGGATCCTCAATGCAGGTTTAAATTGACCTTTCAACAAATTACTAGCCTGTATTATTGCCGTGGATCAATGCTAGAACTGCTATTTAGTCAATTTATCCTACCAGTCACACTCCCAACCACACAAACTCAAGCGCTTTGTATTTTTCTCATGGCTCGGACAAACCAAAGCCGAATCTCATAGCTCGGACAAACCAAAGCCGAATCTCATAGCTCGGACAAACCAAAGCCGAATCTCATAGCTCGGACAAACCAAAGCCGTATCTCATAGCTCGGACAAACCAAAGCCGAATCTCATAGCTCGGACAAACCAAAGCCGTATCTCATAGCTCGGAAAAACCAAAGCCGAATCTCATGTGCACCTGTGTTTTTTTTTTTTTTTTTTTTTTTTTTTACGCGTTTCACAACAACACAATCACACAACTTCAGGCCTTTGACTTACTTGTCCCCTGGTTCGTTGCACTGCCGGGTCCCGTCAATCCACCTCTGTCAGACGAAGGCAGACCTAAGATGCTGGCCCAGCGAAGAATTTCCTTCCCAGGTCTTTCTTTACCAGGTCCGGCTAGTGGACGCTGGCCCGTCGACGGTGTACAGCGCGTCGTCCTCCGTCAGCCAGATGATGGGTATGAGGGTCCCGGGTTTCGGCACCAAAATGTTAGAGATTTACTCACTCCAACTTATTTTGCAAGAACCACACAGAGACAAGGCAAGCTCTTTTAGACACCTGCAGGTGGAGAGATCACTCGCTACAGGAATGAAATCTGAAAGGTCTCCTTCCTGCAAGGGCATATTTATTAGGAGGAACAGAGTGGGGGTGAGAGTGGGGGTCAGAGTAGACAAATGGCCGAAGCCCCTGGCTGATCAAAGCACAGCAGGGGGTTCTTCACGATGTTGTGTGAACTAAACAACTTTGATTGCTTCCTCTGCAGCTAGTCACTTTGTTCTACTACTTTTATTAAGACAGGACAACCGAGTTTAAGTATTACAGGTTACATTCCAACATAATCATAGGATCAAACTAACCTGAAAACCCTAACACACTGTGTTTCATCAAGTCCAGAGTAAATGCAGATGTGTACCAAGAGATTTTAGAGCACTACATGCTTCCGTGTGCTAAAAAGCTCGATGGAGATGATGATTTCATTTTCCAGCATGATCTGGCACCTGCCCACAGTGCCAAAACCACCAGTATATGGTGTACTGACCATGGCATTACTGTCCTCGATTGGCCTGCCAATTCCCCTGACCTGAACCCCATAGAGAATTTGTGGGGTATTGTTAAGAAGAAGCTGAAAGACACCAGACCCAACAATGCAAATGAGCTAAAGGCCGCTATTGAAGGATCCTGGGCATCCATAACACCTCAGCAATGCCACAGGCTGACTGCCTCCATGTCACGCCGCATTGATGCAGTAATCCATGCAAAAGGATTCCCAACCAAGTACTGAGTGCATTAAGGGACATTTTCAAATGTTGGATTTTGTTTTGCTGTTATAAATCTTTTATTTTTACTTGGTCTGAGGTAATATTCTAATATTTTGAGTTTTCTTAAGCTGTAAGCCATAATCAGCAATATTAAAATAATAAAAGGCTTGCAATATTTCAGTTGATTTGTAATGAGTCCAGAATGTATGACATTTTTTTTAAAATTGCATTTCAGAAAATAAAGAACTTTAACACAATATTCAAATTTTCTGAGACAGTCCTACTAATATCTATACCATCTTCTCAAATGCTTGTTCGTCATTCACGGGTGAGTGCAGTCAGTCTTGGAACAAAGATGTGTTCCTTACTTCTGCCACATATATAGTTGGTATAGGTATTGATATAGTAGATATTAATGAGGCTACAGCATTATGCAGAAGTGTACTGGTATTTTGAGGTATTTTGATACTATTTATTGTCACTGAGGAGAGTTAGGAGGTTGTGGAATATATCCTTCTAGGGGAGCTGGCGTAACAGAAAAAAGCACTGTCTTGGAGTAATAATGTAAGACCAAGACAAAAAAAAAAAATCCTAGAAATGTGCTCAGATTTGTTAACCCATCTATGGGGTGGACATTGTACATTTTCACCATTGGTCTAGGGCCGGACATGACAATACTGTAGTTATTTTGGTACCCTTTACAACCTTTCATAGTAAACAAGACAAAAAGGAAGATAAACGATAACTAGAGTGCAAGGACGGCGGTCCACTAACCAGAAGAAGGTGAAGTTGGTGAGCGGTTGCGATGCAAAGTGGGACTCCTCTCGCCTCGATGGATGTGCACCTTGGAGGTTGTGCTCTTGGCCATTGTGCAACGAGAAGACTGCTGTGCCCCCGAATGACTCAAGGGCATGGTCTCAGGGATAGACTCCAGATCCCAGCGCCCTCTCTGCTCATGAGGGGAGTGACCCAAGCGTAAGTGGTGTGCATATCTATGGATCTTGGGGAGACACCGGTGCTCGCCAGTGCTAACACTGTGGAAACCTGAGTCGCTGGGTTCCGAAGAAATCAGAGACTCGGAGGAAGATGAGGACCCTTGTGAGGAGGGGGTGTGGCCCGGTAGTGATGACATAGCATCAGTCTCAGCCTCGGAGAGGGGCAGCCGGTGATGTGGGCTGTCGGGGCTACAGCCCAGTCTGCTGTCCAGCTCATTGAGAGGAATGTAGCCCAAAGTACGCCAGGCGGGGCGGTAGTTGGACTGCATGTAAGAAATCAGCAACGTTAGTGTATGAGAGCAAAATATTTTTCCCCTTGTTTGTCAAACATTGTTCATAGATGAAAATATTTGTTACAGGAAAAAAAAACCTGTCTTGCGAAAATCTTATTTTCCATTTTTCCAGTGTTGTAACAGCCAAGCAGACAACTCTCAGATTTGGGCTGACATGCCGCCATTTCAAGAGCCTAGAACAACACAGAAGTAAATTTTTCGATATTTTGATTCATTAAAGGGATACTTCAACATTGACCCTCATACTGTATACCGTAATTTCCGGACTATAAGCCGCGACTTTTTTCCAAAATTTTGAACCCTGCGGCTTATAGTCAGGTGCGGCTTATATAAGATTTTTTTCGTGATTTTTGTGATGACTTGATCACTTTTATACACTCGTAAAAAGGCTGTGGACCACTGTTGTGCGGTATCTTGAAGAAAAAGCAACAACAAAAATACTATTTTGGAACACTACTATGGCTGCTGCTTATTCTGGCTGTCTTGCTTGTGACTATTATGAGCTTTAGTAGGAATCCACGCGAGGTGACCTGCGTCAAAGGGCTCTAAACCAGGGGTGTCAAACTCATTTCTTTTGCAGACCGCATTGTAGTCATAGCTTCTTTCGGAGGGCCATTATGACTGTCAACCCAAATAAATCTATGAGCACCTCATATTATATACAGTAAAAGCTACAAAACAAACTGACAAATAACTCGTTTTCAAATCAGACGAGTAAAAACTGGTCAAATATTTAAAAAAAAAATATATTATTAAAAGTGAAGACAATTTGCAATTCTAGTAATGACACACGAATTTGATGCACAATTTGTCTTCGCGGGCCACATAGAATGATGTGGCGGGCCGTATCTGGCCCCCGGGCCTTGAGTTTGACACCTGTGCTCTAAACCCTTTCTCTTACTCTGCCATGTGACTCAGAAATTACACAAAGCAGTGGCACTGTTTGGACCATCTGCATTGTATTAAAACCCAATCAATCAGCATTTAAATTCAATTCTTCTGACATTTTGCTCACCAAAAACAAGTTGTAATGAATGTGAACTTTTAATGCATTTTATTCAGAGGGTTACTTTGAACCCTGAGGCTTAAATGGCGGCGCGGCGTACTTATGGATTTTTACGGCCTCCGGCCTCCAGGGGGCGCTCTAGCAGGAAGCAAGAGCGAGACAGACGAAGAAGAGATAATGCGCCGAAGAAGACGCGCTAGTTTGTGTTTACAACATTTCGCGCGTCACGCAGAACGCGATCAAGACGGACATTACTGAAAGGAAGCTTTTATACACAAACCGTCATTATGGGGAACAGAAGAAATGCACATGATGCCGCTTTTAAGTGTCAAGTGGCATGGTGGTACAAGATGGTGTAAAATTAGGTATTGAATTTGGCCCAGGCACATTGGCTATCCCAAAACATGTAGTAGTTCCAAAATTTCATGGAAATGGTGTTAAAGCTTGACATGGGGTGACCTGATGGAAATTAACAAATCTAATAAATTAAATTGTTAGTAATTGGGAAGACACGACCTGTTCAAACACGTTGCAACGCACAATTTTGGAATATGAGTTTGCTATGCCCCCTCTGTGAGTCGTCACCTTATCGTGGTGGAGGGGTTTGCGTGCCCTTATGATCCTAGGAGCCATGTTGTCGGGGGCTTCATGCCCCTGGAAGGGTCACCCATGGCAAACGGGTCCTAGGTGAGGGGCCAGACAAAGCACGGCTCACAGAAGCCCCTTATGACGATTGAAATAAATGGACTTCGTTTTCCCTCGCCCGGACGCGGGTCACCGGGGCCTCCCTCTGGAGCCAGGCCTGGTGGCCAGGCCTTCACCCATGGGGCCCGGCCGGGCATAGCCCGAAAAGGAAACGTGGGTCCCCCTTCCCATGGGCTCACCACCTGTGGGAGGGGCCGAAGGGGTCGGGTGCAATGTGTGCTGGGCGGCAGCCAAAGGCAGGGACCCGGCTGCAGAAGCTGGCTCTTGGGACATGGAATGTCACCTCTCTGGCTGGAAAGGAGCCCGAACTGGTGTGGGAGGCAGAAAAATTCCGACTAGATATAGTCGGACTAGCCTCCACGCACAGTTTGGGTTCCGGTACAAGCCCTCTCGAGAGGGGCTGGACTCTCTTCCACTCTGGAGTTGCCCACGGTGAGAGGCGTCGAGCAGGTGTGGGTATACTTATTGTCCCCCGGCTGGGCGCCTGCACATTGGGGTTCACCCCGGTGAACGAGAGGGTAGCCTCCCTCCGCCTTCGGGTGGGGGGACGGGTCCTGACTGTTGTTTGTGTCTATGCACCAAACGGCAGTTCAAAGTACCCACCCTTCTTGGAGTCCCTGGAGGAAGTGCTGGAGAGCGCTCCTTCTGGGGACTCCATCGTTCTACTGGGTGACTTCAATGCTCACGTGGGCAATGACAGTGAGACCTGGAAGGGCGTGATTGGGAGGAACGGCCCCCCCGATCTGAACCCGAGCGGTGTTCTATTGTTGGACTTCTGTGCTCGACATGGATTTTCAATAATGAACACCATGTTCAAGCATAAGGGTGTCCATGTGTGCACTTGGCACCAGGACACCCTAGGCCGCAGTTCAATGATCGACTTTGTAGTCGTGTCATCGGATTTGCGGCCGCATGTTTTGGACACTCGGGTGAAGAGAGGGGCGGCGCTGTCAACTGATCACCACCTGGTGGTGGGTTGGCTCCGATGGTGGGGGAAGATGCCGGTCCGACCTGGCAGACCCAAACGCTCTGTGAGGGTCTGCTGGGAACGTCTGGCAGAATCTCCTGTCAGGAAGAGTTTCAACTCCCACCTCCGGCAGAGCTTTTTCCACGTCCCGGGGGAGGCGGGGGACATTGAGTCTGAGTGGACCATGTTCCGCGCCTCCATTGTTGAGGCGGCCGACCGGAGCTGTGGCCGTAAGGTCGTTGGTGGCTGTCGTGGCGGCAATCCCCGAACCTGCTGGTGGACACCGGCGGTAAGGGATGCCGTCAAGCTGAAGAAGGAGTCCTATCGGGCCATTTTGGCCTGCGGGACTCCGGAGGCAGCTGACAGGTACCGGATGGCCAAGCGGAACGCGGCTTCGGCGGTTGCTGAGGCAAAAACCCGGGTGTGGGAGGAGTTAGGTGAGGCCATGGAGAATGACTTTCGGACGGCTTCGAGGAAATTCTGGTCCACCATCCGGCGTCTCAGGAGGGGGAAGCAGTGCAACGTCAACTCTGTTTACAGTGGGGATGGCGTGCTGCTGACCTCGACTCGGGACGTTGTGAGTCGGTGGGGAGAATACTTCGACGACTTCCTCAATTCCACCGACACGCCTTCCATTGTGGAAGCAGGGCCGAAAGACTCTGAGGCGGACTCTCCGATCTCGGGTCGAAGTCACTGAGGTAGTTAAAAAACTCCTCGGTGGCAAGGCCCCGGGGGTGGATGAGATCCGCCCGGAGTTCTTAAAGGCTCTGGATGTTGTGGGGCTGTCATGGCTGACACGCCTCTACAACGTTGCGTGGACATCGGGGACAGTGCCTCTGGATTGGCAGACTGGGGTGGTGGTTCCCCTCTTCAAGAAGGGGGACCGGAGGGTGTGTTCCAATTACAGGGGAATCACACTCCTCAGCCTCCCTGGTAAGGTCTATTCAGGGGTGCTGGAGAGGAGGGTCCGTCGGGAGGTCGAACCTCGGATTCAGGAGGAACAGTGTGGCTTTCGTCCTGGCCGTGGAACAGTGGACCAGCTCTACACCCTCGGCAGGATCCTCGAGGGTGCATGGGAGTTCGCCCAACCAGTCCACATGTGTTTTGTGGACTTGGAGAAGGCGTTCGACCGTGTCCCTCGGGAGGTTCTGTGGAGGGTGCTTCGGGAGTACGGGGTGCCGAGCCAACTGATAAGGGCGGTTCGGTCCCTGTATCACCGATGCCAGAGTCTGGTCCGCATTTCCGGCAGTAAGTCGGATTCGTTCCCAGTGAGGGTTGGACTCCGCCAAGGCTGCCCTTTGTCACCGATTCTGTTCATAATTTTTATGGACAGAATTTCTAGGTGCAGCCGAGGCGTTGAGGGGGTCCGGTTTGGGGACCTCAGCATCGCGTCTTTGCTTTTTGCAGATGACGTGGTGCTGTTGGCTTCTTCAGGCCGTGATCTCCAGCTCTCGCTGGAACGGTTCGCAGCCGAGTGTGAAGCGGTCGGGATGAGGGTCAGCACCTCCAAATCCGAGTCCATGGTCCTCGATCGGAAAAGGGTGGAATGCCCTCTCCGGATCAGGGATGAGATCCTGCCCCAAGTGGAGGAGTTCAAGTATCTTGGAGTCTTGTTCACGAGTGAGGGGAGGATGGAGCGCGAGATCGACAGGCGGATCGGTGCAGCGTCGGCAGTAATGCGGACCCTGTACCGGTCCGTTGTGGTGAAGAGAGAGCTGAGCCAAAAGGCAAAGCTCTCAATTTACCGGTCGATTTACGCTCCTACCCTCACCTATGGTCACGAGCTATGGGTCGTGACCGAAAGAACGAGATCCCGGATACAAGCGGCCGAAATGAGTTTTCTCCGCAGGATGTCCGGGCTCTCCCTTAGAGATAGGGTGACGAGCTCGGTCATCCGGGAGAGACTCGGAGTAGAGTCGCTACTCCTCCACGTTGAGAGGAGCCAGATGAGGTGGCTCGGGCATCTTATCAGGATGCCTCCTGGACGCCTCCCTGGGGAGGTGTTCCGGGCATGTCCCACCGGTAGGAGACCCCGGGGACGACCCAGGACGCACTGGAGAGACTATGTCTCTCAGCTGGCCTGGGAACGCCTTGGGATCCCCCGGGATGAGCTGGATGAAGTGGCTGGGGAGAGGGAAGTCTGGGAGTCCCTCCTAAAGCTGCTGCCCCCGCGACCCGACCCCGGATAAGCGGAAGAAGATGGATGGATGGATGGATGGATGGAGTTTGCTATGCCATAATTTTAAGATGTAACAGCTTGAGCAATATCAATATATCTGTTTAAGTTGGAGGAACCCATTATTATGTTAAGTACTATTATGGGTTGAGATTGATCTTTATTAGACAGGATATATGTGATTAATGTTGCAATGTTGTGTCCAACCTGTATTTAACATTGGTGTTCCATCCATACCTGAATATATTAAGTTGAGAGGAGACATTAAGGGCTAGTAGGGAAAGAACGAGCAAAAAAGGAAACACCTGCATCCGGTGGCCGGTGGCTGTCGGGCGCAGTGGTTGCTGTTTGAAGCAGGGTTGCCAAGACAACAAGAGGTGCAGGGATTCTGACCTTTCATCTACATATTCCAATGAGGTTATGCCAGAAGCCTATAAATATGATGCCCGAATACAGAGCGGGCGCTTCTTCCTAGTCAGGGCGTTAGCCGTGACATTGCCCGGAGTAAAAGAACGAAGATGGATTTTTCATTATTTTTGAGATTGAACCAAAATCTACTAAGATGAATTTCCAGAGTCTTCGAATTGGACTTGGTCAAATTTTAAGCTTCGAGGAAGGGCAGAGGAGACAGCCGCTCCGGGCAGAAAGGGGAAGTCGTCAATTTTACTTTTTAGGCTACGCTCCTCACGGCCGGACCTTTCCTATTTTTTAAACAGAATTCGGTTTTTGGAACAAAGGAGAGCTGATCACTCGACTTGTTCAACCAAATAGGTTTTTAGACCTTTAGTCTCCTCTTCTGTTTAGAGTGGGTGAGTCTTGTTTTCTTTATTTTTTCGACTTGTAATTCTTTTGCTTGCTTATTCATTAAATCTCTTCTTAAGCCTTAATTCGGTTATCGATTATTTCGTAGTAACTATGTTGAGCATGGTTTTATATGCAGTAATTACAACTTTAAAATGTTTTTATTCCCCTATCGTAGTCGTTCTTTAAATCCGTTCAATTCTTTTTAAAGTGAAGACAGCTTTAATCCTTAACATCAGGAATTGTCAGATCTGGTTCGAAGTAGTTATCTTGAGCTCAGCTAGGGCGAGGGCGCTCTAGTAAATTAACGAATCCTTGAGGTCTTAACAAAGACATGTAAAAATATCCGTAACATAACAACAGCTTCAAACAGAAAAAAGGGGAGCCATCAATACGACGCGGTCATTTCGAAGTCTTGCCTCGAATTGAGTTACTCGGCTCGAGCTTCGGGTGACTTGAGAGGGATTGGCGTCGTAAAGAAATTTGATTGATTCTGGTAGAGTTAATTTAACTCGGGTGGTTAGATTACGGACGAATCCCCTTACCCCGGCTGGTCCAAACCCGTTACCGGGAAGCCGGTGCCACTTTGATAAAAAGTGCGCGTTTGACATAAGCTAAAGGCAGTTGATGTTGATGACATTGCGGCACCCTTTTCTTTATTTCGTGGTCCGTCTACTCTGGAGCTATACGTGTCGCTCGCTAGTTTAATGTAATTTAGCGCTTCATGCATGAATAAGATTAGCATGAACAGACCCTCATCATGGAAAACGCTAGAAGAAATGGATAAAAACGACAACAAAAGAGATACTGAGAAAGTGTGTGGCGAAGGATATCTAACGCTATTCCAATTGGAAATTGAGGAGGAAGACTTCGACGGTTTCAGTGCACAGGAGGAAGATGAAGACGATGAAGCTCTTTTCTTTACTTTTACTTTAACCAGCCCCGTTAGTGCTGTGCTACCGTGTTGCTGCTGTGTTACCGCCGCGTCTCAGTGACTTTTACGGGTATGTTTTAGTTAATCAAACCCTATTAGTGCTGTGTTACTTCCGTGTTGCTGCGGTATTACTGCCGCGTCACAGGCAGTGTTTGGAAAGAAATGTTAATGTATGTTATTAAAACTTTAAAAAAGCTTTCTGTGTCCAGTCTTTCTTTGTTAATAACTCGCGTGCACATTTCCGTGTTGCTGCGGTACTACTGCTGCGTCACAGGCAATGTTTAGAAAGACATGTTAAAGTATGTTATTAAAACTTTAAAAAGGCTTTCTGTGTACTGTCTTTCTTTGTAAAAAAAAAACTCGTGTGCACGTGCGGTTTATAGTCCGGCGCGGCTTATGTAAGAAAAAAACTAAAATATCCACGAATTTTAGCTGGTGCGGCTTATAGTCCGGTGCGGCTTATAGTCCGGAAATTACGGTATACAAGCTATGCATGTAAAAATGTGAGCACTAAAAGTCATCCCCCAAGAAGATTCTAGTGATTTTAGGGGCTTTTTATGGTGATTTTTGCCACTTTGGTTCTATTTTTCATGTCAACTTTGTCTAAATCATAGCACTGTAATACGGATTGTTTCCTGGCTTGGTTTGTCACATTCTGTTATACATCCATCCATTTTCTAAACCGCTTGTCCCCACGGGGGTCGCGGGGTTGCTGGAGCCTATCCCAGCAGTCATCAGGCACGAGGCGGGGGACACCCTGAACTGGTTGCTAGCCAATCGCAGGGCACACAGAGACGAACCATTCGCACTCGCACTCACACCTCAGGACAATTTGGAGTACTCAATCGACCTACCAAGCATGTTTTTGGGATGTGGGAGGAAACCGGAGTGCCTGGACCTCAGACCTGAATATTATTGAAAATCTGTGGTGTGATTTAAAGCGGGCTCTCTATGCTTGGAAACCATGAAACCTGACTGAACTGGAGATGTTTTGTAAAGAAGAATGGTCAAAATACCTTCAACCAGAATCCAGACTCTCATTGGAAGCTATAGGAAGCCAGTGGACTTCAGGAGAATGAACGACACAACACTAGTGCGAAGGCACTCCAGACACACGACTTTGGATAGACACGCAAATTTGTATACAAGCTATTAAAAAGTCTTACAAAAAAAGTTTTGCATTGCAGTATGTGATCCTTTGAAATAATTGCTCACCTGGTCATCCAGGCGGTCCAGATGGTCCAAGCTATAAGAAACACTTGGCAAGTAGTTGGTGGTGTGATGCTGGGTCCTGGAACCTCTGGACAGGTAATCATTGGTTGGAAAGATGTCAGGTGACATCATCAAGTTGTTATTGCCAGTATACATTTTGTCGTATATGCGTCTGTGAGGAGACAGTTGTCATAAAAAATGAATATTAGTCTTCAACTGTGTTGCCCTGTATCTATATACTATATCCATTCATTTCGTGAATACTGATGAGGTTAACATATTGTAGTGCATTGTGGGGACCATTGTGAACTTGAAGGTGAACGTGCTACAGGTAGTATTAGCTACGTTCTCCTTTGTACTTTTTCTCCCATTTAGTAATTGTTTTGCATCACACTATAAATCAGGGGTGTGCAATTCCGGTCCTCGAGGGCCGGTGTCCTGCATGTTTTCTATGTCACCCTGTTGCAACACACAATTGATTCAAATGGTCAGATAATTAGCAAGGTCTGCAGAAGCTGGATAACAATCCTGATAATTTGAATCAGGTGTGTTGCAGCAGGGAGACCTATAAAACATGCAGGACACTAGCCCTCGAGGACCGGAATTGTCCACCCCTGCTATATGTTAAGTTGAATAATGACAATAACGACAACTGTGCGTCTCACTAGAGTTTACTTGTACACCTCAACAACGTGACTCCATTACAACGACTCAATCATTACCTTGACTCCCAACGAGAAGATGGCGGCGCCCTGTGAGGCTGCGGCCAAGCCGGCTCCCGATAAAAATGTGTGTTTTGTGTTAAATGTACCGTCCAAATCGTCTCCGAGAATCGCATACGACAGAAGTACACTATTGGGACTTAGAAGCAACAACTGCACAAAGGATATATCCGGAGTTAACTTTGCCATGGATCGCGAAACTCTTCGCGGTCTTGGAATAATGTCCCGAGGCAAAGGAACCTCCGAGGCAGCGGGCTCCCCCTCCCCCACCAGCCGACACTGGAAGCAGCTGAAGCGGCGGTGGAGTCTGAGCACACGCCGGAGGAGAAGGCGAGGTTCCCGAGCCGGCATCACACACCGACTAAAGAGAAACCCTCACAAAACAGCACTTCCATCTATTCTCCTTTCAAACGTGCGGTCGTTGGAAAATAAAATGGACTATCTCAAGCTGGACTTAACTACAGAACGAAAGGTGAGAGAATGCAACGCGGTCATCCTCACAGAGACGTGGCTTCACAACAACGTTCCGGACAGCGCCATTAAACTGGATGGGTTTACAACTTTCCGCGCGGACAGAAACCACGCCAGCACGGGTAAATCTCGAGGAGGTGGTGTGTGCATTTACATTAACAACAACTGGTGTACAAACGCTGTCGTTACCACAAGTCACTGCTCAGAGAACATTGAGTTTTTAACCCTCAACTGCCGTCCATTCTACCTACCACGTGAATTCAATACCGTCAACATCACAGCTGTTTACGTCCCCCCCAGCGCTAACACAAAGGACGCACTCTCCATACTATACAAGTCTGTGAGTACACTACAGAACACACACCCGGACTTGGTCTGCATAATCG